>NC_090396.1:70453110-71053110 GCF_036365525.1 Heterodontus francisci | reverse complement strand
TTTGGGGACTGAGGGATGTTCCTCTCGTTTCGGGGCTGAGGGATGTTCCACACGTGTTGGGGACTGAGGAATGTTCCTCACATGTTGGGAACTGAGGAATGTTCCACATGTGTCGGGGACTGAGGGATGTTCCACATGTGTCGGGGACTGAGGGATGTTCCTCACGTGTCAGAAGACTGAGGGATGTTCCACACGTGTCAGAAGACTGAGGGATGTTCCACACGTGTCAGAAGACTGAGGGATGTTCCACACGTGTCGGGACTGAGAGATGTTCCACACGTGTCGGGGCTGAGAGATGTTCCACACGTGTCGGGGCTGAGGGATGTTCCACACGTGTCGGGACTGAGGGATGTTCCACACGTGTCGGGACTGAGAGATGTTCCTCACGTGTCGGGGCTGAGAGATGTTCCACACGTGTCGGGGCTGAGGGATGTTCTTCCATTCCGCAGGGGATTGTGTTTCCCCCAACATTCTCACCCCAACCCTGCCCTTGTGCCTTTATAGTTTCAGATAAGCCAGAACCGCCTGTCAGCCGATGAGGAGAGTGGGTGGAAGCCGAGAGGGAGAAGAGACTGATGAGGAAGAAACATTGTCACTCGATCTGAGATTCACAGCAACCAACTCACATACTGGAACTGGACAGACTTTAGAGGGAGCATAGAGACAGGATCTGCATGTGTGAGTCACCAGACATGAGTGGGCTGCAGCCAGGAGACACTGTGTATTTGGACCTCTCTGTGTTTCTAGGCCCAGAGATGCTCGAGGGCCACCTGCAAGATCATCTGCATTCTCCCCTAGTGAAAGTCAGCAGCCTTCCAGCAGCCCTGCTGCAGCCACTGTGTTGGAGCACTAGTTCAGGCAAAGGCACCTGCAAGACAGACAGAAAGGGATTGTGCAAGGGTAAATAGTTTGAGTTAGTATGGAATATCGAATGTTTTTTTGGATGAAGCTGGTATGGAATGGTTGTCTTGCGTATCTTTTATCTCAGGATTGTGACCAAGTGATGAGGTGATGAGGTGCAGGGACTTTTGTACAATGGGCATCTGAGGTTGTATATACGGGAACTGCAGCTGAATTAGGCACTTATAGTCAACCCAGGCAGAACGTGGATGTGCCGAATTCCTCCTCCCTACCTCCTCCTCCTCTTTGCCCTCCTCCTGAGGTGCTGACCGAATCCTGGCATCAAGTGCTGTGCCCTCACGATGGCCAGATTATGGAGGATGCCGCAGAACAGCAGGAATCTGGGCACCTGCTCGGGTGAGCACAGGAGGGGCAGCTCCTGGGTGGTTCAGGCAGTTGAACCATTGCTTCGCACCTCCGTCATCTGCTTGATGATGTTCCTCAGGGCTCTCATTTTATGCATCCTGGCCACATGTGGTTGGATTGTGAGTCATGAGCCAGGAGTGGGGCAGATAGCTCTTGTTGCCCAGCAGCCATCCACTGGAGGTTTGATGACTGAAAGATTGATGGAACAGCAGACTGGTGCAGAATGAACGGATCATGATTGCTGCCAGGATAGTGGGCATTCACTAGCATGATGTGCTGAGCGTAGTACTACATCAACTGCACATTCAGCAAGTGGTAGCCTTTGTCATTGCGGGATATCTCAGCATTGAAGTGTGACGCCTGCAAAGCTATGTCAATGGCACTCTGCGCCATGGGGAAGTCCACTATCCTGGCAAAATTACATGTGCACTCTGCATGCTTCTTTCTGTTCAGAGCAAATACAATTAAGTCCCCTCTCCTGGTATAAAGAGCCTCTGTCATCTCTCTGATTAAGCAGTGGATGGTGAATTGAGAAATATTAAACATGCGCCTACTCCAGCCTGGAAGGGTCCTGTTGCATAGAAATTCATGGCCACCGTCATCTTCACAGCCAATAGCAGCGCCGTCCTCGCTGTACTCTGAGGCTGCAGACTTGGCTTCAAGAGTTCTGTAAGCACCTCCTTTGTGAATCACAGACGACGATTAGGTGGCTTAGGTGGAGGGAAGAGAAGTACTCCCGGAAGACCCTGGGTGATAAGGCCTCCTGCTGAGAGCCCTTCTCCCCCTCCTCCTCCCTTTGTAAGCAGCCTGTCCTCTTCTTTGCTGCCTCTGCACTGTCTCTCTCTCCTGCTGCAACCCAAGGAGGCTGTGACTATCGAACCCATGACTGGGAGTAAATGGTGTGCCCAGAGCCCTTGCAGTCACAACCAATGCCTCTGCGGCATGCAGCACAACGCCCTGCAGATGTCACCAACTATAACCAGCTCCACAAAACACCCAGCACTTCAACAAACTCACACCGAGTCAGCAGAAAGTAACCAGCAACTAACCTGCAAGTTGTTGCTGATCACTTTAAACAGGGCTGCAAAGAGGGCCTTACTGCTACCGAATGCATGTTCATGTGCGGGAAGCTAAGAGAGAGCAAAAACTGGAACATCAAGGTCTGAATGGCAGTGCTGACATCAAATCAGTCTTAAACTGATCTCATGATCTGCCAACTTTGCACACTTCCTGTGCGTTCTTATAACGCTAGTGCTAACACCCTCACCAAGATAGCGTTTGCTGCAGATACAGTTTGGTATTAAAACACAGAGTAACCCAAACGGGGGAGGCAGTGTCGTAATGGTAATGTCCTTAGTATGTCAGACTGCGAAGACATTACTGAGCCATCCTCTTCCTTCAGGCTGCTGATAACAGAGCTCTCTCTCTGTACCTTTTGGAAGAAGAAACATTAGCACATCTCATCTTGCTCAACGGAGCGGACTCTGGACCGGAAGATGATCTTGGAGAATTCCGTGGCAAACAGCGAGGCCTGCTGGCTCTTCACCTCTTGGAGGTCCTCCTTGACCTCGACCCCCATTGACTGCAGCCGGAGCAGATTTTGCATAATTTTCTGGAGTCGGGACATTTCCCTCTGTCTCTCTCTCGCCCTCTTCACACCTTTGAAGATAAAGAACCTCTTGATATTCACCTTGATCGCCTCCCGCCAGTGAACTGGAGACTCACAGAGGGTCTCACTATTCTCCAACTTTAGTAATCTCTTTTGAGTTCCTCAATGTTCTCTGGGGTTAGCAGTGTAACATTCAGCTTCCATGTCCCCCTGCTAACCCACTGGTCATCCAGTTAGTGACAGTCAGCCAGTAAGAGGCAATGGTCAGGGAAGAACACCGGCTTGATGTCGGTGGATCTGACCGTGACAGCACGGGACACAAACAGGAAGTCAATCCTGGAACGGGCAGACCCGTCCGGTCTTGACCATGTGTATCTGCGCTGTGCTCCGTCTGCAGGTTTGCTGAAGACGTCGTGCAGTTAGGCATCTTTTACTGTTTCCATCAGGGATCTGGACGTAGCGTCCAGTTTGCTGTCGTCACTGCCGGATCGTCCAGCTGCATCGATGACTGTTGGTGTCTTTCTCCTCTGTTCCTCCTCGATGATATCACTGCTCCCGGCCTCCTGGAGCTGGAGTGTGCCCGACGCTTCTTTGTTCTTGGTGTCCCGGAGCTGGGATGCGCTAGGCAGGTCACTAGGTTCGGCGCTTTGGGTTTGGGGCGCGCTGGGCCCATCACAGCTTCCAGTGCCCTGGAGCTGGGGGGCTTTATCTTCCAGCTCCTTTGAGTTCTGTCACTTCTTTTGCAGGTGCCGTCGTTCCGACCCTTCCTTGTCCAGTGAGGAGGAGCTGCCGTAGTCTGTCTCAGACGGTAGCCTCCTCTTGCCACTGGTTCGGGTGGTGGCCTGTTCCTTTTTTGGAGGTTTTTTCTTATTGGTTTTCCTTTGTACCACTTGCCACTGACCAGTATGTCCATCTGCTGCCTCCTCCTCCATTGATTCTGTCTGTGGAGGAGGGGTTTCCGTGCACAGGGTAGGTGCTGGTTGCAGCTGCCTCCTCTTTCTTCTCCTTCTCAGACAGACTCTCCTCACTGCGGAGAAGGTTGCTTGTCTCCTTCCCAGCACCACACTCATTCACCGTTCTTTAATTTAATTTAATTTTAGTGATGCAGCACTGAAACAGGCCCTTCGGCCCACCGAGTCTGTGCCGACCATTAACCACCCATTTATACTAATCCTACACTAATCCCATATTCCTACCACATCCCCACCTGTCCCTATATTTCCCTACCAGCTACCTATAACTAGGGGCAATTTATAATGGCCAATTTACCTATCAACCTGCAAAGTCTTTTGGCTGTGGGAGGAAACCGGAGTACCCGGAGAAAACCCACGCAGACACAGGGAGAACTTGCAAACTCCACACAGGCAGTACCCAGAATTGAACCCGGGTCACTGGAGCTGTGAGGCTGCGGTGCTAACCACTGCGCCACTGCGCCACTGTGTCGCCTTTCTCCCGGCCTTTCCTTGGACCTTGTCGCCTGAGCATAACTGAGGCAGCGTTTGGGGCAGGTTTTGTAGAGATGGCCTGCCGCACCACACAAGTTGCAACACTTACTCTGCTTACAGTCCTTGGTCTGATGGCCTTCCTTCTTGCAAACAACCGTGCTGCAGTTGGCTGCCACGTGACCAGATTTGCCACAGGTGTGACAAACTCTGGGCTGCCCAGCGTAGACCAAGAAGCCTCGACTTCCCCGATAGCGAAGCTGGAGGGAGGGTGGATGATGGCTCCACTGGCATCGACCTTCAAGGTCACCTTGACCTGCCGCTGGCTGGTCCAAATCCCAAATGGGTCCTTGACATCAGTGCTGCTGTCGGCCACCTTGACGTACCTGGCGAGGAAGGTGAGTACATCCATGACAGGAACATGGGAGTTATAGAGGTGGATTGTCACCACCTGGTCACATTGAGACGGAAGCGTGAAGAGTGGCTCCACTGTGAAGATCGACAGCTGCGCCTGGTTTCCCTTCTCCTTGAATGCATCCCACCATGTTCTTGAACGTCACGTCGAAATATCCACTGCTGGGGAAGTCCTGCAGGCAGAAGATATCCACAGCTTGGAATCCACAGCAATCAATAAGGATTTTCTTAATGAAGAAGGTGCGGTCAACAGGTGCATCTCCTTCCTTCGCCTTCACCACCACCCGAAAGGTGTTACACACTCCCTGGCCTGAAACTCTAGAATTGTTACAGCCATTTTACTCAAAACCCACCTGGAACAGGATTAAAGGCCACTCCCAGTCCTTCCTGTCATCTATCACAGAGGTCTTAGATGACAGCATGAGGGAGAGACTGGACAAACCGCTAACTCTGGACGAGCTGACAAAGGCCGTCAGGTTCTTCGAGACGAGTAAAACTCCCGGGAGCGACGGCTTACTGGTCGAGTTGTACTCGGCCTTGTGGGACTGGGTCAGCCCGGACCTGCTGGAAGTATACGAGAGTATGCTCCTGGCCGGCAGCATGTCAGAATCCATGAGGAAAGGCATCATCACCCTAATTTACAAGCGGAAGGGGGAGAGGGCAGAAATCAGAAATTGGCGGCCCATCTCACTGCTTAATGTTGACTACAAGATTCTGTCCAAAGTCATCGCCAGTCGAGTCAAGTCTGCTGTGGAGTTGGTGATTCACCCCGATCAGACCTGTACTGTACCCGGCAGGAAGATCTCTGATAGTCTCGCGCTACACAGGGATACGATTGCCTATGTACGGGACAGAAGGGTGGACACCTGCCTCATCAGCCTGGACCAGGAGAAGGCTTTTGACAGGATATCGCACACCTACATGATGGATGTGCTTTCCAAAATGGGGTTTGGGGAGGGAATCTGCAATTGGATCAAACTGCTCTACACAAACATCAGTAGCGCAGTCTCAATCAATGGGTGGGAATCGGAAAGTTTCCCGATCCAGTCTGGAGTCAGACAGGGCTGTCCTCTCTCCCCTGTCTTGTTTGTTTGCTGTATCGAACCTTTTGCTGTGTCCATTAGGAAGGATGCAAGCATAAGAGGGGTGACAATCCTAGGCAGCGGAGGCAGTCAGATTACATGGATGACGTCGCCGTCTTCTGCTCGGATCCGCTGTCTGTGCGCAGACTGATGAGCATCTGAGACCAGTTTGAACTGGCCTCGGGAGCCAAAGTTAACCACGGCAAGAGCGAGGCCACGTTCTTTGGGAACTGGGCTGACCGATCCTTTGTCCCCTTCACCGTCAGGTCAGACTACCTGAAGGTGCTGGGGATATGGTTCAGAAGGGCTGGGGGATGTGCCAAAACCTGGAAGGAGCGAGTAGCCAGGGTACACCATAAACTGAGTATGTGAGGGCAGCGATCTCTCTCCATTGTGGGTAAGAACCTGGTCATCAGGTGTGAGGCGCTCATGTTGTTGCTGTACGTGGCGCAGGTCTGGCCCATACCCCACTCCTGTGCCGTGGCGGTCACCTAAGCCATTTTCCGCTTTATCTGGAGATCCAAAATGGACCGGGTCCGGAGGGACACGATGTTCAAATCTCTGGATATGCGCGGGAAAAATGTACCCGACGTCGCCCTCATCCTGATGACCACCTTCGTGTGCGGCTGCACCAAGCTGTGTGTAGATCTCCAGTACGCAAACTCCAAGTGTCACTACGTGCTGAGGTTCTATCTGTCCCCGGTGTTGCGAAGGATGGGCCTGGTCACATTGCCGCGGATCGCTCCATGCAGTTGGGCGGTGCCGTACCACCTATCCTTCGTGGAGCAGTTTCTGCGGGAAAACACCTTTGACCACCGGTCCATCAGGCAGTGGAAAAGGAGATGGTGGATCCTGTTGGATGGTTCCCCGAGCAGACGCCAAAGTCATTTGGCGGAATGCCTCATCACCAGAACTTTCAAACAAGCACCAAGACGTATCTTGGCTGGTGGTGAGAAGGGCCCTCCCTGTCAGATCCTTCCTGCATGCCTGGAGTCTCCCCCCCTCCACACGCTGCCCTCGAGGTGGCCCCGGTGGGGAAGAGACAGTTGCCCACCTCCTTCTGGAATGTGTCTTTGCAAAGCAGATGTGGAAAGAGATGCAGTGGTTTTTGTCGAGGTTCATCCCAAGCAGCTCTGTAACACAGGAGTTTGTGCTCTACGGGCTGTTCCCAGGGACGCACACCGAAATAAACATCAACTGCTGCTGGAGGACTATCAATTCGGTGAAAGACGCCCTTTGGTCTGCCCGAAACTTGCTGGTCTTCCAGCGCAAAGAGTTGTCCATGACCGAATGTTGCAGACTGGCACATTCCAAGGTCCAGGACTACGTGCTGAGGGACGCACTAAAGCTTGGGGCAGCCACGGCAAAGGCTCAATGGGGAAAGACCACAGTGTAAGGTCCCCTCACCAAGCTGAACTGAGGGGTTGGATCCATGGGAAACCCCTCGGGCTGTTTACACCAAATATGGATTTGCTGTAAAATGTACATGGCTTGTAAAATGGAATGGAAGGATTGTGAGGCAACTCACTCCTGTATTGAAGAAAACGTATTTCTTTTGCACTTTTTGGAATGTCAATTTGATGCGGTTTTGAACTGTCTTGTAATGTATTTATTTTACAGATTTTTATGAATACAGTATATTTTTTGGGAAAAAAAAGTAATGGTAATGTCACTGAGCTAGTAATCCAGAGTCCCTGGCTATTGCCCTGTGAACACAGTTCAAGTCCCACCATGGTAGCTGATGAAATTTAATTCAATTAATTAATAAAACAAAAATCTGGAATTGAAATCAGTAACGGTGCCATGAAGCTATCACCGATTGTCATAAAAACTCATCTGGTTCACTAATGTCCTTTAGGTAAGGAAATTTGCCGTCCTTAATTGTTCTGACCGACATGTGACTCCAGACCCACAGAAATATGGTTGACTTTTAACTGCCCTCTGAAATGGTCTAGCAAGCCACTCAGTTGCCAGGGGCAATTAGGGATGGGCAACAAATGCTGACCTTGCCAGTGACATCCACATCCCATGATAGAGTAGAAAAAAACCCAGAAGGATCCTGCTGCAGAGTGAGAGGCAGGAGAGATATCAGCAGTTTATCACAAACATTTACTGTTCTCATAAAGCTCAGGGCCATAGTAAACAGTCATCCGACAGAAATGGTATCAACGGAGTTCCACACAATTCCATGGGGTATATTTAATCTCATAATTAAAAACACAAATCATGGTTATCACCAGATTTATTAAACCTTTCTGCTAATAACCTACTCACAGATGCAGTCCATCGATTTAACTTGCGGCTGGGAGGTGCAGCAATCTATAATCCTCATTAAATAGTCCATTGAGGATAAACACGTGATTTGGACTGACACGGATAACATTCATCCCGACAGCTCTGACCAATAGGGGCTTCCAAAGGGCAGTTTGCAATTCTACTTCCCACTGTACAGGGGGTGGGGAATGCGGAGGGGTCAATGAGGAAGTGGGGAGAATTGGGGGGAGGGTTAGGGGGGATGGAAGGAGGTGACAGAGAGCAGGATTGATCGATTGATTGGTTTATTGGTTTTTGGATTGAGTTCTGTTGTAATTTGATCCGCTAAGGTGAGATGTAAGCAGAGGCCCAGAAGCATTAACCCATTCACTGCCGTCTCGGTCAAAAGCAGGCATCACCCAACCCAATCCATTCATTCTCTATCTGTCTTCGTCAGCTTTGGTGCCTGGTTATGGTTACCATGGTGACAGTTAATATACAGCTGGGGGGGTAATGACATCATCAAGTTGTTGGCCGATCCCACAATCCCAATGCTTTTTAAACGTGTTACAAGAAATTGTCAAATCGGCTCCTTTAAATTGAACCAACTCAAAGGGCCAGTTACTGGGATACCCTGGGGTTAGTTTTGCTCTTTCAGTCTGTCCACCCTGACCACACCAAACAATTAAACTCACAAAGCTGGCACATTTTGAGCAAAAGGTTGGCCTGGATCTAGGTGTTAATTTCTAACTATCCGAAAGCCAAGAGAGAGTCACTACGCCATCATTTGCTACTCCTACCCAGCCACTCGTGTAATATAATCAATGTGACCCTTGTATCCCCAGCGATACAGATACCCCCTCATTGTATAATGGGGGCCAGACTGGTACCCAGCAGTGGCATCGATACCCCCCTCACTGTATAATCGGGGCCAGGCTGGCTCCCCCAGTGGTACAGACACCCCCTGCACTGTATTATCGAGGCCAGACTGGTACCCCCAGTGACAAAGACACCCCCTCACTGTATAATCAGGGCCAGGCAATCCAGTTAGTCACACTACCTTGCTCTTTCCCCATATCCCTGTAATTGTTTTCCCTCTGCAATGTGGGCAATATTGTGCACAGCAAGATCCCACAAGTACCCTGGAATGTACTGTCTGAGAGGATGGTCGTAGCAGATTCCATAATACTTTCAAGTGAGTTGGATAAATAATTGAAAAGGAAAAATTTGCTGGGCTATGAGGAAAGAGTGGGGGTAATAGGACAGCTCTTGCTGTGTGAAAATTGTCTGTTGTGTTCCCAACATTACAACATGGTCTATGCTTCAAAATACTCCATAGGCTGTAAAGTGCTTGGGCACATCCTGAAGTTATAAAAGGTGCCATAAAAATGCAAGTCTTTCTTTTCACATGAACACGGCCACAAACTGAACCAAGCAGCCAAGCATGGAGCTCCTGATAGAAAGCAAACTCAGAATCTTATCGACCAGGAGGAGGCCATTCAGCCCATCAGGCATGTGCCAGTTCTCAGAAAACTTCTCTCGTGCACTAAAGAGTCACAGCCACATCAATCAGCCTTCCCCAGGATTCTCAAACATTTCATCCTCTGCTCAAATGACAGATTGTCTGATATTTGCAAAGAAAGAAACATCTGCATTTATATATTGCCTTTCACAACCTCAGGAAGCACTTTGCAGACTTTTCTTTAAGTTTGATTACGGTTGTAATGTCGGAAAGGTAGCAGCCAATTTGCACACAGCACGTTCCAACGGACAGTACTGACTAGATAATCTGATTTTTACTGGTGTTGGTTGAGGGATAAATATTGTCCAGGAGAAACTTCCCTACTCTTCTTTGAAATAGTGGCTGTGAGATCATTTCCATCCACCTAGGAGGGCAGATGGGGCCTCGATTTAACATCTCATGCAAAAGACAGCACCTCCAACCGTGCAGCACTCCCTCAGTTCTGCGCTGGGAGCGTCAGCCAGGGTTTTGTAGTCACGCCTCTGGAGTGGGATTTGAACCCACAACCTTCCTTAGAACAGAGAAGGTTAAGAGGAGATTTGATAGAGGTGTTCAAAACCATGAAGGGTTTTGAGAGGGTAAATAAAAGGAGAAACCGTTTCCTCTGGCAGATAGTAGGTAAGCAGCGGACACAGATTTCAGTGCTTTCGTAAAAGAATCTGAGACGACCTGAGGAAACATATTGTACGCAGTGAGCTGTTGTGATCTGGAACGCGCTGCCTGAAAGGGCAGTGGAAGCAGATTCAATAGTAACTTTCAAAAGGGAATTGGATAAATACTTGAAAAGGAAAACATTTACAGATCTATGGGAAAAGAACTAGGTAGTGGGATTAATTGGATAGCTGTACCAAAGAGCTGACACAGGCTCGATGGGCTGAACGGCCTCCTCCTATTCTGTATCGATCTATGATTTTATGATTCTCTGATTCTGACTCAGAGGAGATAGAAGTCCCACTGCCACCGAACCACACGATACAAAGACAATTCCTTTTTTAAAACGGGGTCCAAAGTGCAACAAACAGCTGCACAAAACGTTCGACGAATCTTCTCAACAAAACCCCCCACAGCTCGATGAGCCGAGAGAGCAGTCTGACTTCAACCAAAAGTCCCCTTGAAAAACATGATGTGATGCAGCTCAAATTGAAAAATAAAAGAGGATTTGTAGCTTTTCATAAACTCAGGCTCTGTGTGGCCTAGTGCAGGCTTCATCCCACTCTCAATAATTGACTTTGACACCAGAGGCAGGGAGGGACGGGTAATGGGACCAGATCCAACCAGTTCAAGGTTCTGCCCCAGTACAGTCGTTGGCCCCCCTCCCCCCACCACTTGTCCCCAACTGTGCCTCACCTGCCCCTCCCCCACCCACTGTCCACTGGTCACTGATATCCTGAGTGTGCGTTCATCGGTCCTCAGTCAGATGGTACCATTCAGCAGCTAAAGCTGACAACTGTAAATGGGATTAGATGCATTTCTAAAGCCATATGGTAATTGTATCTAAACAGGTCATCCACAGTATCAGAGAGAAAGAGAGAGAGGGAATGGATATACAGAGAGAGGAAGAGAAGGAGCGAGTGGAATAAACACACAGTAGGTGAAAGACGAGTAGAGAATGAATGAGATTAAAGGGAAAAGGAGAGGGAGGGATAGAGAAAGAGAATGGGAGAGGGAGGGATAGAGAGAGATTGGAAAAAGAGGAATAAGTGGTGTGGGACATCATCAGCAACAAGCAGAAAGAAGAAAAGGTGTTTGAAGTTTAAACGATGTTAAGTAAACTTTAGTTGTGAAGATTGTCAGCTGCAGGCCACAAATGCCTGATTAACACTTGCAAAGACTCAGGAAAATGTGCAACGAGGGATATCCCATTGGACCAAGGCCCAGTTTCAGGAAGGATTTGCTGAAATACACAATGCAACGGGGACAGTGACACACAGAGCTCACTGTCACTGATACACTCAGTGTAACTGTGCCAACAATGACCTTCAGCAAGTGGCTGCTCTTCGTGTGTGACGCTGGTCAGTGAGGGTCACTTGGCTATTCAGCCACAGAGGGTATCACAGCTGATTTCCCATCCCATGTCCACCAACATGTCTGGGCCCGGTACATCAGGCTTGCCCTGTTGCTGATCTTACAGTTGATAATTATGCTTGCAGCAGTTATGAACCAGTTTAATTACAGCGGGATAGGGGGAGGGCCGGGAAGCAGGGTGGGAGGGAAAGGAGAGGGGAGCGTTATGTTTGTCTGAGTATCTCCACTAACAATGGAGGTGAGCCGAGAGGGAAGCCAGGCGGAATAATACAATGCTGGGCCCCCTGAATCTCATTAACAGCTCGACTTTAAAATCTCTGAGCTGTTGTTCGCTGGTGCAGGGGCAGCAGCGGTGGAATCTCCCCCTCCCCCGCACAAACCTCCGCCATATGTCTGTTCATCAGGGGGTATGTGTCGCACTGCCTTTAGGGACTGTCTGTAACCATGACTGAAGAAGTTAAACTCTGCTGCCAGCATTCTGCAACCCCGGTGACACGGAGCAGATTTAATGGGTGCACACGCTGTGTAAATTCAAACTGTGTTCAGACTTTCTCCCCTCTGTCCTAGGGCTTTGGAAGGAACTGAACCTCTCGGTCTCTCAGCTGTCTATTTCTCACATTGTCTGTTACGCTGATAATCACAGTCCCGATGTCTGAGCTCGATCAATGAGGATGGATCCAGTGTTAAACCAAGAGAATCTCATTGACTGGCAGTCGAGTCGCCAGGAATTAATGGTTAATCTCTGTTTGAAGCAAAGCAAACCAAGAGAAAATCATTAGGGCAATAAAAGTAGGAGTATTGCGTGCAGTTCTGGTCACCGCATTATAGGAAGGATGTGGAAGCTATGGAAAGGGTGCAGAGGAGATTTACTAGGATGTTGCCTGGTATGGAGGGAAGGTCTTACGAGGAAAGGCTGAGGGACTTGAGGTTGTTTTCGTTGGAGAGAAGGAGGAGGAGAGGTGACTTAATAGAGACATATAAGATAATCAGAGGGTTAGATAGGGTGGATAGTGAGAGTCTTTTTCCTCGGATGGTGATGGCAAACACGAGGGGACATAGCTTCAAGTTGAGGGGTGATAGATATAGGACAGATGTGAGAGGTAGTTTCTTTACTCAGAGAGTAGTAAGGGCGTGGAACGCCCTGCCTGCAGCAGTAGTAGATTCACCAACTTTAAGGGCATTTAAGTGGACATTGGATAGACATATGGATGAAAATGGAATAGTGTAGGTCAGATGGTTTCACAGGTCGGCGCAACATCGAGGGCCGAAGGGCCTGTACTGCGCTGTAATGTTCTAATTCTAATTCTAAAAAAAAAAATTGTATGCATTTTTTTTCCATTTTGTCGGAATTCACTTTTGCTGAATTAATTATCAGAAAGATGGGGAAGGAGAGAAAGCTGTGACTGGATGGGGAGGTTGGAGGATGGGCAGGTCCTCCAGGAACACATCCAAGCAGAGTTGGCAACGCTATTCCTCGAGACACCCTGATACTGGCAGAGGGAGGGCGGAGGTTGCACTCGCTGGGTGTGGGGGAGTTGTGTGGTGGTGGGGGAGGGGGGAAGGTGGTGAAATTGGGGACACTACTGATAGAGGCAAATGATGTGAAAGTTTGTGGATGTGTTTGAGGCTGTGCAGGGAAGAGAATTTTCAGAGGAATCCCAGAATTCCTGCCTCCGGGGGACATACCCAGGGGCAGGCTGGGAGCATTGTCACTGCCCATTCCACGGAGGTGGGCAGCTAATTAGGGCAATTAAGGCCTCAGTTAGGGGCCATGTTGTGACGGCGCCAGTTTTTGCTGCCATCGGAGTGCCCCTCCCCCACCCTGTGGGGAGGCTGCCAGCTCATTAGAGGTGTTTGCCCGGCATCAGGCCAGGGGGCCATCAACACCATCTTTAACATCCCCCATCCTTCCTTCTCCTGGAGCTGCAGGATCCCCCTCCACAATTTTATTTTATTCGTTCATGGGATGTGGGCATCGCTGACTAGGCCAGCATTTATTGCCCATCCCTAATTGCCCTTGAGAAGGTGGTGGTGAGCTGCCTTCTTGAACTGCTGCAGTCCATGTGGGGTTGGTACACCCACAGTACTGTTAGGAAGGGAGTTCCAGGATTTTAACCCAGCGACAGTGAAGGAACGGTGATATCGTTCCAAGTCAGGATGGTGTGTGACTTGGAGGAGCACTTGCAGGTGGTGGTGTTCCCATGTATTTGCTGCCCTTGTCCTTCTAGTTGGTAGAGGTCGCGGGTTTGGAAGGTGCTGTCTATGGAGCTTTGGTGCATTGCTGCAGTGCATCTTGTAGATGGTACACACTACTGCCACTGTGCATCGGTGGTGGAGGGAGTGAATGTTTGTAGATGGGGTGCCAATCAAACGGGCTGCTTTGTCCTGGATGGTGTCGAGCTTCTTGAATGTTGTTGGAGCTGCACCAATCCAGGCAAATGGAGAGTATTCCATCACACTCCTGACTTGTGCCTTGTAGATTGTGGACAGGCTTTGGGGAGTCAGGAGGTGAGTTACTCACCTCAGGATTCCCAGCCTCTGACCTGCTCTTGTAGCCACAGTATTTATATGGCTACTCCAGTTCAGTTTCTGGTCAATGGTAACCCCCAGGATGTTGATAGTGGGGGATTCAGTGATGGTAATGCCATTGAATGTCAAGGGGAGATGGTTAGATTTTCTCTTGCTGGAGATGGTCATTTCCTGGCGCTTTTGTGGTGCGAATGTTACATGCCACTTATCAGTGGCGCAGTGGCGCAGTGGTTAGCACTGCAGCCTCACAGCTCCAGGGACCCGGGTTCGATTCTGGGTACTGCCTGTGCGGAGTTTGCAAGTTCTCCCTGTGTCTGCGTGGGTTTCCTCCGGGTGCTCCGGTTTCCTCCCACATGCCAAAGACTTGCAGGTTGGTAGGTTAATTGGCCATTATAAATTGCCCCTAGTACAGGTAGGTGGTAGGGAAATATATAGGGACCGGTGGGGATGATATTGGAATATGGGATTCGTGTAGGATTAGTATAAATGGGTGGTTGATGGTCGGCACAGACTCGGTGGGCCGAAGGGCCTGTTTCAGTGCTGTATCTCTAAACTAAACTAAACAGCCCAAGCCTGGATGTTATGCAGATCTTGCTGCATTTCGACACAGACTGCTTCAGTATCTGAGGAATCACGAATTGTGCTGAACATTGTGCAATCATCAGTGAAGATCCCCACTTCTGATCTTATAATTGAAGGAAGGTCATTGATGAAGCAGCTGAAGATGGTTGGGCCTAGGACACTACCCTGAGGAACTCCTGCAGTGATGTCCTGGAGCTCAGATGATTGACCACCAACAACCACAACCATCTTCCTTTGTGCTAGGTATAACTCCAACCAGCGGAGAGTTTTTGCCCTGATTCCCATTGACTCCAGTTTTGCTCGGGCTCCTTGATGCCATACTCGGTCAAATGCTGCCTTGACGTCAAGGGCAGTAACTCTCACGTCACCTCTGGAATTCAGCTCTTTTGTCCTAACTTGGACAAAGGCTGTAATGAGGTCAGGAGCTGAGTGGCCCTGGTGGAACCCAAACTGAGCGTCAGTGAGCAGGTTATTGCTGAGTAAGTGTCGCATGATAGCAGTATTGACAACCCCTTCCATCACTTTACTGATGATTGAGAGTAGGCTGATGGGGCGGTAATTGACCGGGTTGGATTTGTCCTGCTTTTTGTGTACAGGACATACCTGGGCAATTTTCCACATTGCAGGGTAGATGCCAGTGTTGCAGCTGTACTGGAACAGCTTGGCTAGGGGCGCGGCAAGTTCTGGAGCACAGGTCTTCAGTACTATTGCTGGAATGTTGTCAGGGCCCATAGCCTTTGAGGGATCCAGTGCCCCCAGCAGTTCTTTAATATCATGTGGAGTGAATTGGATTGGCTGAAGACTGGTATCTGTGAGGTGTTGGCCTTGGCTTTGTGCACTACAGGAGAGATAGACACTGCCTTTACTAACTGACCCACCTTGGGGAGCTAACACATAACTATTGCAGCTCAGGAACAGTCACATATATTACAAGTGACTTGTGCATTATTGCATTTCATATATCATGCATAATAACAAGAGCTGAGGCTTATACATGAAGTAATAGAAGGTGAGGGGTGGGGGGGGGGGTTTGATAAATAATGTGACACTCAGCAGTGTCAGTGCAACTGTTAGGTGTGAGGATCCTGAAGCACATGGTGGAATGTGTAGCTGTCTGTCTCTCTCATTAATACAGTTAGTGCCTGTCCCTGTATGAAGTGAAGTGCTTTACCTCATTGCAGCTTGTAGATTACTGATTTGCTGTTGATAATCCTCAGCTGTACCTGTGACTTTTGGCACTTTCTCAGTGAGAATTTGGCAGCCACGTCAATGCTGCCAAAAATAAAACGGGGGACTTTGCAAATTGATTTTGGAAGAGTTTGTAAAGGTAACACAGAGGATAAGGGTTTCTGCTGTAGGGGTCTACATCACCACTTCTGCCTCCATTTACCCCAGTGCAGTGAGGGGAAGGGAGGGGGGTAGAAATGAGGGTCTCTTTTGGTGACTGACTTTCTTCCGATACTTTTGGTAGGAACTTTAAATGACCGACAAGAAACTCCTAAACAGATGCCTAACTTTCTGCCAGTGGGAAAGATGATGTTTTTGCGCTGAGGGGAGTTTTTGGCATTATGAGTCATTCACCAATCTAAAGTGTCTGTCCTTCCATCACCTCAGTGATCCATCACTGAACACTTCCAGTAGGAAGATATGACAAGTGCCAGACATGAGAGTTCACTGTGGCTGTTGTGATGCCCCACATTCCAGGGGGCTGAAAGCTCGGTGATCAGCCCAGCACACTGTGACTATAATGATGGGCTGTGTTTCACAGATCAAACTGTACAATCGATGTTCTGGCTGTCCTGTCAGGTGAATGTAAAAGACCCCAAGTCACTATTTCGGAGAAGAGCAGAGGCCAATATTTATCCCTGAACCAACATCACTAAAACAAATTATCTGGTAATTATCACAAGGCTGTTTGTGGGATCTTGCTGTGCACAAATTGGCAGCCATGTTTCATACATTACAACAGTGACTACACTTCAAAAGTACTTCATTGGCTGCAAAGCACTTTGGGATGTCCTGAGGTTGTGAAAGGTGATATAGATTTGCATGTTCTTTCTTTGGCGTTCTGGCTTGGTAAATTGATCAAATATCAACTGGGGCTGAAAGATGCCCCACATATAATTGGAATAAAGTGCAAAGTGGCTGCTTTGCCTCGTATCTCGGTCCATCTGCCTCTTGAGCCATGATTTATTTGCCTTTGTCTGGCTCATAGCAGCTCCCGCTAACTGCAGTGAGGATTGGGGGAGGGGAGCTAGGCACTGCTGTGCCACCTTGTGTCCCTTCCACACCCACACTCCCACTCCCACCCCCAAAGACATTGACTCTGGCCGAGTACAATTCCATAGCCTCCAATCGCTATCTCGCCTCCATGACCATCGACAGCCACACACGACCTTTCCCAACTTGCAGGCGTGAACAGAGCAGGAATCCTGGCTGATATTCCCTTCCTAGCCCAGGTACACTAAAGTCAATTATAACCCCAACATCCCCTCTCCAGGGGGACACGGAAATCACTGCACTCATTATGGACCAGTCTGTGTGGCTCAATATCACATTTTGAATTTATGACTCAGAGTTAAATGCACAAACAACAACTTAGGTTTATATAGCCCCTCTGATGTCATAAAATGCCCCAAGGTGCTTCACAGGAGCATGTTGAAATGGGTATGACATTACTGAGCCACATAAGGCAATATTAGGTCGGTGACCTAAAGCTTGGTCAAAGAGATAGGTTTGAAGGAGGAAAGCAAGGGAGGGAATTCCATATCTTCAGGCCTAGGCAACTGAATGGTGGAGTGATTAAAATCGGGACTGCTTAAAAGGCCAGAATTAGAGGAGTGCAGCTATCTCAGAGGGTGGTGGGGCTGGAGGGGGTTACAGAGATAGGGAGGGGCGAGGCTCTTGGAGGCAATTGAAAAACAAGAGTGCGAATTTTAAAATCAAGATGTTGCTTGACTGGGAGCCAATGTAGGTCAGTGAGCACAGGGGTGATAGGGGAATAGGGAATGGGACTTGGTGCCAATTAAGACACGGAATTTTGGATGACCTGAAGTTTATGGAGAGTAGAATGTGGGAGACCAACCACCGGTCATTGAGTCATACAGTACCGAAGACGGCCATTCAGCCCAATGCGCCCCTGCCAGATCTTTCGTAGACTCATCCAAGTCATCCCACTCACTGGCTCTTGCCCTGTAAGTTTTCTCCCTTCTAGTATTTATCATATTCTTTTTTGAAAGTTACTACTGAATCCACTTTCAGGTAGTGCACTCCAACTCACAACAACTCACTGTTTAAGAAAAATGCTTCCTCATTTGCCCCCACCCCGGTTCTTTTGCCAATCACCTTAAATCTGTGTCCTCTGGTTACTGACCCTCCTGCCACTGGAAACAGTTTCACCTTGTTTTCACTTCCAAAACCATTAGAACACGTCCATCAAATCTCCTCTTCACCTTCTCTGCTCCGAGGAGAATAACCTCAGTTTCTTTAGTCTCTCCACGTAACTGAAGTCCCTCATCCATGGAACTGCACCCAGCGAGAGGGGCCATGGTCTAACAAAGTCACTTTATTGTCTGCTTTTTGTTTAATGTTGAATACCCAAAGCCAAAGGAGCCTTAAACCCAAAAATAATGGACACTGGGAGGGCAGTAGCACAGGAAGGGGGAATGCATGGGAGGGATTTGGAGCATCACTTGTTCAACTACCTTGTTTCCTCACAGGATCAGAAGTGAGACACATGATGAGGCTGAGAGGTTGCCAACCCTCCAGGACTGGCCTGGAGACTCCAGAAATTAAAGATTAATCTGCAGGACACGCAGATTAAACAGCATGGTGTATTTTTCATTTTCTTTCTGAACGCTTTCATTTATTGGTTAAGAAAATAATGGTGATGGGAGAAGGAGGACGTTTGACCCGGGGTGGGGGGAGAGGAAGTAGTGGAGGTGAAAGGTCATGTGATGAAACCTCCAGGATCATGTTCAAGCAGAGTTGGGAACCTGAGTTAGGCTGGTGAGAGGGGCAACTGAGAATTGCAAGGGGTTAAATAAATCAAACAATTCTCTTCAAGAGATTACAGGGTTAGTTTAATGGACTTTTGCTATTGATTTCAACACAACAAACCTGGCCAGATAATGTGGATAGCTAAATGTGCAAAATGTCTGCAAAAGCAAAAGTCAGATTTATTATTCTGTCCTTTGGAAAGCAGCGGTTTAGTTGGATGTTAAGACACTGCCCCTCCCCTCCCCCATCTCCATGTACCCTCCCACCCCATCTCCCCTCTTTCTTCCCCTCACTTCCATCTTCTGCCCTCCTCACCTGAGCCATTCTTCTCCCCTCCCTCTCTCCCTACCTCTTCCATTCCCTCTCCATTACCCTATCCCTCCCTCCTCTCTCTCCATCTGCCCTCTTTGACCTGCTCTTCACCCTACACCCCCCACACCTGCCCACTGCTCTCCGCCTGACTCCATTTCCCTCACCCACCTCCTCCCTCACCAGGGAGATGTCCTGCTGGAGAAATTTATTTTGAGATAAAAAACGTGTTCAGGTCATGGTGGACGGAAAGTGATTAAAGTAATAAAAAAATGGAAAAGCTCAAAGCAGGTCTCCCGATGGCTCAGTGTGTGGGTGCACTTCCCTCTCCCTGGCTCAGTGTGTGGGGGCACTTCCCTCTCCCTGGCTCAGTGTGTGGCTGCACTTCCCTCTCCCTGGCTCAGTGTGTGGGGGCACTTCCCTCTCCCTGGCTCAGTGTGTGGGTGCACTTCCCTCTCCCTGGCTCAGTGTGTGGATGCACTTCCCTCTCCCTGGCTCAGTGTGTGGGGGCACTTCCCTCTCCCTGGCTCAGTGTGTGGGTGCACTTCCCTCTCCCTGGCTCAGTGTGTGGGTGCACTTCCCTCTCTGTGACTCAGTGTGTGGGTGTACTTCCCTCTCCCTGGCTCAGTGTGTGGGTGCACTTCCCTCTCCCTGGCTCAGTGTGTGGGTGCACTTCCCTCTCCCTGGCTCAGTGTGTGGCTGCACTTCCCTCTCCCTGGCTCAGTGTGTGGCTGCACTTCCCTCTCCCTGGCTCAGTGTGTGGGTGCACTTCCCTCTCTGTGACTCAGTGTGTGGGTGCACTTCCCTCTCCCTGGCTCAGTGTGTGGGTGCACTTCCCTCTCCCTGGCTCAGTGTGTGGGTGCACTTCCCTCTCTGTGACTCAGTGTGTGGGGGCACTGCCCTCTCCGTGACTCAGTGTGTGGGGGCACTGTCCTCTCTGTGACTCAGTGTGTGGGGGCACTGCCCTCTCTGTGACTCAGTGTGTGGGGGCACTGTCCTCTCTGTGACTCAGTGTGTGGGGGCACTGCCCTCTCCGTGACTCAGTGTGTGGGTGCACTGCCCTCTCCGTGACTCAGTGTGTGGGGGCACTGTCCTCTCTGTGACTCAGTGTGTGGGGGCACTGCCCTCTCTGTGACTCAGTGTGTGGTGGCACTGCCCTCTCCGTGACTCAGTGTGTGGGTGCACTGCCCTCTCCGTGACTCAGTGTGTGGGGGCACTGTCCTCTCTGTGACTCAGTGTGTGGGGGCACTGCCCTCTCTGTGACTCAGTGTGTGGTGGCACTGCCCTCTCTGTGACTCAGTGTGTGGGTGCACTTCCCTCTCCCTGGCTCAGTGTGTGGGTGCACTTCCCTCTCTGTGACTCAGTGTGTGGGTGCACTTCCCTCTCTGTGACTCAGTGTGTGGGGGCACTGCCCGCTCTGTGACTCAGTGTGTGGGGGCACTGCCCGCTCTGTGACTCAGTGTGTGGGTGCACTGCCCTCTCTGTGACTCAGTGTGTGGGGGCACTGTCCTCTCTGTGACTCAGTGTGTGGGGGCACTGTCCTCTCTGTGACTCAGTGTGTGGGGGCACTGCCCTCTCTGTGACTCAGTGTGTGGGGGCACTGCCCTCTCCGTGACTCAGTGTGTGGGGGCACTGCCCTCTCTATGGCTCAGTGTGTGGGGGCACTGCCCTCTCTGTGACTCAGTGTGTGGGTGCACTGCCCTCTCTGTGACTCAGTGTGTGGGGGCACTGTCCTCTCTGTGACTCAGTGTGTGGGGGCACTGTCCTCTCTGTGACTCAGTGTGTGGGGGCACTGCCCTCTCTGTGACTCAGTGTGTGGGGGCACTGCCCTCTCTGTGACTCAGTGTGTGGGGGCACTGCCCTCTCCGTGACTCAGTGTGTGGGGGCACTGCCCTCTCTATGGCTCAGTGTGTGGGGGCACTGCCCTCTCTGTGACTCAGTGTGTGGGTGCACTGCCCTCTCTATGGTTCAGTGTGTGGGGGCACTGCTCCATAAAAAGGCCAAAGGTTGAGTTGAGGCCGCCTGGGATTCAGAACTGAAGACCTACTCCTGTCCTGAACAGAATTTATCCGTCAACTACAAACCAAAAAAGAGACAGATTATCTGGTTATCATCACAGGTTTTTGGGAACTTGCTGTATCTAAATTGGTGGCCATGTTTCCTACAATCCCACTTCAAAAAGTACTTTAATTACTTGTAAACTGCTGTGGCACATCCACAGGCTGTGACAGGCTCTATATAAATGCAAGCTTTTTCTTTCTACTGCCCCTGGGTCCAGGACCCAACTGACTATATTGTCCGACCTTAAGCTGGGGCCTCTGAGAGTGACGGGATCAGGGAAGGAACACAGAGACTCAAAGTGCTGAGAAATGGTAATCACTCTATGGGTAACAGGAACTCACTTTAATGTTTATACACAGGAGCCATGAGTCATACTGTAGATAAATAAATTAGATTCTAATGGAGCAGAAAGCTGCTCCTCTTCCAGAACAAAAAAATGGTTGAAATGAATCACTGCTGAAAAAGCAGCTGGTGAGAGTTCGGTGAAATGTTGAGCCGCTCGATGTGTTTATGGAGAGATGGTGGTGGGGGGGGGGAGTGGTGTGATATTTACAGTCTCTTTAATCAGAATCCCACGGAGTTGGTGCA
This sequence comes from Heterodontus francisci, assembly GCF_036365525.1. Classification (NCBI taxonomy): domain Eukaryota; kingdom Metazoa; phylum Chordata; class Chondrichthyes; order Heterodontiformes; family Heterodontidae; genus Heterodontus; species Heterodontus francisci. Next base: position 71,031,429 of record NC_090396.1, on the reverse strand, counting down.
CTAAAACCATCTCAGCAACGCACCCCGCCCCCCCCTCCCCCAGAACACCTGGAATCATACAGAGCAAGTTTCAGAGGTGGATCAGTGTGTCATTTACTGTGCAAATATCAAACCCCTCCTTTCGTGACCCCTCCTCCCCATTCCTATACAGTACTCAGTACAAAAATCCTCAAAAACATTGAACAGGCTTAATATAAAATGTATAAGACAATATATTCACCTGCCTCTTAATAAATCCAAATAATTGAACAACACAGAAACCGGTATCAGCTGTGGCTTCATGGGTGGCACCCTCACCTCTATGTGTGGCTATGGGTTTAAGCTCCACTCTTAGTAAGCTGGCCTATTGGTGCAGTACTGAGGAAATGCTGCAGTGTCAGAGGAGCTATCACTCGGATGCAGCGTCGTCTGCCAGTTCAGTGACACATTACTGATCCTAACCGATTATTTGAAAGCCTTCTCTCCCTGTCCTGGTCAACACCACTAAAAATAGATTACATGGTCATTTATCTCATTGCTGTTTCTGGGATTGTCCTGTGCACGGAATAGCTGCCATACATTTCCTACACAACAGCCATTGTTGTGAATGTGACGTGTTGAGAGACCTGCTAAATACAAACTCGGTCCTTAACAAGCCAACAGTGATGAGGTTTATACATGGCCAGCTCAGCCAACATTTTACATTTACTCCCTCAATGAGGAATTATACAACCCTCTCACTACTCAACACAACAAACTCTCATTTCTAGGAACCAGGGCAACTGATCTTTGTTGCTCGTATCCATTCAGAAACTATCATTTCATTGGCCCCAGAGCTTGTGATGCCAAGTTGTGCACGTGGGCACCCAAATATCCCGAAATTCATGGGATGTGGCTCCGCATCAACTCAGTTCCCTTATATGTGACTCCCTACTGGAGATTACAGGGAAGGTGCTTCTGTGTGTACAACATACAGTGGAATTATTAACACTGTTATAAAGAAGGCATTTATGATTTTACTACACTTACTGTAGAGAAATATATCCCCGCCCATTTACAAAATCAACACTGAAATATTAGCGCAGACATACTTGTATCTTTTAATCAGAGTTTGTTTTTTTGGATGGTCAGTTTTCCAGAAATGTTTCCCCGTAATTACCAATTGGACAAATCCAGTAACTGGTCAAAATATCAATGAGAAAACATTTGTAGTTTTGTTAAAATGTACACTTACCTGGTCAAAGAAAACTTTCCAGTGCTACAGCAGGAGGCAGCGATGCACATATAGAGAGGGAAAAGCAGAATAAGTCTCAGCTCACACAGTAGCATATATAATACATACTATTCAACCTAATGTATATAACACATTGTGGTCTACTTAATGTATGTAACACATACCAAGTGTACCTAATGTATACAACATATACTGTTGTACTTAATGTATATGACACATACTGGTCTACCTAAAGTATATAATACATACTGGTCTGTCTAATGTATATAATACATACTGGTCTACCTGAAGTATATGACACATACTGGTCTACCTAATGTATATAATACATACTGTTCTACCTAATGCAAATACATACTGTAGTAATGTTCTTATTTAAACAGGATGGAAATAGCACAGTTAAACAGATGGAGAATATTTAGTTCACTTTTAGGTTGGGCAGTCTTAATCACCTCAATCTTCTTAATTGGTTACAGGAGACAAACATAACATTTCTACCTGAACTGCTGGAGTCCAGAAACCTACCTGGTCTTAGTGCTTTGGAAACTCCCACTTTAATAATGGTCCAACAACCACTTACATTAATCTGGCACCTCTAACTTCGGTAATCATCACAAGCCAAGTCCCATCTTATTAATTTTTTCCTTGTTTCTTCTGATGTTTAACTTCTCAAACTGTATCTCTTGTTTACACTTGGACTAAACAAGATCTGTCCCCTTTTCAATTTAACTGCTGCACTTCAGGCTAGGTTGAGATGATCAGTCTCATTTGCAATGCCCCCATGGTTCAATAGCGGGCCACCGTTCACTATCTAGGTTCATGTGTGAAATGTGGCCATGTGGGTGGGAGTCTCACAGAACATGAGCCCCCGCACTCCCAGTGGGGGAGAGTCTCAGTAGTTCTAATGGAAGGTTTTATTGATCTAAATGCTTTCACTTGCCTTTTAATGGCCCCTCCTCCCCTCAATAATAACAAGTCTGAAGCCACAAGCTATCAATATCATTAATCTGATCATCAGCACCAGATACCCCACCTCGAAGAGCAGAAATCCTCGCCTATTCCCATGTCACTGAGATTCTATCTCTGCCCCTCACCGACACTAGTCACTGCTCTGTCCTGAACAAACCTGATCTAACTGCAACTCTCTCAATAATTGAAGAAAAATGACTTCAGATCGTCTCAGGTTCTCTGTGAAAGTCCCTTTCAGACCCATTAAGCTGCAGTGGTGACATTTGCGCGAGATTCTGAGCTGTATCAGAGTTCCTGCTGCTCAATAAAGATCAATGTTGTATCTCCAAACTCTCCACTTCCCACTTCCCTATTATAAAAAAAATCCATTAACTAGGGGTCAGGGTATGTACTTTGAGGTGCCAGCTGTGGGTCAGAGTAGCACTCTTCCTTCTGAGTCAGAAGGTATGGGTTCAGAAGTCCTGCTCCAGAGACTTGAGCACATGATTTAGGCTGACACTCCCAATGCATTACTGAGCGAGTGCTGCACTGTCAGAGGTCCTGTCTTTAAGATTTTAAATTGAGGTCATGTCTGCCCTCTCAAATCGACATAAAAGATCCCATGGCACTATTCAGAAGAAGGGGAGGGGGTTCTCCCTGGTGTCCTGGCTAATGTTTATCTTTCAATCAACATCACTAAAAACAGATTAGATATTGACCATAAAATGCTTTGAACATCCCGAGATTGTGAAAGCTGCTTTATAAATTGAAGTTCTTTCTTTCCTGCTTGGTGCTGACGTAGTCACTCTCAGGTTGGGTGGCAACAGATGGCCTACAATTGACTTCAGGGTTCCCCGAGCTCAGCACTGTGAGATCTAGGCTGTTGATGCTGCTCATTGACTAGTGACACCTTGCTTGAAGTTTGTATACATGTGGGTATCAGGTGAGGACAGGATCAGGCTCAGCTGTGAAGGTCCCACAGGTTGAACAGCCCGACACTCACTGACCATCATCAGATGACGAATAGCCACAGGAATGAGGCGCCAACAACTCTGTGGAACCAAAGGACCAACGAGTCGGAATAGGGATAAGGAGAAAATAAAGTGGGGATTGTGGAATATTAAATGAGAAGAATGCAACACAAGTCTGTAACACACATCCCGTGCAACAAGTTCACAGGCCTGAAATCAGACGGAGGCCAAATCAATGAATATTATAATAAATACTAAAAGATCTCGGGGTGATTTTGCTTTGCCCTGACTAAGTCTTTGTGCTGACAGTGACTTCTAATGGCAGAAAGAGAAGGTCAGGGCATCACATGTTGTTACTGTGTGACAAAATTCACAGTGAGGAATGTACGCTGAGATTAACCGAAACATTACTGATAATTAATTACAACGTCGCACTCCAATTTCTCTCTCTTGTAATGGAGGTGCTGGTGCAGGGGAGGGGGGAACTGTGCAAAAGGCAGCCTCCAGTGCACCTCCCCAAATGGCCACTTTCCACACATGAGCCTAGATTGTGGATGGTGGCTAGCTATTCGACCACAGGGGCATCACATCGGAGTCTAGTCATCTCGCCCAACATCTACACACTCACACTTTGCAACAGGAATTACCGGATAGTGATTAGGAGTGAGAATCCTCAGCAGTTTCCCCCACTTCTATCCACAGGGCACTGAAGACAATTGAAATACCAGTCCCACCCCATCCCCTGTCCTAACTGGAACTTACTAACTGAGTATCTACTAGTATTAAAGCTGCCTCAATCTTACCCAGCAATAATCAGCAGCTGATTACAAGGAAACAGCAGTTAAGTTATATATTCTAATGCTCTAACCAGACATCCCCCCCCATTGGCTCTTAGCACAATAATGAAATCAATAAGTGTCATTCCTTTGGGAAAACATACTTTATACATCGCCAAGATCCTCACACACACACAAATCAATCACAATCTCATTCTTGGGTTGCTGCAGCTTTTCCCCCAACAATAAGTGGGAAGTGTTAATTTCCATCCCTTTGTTACAATACTGGATACTGAATCATGACACTAACCTCGCCATCACAGTGCTTAAAGCTGGAGACATCGTACTATCCCAATAAAATACCACTCAATCACTGAACATTATATCAATTCCTCCCTCTCCCACTTCTACTTTAAAATCCAACCTTGCGACAAATTTAAGATTTAGAAAACAACCTGCTGCTTAAAGCACCTTTAAATGTAGTTCAAGGGCCATGACCCTCATAAAGGTGTTTGGCATATTTTATTTCAGTTGGCATTAGCGGCATTGAGACACATTGCTATGTTTACCATTGTGGCCAAAAATCACACATAGTTCTTCAGGCTCCCCTAGCAAAAACAAAGTGTTTGCCAAAGGCACCTCCAAGACGACAGCATTTCTTTAAATGGAAGATACATAGAGACAGCTGTAGACAGACAGAGTGAGAGATTGAGCAGAGATACAGAAACTGCTATACACATGTATACAAACACATGCACGCACACAGTTTCATAGACATGGCAAACAGTGAAAGATACATACACAGAGTTTACAGAGAGGTTAAAACAGAAAGAGAGAGGCTAAAAAGGATCAGGCACAGATACACATATAGGTACAGAGGGGTTGGGAAAACAGACACCAATAAAAACACTCTGTGTCAGAGCTTGTTTTCTTCAAAAGCCGCATAGGTTCACAAGAAAGAGCAGCAGGGACACACATAATGATTAACTTTGCATTCCCCTTAATTCCCAGATATTTCAAATTGCTTATTCTAACAGGTCTTAGTTTTTTTTAATCCATTAATGACGCAACTGCGCTAAAAACGGCCCATTCCAAACCTCCAAACCCATAAAATTCAAACAGGTCGAATCTATGAGTAAATCCACATGTATGCAGGACTGGTTACCTGGGGATCTGGGCTGGGTTGCTGAGCAGTCTGCTTGGACAACCCCAGTGTAACAGAGACACAGAGGAACATGTAGACAGTGCGAGAAAATGGGAGACTCAGAGAAAGCAGGAACACAGAGCAAAAAAACGGGAGAATACATAGGCAGGTGCAGAAAGAGTCTGAGAAAGAGATATGAGAGACAGGCACTGGCACAGAAACACTGACACAGACACACAGACACACAGACAGATATTATCACAGACACTGACAAACACACACACAGACACTGACACACAGACACTGACACACAGACAGATATTATCACAGACACTGACAAACACACGCACAGACACTAACACACAGACAGATATTATCACAGCCACTGACACACACACACACACAGACACATAGACACTGACACACAGACATATAATTTCACAGACACTGACACACACACACACACAGACACATAGACACTGACACACAGACAGATAATTTCACAGACACTGACACACACACACACATAGACACTGACACACAGACAGATAATTTCACAGACACTGACACACACACACACACACACACAGACACTGACACACAGACAGATATTATCACAGACACTGACACACACAGAGAGACAGATATTATCAGACACACACACACACAGACACTGACACACACACACACAGACAGATATTATCACAGACACAGACAGACAGACGGAGAAGCTGAACTTACATCCTCTGTACCCATGGGCAGTCCCTCGGTGCTCTCCAGTTCCACGATCCCGTCCCCCTCGGAGTTAACAGCGACTGAGGGTTCAGGCTTGTGCTGCTCCCTCTCCCTCTCTCTCTCCTCCATCCCCTCCGCTCGCTGCCTCGGGTCAGCCTCGTCCCCTCGGGCGATGCTTCTTCATTGTCCGCCCCTCACCCCGGGCTCTGCAGATCCGAGACACACGAATGAGCAGCGGGTCAGGACCAATGACCGAGGGAACAGAGTCTGTCTGCAGCCTGACCCTGGAATCCCGGCACAGCCGGACACAGACCGGGATCCGACCCGGGACACAGACCGGGATCCGACCCTGGACACAGACCGGGATCCGACCCGGGACACAGACCGGGATCTGACCCGGGACACAGAACGGGATCTGACCCGGGACACAGAACAGGATCTGACCCGGGACACAGAACAGGATCTGACCCGGGACACTGAACAGGATCTGACCCGGGACACAGACCGAGATCTGACCCGGGACACTGAACAGGATCTGACCCGGGACACAGACCGAGATCTGACCCGGGACACTGAACAGGATCTGACCCGGGACACTGAACAGGATCTGACCCGGGACACAGACCGAGATCTGACCCGGGACACTGAACAGGATCTGACCCGGGACACTGAACAGGATCTGACCCGGGACACAGACCGAGATCTGACCCGGGACACTGAACAGGATCTGACCCGGGACACTGAACAGGATCTGACCCGGGACACAGACCGAGATCTGACCCGGGACACTGAACAGGATCTGACCCGGGACACTGAACAGGATCTGACCCGGGACACAGACCGAGATCTGACCCGGGACACTGAACAGGATCTGGCCCGGGATTGACCCGCTTGAACTGGGTCAATCCCCGGAGGAGTCGCGGACCCTCAAAGCCACATCTTCAGCAGAACCTCACAAACAGCTTTTCACTGATGTTAACTCGTATAAAGTTTATTTTAATAAAAGTTCCGGGCCAAAGAAAACAAAACCCTGGAAATCAGAGTAACTTTTATCGACAAATTGTTGATTGGAGACTTTCCACTAAAATATTTTGTTTTTTGACCTGTGACCCTTGCTGGGGAAACTCTCCTCCTGTCACAAAGTGCATCCCCCTGAACATCTGGGAGCCGCAGCCCTTCCCCGAATGGGTTAATGTCCGCTGTGAAGGGGAATCTGACCTGTCTCTCTCTCTCTATCTGTCCCGGCTCGGCTCAGCTCGGCTCGGACTCCGCTCCCTCCACAATTCCCTCCCAGCTTCAGACACGTGAAAAAGCGACAAATATTCTTCGGATCCCAGCACACATCAGCCGGGAGAGACTCCCATCCAACTGCACCGTGATTACAGGAGCAAATCTCTGTCTGCTCCTCCCACTCCTCCCCACAAAGCTCAAAATCACTGCCAACACTGAGTGTACAACACAAACAAACATTGAGAGCACTGAATTAACAAGAGCTGTACACACTTACACAGATAAACTCTCCGCTATGTGTGTGATAAACATGCATGTCGGAATAGAAGAGTCATCCCGGTATAATACATTCTCTTTTGATTTAATTCTCCCTCTATCTGCTGCACACATTACAGATAAAGACAATAAAATGTCTCAGGTCAATGACCTTTTATCAGAACGGATAAAGCTGAATTGTGAATGCTTCAACTTTGCATTAAACTCAGGAAATGTGCAACAGGTTATCAGCATTAGGGAAATGAACCCATGTTTTTTAATCTCTCTAATGCTGAGGGAGGGGCTGTGTATCTCTAACACACTCTATTTCTGTAGAGCAACAAGTGCACTCCAGGTGGCATTCCAGGTTATTATGATTTGAACTTGGGTCACTGTCAGTTTTTACACATTCTCAGTGCACCCATCAGTGAGCTACAAGCTTGGTGACCTGAAACTCTCCCTTTTATTTTAACCTGGATAGCAGGTCTGATTTGACCATTCCTCACAATACACACAACTTCAACCAAACAAGACATTTTTCATGGGAACATAGGAACAGGAGTAAGTGATTCAGCTCCATCCTACCATTCAATAGCTGATCTGTGACCTAACTCCATATACCCTACCTGCCTTTATCCCATATTCCCTTAATACCTTTGATTAACAAAAATCTATCAATCTGGAGTTAATTTTAACAATTGATTGAGCATCAATTGTCTTTTCCAGAAGAGAGTTCCAAACTTTACCGCCCTTTGTGTGTACAGGTGTTTCCTAATTTCACTATTGAAAGGCCTGGCTCTTATTTTTAGACTGTGCCCCCACCAGCGAAAATAATGTCTCTTCATCTACCTTATCTGTTCCCCTTAATACCTTGAGAACTTTGATCAAATCACCCCTTAACCTTCTAAATTCCAGAGAATGCAACCATAGTTTGTTTAATATCACCTCATAGCTTAACCCTTGGAGTCCAGGTGTCATTCTGGTGAATCTATGCTGCACTCTCTCTAAGGCTAATATATCCTTCCTGTGGTGTGGTGCCCAGAACTGCTCACAATAACACCAGTGTGGTCCAACCAGGGCCTTTGTATAGCTGAAGCATGACTTCTACCCCCTTGTATTCTAGTCCTCCAGATATAAAGGCTAGCATTCCATCAGCCTTTTTGATTATTTTCTGTACCTGTTCATGACATTTTAACACTCTGCGTGTCTGAATCCCAAGTCTCTTTGGACTTTCACTGTTTCCAGCTTTTGACCATTTGGAAAGCTCCCTGTTCGAATCTTTTTAGGTCCAAAGTGGATGACCTCACATTTGCCTACATTGTAATCCATTTGCCACTGTTTTGCCCATTCACTTAATCTATTGATTTTGATTGATGAGGGAAGGACTGTAGATGTCGTATACATGGACTTCAGTAAGGCGTTTGATAAGGTTCCCCATGGTAGGCTGATGGAGAAAGTGAAGGCGCATGGGGTCCAAGGTGTACTAGCTAGATGGATAAAGAACTGGCTGGGCAACAGGAGACAGAGAGTAGCAGTGGAAGGGAGTTTCTCAAAATGGAGACGTGTGACCAGTGGTGTTCCACAGGGATCCGTGCTGGGACTACTGTTGTTTGTGATATACATAAATGATTTGGAGGAAAGTATAGGTGGTCTGATTAGCAAGTTTGCAGATGACACTAAGATTGGTGGAGTAGCAGGTAGTGAAGGGGACTGTCAGAGAATACAGCAGAATATAAATAGATTGGAGAGTTGGGCAGAAAAATGGCAGATGGAGTTCAATCAGGGCAAATGCGAGGTGATGCGATTTTGGAAGATCCAATTCAAGAGTGAATTACACAGTAAATGGAAAAGTCCTGGGGAAAATTGATGTACAGAGAGATTTGGGTGTTCAGGTCCATTGTTCCCTGAAGGTGTCAACGCAGGTCAATAGAGTGGTCAAGAAGGCATACGGCATGCTTTCCTTCATCGGACGGGGTATTGAGTACAAGAGTTGGCAGGTCATGTTACAGTTGTATAAGACTTTGGTTCGGCCACATTTGGAATACTGCGTGCAGTTCTGGTCGCCACATTACCAAAAGGATGTAGATGCTTTGGAGAGGGTGCAGAGGAGTTTCACCAGGATGTTGCCTGGTATGGAGGGCGCTAGCTATGAAGAGAGGTTGAGCAGATTAGGATTATTTTCATTAGAAAGACGGAGGTTGAGGTGGGACCTGATTGAGGTGTACAAAATCATGAGAGGTATAGACAGGGTGGATAGCAAGAAGCTTTTTCCCAGAGTGGGGGATTCAATTACTAGGGGTCACGAGTTCAAAGTGAGAGGGGAAAAGTTTAGGGGGGATATGCGTGGAAAGTTCTCTACGCAGAGGGTGGTGGGTGCCTGGAATGCGTTGCCAGCGGAGGTGGTAGACGCGGGCACGATAGCGTCATTTAAGATGTATCTAGACAGATACATGAATGGGCAGGAAGCAAAGAGATACAGACCCTTAGAAAATAGGCGACATGTTTAGATAGAGGATCTGGATCGGCACAGGCTTGGAGGGCTGAAGGGCCTGTTCCTGTGCTGTAATTTTCTTTGTTCTTTGTTCTTGTTCTATCACTATCTCTTCATGGTTTTGCACTTCCAACTACAATCTACCAAATTCAAACCAAATACAATCACGTGTAAAAGCAGAAAGAATTCCAAATCAGCAGCACTGCTCTGGGAAAACTTATGGAAAGGGGCCTCGAAGTAAGTAATTGGTTTGAGTTTGGTAGATTGTTTTTGGACAGAAGTTTATGACTAGGGAATGTGGGACATATAGAAAGTTCTGCAAATGTCTACACTTAATGCAGGTTGTGAGATTTACTGCACAAGGTCCCAGGGGCAATGAAATGCTGGCTTCTGAGCAGAATTGAACAATAGCAAATTATCTGTCTTGGTTACAATGCTCGATGGGGTTTGTAACCAGCTGGCAGGGAACAGTGTCACTAAAAACATGGCTTTAGAGAGAGATGGACAGAGAGAGAGAAGGAAAGGCAGAGAGCAAGAGACAGAGAGAGAGAGAGATGGAAAGAAAAAGAGACAAGGAGAGAGCAAGACACAGGCAGAGTGAGAGAGAGACAGACGGACAGCCAGAGAAACATAGACACAAAGACGGAGAGAACATTCTTTATGTTATAAGTGGTAGGTTACACTCTGAACAGTTTAGTTATCAAAATTCTGCTGCCGCAAGAAACACATCTTCAGGTTGCAGTTAGTTCTGTAATATGTTTATTATGAATATACTATAAAATACACAACAAATCTCACACATATAAACAAAACCAGTGAAGACAAATTTTGGTCATATACAAAGTATGAATAACATTACAGTACAATCAATGGTGAACATATTGCTAATCACAGCTCAGACACAATAGCTTGTTTTATTTGTGAAGTTTGTGTTGGGAATGAAACACTTTGCCGTTTTAGGTGCCCAAATGTAATATCATCTCCCAGGTCTGGTACTTTTGTGGGTTAGATGCAGAGTAAAGCTCGATCTACTCTGCCCCAACAAGATATTCAGTCCTAACCACAGAGCAGCTTCCACTATGTACGTGACATTTCCTACAACATCCATCCAGTGCCCTGTGTGACTGAGATTCCCAGTTGGTGCCGAACTCGGGCAAGTTTGTTAAGCAGTTGGTCTGATCTGCCTTTGCCCAGGGACCTTTCACATAGGACCCCTTATAGCCAGAAGGCAAAAGATATTTGGATCCTGAGAGTCTGGGCTGGATTTGAACTAGGATTGAGTCAGTGAAATGCCAGTCATTCCACACCTGGAACATCCCCTATTCTCCACTCTCTCAGCAGTCCCTGGATCACAGCAGGGGGGCAGGAACAGGCTCCAAGCAATGACCTGGACTTCGCTGCCAGATAATAACAGATAATAACATCAAAGGATCAATTTTTAATCTAGAATAATATATAATTTTCTTCATGTTCAAAGCACTATACAGACGAGGAGTTTCCAGACTCAGTTCCTAATCTGTGTCATGTTAACTGATCTAAGCTGGAGATCAGGTAAGGCCCAGGAAATGCTACATTACAATTACGAATATTACAGCAGACACGGTGGGCCAAATGGCCTCCTTCTGTGTTGTCACCATTCTATGATTCGATGATAAAGCATTTACAGCACTGGAACAAGCCATTCAGTCTAACAGTGATCTCTGCCTTCCTGTTCTGGGGGTGGGGGAGAAAGGGGAGTGGAAAAATCAGCCACAGTTCTCCACCACTTCCCAATGATCTCTGCCGGAAATGCAGGTGCGGGTACATCAACTGTGATGCCCTTCATTCATGAATAGCTGGTTACTACCAACTGTCAAGGTGCACATATGAAGAATGTCCACTTGGATGAGGTACTGGGGGCAGACAGAACTGTATTCAGCTGGGACCTGTACCTTCAGGAGAGGACAGAAGAAAATGGATGAATAAGCAAAAGGAAAATCTTATGCATTAGTGAAACCTGTTTCGATGCTGTAGATGATAAAGGGCAGCAATTTATACAGCAGCCTGACGTCACTGTTGTTATTTTACCTCTTGTTCTAAATGTCACCCTGTCACGAGAACTCGGAACAATCCAAACCAGGAGGTTCACTGAGAAATAAATGTACTTCTTTTTCACACTTCTATGTATTATACTGCAAATTTATAATGTGCCATGATCACTTGGAGTGTAGCAATTAATTTTATACCAAAAGTGCCAGCAGCCTCAACTTGTGCAAAATGTCCTTTGCGTGAATATTCTTGATTTACAGTGTTTCAATGTTTGTAAGAGTGACTTTGTAGCCGAGTGGTTACCTAGGTGACATTTTCTGCCATTTCAGTACGTCATACAGATTATAAGAACGATACATGACTGTGTGTAACCAAGCAGGAACGCAATCAAATGATGTGGAAGGTACTTTGTGTTGTTTCTTTAGTGTCCTGCCGAGGGCTCCTTTCATCCCTGTGCTCTGTAGCTGGCATTAGGTTGGACTAGAAGCATTCCTGATGTGGGAAAAACACACACAGTACTGATACTTCAGTCTGGTTATAACAAACATTGCTTAAAGCCACAGTGTCACCTGCAGGTCTCTCTATCTGTGGGCAGCTGAGACACACATGTTAGGAAGATCCTAGGTTCAGCTGATCCCAGCTAGTCATAGTGCTGTTAATGTAGTAAAATATCTAAAAGCCCTTTACTAGAACATGATCAAATGAAATTTGACACTGAGACATAAGGAGATATTAGGACAGGTGCTCAAAAGCTTGGACAAAAAGGTAGGATTTAAGGAGTGTCTTAAAGGAGGAAAGAGAGGCGGAGAGGTGTCGGGAGAGAATTCCAGAGCTAAGGGCCCAGACAACTGAAGCACGGCCACCAATGGTGGAGCGATTAAAATAGGGGATGCCCAAGAGGTCAGAATTAGAGGAGTACAGAAAACCCGGAGGTATGTGAGGCTGGAGGAGATTACAGAGATAGGGAGGGGTGTGACTATATTGAAAATGCTGGTCCCTTTAATTAAACAGGACTCATTTCAGTGTTAATAGAGAGCAGGCGATGCTCATTCTAGTTTTGTATTTAAGGGCTGGGTTTTTGCCCAGTTGGGAAGTTGCCCCTGGACAGAGAGTTAGTCTAGAAGGAAAGAGTGGGAACTGATGCTTGGACTGAAAAATGAATTGCCGATAAAACCGTTGTGGAACAGAGACTGTCATTGGCTTCCTCATTTTGGTGACTGGATGTCTGCCTGTTTAACAGGGTGAGGCCATGGAGGGATTTGAAAACAAGGATGAGAATTTTAAAATTGAGGTGTTGCTGGACTGGGAGCCAGTGTAGGTCAGCGAGCACAGGGGGTGATGCAAGGCTTGAGAAACTCTAACTATGTGTTATCCAGATTCTCAACAAAGATATATTCCATTGAGAAAGGATGCACCACCTGCGGCTAACTCAGAAAGTTAAGGATGGTATCACATTTTCGCCGGGTGCTCCGGTTTCCTCCCACAGCCAAAGACTTGCAGGTGATAGGTAAATTGGCCATTGTAAATTGCCCCTACTGTAGGTAGGTGGTAGGGAATATGGGATTACTGTAGGGTTAGTATAAATGGGTGGTTGTTGGTTGGCACAGACTCGGTGGGCCGAAGGGCCTGCTTCAGTGCTGTATCTCTAAATAAAATAAAATAAAATAAAAGGTGTACAATGCTGTGAACTTTAGTGGTAGGTTGGCTGATTGGGAAAATTCTAGAAACCAGCAAAAGATGGTTAGGAAAGTAATAAAGAAGGAGAAATTAGAGTCCAGGAGCAAACTAGCAATAAATATAAAAACAGGCAGTAATAACTTCTACAAATATATAAAAAGGAAGAGAGTAGCTAAAGTAAACATTGGTCCCTTAGAGGACGAGACTGGGGAATTAATAATGGGGAACAAGGAAATGGCAGAGACTTTGAACAAGTATTTTGTATCTGTCTTCATGGTTGAAGAGACTAAAAGCATCCCAATAAAAGTGAAAATCAAAAGGCAAAAGGGAGAGGAACTTAAAACAATTACGATCACTAGAAAAAAAAGTACTAGGAAAATTAATGGGACTAAAGGCTGACAAGTCCCCTGGACCTAATGGCCTGCATCCTAGGGTCTTAAAAGAAGTGGCTGCAGAGATAGTGGATGCATTGGTTATAATTTTCCAAAATTCCCTAGATTCTGGAAAGGTCCCAGCAGAGTGGAAAACAACAAATGTAACACCTCTATTCATGAAAGGGGTGGAAACAGAAAGCAGGAAACTATAGGCCAGTTAGCGTAACATATGTCATTTGGAAAATGCTGGAATCCATTATTAAGGAAGTAATAGCAGGACATTTAGAAAATCACAATGTAATCAATCGGGCAGAGTCAACATGGTTTTATGAAAGGGAAATTATGTTTGATACATTTATTAGAGCTCTTTGAGGATTTAACAAGCAGGGTGGATAAAGGGGAACCAGTAGATGTAGTGTATTTGGATTTCCAAAAGGCTTTCGATAAGGTGCCACATAAAAGATGAGCTCATGGTGTTGGGGGTAATGCATCAGCATGGATAGAGGATTGGCTAACTAACAGGAAAGAGAGTTGGGATAATGGGTCATTTTCAGGATGGCAAACTGTAAGTTACGAAGTTATGAGCGGCATGGACAGAGTGGATAGTCAGAAGCTTTTTCCCAGGGTGTAAGAGTCAGTTACTAGGGGACATAGGTTTAAGGTGAGAGGGGCAAAGTTTAGAGTGGATGTGCGAGGCAAATTTTTTACACAGAGGGTGGTGAGTGCCTGGAACTTGCTGCCAGGGGAGGTGGTGGAAGCAGATACGATAGCGACGTTTAAGAGACATCTTGACAAATACATGAATAGGAAAGGAATAGAGGGATATGGGCCCCGGAAGTGCAGAAGGTGTTAGTTTAGGTAGGGATCAAGATCGGCGCAGGCTTGGAGGGCCGAATGGCCTGTTCGTGTGCTGTACTGTTCTTTGTTCTTTGTAACTAGTGGAGTGCCACAGGGATCGGTGCTGGGACCTGAATTATTTACAATCTATATTAATGACTTGGATAAAGGGACCAAGTGTATTGTAGTCAAATTTGCAGACAATACAAAGATAGGTAGGAAAGCAAGTTGTGAGGAGGACACAGATATAGATAGGTTCAGTGAGTGTGCAAACATTTGGCAGATGGAGTATAATGTGAGAAAATGTGAGGTTGTCCACTTTGACAGGAAGAACAGAAAAGCAGAATATTATTTAAATGGAGCGAGACTACAGAATGCTGCGGTACAAAGGGATCTGGGTGTCCTCGTACATGAATCACAAAACGTTAGCATGCAGGTACAGCAAGTAATTAGGAAGACAAATGGAATGTTGGCATTTATTGCAAGAGGATGAAGTATAAAATTAAGAAAGTCTAGCTACAACCATACAGAACATTGGTGAGACCACACCTAGAGTACTGCGTACAGTTTTGATCTCAAGGACATCAGCCATGATCTTATTGAATGGCGGAGCAGGCTTGAGGGGTCGAGTGGCTACTCCTGCTCCTAGTTCTTATGTTTCCAATATAGGTGGGAGGGAATTTAACAGAGTTTAAATATCTGAACAAAGAACGGATTGAGGGGGCTGAGAATAACAATGGATGGATATTTCCTGCTCTTATACAGTTTTTTATGTTCTCAGTACAGTAAGAGCCCACAGACAGGCACTGACCAATACAGATAACCTCCTAGTTGAACCCTAACCCATGCTAGGTGTTGAATAGGAGTTTCTAAACCTTTTGTGCACTCACTGTGTCTCAGCAGAATCCAGCCAGTGGCAAGTAGAAACCCTGCAGTCTGAAATGATTTCGTCTAACAGTGCTGTCTTGGAGCTGGAGGTGAACGGTTCAGCAAGGTAATCCTGAACATCTGGAATAAAGGTGAGACAGTGATTCCCCAACCACTCAAGTAACAGAGGCAAGCAGAATAGGATAGGAAAGATGCTCCCCATATAAGTTCAGTTGGTAACTGCACTGAGATACAGCCCAGGAAATACCAGGCTTGAAACATGTTGGGGTTGAGTTAACCTGATCTCCACCAGGTGGCGATAGGGACATTACAATTGCCACTGCACCCTGAGCAAGACTGAACCAAGAGCTTGTGACCACTTACTGCTCAGGCTAAATCAGCAGAATGGTTGCACAGGTGAAGAGTCAATGCTTTAAGGCAAAAATTGAAGCAAAGGGAATATATGAGGAGACTGGGGGTGATTCGCAGCAGTGTACAGTTGTGTAAATCATGAGGTTTGCCGTCACAACCTTGTAATGCACTCTCAGCCTCCCATCCCATTGCCTCTCCCCAAGTAATGTGTTTTCTGAGTTTAGATTGTCTTTCATGTGGAATCATAAAATGGTTACAGCACAGAAGGAGGCCATTCGACCCATCGTGTCTGTGCCACCTCTTTGCAAGAGCAGCTCAGCTGGTCCCACTGCCCCCCCTCCGCCCCCACCTTTTCCCATAGCCCTGCAATTTTTATCTCTTCAGATGCTTATCAAATTCTCATTTCTCGGGTAGGCAGTGGCATAGTTTTATTATCACTGGACTAGTAACCCAGAGACCCAGGGTATTGATCTGGAGACATGGGTTCGAATCCCACCACAGCAGAAGGTGGAATTTGAACTTAATCAATAAATCTGGAATTAAAAGCTAGTCTAATGATGGCCATGAAACCATTGTTTATGTTGTTAAAAACTTATCTGGTTCACTAATGTCCTTTCGGGAAGGAAATCCAGACCCACAGCAATGTGGTTAACTCCTACATGCCCTCTGAACTGGAAATGGCCTAGCAAGCCACTCAGTTGTATCTAACCGCTACGAAGTCAATAAAAAGGAATGAAACCCTTCGGACCACCTGGCATCCACCTAGGCACCGGAAACAACAACAGCAAACCCAGCACTGTCGACCCTGCAAAGTCCTCCTTACTAACATCTGGGGGGCTTGTGCCAAAGTTGGGAGAGATGTCCCACAGACTAGTCAAGCAACAGCCTGACATAGTCATACTCACGGAATCATACCTCACAGACAATGTCCCAGACACTGCAATCACCATCCCTGGGTATGTCCTGTCCCACTGGCAGGACAGACCCACCAGAGGTGGTGGAACAGTGGTCTATAGTAGGGAGGGTGTTGCCCTGGGAATCCTCAACATCGACTCCGGACCCCATGAAGTCTCATGGCATCAGGTCAAACATGGGCACGGTAACCTCCTACTGATTACCACCTACCGCCCTCCCTCAGCTGATGAGTCAGTACACCACTATGTTGAACAGCATTTGGAGAAAGCACTGAGGGTGGCAATGGCACAGAATGTACTCTGGGTGGGGGACTACAATGTCTCGGCAGCACCACTACTGACCGAGCTGGCCGAGTACTAAAGGACATAGCTGCTAGACTGGGTCTGTGGCAGGTGGTGAGGGAACCAACACGAGGGAAAAACATACTTGACCTCGTCCTCACCAATCTGCCTGCCGCAGATGCTTCTGTCCATGACAGTATTGGTAGGAGTGACCACCGTACAGTCCTTGTGGAGACAAAGTCCCGCCTTCACATTGAGGATACCATCCATCATGTTGTGTGACACTATCACCATGCTAAATGGGATAGATTTCAAACAGATCTAGCAATGCAAAACTGGGCATCCATCAGTAGCAGCAGAATTGTACTCAACCACAATCTGTAACCTCATGGCCTGGCATATCCCCCACTCTACCATTACCATCAGGCCAGGAGACCAACCCTGGTTCAATGAAGAGTGCAGGAGGGCATGCCAGGAGCAGCACCAGGCATACCTCAAAATGAGTTGTCAACTTAGTGAAGCTACAACACAGGACTACTTGTGTGCCAAACTGCGTAAGCAGCATGCAATAGACAGAGCTAAGCGATCCCAATACCAACGGATCAGATCTAAGCTCTGCAGTCCTGCCACATCCAGTCGTGAATGGTGGTGGACAATTAAACATCTAACTGGAGGAGCTGGCTCCACAAATATCCCCATCCTCAATGATGGGGGAGCCCAGCACATCAGTGAGAAAGATAAGGCTGAAGCATTTGCAACAATCTTCAGCCAGAAGTGCCGAGTTGACGATCCATCTCGGCCTCCTCCTGAAGTCCCCAGCATCACAGATGCCAGACTTCAGCCAATTCAATTCACTCCGTGTGATATCAAGAAACGACTGAAGGCACTGGATACTGCAAAGGCTACGGGTCCTGACAATATTCCGGCAATAGTACTGAAGACCTATGCTCCAGAACTTGCTGCACCCCGAGCCAAGCTGTTCCAGTACGGCTACAACACTGGCATCTACCCAGCAATGTGGAAAATTGCCCAGGTATGTCCTGTACACAAAAAGCAGGACAAGTCCAACCCAACCAATTACCGCCCCATCAGCCTACTCTCAATCATCAGTAAAGTGATGGAAGGTGTCATCAACAGTGCCATCAAGCAGCACTTGCTCAGCAATAACCTGCTCGGTGACGCTCAGTTTGGTTTCTGCCAGGGCCACTCAGCTCCTGACCTAATCGCAGCCTTGGCTCAAACATGGACAAAAGAGCTGAACTCAAGAGGTGAGGTGAGAGTGACTGCCCTTGACATCAAGGCAGCATTTGACCGAGTATGGCATCACGGAGCCCTAGCAAAACTGGAGTCAATGGGAATCAGGGGGAAAACTCTCTGCTGGTTGGAGTCATACCTAGCGCAAAGGAAGATGGTTGTGGTTGTTGGAGGTCAATTATCTGAGCTCCAGGACATCACTGCAGGAGTTCCTCAGGGTAGTGTCCTAGGCCCAACCATCTTTAGCTGCTTCATCAATGACCTTCAATCATAAGGTCAGAAGTGGGGATGTTCACTGATGATTGCACAATGTTCAGCACCATTCGTGACTCCTCAGATACTGAAGCAGTCCGTGTAGAAATGCAGCAAGACATGGACAATATCCAGGCTTGGGCTCCATAGAGAGATGCAGCACTGAAACAGGCCCTTCGGCCCACTGAGTCTGTGCCGATCATCAACCACCCATTTATACTAATCCTACATTAATCCCATATTCCCTACCACATCCCCACAATTCTCCTACCACCTACCGACACTAGGGTCAATTTACAATAGCCAATTTACCTATCAACCTGCAAGTCTTTGGCTGTGGGAGGAAACCGGAGCACCCTGCAGAAACCCATGCGGTCACAGGGAGAACTTGCAAACTCCACACAGGCAGTACCCAGAACTGGACCCGGGTCGTTGGAGCTGTGAGGCTGCGGTGCTAACCACTGTGCCACTGTGCTGCCCCGGGCTGATAAGTGGCAAGTAACATTTGCGCCAGACAAGTGCCAGGCAATGACCATTTCCAACAAGAGAGAATCTAACCATCGCCCCTTGACATTCAATGGCATTACCATCGCTGAATCCCCCACTATCAACATCCTAGGGGCTACTATTGACCAGAAACTGAACTGGAGTAGCTATATAAATACCGTGGCTACAAGAGCAGGTCAGAGGCTCGGAATCCTGCGGCGAGTAACTCACCTCCTGTCTCCCCAACGCCTGTCCACCATCTACAAAGCACAAGTCAGGAGTGTGATGGAATACTCTCCACTTGCCTGGATGGGTGCAGCTCCAACAACATTCAAGAAACTCGACACCATCCAGGACAAAGCAGCCCGCTTGATTGGCACCCCATCTACAAACATTCACTCCCTCCACCACCGACGCACAGTGACAGCAGTGTGTACCATCTACAAGATGCACTGCAGCAACGCACCAAGGCTCCTTAGACAGCACCTTCCAAACCCGCAACCTTGACCACCTCGAAGGACAAGAGCAGCAAATGCATGGGAACACCACCACCTGCCAGTTCCCGTACAAGTCACACGCCATCCTGACTTGGAACTATATCACCGTTCCTTCACTGTCGCTGGGTCAAAATCCTGGAACTCCCTTCCTAACAGCACTGTGGGTGTACCTATCTCACATGGACTGCAGCGGTTCAAGAAGGCAGCTGACCACCACCTTCTCAAGGACAATTAGGGATGGGCAATAAATGCTGGCATAGCCAGTGACGCCCACATCCCATAAATGAATAATAAAAAAATTTGAAAGCTATGAGTGAATCTGCCACCACCACATTCTGAGGCAGTGCATTCCAGATCCTAACCACATGCTGTGTATAAAATGGTTTTCCTCATATTGCTGTTGGTTCTTTAGTCAATCACCTTAAATCGGGGTTCTCCGGTTCTTGACCCTTCCACCAATGGGAACATTTTCTCCCTATCTTCACCGTCCAGAGCCCTCATGATTTTGAACACCTCTATCAAATCTCCTCTAAACCTTCTCTTCCCTAAGGAGAACAGACCCAGCTTCTCGAGTCTATCCATGTAACTCAAATCCCTCAAACTTGGAACCAATCTGTTAAATCCTTTTTAATTCCTTCACGTCCTTTGTAAAGAGTGGTTCCCCCAAATGGGACACAAATACTCCAGTTGAGACGGATCATCCAGTGTTTTATGAAGGTTCACCATAAATTCCTTGCTTTTGTACTCTATGCCTCTATTTATAAAGCCCAGGATCCTGTATTTTTTAAAACCAATTTCTCAACCTGCCCTGCCACCTTCAGTGATTTGTGTGCACATACCCCCAGGTCCCTCAGCTCCTGCACCCACTTTAGAATTGCACCCTTTATTTGATATTGCCTTTCCTCGTTCTTCCTGCCAAAATGTATTTCTTCACACTTCTCTGCATTAAATTTCATCTGCCTCTTGTCCGCCCATTCCACCTGCCTGTCTATGTCCACTTGAAGTCTATCACTATCCTCCTCACAGTTCACAATACTTCCAAGTTTTGTGTCATATGCAAATTTTGAAATTGTGCCCTTTAGACCCAAGTCCAGATCATTAATATTGTCACGGTCCTGTCGGTTTTGTTTCCGGGGAATATGCGGTTTGTCTTTAAGGATCAGTATTGCTTTAAGAAGCCTCAGGAGTTATAGGAAGGTGCATTTTCGGTTGCCGTTGGAAACAGCCATTTGGAGACTGCGATTCAAAGGGTGCAATCTTGTTACCATAGATATAGCCACTGGGAGTGAGTATCAAGCACTACATTTGTTACAATTCAATTTTGAACTTGGTTTCTATTTGAAGACAGTTTGTTCTAACAGAACACAGACAGCTGTGATGACAGCATGTGGAAAAAGAACTCAACCATTTAAATTGAAGGAAGAAGATTTTAGTCTGTTAATTATTATCTCTCAACATTCTAAAAAAATAGTCAAGCCAAAACAGAGATCACTGGTAAATTAAATTGAAGATAGGTAAGTTAGACTGTGACAATCTTTTATCCCTCAAAAACTCTAAAGTCAGATTGATTCTGTTGAAAGTCTTTGCAAGTCGTTAGTTGTTGAAATTCGCTAGAGAAGGAAAGCAACATCCTGTGAGGACTTCGAGCAACATTGGATTGTAAATTTACAAGGACTCTATAATTTTTTCTATTTTAAATGTTGTTTATATCTTCATAGTGTTTAAGAATTTAGTTCTTCTAATTTAAGAGTTAATTTGTTGATTTAAAGACACCTGGTTTGGTTAGGCTCATTCGGGGTTAATAGATGGAACAATTTGGCTGGGTCTTTCTTTAATTTGGAAAGTTTTAAATGATATGTTAGCCAATCTGTGGAGTGACGGGATTGAATTAACAGTGCGTTGGTCCCACCACAATCAAAATCGTATATTTTGATTGGGGGCTTTGACTGGAGTGGTTGGTCGTAACAATATATATCAAGAAAAGCAGGGATCATAATACTGACCCCTGGGAAACCCCACTATATACCTTCCATCAGTCCGAAAAACAATTGTTCACCACTACTGTCTGTTTCCAGTCACTCAGCCAACTTCAGATCCATGCAGGCACTGTCCCTTTTATTCCATGGGCTTCAACTTTGCTGACAAGTCTGTTATGTGGCACTTTATCAAACGCCTTTTGAAAGCCCATGCACACCTCAACCGTATTACTCTCATCAACCCTCTTCATTACCTTATCATAATGTCCTCCCTTGTTTTCTTCTGCTCCAAGTCCTCACCTTCCCTCCCAACCCGAGCCCCAAGTTGACAGTCTCCTCCTGGGACAACACTAATGCTGCTATTGATCTGGTTGTTTGGAGGCCTGCGAGAGTGCTCTGCCTACATTAATTCTGAATTCATCTTTTCCTTCCACCAGCATAGCCGAGATAGGGAATTCAGCAGTGGGACATTAAATGTGCTTTGCTCCAGCGTACAGTTCTTCCATGTCACACTCTCTCAGTACAGCTCTGCAAAGCAGTGCAGGTGAAGCTTGTGGGCAACACTAAGTTTGTATGGTTTTGTACAGGTCTTGGGCAGCTACGTACATAGGAAGAGGAGGAGGCCATTCAGCCCCTCAAGCCTGCTCTGCCATTCAATTAGATCATGGCTGATCTGCACCTCAATTCCATTTACCTACCTTTGCTCTTTATTCAGGGATAACCTTCCCTAATTATAATCTGCTGATCTCAGTCCTGAAAATTCGAACTTTCCCAGCTTCCTCCGCCTTTTGGGAGAGAGAGTTCCAGATTTCAAATACCCTTTGTGTGATAAAGTGTTTCCTGCTTTCTCTCCTGAACTGGTTAGCTCTAATTTTAAGATTATTTCCTTTCATTCCCCCATCAAAAGAAACAGTTTCGCTGCATCTATCTTATTGAATCTTTTTAACATTGTAAACACCTCGATCTAAATCATCCCTCAATCTTCTAAACGCAAGGGATACCGGACAAATTATGTTACCTGTCCTCATACATTACCACGTATTACAAGGATTACAAAGTATTCATGGCACTGAAACAGGCCATTCAGCCCAATAGGACCATTCTAGTGTTTATACTCCTCACAAACCTCCTCCCACCTCACTTCAGCTAACTCCATCAATATAACCTTTAATCTTTTCCCCCTCATGTGCTTATCTAGCTTCCCATTGAATGGATCACTGTTATTCACCTCAGCTCTCCATGTGGTAGCAAGTTCCACATTCTAACCACTCTCTGTGTAAAGATTTTTCTCCTGATTTATTAGTGACTATCTTACATTTATGGCCCCTAGTTCTAGTCTTGCCCGCAAGTAGAAACATCTTCTCTACATCTACCCTATCAAACCCTTTCATAATCTTAAAGACCTTTATCAGGTCACCCTTCAGTATTCTCTTTTCTAGAGAAAAGAGCCCCAGCCTGTTCAATCTTTTCTGATAGGTATAACCTCTCAGTTCTAGTATTATACAAGTCAGTCATTTTTGCAGCTTTTCCAGTGCCTTTATATTGTATTGACCTTCTAAGCCCTGGTAATCTTCTGGTGATTTTGTGCTGCACCTCCTCCAAGGACAATATATCCTTCTTGCCATGCGGTGCCCAAAACTGAATGCAGTTACTGCAGATGGGGTTTGACCAAGGCTCTGT
Source organism: Heterodontus francisci (assembly GCF_036365525.1). Lineage (NCBI taxonomy): Eukaryota > Metazoa > Chordata > Chondrichthyes > Heterodontiformes > Heterodontidae > Heterodontus > Heterodontus francisci. Next base: position 71,008,170 of record NC_090396.1, on the reverse strand, counting down.
ACAAATCAAACCATACTTCCTCTCCTTGCAATCCAGCCCCTTTGAGATAAGGGCTAACATTCCATTAGCTGGCAGCGCCCTGTCAGATTCACCAAGTTGGATTCACCAAGATGTACTCACCGTGCCGGGTTCACCGAGCCGGGTTCACGTTGATGGATTTACCATGCTGGTTTCACCAAGCCGGATTCACCAAGCCGGATTCACCAAGCCGGATTTACCTTGCCAGGTTCACCAAGCCGGATTCACCAAGCCGGATTCACCAAGCCGGATTTACCTTGCCAGGTTCACCAAGCCGGATTCACTTTGGCAGGTTCAGCAAGTCGGGTTCACCAAGCCGGATTTACCATGCCTGGCGACCAGGAAGGTCTTGATGTAGCAGTGCTATGAGGCCACTATAAAACAAGTGCACGTGGATGGGATCTCTCTTGGCTGTGATGCCTTCCATGTTGGAATAGCCTACTCGCATTCACTGTCGAGGCTCATAGGTGAAGAATATGCAGTTAGACAGGTTAGTGAGGGGCCAAGGATGCCTGTGAAACTGTAGCAAAAGGGGGAATCTCTGCCTTCAAGAGATGAATAGTAAGAAGGAGGGAAAGAAAACAATTACTTACTGGAATCAATCTTTAACTTCTCAAAGGATTTAGGAACATCATAGATACCACTCTGACAGTTTACTAACAAGAAAAAAATAAAATCATTAATGTGCATTAGGGACTGAAGATCTTAACTGCAACATACATCATTTCTCTCTTGTTCTCCCTCTCCTACACCCTCCCCAGCCACACTATACCCCCCAGAAGGGGTTGGGAGACACCTGTTCTTCACAAGTCTTTGGCAATATTACCCTGAGGAAGGTATGTGAGAGTAGCTTCGGGATGTCTGAATTTTTTTCTCTCTCTGTGAGGAAGCACTGAGGACACTGCGCTGTATATTACACACTACCTGCCTAAACATGCGCTAATAACAAAACAGTGAGCGGCAGGGCAGTGGAAACCCAACTTCAAACATCCATTCTCCTACGTTGTTGATCTCATACTGCCGTGGGAGAGGCACTGAGAAGAGGCCAACCCTTCCTGCTGGTGAGGGAGAGAAGAAAGGATGAAGAGTTGTTACTGGATTGACTGTATACAAGTTCCTTGGTGACTAAGACTAAATAACAATGTTAGAGCCTTGGGAAACAGTCAGAGCTTGGTGAGTAAAGCTCTGCGTCGGCATTTAAATACAATACACAGAGACCTGTGTGTACATTTCGATGAGATATACCAATGTAAATCTGTTAATTGTGTATCAATTGTTTGATTATATGTAGGTGGAGGGTATTAATTGGGGTCTTACTTGAGCATTTATAAGCAGATACTTACTGAGACTGGTGGAGGGTTTGAATGAGGAGCTACATGTTTGTAATCCTTTTACTCTGTATGATAAATGTGAAACTGAATAAAGATAGGCTCCAGCATCATCCTTCCTCAACAAGCTTTCTGGAGTTTAACTTGGTAGCAGAGGATGGTGGCCTAAAGCTGAAGGTTGGAAACTAGGATTTTTTTTTACATAGAAAACTAAAATCTCATGGGCTATTGTGGAAAATATGGCAGAAAGCCAGTGTAAACTGTCAGGATATGATTACCCTCTGATGTTCTCTGAGCCTGAACCATATGACCAGTGGAAGAATGAAGTGGATATGTGGACACAGGTTACATCTCGACCAAAGAGGAAACAAGGTATGGCCTTGGCTTCACTTCCTACCAAAAGTACAATCGGAAGTAAAGTGTTTTGTGAACTGGATGCTCGTCAGTTGGATACAGATGAAGAGTTGGATCTTCTGTTAGAATTCTTGGATAAAATTTACAAGCAAGATGACCTACTGATTGCATATGAGGCAGGATCAGACTTTGATATATTTCAGAAAACAGATAGTTGTTCAATGGAGGAATATATCATGGACTTTAACAGACTATAGAGAAGATTGAGGAAATTCAATTTGGAGATCCCTGGTTCAGTGCTAACATTTAAATTGCTAGATTGTGCTAGGGTGTCACATTTGGACAGGCTCCTGGTTCTAATTGGGGTTTGGCTTTTGGACAAAAACTCTTTGTTGAATCAAATGTCCTGCCTTAAAGACATTCCTGGGGAAACAGTCATTTCCTGCAACCCTGGTAGAATAAACAGGGCATTCTGCGGTGACACAAAGAATGGAGGCACAATATTTACTAGATTTTGAAATGGTCCAGCTACTGAATGCAGGCATAAATACAATGGAAGAGTTAAAGGCTGGAGGAATGAGGATGAAAGCACTTTTAGCTGGTCTGAATATTACAGCAGAAGACAGAATTGGAACAGCAATCATAGGCAAATGAATCCCAGGAATGCCCAAGGAATAGTTAATTGGTGCTTTAGGTGTGACTCAAAGTATCATTATGCAATGAACTGCCCTAAGCAGAGGGGCAGAGTTCTCGAAATAACACATGACACACAGAATTCTGAGGCAGAAGAAGATACTGATGAATCTGAACAAATTATACTAGTCACAAGGAGTTTTTGTCCTGTGATGGATGTGTTAGTTGCGGAATCATTCAACTTGCAACATTGGATAGGGCTTGCACGTCGACAGTATGTGGAACTGATTGGTTACAATGTTATCTGGATTCACTTAGTAATGAAGATTGACACAAGGTTAAGAAGTATCAAGTACTACCAGCTTTAGGTTTGGTGATGACAACACATTGAAGTCACTGAAGAGAGTAGTAATTCCATGTAAAATAGCTGGAGTAAGCTGCTTTATTAGTACTGATGTAGTTTCTAGTCAGATACCTTTATGGTTGAGGAAGCCTTCAATGAAAAAGGTACAAATGAAACTTGATATGGAGCATGATAAGGCAATTGTTTTTGGAAAGTCAGTGAATTTGCAGTTTACCCAATCTGGGCATTATTGTATCCCCTTAACAAAACCTGATATTTCTAGTCAGTGTTAGAGAAGCATTAATGGCATCAGGTGATCAGAATCAGGAAGATGAAAAGCAAATTGTCTTAAAGTTACACAGACAATTTGCTCACCCTTCTTGTCAGATTTAAAAACCCTACTAAAGATGGCAGATGTGATTGATGAACAGTATAAGAAAATTAAAGAAGAGATGAGTGAAAAGTGTGAAATCTGTAAAAAGTATTGGAGGACACCATCACATCTTATTGTCAGCCTTCCATTGGAATGTGACTTTAATGAGGTAGTTGCCATGGATTTAAAGGTATGGGACAAAGACAAGAATATTTTCATTCTACATTTTTTTTAGACCTAGCAACTCAATTTAGTCTTTCTACAATAATAAATAGCAAGGACGAAAAGGTGATTATAGATAAAATCATGGAGAAATGGATAGGGACTGGGCTTGGGGCACCAGCTAAGTTTCTGACTGATAATGGAGGGCAATTTGTCAATGACAAGTTCAGAGATATGTGAAAACATGAACATTATGGTTATGAATACTGCAGCTGAAAGTCCTTTCAGCAATGGGCTCTGAAAGGAATCATGCAGTAATTAATGAAATGCTGCATAAAATCTTAACTGACCAGCCAAACTGCAAGTTGACAACTGCCCTGGCATGGGCAGTTGATGTGAAGAATTAATTTCAGATGGTTGGAGGATATTGTCCGTATTAATTGGTCTACGGGTGGAATCCCAAATTGCTTTCTGTACTGTGTGACAGTCCGCCTGCTCTAGAAGGTACTACAATTAGTTCCATTTTTTCTGCATATTTGAATGCTTTACATGCAGGGAAACAGGCTTTCATCAAGGATGAGGTCTCTGAGAAAATTCGGAGAACTCTGAGGCATCGTATTAGGCCATCTGAGGCGGAATTTAGTTCAGGAGATTTAGTGAATATTTAAAAGGGAGGGTCATAGGGAATGGAACGGCCCTGGTAAGGTCATAATGGTAAACCAGTAGTTATCAAGCATGGAAATCAAACTGTTAAGGTTCATTCCTCATGATTGATCGGGGTTGATTACAAAATCTCAGAATCTGAGCAGTTGATAGAGGGAAACAATGCACCATGTACCTCAAATACTCATGTGTTTTGTGATGAAGGTCTTGAGGAACAGAATGAGGTAGATCAAGGGTTGAATAGTAATGTGAGGGATCATAATGAGGAGTTATCACATCCAAAGGACAATTGCCCTGAGTAGGTATTCGGGTGACATATATTCCAGAGGGGTCTAATAGATGGAGGGTTGCAATAATTGTGCGACGTGCAGGAAAATCTACAGGCAAGTTTAAATATTGGTTAAATGTTCAAGATGATGGCCAAGGAGCCATGGACTGGCAGAATGGGGTGAAAGTGGAGGGTAAGAAAGCACAGTGCAAGTTCTAATGGTGGGTCTGGAAGTGACTCTGGTGTAAGGAAGTGATCACGTACTGGAGAAAGAGCCTGTGATGGCTGCCAATAAACTTGAGGATAAACTAATAAGAGAAGCAAAACATAAGGAATTAATGAGTTGGGGAGAGTTTGGAGTTTATTCTGAGGTACCAGACAGGGGACAGCCAGCCTTGTCACATAGATGGATTTGTACTGGAAAAGTCCTTCCTGATAGCACGTATAAGGCTAAAGTGAGGTTAGTTGCGAGGGGTTTTGAAGAGCGACTGGGTGATACCAATGTTAGAGTGGACTCTCCCCACAGCTGGAAAAGTAATCTTGAAAACCTTTTTATCTCTTTTTGGCCACAGATTCATGGGAGTGTAGATCCATTGAAATAAAAGTCGCATTTCTTCAGGGTGATACTTTTCAGCGAGAAGTGTTTCTGAAACCACCAAAGTGGCAGCAGATGCAGAAGGAAAACTTTGGAAATTGAACAAATGCATCTATGGCCTCAATGATGCTTCCAGGGTGTGGTATTTCTCAGTGAAATCTGTTTTGTTGAAAATTGGTCATGTTCAACTAAAAGCAGATCCTGCAATGTTTTATTGGTATCATAAAGAGAAACTTTCAGGCATCTTCATGATGCATGTTGATGATTTTCATGGGTGGTACTGCAGAATTTGAGAAACCTGTTATTAATAAGATTAGGGCAGAATTTAAGATTGGGAGTCACGCTTGTGGGACCTTTAAATATATTGGTTTAGATATTAAGCGGACTAATTCTGGAATAACTTTAAATCAACAATCCTTTGGAGAGTGTTACTCCCATTCCGGTTAATCGTGCTCAGTCATCACAGAAAGATGACCTATCTAAAGCAGAGATTGAGAAATTGCGAAGCTTGATTGGTCAATTAAACTGTGCACTCAGACTAGGCCTGATGCTAGTTTTGATGTGCTGGAGTTAAGCACGATGATGAAACATCCGAAAGTTCAGAATGTTTTAAGGGCAAATAAAACATTAAAAAAAACTAAATGTGTACTGAAGTTCCCATTCTTAGGTGACCCAAAGAACATGAAGCTAATAATTTTTAGTGATAATTCACATGCTAATCTTGCTGATGGGTATTCGAGTGCAGCTGGTTTCATAATATTTCTGATGGGTGAAAATGGCAAATGTTGTCCTTTAGCTTGGGAGGCTAAGAAAATAAAACGGGTCGTTGAAAGCACTTTAGCTGCGGAAACACTGGGTCTTGTGGAGGCAGTGGATATGGGGCTCTATTTGTCAAATATTTTGGGAGAAATTCTGAATAAGGGACATACTGAAGATAGGATACCCATTGAATGTTATGTGGATAATCGTTCTTTGTGGGATAATGTACACTCTTCAAAAAGTGAGAGTGAGAAAAGACTACATATTGACTTTGCTGGATTGAAACAAACGCTGGAGAGAAAGGAAATCTCCAAACTTAAATGGGCTGATGCAAGTCATCAGTTATCCGATAGTTTCACAAAAATAAATGCTCATACAAAGAAATTGTTAGGGGTGCTAGAGGAGTGGCATCTCACAATGTAATACTTTGTGCCCAATACGAAATTTATTTTGAAATGTTGTTTAATGTGCTCAATAATTTGCACAAAATATGAACTTTATTTTGAAATGTTGTTTGAGCATATTAATCCACATTGTATTATAAAAAAGGAAATCTGTTAATTGTGTATCAATTGTTTGATTATATGTAGGTGGAGGGTGTTAATTGGGGTCTTACTTGAGCATTTATAAGCAGACATTTACTGAGACTGATGGAGGTTTTTGAATGAGGAGCTACATGTTTAGAATCCTTTTACTCTGTACAAGGAATGTGAAACTGAGTAAAGATAGGCTCCAGCATTATCCTTCCAAAACAAGCTTTCTGGAGTTTAACAACCTAGACCCATGTGTATATTTACATGAGATATACAGATATACAGAGACCCATATGTATAAGTGAGATATACAGAGACCTGTATGTACAAATGTTGTCACTGATACTGCCCTCAATGCAGCCCAGTCTCTGCCAGTCTTAGATGAGCTGGACGAACAGCCAACAAAATCGGCACTCAGTGATGCCATTGATTCTCTAGCCAGTGGAAAAGCCCCTGGAAAGAACGGCATTACCCCTGAAATAATCAAGAGTGCCAAGCCTGCTACACTCTCAGCACTCCATGAACTGCTTTGCCTGTGCTGGGATGAGGGAGCAATACCACAGGACACGTGCAATGCCAATATTATCACCCTCTATAAGAACAAGGGTGACCGTGGTGACTGCAACAACTACCATAGAATCTCCCTGCTCAGCATAGTGGGGAAAGTCTTCGCTTGAGTCATTTTAAACAGACTCCAGAAGCTTGCTGAGCGCGTCTACCCTGAGGCACAGTGTGGCTTTCGAGCAGAGAGATCCAACATTGACATACTGTTCTCCCTTCACCAGCTACAGGAGAAATGCTGCGAACAACAGATGCCCCTCTACGTTGCTTTCATAGATCTCACCAAAGCCTTTGACCTCGTCAGCAGACGTGGTCTCTTCAGACAATATGACAATATGAAAGGCACAATTCAGCATAGCGGGGCCTGATCAGACCCCTTTCCTATCCTGAGTGGTGTGAAACAGGGCTGTGTTCCGTATCAGTGCGCCATTTTCCCACACCCTCTTGGCCAGTCTGGACATAGCAGCGGATGCCTTTCCCATGCGCTTGTTGATTTCTGCATCGAGAGACAAGTTACTGGTGATAGTTGAGCCTAGGTAGGTGAACTCTTGAACCACTTCCAGAGTGTGGTCGCCGATGGCTGATGGTTAGGCCAAATTCGGTGCAGGCAGCCATAATCCTGTCGATGAGTCTCTGCAGACACTCTTCTGTGTGGGATGTTAATGCAGCATCGTCAGCAAAGAGGAGTTCCCTGATGAGGACCTTCCGTACTTTGATCTTCGCTCTAAGACAGGCGAGCTTGAACAACCTGCCCCCTGATCTTGTGTGGAGGAAAATTCCTTCTTCTGAAGATGTGAATGCATGTGAGAGCAACAGTGAGAAAAAGATCCCAAATAGAAGAAGAATATGTATAAGTGAGATATATCCGCATGTACATTCTACATTCAGGGCAATGTGCAAAGAAATCTGCATTAAGCTTTACAAAGACCTGTGTCTTCATTTAATTATGATCCATAGGGCCTTTGCTTGTATGTTTCATACAATGCACAGAACTCTGATATATCTGATCTGAGATTGGTGCAGGCTGGCAGTATAGCTGTACACTGCCTACTCAAACTGCTGGAAAAACATTACTACCGTCAGTACTATGGCTGTAGTAGGACTGTAACAATGTCTTAACTCTCTATTCAGGGGTATTGTAAATATGTGTACCTTTGCCAGCAACCTTGGGACATGGACTCAAAGCAAGATCTGCCTTCATCTCCTGTTTATTTGGGAGCTGGTTACATGTGGTATTTGAAAATGAAGAGAAAGATCATCAAGACAAGCAAACACCAAATGAAGTTGCGATGCAGTGGTGTAAGTCTGAGCTTTTCTTTGCTGCCACATTGGGTTCTGTCCTGTCAGGGTGGTGGCATGAAGATCTCCTTCATCTGGTAGGTGTAATTTTCAGACACTGGACTGGACTCTATGTTGCCGCCTCTGAGTATGGCGGCTGCTGTAAAAGATGGCGGTCCGTACGTGCGGGTTTCTCTCTGCGAAGCCGCTGCAATCTTATACGCAGTGGCTCATTAACATGGCTGGGGCGGGCCCCCCCACCCCACCCCCTCCACCCCACCCCCTCCATTCCCGATTTTACATGGCACCAGCCCCATTTTTAAAGGGCTTCCATCCCTTACATTTCATTTGAAGTTTAAAGGCATATTGCTTTAAAATTTATTACAAATAATGAAATAAATGTTCCCATCCCCTCTCCCACCTCCCCAATAAATTTACATTTCATCCCTGTCCTCTTCCCCCCCACAAAATGCTCACCTTCCCCGCCCCCCCCCCCCCAACAAAGGTCAGCAACTTTAAACCTTACCCCTTCCCATCACCCCCTAGACCAATCTAGTAAGTTTGACCCTGCTCTTCACAACCCCCCCCCCCACACAGATTCACTGTAGAATCATAGAATAATGTAGCACAGAAGGAGGCCGTTTTTGTTAGGCAAGGATATTTAGGGTTATGAAACCAGGATGGATAGATGGAGTTAAGGTATTGAACAGCCGTGTTCTAACTAAAAGGCAGAACAGGCTAGTTGGCTAAATGGCCTATTACTGTTCCTGTGTTTAAAGCCTTGCTCAGGTATAAAATTAAAATCGCACTCGGTCCCGACTTGACCACAGCCAACCCAAACCCGACCCGGGCCTGAGTCCTTTAATTTTTTTTTGCCCCGACCCGACCCGAATATTGTTCATCTGTTCCGGCAGTAGGCTATTCCTGCAGATGGCATTGTGGGGAATCTTGGGTGAGTCTGATCCTGTGACTTCCCGGAGGCAGCATTACCCAGCCCGACCCGACCCGAGCCGAGCCGAGCCCGATTGCTGGACTCGGACTATAGACCCGACCCGATCCGATCCTGATGTATGTGGTCGGGTTTGGGTCGGGTAGCCAGGCTTTACCTGTGTTCCATTTGGTCCATCATGCCTGTGCCAGCTCCTATTATTCCTACTCTTTTGTCCTTTCCCCATAGCCTTGCAAATTTTCCCCTTCAAGTATTTGTCCAATTCATCTTTTGAAAGATAGTATTGAATCTGCTTCCACCACCCTTTTAGTTGGTGCATTCCAGATCACAATAACACACTGCATTCAAGAAAGTCTCATCTCGCCTCTGGTTTTTCGAAAACAACGAATGTCAAGCTGAAAGCATGCGTTTGGATGGGTTTTACCAAGTTGGTCTACTGGAGAGAGAACTGAGACAACTCAATACTGTTTGATCAGTGCCTTATAGAGGGTGTTGGCGGTGAAACTCTAATTGTAAAGTGGTGAAGTCTTGGTGGTCTGATCAATCCAAGATGCAACCCCATAGATACCCAGTTCCATAAGTCTGCCTTTGGGCGTAACATACACATAGGCATCTAGGAACAGGAGGAGGCCATTCAGCCCCTTGAGCCTGTTCCACCATTCATTTAGATCACAGCTGATCTGCGTCTTAACCCCACATTGGCTCCGTATCCCTTAATTGCCTTATGTAACTGCAAAAGGCATGTAAAATAGTGCGTCAGCAAGTATTCCAGAAATAATGGCTGTTTTATCGGGAAGTGTTGCAATGTGCCTATGTGTTGCTACTTGGTTAATGATTACAGTCATTTATGTAAACCAATTGAAAAGGTTACACGCACTAGACCTTATAAGGAATAGGAGTTCCTCGTCATTTGGGTGAACATTTACGTGGCAACACATAGATTTATAACTCAGTCTGTCATGATTCCTTTACCCAGTTAAACATAACAAAAACACATTGATCAGTTTGTACTTAAAACTGATTTGTCAGGTCAGTGCGGAAGGTACTTTGGGGGGGAGCAACATTCCCGAGTGGGCGGCAAACAGCTGTCACACCAGACTTGGAACTATATCGCCATTCATTCACTGTTGCTGGGTCAAAAACCTGGGACTCCCTTCCAAACAGCATTGTGCATGTATGTATCCCACGTGGACTGCAATGGTTCAAGAAGGTGACTCACCACCACCTTCTCAAGGGCAATTAGGGATGGGCAATAAATGCTGGACTAGCCAGTGATGCTCATATCCCATGAAAGAGTAAAAAAGAATTCATCACTCCCCCGGGACCCATCACAATCCCGGGACTCAACACTCCCCCGGGACCCATCACAATCCCGGGACCCATCACAATCCCGGGACTCAACACTCCCCCGGGACCCATCACAATCCCGGGACCCATCACAATCCCGGGACTCATTGCAACCTTGGGACTGCAGAAAAAAAAAAGAAATTAAATTAATTCTCTAAAAATAACTATAAATTCACTGAATTAAATAAATACTGTAACTCCAGAAATTCTCATCATTACCTTTAGATGGGAGTACAATTTCATTATCTACATCCTCCTCCCCAGTGCTGGATGATGTTATACTGCTGGAACTCAGGTAGCAAGGTTCAACTGGAATTAGACATCAAACCATAGTTAAAGCAGCGCTGAGCAAATCAGCACACCAATAAATCCACCCAGTCTCAGAGCGAGTACCCAATTCTACCATCAGTAATTAGTAACTGACCTGAAATATCTAAATACTTAAATGAAGTCTCCCGAGGTGTAACAGAAGATTTGTGGAGATGTGCAGAGTCTGAGGTGAAGTTCTGACTCTGTGTATCCGAGGAGCTGATAGACCCACAGGAATTTCCCTGCTTGGTCCTGTCCTGACAAAGTGATGCTGCTCTTTGAATCAGGCAGGGGATGTCGTGCCTGGAAAAGGGGTGCAGTGTTCAGAGTGAAGGCATTTTCAGAGTGATTCACCACCAAACCTTCCCACTGGAGGGAAAATATAGGACAACCCAGCACAGTGTTACTCGCACCGACCATCTCACTCCTTTTATATACAACCTGTCTCGCTGCCTCCTTCATGCAGAGGCACACAGACATTCTCACATACATTTTCTTTCAATCACTCTTTCACACATTCATATGTTCAATCTCTTTCTATAATTCTCACAGTCATTCATAACCTTGTGTCTTTATTACACACACGAGTCCCTTTCCATCATTGTCTCAATCTACTACAAATACTCTCTTTATATCACATACAAGTTTCTTCCACAGCCGTGGACACACTCTATACCAATCTCTAAGACTCACAAACATTTACTTATCCACTGAATATAAATGGCCATCTGAATGAAACGTACACAATGTATAAGCTACATGTCGCTGGGTCCTGTACCCACCCTTGTGTGGACACTTTATTGCTGCACCGTAATTTCTAAAGTCACTGGACCTCCAATTCCGGATTCTAAAATAACATATAACTGATCTTGTACTGTGTTCCTGCTCCCATGTGCTATTTCTCGGAGTATTTCCAATTCAAACAATATGTAGTACCATTTATTTTTTAAATAGGATACCCTTGATGGATTTTGGCAATTTCCCATTTCAGTGTGTAAAATTATAAAATTTCGTTGGTTCCTCTAGTGCCCTAATCTTCCCATCGCAGTACCCAACTGTATTTTAAACTTCCCCAATGGTTTTGTCACTATTACTCTGTCTGAAGGATTATTCAAGAATTCAACACTTGGAATAAACAATTTCTTCCCAATATCAATCTTAAATTCGCTTTGGACTCAAAGTGAGGAAGGGGAAATTATTTCCTCTGGAAAGTGGGTCGGTAACCGGGGGTCAGAGATTTCAAATAATTGGCAAAAGAACTAGAGGGGAAATGAGGAGAAGTTTCTTCCCACAGAGGTAATTGGTAAAATAACCAGAGGGGAGCTGAGGAGAAATATTTTTTATGCAGCTAGTTGTTGTGATCTGGAATGCATTGCCTGAAATTATGGTGGGACTAGATTCCACGACAAAACTTTCAAAAGGCAATTGGACATTTACTCGTAGACGACTAATCTTCAAGGTTATGGGACTAAATTGGACAGCGCTTTCAAAGAGCTGACACAGGCACAATGGGCTGAATGTCCTTCTCCTGTGCTGTATGAACCTATGACTCACTAAAAGTCTGATCCCTGCTGGTTTATTCTGAAGTAATATTCTGGATTTTGGGGGAACCGTTGCATGCTGCTGAGGAAATCTCACCATGTACAGGCAGAGTTCTTCTTCCCTGGTCCAGGAAGCTGCATGGCTTTCCACAGAAACTCCATCCACACGGCACGCAGGTCCAAGCTTTCCGCAGCCTGATACATAAAACAAGGAGACAGGAATGAACAGTGTGCAGAGGAGATGGGCACATAGGGGTTCTTAACCCATGTGACAAAGCACAGGATTGAGAGTGAGGATCGAGCACTGCAAGTCTGGAACAGATCTATGACTCACATCCATTAAGTACGTAGAAATAGATAATTTGGCCAAACTAGTCCATGCCAGTATTCATTCTCCACACCAACCTCCTTCCACCTTTCTTCATCTCACCCCTTCGACATATCCTTCTATTCCTTTCTCCCTCATGTACTTATCTAGCTTTCCTTTAAATTCATCTATAACATTCTCCTCAACTACTCCCTGTGGTAGTGACTTCCACAATCTCACCACTCTCTGGGTAAAGACGTTTTTCTGAATTCCCTATTGAGTTTATTTGTGACTGTCTTGTATTTACGACCTCTAGTTTTAGTCTCCCCCAAGTGGGGACATCTTCTCTACATCTACACTATCAAATCCCTTCATAATCTTAAATACCTCTATCATGTCACTCTTAGTTTTCTCTTTTCTAGAGGAAAGAGCCCCAGCCAGTTCAATCTTTCCTGATAGGTATAATCAGCATTAATATGCTGACCCCCTCCCCCACACCTTAAACTCTTTAAAATATAAACATTGTACAATTTAGTGAATCTACTAAGTGGTCACTTGGGCCCGAGCCTTGTGGGTAAAAACACCATCTTGTGCTCCACTAAGACACAAAGCCAGAAAGTGCCAGGTTTGATGCCCTGCTCTGTATGAAGTTAACTGGTCTCAGCTGGAGTGTGAGAGTAGGAGGAATGTTACAATTAGCCTCAACGCCTCTGAGTTAGCAAAGAAAAATCAGCCATCAGCAAAAGGAATGGATTAGGCCATTTTAATACTACTACATTTGAAAGCTTGCTTGCAACTAAAAATGAATGGTAGTGTGCAAGGAGCTGAGTAGAAAGCTCTTGTATGTCAATGGAGCAACAACAATAACTTGCATTACTATAGTGCCTTTAACATAGTAAAATGTCTCAAGGCACTTCACAGGAGAGTTATAAAGCAAAAATTGACACAGAGCCACATAAAATGATATTAGGACAGATTATCACAAGCTTGTCAAAGGTTTTAAGGAACATTTTAAAAGGAGAGAGAGAGGCGGAGAGGTTTAAGGAGGGAATTCCAGAGCTTAGGGCCCAGGCAGCTGAAGACAGATGCCAGTGAGGGAGTGATTAAAATCGGGTATGCTCAACAGGCCAGAATTAGAGACGCACATGGCTCTCGGAGGGTTGTGGAGCTGGAGGAGGTTATAGAGATGGGGAGGGGTGAGGCTATGGAGGGATTTGAAAACAAGCAAAACAGTCAAAGAAAAGCTCCTGGCCTTTCAACAACCATCTTCCTAAACATACGTATTGAAAAAAATGATTCCTGGTACTCAGCAGTATTCCCTGATGCATATAGATGGAAGTGAGAATCAAATCACAGTTCACCACATCATCCTGTTTACTAACAAGCAATCTTTATGCAAATTCCCAAGAGATTTGCCAGGGTGGGGAAAACAATGGGTGTGAAGGAGAGAATGGGAATGTGAAGAAAGAAACAAAGTTGGGAGTGGTGCTGAGTCCCACCTGAAATAAGAGACATTCATTTTGTGTCAGATGCTCCTCAACTCCAACATATTTCGTGCCTGTCTCTGTTTAAGGAAGGGAATAGAACAAAATATATATTTGTTGGGCTAAATGTCTTTTCCTGTTTCGGAAAGTGTTCCCATTATCTCTTAAAGAGTCAATTTTTTATTCACTTTCCCAAATAGTTCAAGAGATTCCAACTTGATCTTCTACTCGTGACTCTAAATGCTGGTGCCCTCTTTGGTAACATTGAGAATTATGTGGCAATTCAGAAGAAACAGGCAATGCATTTTATGAATGTTTTCATTTCAGTTTAATAAAATAAACAGGCCGCTGAGGCAAATTAGAAAGCAGAAGCATGTAAACCTCGCTTAAGCCCTTGCCTCCTGACTGTAATCAGCGAGCAGCACAATATGAGTGTTTTCTTATCTAATCTCCACAAACACTGGTTGAACTTGTTTAGTTTAGAGATACAGCACTGAAACAGGCCCTTCGGCCCACCGAGTCTGTGCCGACCATCAACCACCCATGTTATACTAATCCTACACTAATTCCATATTCCTACCACATCCCCACCTGTCCCTATATTTCCCTACCACCTACCTATACTAGGGGCAATTTATAATGGCCAATTTACCTATCAACCTGCAAGTCTTTGGCATGTGGGAGGAAACCGGAGCACCCGGAGGAAACCCACGCAGGCACAGGGAGAACTTGCAAACTCCACACAGGCAGTACCCAGAATTGAACCCGGGTCGCTGGAGCTGTGAGGCTGCAGTGCTAACCACTGCGCCACTTGTGCTCTAACACAGTTTAAACTTACCAGCAATTTTCTCTTCCCGTTCTTCATGACCATTTCAAATGGATACTCATGGTTTGTGGCTTTGATTTCTCTCACGGACTGAACCTGTTGTTGGATAAGTTCTGTGATTAGTAGACTTGTTTGCAATTATATTTATTTATTTGCAGTTTCTCCTCATTCTCCTGAAGGCATGAGCACTGGTCACCAGCAGATACCTTACTAAAGTGACCATTTGTTATGTGTGGAGTCTAGATGATGGGTCTATGTGACTTGGGTGCATTTGAACGCAAACCAGTCTCAGACCAGCATGAGCATATGAATTAGATTCCAATTTCTAACTGACTTTCAGGTATCCATTATTCTCTATATAAACCATCCAAATGCACTCTCGTCTGAGTTCCATTCTAAAGACTTGAGCGCACATAATCTCGGCTGACACTCCTCGTGCAGTACTGAGAGAACATTACACTGCCATCCCTTAGGTGGATATAAAAGATCCCATGATATTTGGAAGGCGGGGTGGGGGGTGGTGGGAGGTGGAAGCGGTGGGGAGTCTTCCCCGTTACTCTGGCAACATTTATCGCTCAACCAAAAATGATTAACACAGATGATCTGGTCATTTATCTCATTGCTGTTCATGGGACTTTGCTGTGTGAAAATTGGCTGTCATGTTTCCTACATTACAAAGTGAAGATATTTCAAACAAAAAACGTCATTGTCCGTGAAGTGCTTTGGGAAGTTCTGAGATCATGAAAGGCGCTATAGAAATGCAAGTTCTGCCTTGTTTCTTTCTATTTTTCGATTCCAGCCTGTAATTCACGTCTGTACTACATATCATCGAACCATACAGCACAGAGCCTTTTGGCCCATTGTCTCTCTGTCTGAGTTATCAATTAGTCCCACTCCTCTGTTCATTCTCCATAGCCCTGAAAATGTTCCCTTTTCAAATCTATATCAAATTACTTTTGAATCTGCTTCCACTGCCCTTTCAGGCAGTGCATTCCAGATCACAACAACTTTCTGAGTGAAATAAATTCTCCTCATCCAACCCCTGGCTTTTTTTCCTTCAACCTGTGACCTCTGGTTATTGCCTCTCTTTCCATTCTATCAAAGCCTCTCATAATTTTGAACCTCTATTAAATCTCTATTTAACTTTCTTTGCTCTGAGGAGAATAATCCCAGCTTCTCCAGTCTCCACATAACTGAATTCCTTCATCCCTGGTACCATTCTGGTACATCTCCTCTGCATCCTAGCAAAAGCTTTGATATCCTTTCTAAAATGTGGTGCCCAGAATTGGATACAATACTCTACAAATCACTGGTTAGAGCTCAGCTAAAGGTTCAGCATAACTTCCTTGCTTTTGTACTTTATGCCTCTCTTTATAAAGCTAAAGATCCATAGAAACCATAGAAAAGTTACAGCACAGTGTTACGACCAGGTAAGGAAGGGTTCTCAGGCTCCCCTTTTGCCCCTTCCCTGGTTTGGCTGTAACTGGCGTTTTATCCCATATGCTTTTTTAAAAACAGCTTTATCAACTTGTTCTGCCACCTTCAAAGATTGTCTATGTATGCCCCCAGATCTCCCTGTTCCTGCACCCCCTTTAAAATGTTACTGCCTCATTTTTTATTCACTTCATAAATCAGTTGAATCCCTTGATTAGATTCCATTTGTAGCTCCACTGTAATCTAGTGACTATTCCTGTAATCTGCAATCTTTCTCCATATGAAAGGAATAATGCCCATCAGTGTATCTTCTTCTTTGGCCTCCTTGTCTCGAGAGACAATGGGTAAGCGCCTGGAGGTGGTCAGTGGTTTGTGAAGCAGTGCCTGGAGTGACTATAAAGGCCAATTCTAGAGTGACAGACTCTTCCACAGGTGCTGCAGATAAAATTGGTTGTCGGGGCTGTTAAACAGTTGGCTCTCCCCTTGCGCTTCTGTCTTTTTTCCTGCCAACAGCTGAGTCTCTTTGACTCGCCACTCTTTAGCCCCGCCTTTATGGCTGTCTGCCAGCTCTGGCGATCAGTGTACCATGGACTAAAATATTCACATATTTTAGCAATTTAGGAAATACTTGTAGAAGCGTAGAAACTCTCTCCCACAAAAATCAGTAGATGCTAGTTCAATCAATTTTAATTCTGAGATAGATAGGGTTTTTGCTGGTCAAGGGTTTAAAAGGGTGGATGGAACTTCCTTTTGGGCCTCCTTATCTCGAGAGACAATGGATACGCGCCTGGAGGTGGTCAGTGGTTTGTGAAGCAGCGCCTGGAGTGGCTATAAAGGCCAATTCTGGAGTGACAGGCTCTTCCACAGGTGCTGCAGAGAAATTTGTTTGTCGGGGCTGTTGCACAGTTGGCTCTCAACAGCCCCAACAAACAAATTAGGATACCGATTAGTCATGATCTCATTGAATGGCAGTACAGGCTCAAGGGGTTTGATGACCTATGTTCCTGTTACAAAACATGCAGTTTAAACAATGAGAGCAGCCCGAACAATATATTCAACCCAAAACACACGAAGAGCAATGAGAAAAGATATTTCAGCGTATTCTTTGTCTTTCTGTGACTACAATCCTGGCCTAGTTAGTCTGTACCTGTGTCATGAGTCATTCGGTGACTGGCAGATGAGCTGGAAACCTGCTCTTTGGGTGTCAATGTTTCTGCTTGGATTGTGTGTGAAATTGCCTCAGGGTTCCTCACTCTCCAGAGTTCCCACACTTTGTGCCAGTGGCAAGTCTCCTTTCTGAAGTACTTTCCCACAATAGGAGAGTGATCAAAGGTAACTCCTCCCATTCTCCCTCTAAAGCAGAAAGGATTTGGATTTCTATAGCGCTTTTCATGCCCTCAGGATGTCCCAAAATGCTTCACAGTCAATAAAGTAATTATGAAGTGTAGTCACTGATGTAAGTAGGAAAGGCAGTAGTTAATTTTTTGCACAGCAAACACTTACAAGGAAATAAAATCTCTGGGGATAGGTTGTCTACTAATATCCATTATAAGCCCACCAACTCCCACAGCTACCTCGACTACACTTCTTCACACCTTACCTCCTGTAAGGACTCCATTCCATTCTCCCAGTTCTCTGCCTTCAACGCATCTGCTCTGATGATGCTACCTTCCATGACGGTGCTTCTGGTATGACCTCCTTTTTCCTCAACCGAGGATTCCCCCCCCACTGTTGTTGACAGGGCCCTCAACCGTGTCCGGCCCATTTCCCGCACCTCTACCCTCACCCCTTCCCCTCCCTCCCAGAACCGTGACAGGGTTTCCCTTGTCCTCACTTTCCACCCCATCAGCCTCCATATCCAAAGGACCATCCTCCGCCATTTCCGCCACCTCCAGTGTGATGCCACTACCAAACGCATCTTCCCCTCCCTTCCCCTGTCAGCATTCCGAAGGGATCGTTCCCTCCACGACACCCTGGTCCACTCCTCCATTACCCCCACCACCTCGTCTCCATCCCATGGCACCTTCCCCTGCAATCGCATTTACCTCCTCTCTCCTCACTATCCCAGGCCCCAAACACTCCTTTCAGGTGAAGCAGCGATTTACTTGTACTTCTTTCAATGTAGTATACTGTATTCGCTGCTCACAATGTGGTCTCCTCTACATTGGGGAGACCAAGCGCAGACTGGGTGACCGTTTTGCGGAACACCTCCGCTCGGTCCGCAAGCAGGACCCTGAGCTTCCGGTTGCTTGCCATTTCAACACTCCCCCCTGCTCTCATGCTCACATCTCTGTCCTGGGATTGCTGCAGTGTTCCAGTGAACATCAATGCAAGCTCGAGGAACAGCATCTCATCTACCGATTAGGCACACTACGGCCTGCCGGACTGAACATTGAGTTCAATAATTTCAGAGCATGACAGCCCCCCCATTTTACTTTCATTTTTAGTTGTTTTTTCTTTTTTCTTTTTCTTCTTTTTTTTACATTTTTTACAACCTTTTTTTTGCATTTATTTCCTTTCATCTTAGTTTGTTCAGTTTGCTTACCCACTTTTTTTTTCATGTTTGCGCTTGCTGCTGTTCAATATTCTATCCGTTAACACCTATTCTGTACTAATCCTTTGTCTTTCAACACACCATTAACATATTGTTTGCCTTTGCTCCATGACCTTTTGGTCAGCTATGTGGCCTTGTCCAATCTGCACCTTCTCTTTTGTTATCTCTTGTCCCACCCCCACCTCACTTGCTTTTTACCTGTGACATTTTTAATATTTGTCAGTTCCGAAGAAGGGTCACTGACCCGAAACGTTAACTCTGCTTCTCTTTCCACAGATGCTGCCAGACCTGCTGAGTGATTTCAGCATTTCTTGTTTTTACTTACAAGGAAATGATGGGCAGCCTGGTGTCTCAAAAATGTAGATCTACGAACATGTCTTTGGTTTAAGGCATCCTGTTACAGCAAAGTGGGAAGTTGACCTCTGGGGTTTTAGCCTTTCCAGTTGTGTGGTGTCTAAATAATTCTACACAGATAAAACAATCGTATAGTCTAGAAAACGGAGGGAGATCTTTTAAGCTCTGGTTCACTCTCAAATGTAGAAGTGCAGCGTGTTCTGGAATAAAGTTCTACCCTCATGAAAAAATGTAGTGACAGCACCACCACATTGGAGTCAAATGCCCATCCTGGCTCAGGGCAGTCCAAATAGTGGTCAATACTGACCACTCTATTTAAAAAGCCAAAGGGAATGCATGAGGTTGCTCTCCCAAGACAGAAACAAAAACAAAGTTACAGTTTGTCTGACAATATGACTGAAATTGAGAAATCATTGCATGGGGAGCTTCAGGTCTGAGCACTTCCCACCATTCTGTGGTAGAGTATGTTGAGACACCAATTAACGACGACACACAGTGTCATGCAGGCCCCCACCTGCCAAGAATGAGGCACATTGGTTTTGTCATATGAACATTGATTTTGAACTGTTGCTGGAGCGAGGAAATTACTTGTTGAACAGATCAGCCATGGCTGGAAAAATATTTGCATACTAACAGATGGTGCTTGTGTAGACAAAGGACCATTCCCTCACACATTCAACCCACCGGACAGTGGGGAAGCGCATTTCAGGGCCTGTTGGGGTGATGCAATCCACAGGGGCCAGGACTGGTTGGACCAGCTGGTCACATGACTAACTGGCTGTTCCAGGTTTTTTTTAACTAGCCACTGAGAGTTTGAACGGAAATGTACTGTTTGCTCCTGGACTGAGAAGATCTCTCCTGTCTGCTCCCATCTCTTTCTCACAAGCCTCTGAATCCACTGAAGACACATGAACCCCAAGAGAGAAAAGTCTCCTACAGCGAACAACGTTTAAGAAGAATACTGGGCCCCAACAAAAAGCAAGATCTACCTACAATTAAGGACTCTACAGTGAGCTCGAAGAACCGTAACAAAAACCCTGTTCAGAGATTGCCTCAAACTTTTCCACTTTATTTTTCTTCTGCTCTTTTCTGTCTCTATCTGCATGTGTGTATCACGTATGCATGCTAGCATGGGCGCGTTGTGTATCCATAGGCGTTAACTCAATTAGAGTTTAAGTTTAATAAATTTCAACCGTTTTTCTTTAAACCTAGGAAAATCTGTTTTGGGTTGGTTTCTTTGCCTTATAACTGGAAAGCGGTGAACAAGGATTCACCAAGGGGGAGCTAAAAACACGGTGTTTTAAAAAAAGCCCTGTTACGGTAAGACCAGGTGAAGGCTGAGAGGGACCCCTAGACACCTTTCTCACCTGATCGTAACACACAGCAATACCAAGACATTTAGGGGTAGAAATTCATCTCATGTGGTGGTGCAGAATAGGTGAAATCAGATCGGCAGCCTGTTACAGGCAGCATTAACTGCAATGGAACTGAATATCAGGTACTCTGTAAAACTGGCGGCCAATCCAACATCGCTCATTTTGATTCACTGTGTGAAACAGATTTTTACCCCTTAACGTTATAATACACTCCATTCAAGAAATTTTAAACATGGCTCACCGTGTAGATATAGTATTGACCCCGGAGGTGACACTATAAAGAAATAAAATGATAGTGTTATTCAGGCCATGCAGTGAGCTATGAAATTATGTCAGAGCAGTAAAAGAGTTTTTTTTTTAAGCAGAACACTTACTGCCTCACAATCCTTTTCCGTGAAGAAAAATAAGGTGGTATTTTGGAGCCTAAACCAGTATTTTGCCCAAGTAAACTTCTGCAAAGGGAGAGACAGAAATCATAATCCTTACGCTTCTAGAATATTGGATTCAGCCAGTTTCCTTCCACCTTACTTATAAATGGACTTTCAAACAAACTAAAAACAATTAAATAAGAACAAAACAGCTTACCATTTTATCTTTCCGCTTTTTCAAATATCCTTCAAAAACCAGGTCTTTGACATTCCCGTCAGAAGCCATCGTAATGAGTGTTTAGAGCTTGTTGTAGACTCGGTGTCTGACAAACATTTATCTACTGATGAGACTGAATGGGAACTGCAGTTTCCCACAAACACTTCTGGTTTTTTCTCACAAAGGATCAGCCTTTTTTTGTGCCCTTGTACAGGTGCATGTTTGATAGCACCACCCCCTTTAGAACTAGACAATCAAGGTTAGCTTGCCAAAATACTTCCTTGTACTCTGCTGCAGGTATAGTTTCAATGTTCGTTAACTCCTTATGAGTAAAATACTACAGCTGCACTTTCAAAAGTACAAAATTCAGTTCCTGATGCAACTTTACACTCTCATTAGTCTCTGGCATAATTCACCTTGAACAAAATAGTGCAGGCTTTTGCTTCATGGAAGGAAGAATAAATAATTACAACTGTTATTCTATTGCTAGCTATAGAATAATATTCTGACCAGATTTATGTTCAGTCCCCAAGAATGTTTCTCTACAAGACCTCTTAGTATTTTGGGTGAAAACTCATATAGTGCAATCCGCAGGGATACCGAGAACTAAACTGGACATGGTTGTTGCCAACATTATATTTAGATCTGATAACTAAAGTTAAGGTCAAAGCTATGAACATAGGTGTACGAGACATTAAATGAAGTCAATTTTGGAACTATGAGAATTAAGCAGGAAAACAAAACACTGAAAGAAAACTGGAAATATTTCAGGACTGTTTTAAGGAAAGTTGCATAGGACAATCATGCCATGATAAAGCTAGTTCATGTTCTGATAATCCATAAGGTTAATTCTTAACCTTTGCTACGTTGCTGTGGGGAGAAGCAGACTGAAATTCAGATCTTCCTCACAGGGAGGAGGAATAATTAGAGGACCAGTCATTCCTACACCTCCTCCCAGCAAGTACTGTACAGCAGTGTCAGTAGAAGCTTGTAACTGGGCCTTCTACCTGTCTCTTAACCGGGAAAAATGAGTTGCAAAGAGATGTTTGGGGTGGGGAGAAGTGAATTATAGACAAATGGAAAAGACTGCTTTAAGGAGTCATACCTCCATGAGAAAAGGGAACATAATCACATCGACTGGACACAGAAGTAAAAAAAAAATCTTGAGAGTTTAAGAACTATTTTAAAAGCCAGTAGGCATCAAAAGATATCAAGGTCCAATAGTCATACAAAAGGCATTAGGATAACCAAAAGGGGCATTAGATGGGATAAGCAAAAAACAGAAAGCTACATTTCCAAGAACAGCAAGAGTGTTTTTTTCTTTTAAAAGGTTATGTACAGAATAGGCAGAGAACTAAAACATCAGACAGACACTTTAAGATATAACATGGTTCAAAGTATTATACAGGGATTTAGGAAATAGCAACGTCTTAAATTCTTCACACCAAATGAAAGTGGATAAATTTCACATCCAGTTAAATTGGCGCTGGCACCTATAAAAGAAATTAGGGTGCAATGAGTTTTAAGGAAGTTGAATCAATAAATATTTATAGGCTGATACACCTTTGGATCCCTGAGAAACTGGGCGAGGCTCAGTGCAATGTTTTAAATCTCCATAAATACAGGAGGATGAGAAGATACACAAGGCTGGTGAGTTTCACAGCCTAATCCTGATTTTAAGAAAGAAAATCAGGAACATTTAAATCAGCATTCCGGACCAGTTAATCTAACATCTACAGCGGTCTACGTGATTGAGTGCATTTTACAGGTTGGCAATTATTCACTTGCTAAAGTGAAGCAAGCAGCATTTTCCAGTGCTTCAAATGTTACTGCAATTATATGCAAAGGAGACAAAGTCAAAGGATTAAGGATAGACAGTGAATAAAGCATTTGAGCCAATTGGATTGAACATTGGCGCTGTAGTAGAAAGCCAAGAGTGTTAATAAATAGACATGGTTTCATCTGGGGAGCAGTTACAATTGGAGATGCACATCATCCATTTACAGTGTTTATAAATATCATTTAGGACAGACTCCATGAACTGTTTTTAAAAGGAATTAGACCGTTGCTTGGAAAAGATTTTTAAAGGATATGGGTGCAAACAGGAGAGTGGGGTTAGGTTAGGTGCTTCATGTGGGGAAACAAATTGGCACATATTTGATTGGTCAAATGGCCTGCGAGTGCTTAACTTTCTATGAAGCCAAACTATGTGGCCAGGTGATGAAAAATGATTAAAAACTGTTCAAAAGACATTCAGATTGTGATGGGATGAGACTAGAACATACAGACAAGCAAATAGCTGCTGTGTAAATGAGAACAATTGGTCACTGTATACAAGCATTACTTGATCCAACAGGGTGTCTTCACCACACAGCTTTTTCATTCAAATCTAGCCAATACCGGCCCACAAAGTGGCATAAAGGACTAGCCAGAAAAAATGATTTTAATGAGTAGATGCAATGTGTGGAAGTAAGTCTTGTTCAAAGAATAAATGGATTCAGGTTATCCAGATATTACATTCCCACTCAAGGGTCTAGTTTCTCTCATGCCTGTTTGTCTGTTTAAGTTAGACCTGATGGAAATCAAAGAAGTGTAACTATCAGCATTTGCGCCAGTGAAACTTGGTTATGTAGATTGAAGGCATTTTTTTTATTCATTCATGGGATGTGGGCGTCGCTGGCTAGGCCAGCATTTATTGCCCATCCCTACAGTGAAACTAGCAACTGTCCTGGGAGCAAATGCAACTTTTTCATCCTTTATTTCTAGCACAGATCAACAACACCAATCTGCATTTATATAGCACCTTTTAACACAGTAAACCATCCCAAGCACTTCACAGGAGCATTATCAAACAAATTTGACACTGAAGTACATTAAGGAAATATTAGAACAGGTGACCAAAGAGGTAGGTTCTAAGGTGCACCTTAGAGGAGGACAGAGAGGGAGAGACACAGAGGTGTTTAGGGAGAGTATTCCAGAGCTTAGGACCCAGGCAGCTGAAGGCATGGACACCAATGGTGGAGCGATTCTATCTGTTCTATCTGTCCCCGGTGTTGCAAAGGATGGGCCTGGTCACATTGCCGCGGAATCCTCCATGCAGTTGGGCCGTGCCGTACCACCTATCCTTCGTGGAAAAGTTTCTGCGGGAAAACACCTTTGACCACCAATCCATCAGGCAGTGGTCTGCACGGAATGTCCTCAAGGCCCTACGGGAAAAGGAGATGGGGGATCCTGTCGGATGGTTCCCCGAGCAGACCGCCAAAGTCATTTGGCGGAGTGCCTCATCACCAGAACTTTCAAACAAGCACCAAGATGTAGCTTGGCTGGTGGTGAGAAGGGCCCTCCCCGTCAGATCCTTCCTGCACGCCCGAAGTCTCACCCCCTCCACGCAATGCCCCCGCGGTGGCTGTGGTGGGGAAGAGACGGTTGCCCACCTCCTTCTGGAATGTGTCTTTGCAAAGCAGGTGTGGAAAGAGATGCAGTGGTTTTTGTCAAGGTTCATCCCAAGCAGCTCTGTAACACAGGAGTCTGTGCTCTACGGGCTGTTCCCAGGGACGCACACCGAGACAAACATCAACTGCTGCTGGAGGACTATCAATTCGGTGAAAGACGCCCTTTGGTCTGCCCGAAACTTGCTGGTCTTCCAGCGCAAGGAGTTGTCCACCACCGAATGTTGCAGACTGGCACATTCCAAGGTCCAGGACTACATGCTGAGGGACGCACTAAAGCTTGAGGCAGCCGCAGCAAAGGCTCAATGGGGAAAGACCACAGTGTAAGGTCCCCCCACTAAGCTGAACTGAGGGGCTGGATCCATGGGAAACCCCTCGAACTGTATCGGGAAAATTTTCATTTGCTGTAAAATGTAAAAATGTAATTGGCATGACAAATGTGAAATGGAAGGGTTGTGAGGCAACTCATGATTGTAATGAAGCAAACGGACCTCCTTTGCACTGTTTGTATTTTTTGACTTGGTGCTGTTTGAAACTGGTAATGTAATTTTTACAGATTTTTATGAATAAAGTATATTTTGGAAAAAAACAATGGTGGAGCGATGGAAATCCCACTCTGCAACTAAATACTTTAAATGCAAACAGCCCGGTGCTGTTATTTCATAAATGAAGGGTAAGGGGAAGAACAAAAAGACAGAAGTCAGTTGTACAGATCTGTTGATAGGAAATCTTAATATGGGTAAACCCCTATTGGTAGAACTTACTTCCTGTAAACTGGCAATGCAATTTCAAAGGAGAAGTACATAAAATAAAAATGAATTCATGTAAAACTTGTAAATCAAAAAACAATTAAGCACCAGTATCTCAGGTAAGGCAGGTTAAGTCAGAATTTATTTCAATATACTGGCAATGTATTTTGCATATATTCGTACTCCCATTTTTGTTATTGCAAAACATACTTCTCAATTGTCAATTTGTTTACTTCTAACCATCCCAAGAACTAATATTCAAAGAGATAACTACGGGTAAATACTATAATCGATAGGTATCTGTGATTTCTGGTCTTACTTCTATTTAAAAGATCTTCCTTTACAGAGTTGTCAACAGAACCCAGTAAACAGCTGTTTAGTATAGAGGCAGATGGAAGTGATGTGTTGTAGTGGCATCAAACTCAGAAATCTCTTTCTGTGTATATATAGTACAAGAATTAATTTGGTCTGGCACCAGTGTGTGTGCCTCAGCCCAGCATAGAATCATAGAAAGTTTAAGGCACAGAAAGAGGCTATTTGGCTCATCGTGTCTGTGCCGGCTGACAAACGATACACCTATTCTAATCCCACCTTCCAGCATTTGGTCCGTAGCCCTGCAGATTACGACACCTGAGGTGCATATCCAGACTCCTTTTGAATGAGTTGAGAGTTTCTGCCTCAACTACCCTTTCAGACAGTGAGTTCCAGACCCCCACCACTCTCTGGGTGAAAAAGTTTTCCCTCATCTCCCCTCTAATTTTTTTACCAATCACTTTAAATCTATGCCCCCTCGTCACAGACCTCTCTGCTAAGGTAAATAGGCCCTTCACCTCCACTCTATCCAGGCCCCTCACAATTTTGTACGTCTCAATCAGATCTTCCCTCAGCCTTCTATGTTCCAAGGAGAACAACCCCAGCCTATCCAATCTTTCACCATAGCTGCATTTTTCCAGTCCTGGTAACAACTTCGTAAATGCCCTCTGTACCCTCTCTAGTGCAATTACATCTTTTCTGTAATGAGGTGACCAGAACTGCACACAGTACTCAGGCTGTGGCCTAACCAATGAGTTATACAGTTCCAGCATAACCTCCCTGCTCTTATATTCTATACCTCGGCTAATAAAGGAAAGGATTCCATATGCCTTCTTAACCACCTTATCGACCTGTCCTGCTACCTTCAAAGATCTGTGGACATTCACTCCAAGGTCCCTCACCTCTTCTACACTTCTCAGTATTTTCCCATTTATCCTTTGCCTTGTTTGACCTCCCCAAATGCATCACCTCACACTTCTCCAGGTTGAATTCCATTTGCCACTTTTCTGCCCATCTGACCAGACCATCAATATCTTCCTGCAGTCTACAGCTATCCTCCTCGCTATCTACCACATGGCCAATCTTTGTGTGCTCTGCAAACCTTGATCATGCCCCCTACATTTACATCCAAATCGTTAATATATACCACATAAAGCAGGGGACCCAGTACTGAGCCCTGCGGAACGCCACTGGAAACAGCCCTCCAGTCGCTAAAATAGCCGTCAACAATTACCCTTTGTTTCCTGCCACTTAGCCAATTTTGTATCCACCTTGCTGCATTTCCCTGGATCACATGGGATTTTATTTTTTTAACCAGCCTGCCATGTGGGACCTTGTCAAAAGCCTTGCTAAAATCCATGTAGACCACATCAACTGCACTACCCTCATCTATTTTCCTTCTTATTTCTTCAAAAAATTCAATCAACTTGGTCAAACAAGATCTTCTCTTAACAAATCCATGCTGACTATCCTTGATTAACCTGTGCCTTTCTAAGTGACAGTTTATCCTGTCTCTCAGAATAGATTCCGATAATTTTCCCACAACTGAGGTTGGACTGACTGGCCTGTAATTATTCGGTCTATCCTTCACTCCCTTTTTAAACAGAGGTACAACGTTAGCAGTTCTCCGATCCTCCGGCACCACACCTGTATCCAGTGAGGACTGGAAAATGATGGTCAGACCTTCTGCTATTTCCTCTCCTGCTTCTTTTAACATCCTAGGGTACATTTCATCCGGCTTTGGTGATTTATCAACTTTCAAGGATGCTAATCCCATTAATACTTCCTCTCTCCCTATGTTTATCACATCCAATACTTCACATTCCTCCTCAACTACAAAATATGCATCGTCCCCCTCTTTTGTGAAGACATACACAAAGTATTCATTAGTTTAGTTTAGAGATACAGCACTGAAACAGGCCCTTCGGCCCACCGAGTCTGTGCCGACCATGAACCACCCATTTATACTAATGCTACACTAATCCCATATTCCTACCACATCCCCACCTGTCCCTATATTTCCCTACCACCTACCTACACTAGGGGCAATTGCTAATGGCCAATTTACCTATCAACCTGCAAGTCTTTGGCATGTGGGAGGAAACCGGAGCACCCGGAGGAAACCCACGCAAACACAGGGAGAACTTGCAAACTCCACACAGGCAGTACCCAGAATTGAACCCGGGTCGCTGGAGCTGTGAGGCTGCAGTGCTAACCACTGCGCCACTGTGCCGCCCATTAAGAACAATACCAACCATAGCATGGGGTCAGAGATTCTTTGGAACTGCAAAGTAACAGGATTTTCCCAGTTTAACAACACTCTTCTGAGAGCATGTGTTAGTTTCTGTGCTTTTAGGCAGCAAGTCCTTGATCTACATTTTGACCATCCCAGGGGGGAAAAATCTAGGCTGTGAAGTGCCAGCTGGAACCCTACCCAGAGGGCTTAACATGCTCGAAAGACGTCAGATGCCTTCCTTTTATTGGAGGTACCAGCAGTGTTTGAGTCAAAAGTCTCATAAGCAGGTTCCTTGTTGTTAGGATGGTAGGAGTAATCTGCCCAATTTTGGGCACACTTTAGGAGGGATGTCAAGGCCTTGGAAAGGGTGCAGAGATTTACTAGAATGTTACCAGGGACACGGGACTTCAGTTATGTGGAAAGATTGGAAAATCTGTAATTGTTTTCCTAACAGCAGAGAGTAAATAAACTGAAACTGTTTCCAGTGGCAGGAGGGTTGGTAACCAGAGCGCACAGATTTAAGGCAATTCGTAAAAGAAAAGGTGATTTGAGGAAACTTATTTTTAAAGCATAATGAGTTGTTGTGAAAGGGCAGTGAAAGCAGATTCAATAGTAACTTTCAAATGGGAATTGATAAATACTTGAAGGAAAAAAAATTACAGGTCAGGGAGAGGAATAAATTGGAGCCAGCACAGGCACGGTGGGCCAAATGGCCTTATGTGCTCTATCATTCTATGATTGTGTGGCGATAGTATGGCTCTTCCTCCTTTACTGCCCAGCTTGCGTGCATTGTTTGGATCACAAAATAGGTACAATTAAGGAAGTGAAAGCAATATACTGTGAATGCTGGAAATCTGAAATAAAAACAGAAAGTGCTGAAAATACTCAGCAGGTCTGGCAGCATCTGTGGAGAGAGAAACAGAGTTAACGTTTCAGGTCGATGACCTTTCATCAAGAACTGGCAAAGGTTAGAAATCTGATAGGTTTTGAGCAAGTGAAAGGGTGGGATGGAGTGGGGGGGGGGTGGTGGTGGGGGGAAGAACAACAAAAGGGAAGGTCTGTGATAGGGTAGAGGATGGGAAATGGTGGGGTGGACGTGTCCGACCCATTTCCTGCACATCTGCCCTCACCTCTGCCCCTCCCTCCCAGAACCGGGATAGCGTTCCCCTTGTCCTCACTTTCCACCTCACCAGCCTTCACATCCAAAGGATCATCCTTGGCCATTTCCGGCACCCACGTGATGCCACCACCAAACACATGTTTAGTTTAGTTTAGTTTAGAGATACAGCACTGAAACAGGCCCTTCGGCCCACCGAGTCTGTGCCGACCATCAACCACCCATTTATACTAATCCTACACTAATCCCATATTCCTACCACATCCCCACCTGTCCCTATATTTCCCTACCACCTACCTACACTAGAGGCAATTTATAATGGCCAATTTACCTATCAACCTGCAAGTCTTTGGCATCTTCCCCTTCCCTCCCGTCAGAATTCTGCAGGGACAATTCCCTCCGCGATACCCTGGTCCACTCCTCCATCACCCCCGACATCTCGTCCCTTTCCCATGGCACCTTTGCATGCAATTGCAGGAGGTGCAACACCTGCCCTTTTACCATCTCTCTCCTCACCATCCAAGGCCACAAACACTCCTTCCAGGTGAAGCAGCTTGTACTTCTTTCAGTTTAGTATACTGTATTCGCTGCTCACATTGCGGTCTCCTCTACATTGGGGAGACCAAACGCAGATTGGGGATCGCTTTGCAGTAAGCATGACCCGAACTTCCGGTTGCTTGCCATTTTAATTCACCACTCTACTCTCGCGCCCACGTTTTGTCCTTGGCCTGCTGCAGTGTTCCAGTGAAGCTCAATGCAAGCTTAAGGAGCAGCACTTTATCTTCCAATTAGGCACTCTACAGCCTTCTGGACTCAACACTGATTTCAACAATTTCAGACTATGAATCCTATTTTGATTCCTCTTTATAACCATGTGCCAGTTTCAAACTGGTTTTTCATGTCTTTGCTTTTGGACAAAGCTGTTCATTATTCTGCCATTAACATTCTCTCTGGCCTAATACTTTGTCTTTCACTATGACTATTAGCACTCCCTATGCCTTTTATTCCATGACATCTTTGTCATTTAATCTCTCCCACCCTCTGCCCTAAAGGTCTGTTCGGGTCTGCAAAAAAAAAAAATCAACCCTAGCCCGACCTGACCCGAGTCCTTCCATTTTTTTTCCCGTGTCCGACCCGACCATCAGTTAACTTACCTTCCGTTTTTCACTTTCTTGCTGATCTGCACCATCTTAAAATAACTGCAACAAAACCACCTAAATTAACAGTGGAGCCACTTACCTGTGATAGAGCGTGTCCGACCCGAGCCCAAATGCCGGACCCGGAAGTGCAAGCCGACCCGACCCCGACACGTCGTCAGGTCCCGTCTTGTAGCAGGCCTTTACTCTGCCCCATCACAGACCTTCCCTTTTGTTATTCTTCCCCCTCCCCCCCTTTCACTTGCTCAAAACTTATCAGATTTCTAACCTTTGCCAGTTCTGATGAAAGGTCATCGACATGAAACATTAATTCTGTTTCTCTCTCCAGATGCTGCCAGACCTGCTGCGTATTTTCGGCACTTTCTGTTGTGACCATTAAGGAAGGTTCACTTGCCCAGAATCATAAAGTTATCTCTATCCTCTCTTAAATACAGAAGATTTCCTTTTGCTAACTTTGGTGGATGTTAGAAATTGTGGTTTCAGCATTTGAATTCATTATAAAGGAAAACACACAATCTACATTGGTTGCCTACAACAGTGACTACACTTCAAAAGTACTTACTTCGCTTTGGGATGTCCTGTGGTCATGAAAGGTACTATATAAATGAAAATCTTTCAATCTTAATTTGTTCAGTAAAGAATCTGTTCCGTCAGGTTTTAGATGCTTCTCCTGTCATCAAGGGGGCCTGGTATGGAATATTATAAAACTGTCTAAAGCCTTGGGCTGTATTAATGCATTGGACACTTCGAGTTTCAGAGATTTTCACAAAGATTTGTTTATGTATGATCCATTCCATTGAACTTGATATCGGGTTACTGTCATTTGCAAGGAACCTTGAGTATAGAATATCCTGACCCAGCTACTAATCCTTTCTGACTCTTCATTTGGAGGATTTTCTATACTTTGTCCTGAAAAGTCTGCCACTGTCTCTGTAAACAAGGGATCCTTTGTGTTTGGCCCATTAGCAACAACTCAGGTTCTTGCAAATTAATTCAGTGTTGCATCACCTTGAGTAGAAAGCTGAAACTGCTGAATAGGGAATGACTCTATTAGGTCTAAAATGAAAGCAAAATACTGCAGATGCTGGAAATCAAATTATAAACAGAAAATTCTGGGAATACTCAAGTCAGGCAACATCTGTGGAGAACAAAACGAAAAAAACAAAGTTTTTAATTTTTATTCTGCCCTTGGAGCCAGGCATGGAGGCGGGGCGGGAGCGGGGGAAATGGCAGGAGGTGCCGTTCCCATTTAACGGCCTCAATTGGCCTGGGGCTGGAAGTTCCTTCCCATCCTGAACAAAATGGGAGGGGGCCCCGGCAACTTCGGGAACAGCACCCCCTACCATTTTGTTTGCACCCCCGTCTCCGTGCCCACCTCCAAGGGCAGAATAAAATTCTGCCAGTTAACTTTGTTTCGCTCTCCACAGAAGTTGCCTGACCTGCTGAATGATTCCAGCACTTTCTGTTTTTAGCTCTAAAATGAGTCTGTCCTGGTGCTCAGAACTGTGATGTTAAATACCAGCTGGGAGGCACAGCTATGGAAAATCAACGAGAAATGTGATTAGATATGAGCGAAGGAATGTTTTTCTCACCATGCCAATGGAGCATTTTCCACCCCCTTTTCCATAGTTATCTTCCCACTCTTCAAAGAAAAGAAAGAACCAGCATGTGTACAGAGTCTTTCACAACACCAGGACATCTCAAAATACTTTACAACCAATGAAGTACTTTTGAAGTGTAGTCACAAATGTAATGTTGGAAATGTGGCAGCCAATTTACACACAAGGTCCCACGAGCAGCAATCTGATAATAACCAGATAATCTGTTTATAGTGATGTCAGTTGAGAAATAAATATTTACCAGGACATTGGGGAGAATGCCCCAACTTTTATTTGAATAATGCCATGGGATTTTTACGTCTGCCTGAGTTTGAAAGGGTTGGCACACCGAGTAGAAAGGTCAGGCAAGTTGGTTGAGTACCACAAGGCCAGTAGTACTGGGGCAGCAGCACCTTTCTTTCTTGGTGACCTTACTGTATCTGTGTGAATTTTCCATTTTACATAATAGCACTACCACAGCGTTTGAAAATTTACTTGCAGGTTGCAGCAGTTTTTTTTATTCTTTCACAGGATGTGAACATTGCTGGTTAGGCAAGCATTTATTGCCCATCCCCAATTGCCCTCAAGAAAGTGGTAGTGAGCTGCCTTCTTGAACCGCTGCAGTCCTTGTGGTGTAGGTACACCCACAGTGCTGTTAAGAAGGCAGTTTCAGGATTTTGACCCAGCGACTGTGATGGAACGGCGGTATAGTTCCAAGTCAGGATGGTGTGTAGCTTGGAGGGGAACTCGCAGGTGGTGGTGTTCCAATGCATCTGCTGCCCTTTTACTTCTAGGTGGTAGAAATTGCAGGTTCAGAAGGTGCTGCCTAAGGATCCTTGGTCAGTTGCTACAGTGCATCATGTAGATGGTACACACTGCTGCCACTGTATGTCATTGGTGGACAGAGTGAACGTTGAAGTCGTGGATAGGGTGTCGATCAAGCAGGCTGCTTTGTCCTGAATGGTGTTGAGCTTCTAGAGTGTTGTTGGAGCTGCACTCATCCAGGCAAATGGGGAGTATTCCATCACACTTCTGACTTGTACCTTGTAGATGATGGACTGGCTTTGGGGAGTCAGAAGGTGAGCAGAATTCCCAGCCTCTGACCAGCTCTTGTAGCCATAGTATTTATGTGGCTGGTCCAGTTCAGTTTCTGGTCAATGGTAACCCCCAAGATGTTGATTGTGGAGGATTCAGTGATGGTAATGCTGTTGAATGTCAAGGGGAGATGGTTAGATTCTGTTTTTGGAGATGGTCATTGCCTGGCACTTGTGGCATGAATGTTATATGTCACTTATCAGCCCAAGCCTGAATGGTGTCCAGGTGTTACTGCATATGGATACGGACTACTTCAGTATCTGAGGAGTTGCGAATGGTGAACATTGTGCAATCATCAGCGAACATCTCCACTTCTGACCTTATGATGGAGGGAAGGTCATTGATTAAATAGAAGATGGTTGGGCCTAGGACATTACCCTGAGGAACTCCTGCAGTGATGTCCTGGGACTGAGATGATTGACCTCCAACAACCACAACCATCTTCCTTTGCGCTAGGTATGACTGCAACCAGCAGAGAGTTTTCCCCGATTCCCATTGACTCCATTTTTGATTTTTTGATTTAGATACACAGCACTGAAACAGGCCCTTCGGCCCACCGAGTCTGTGCCGACCAATAACCACCCATTTATACTAATCCTACACTAATCCCATATTCCTACCACATCCTCACCTGTCCTTATATTCCCCTACCACCTACCTATACTAGGGGCAATTTTATAATGGCCAATTTACCTATCAAGCTGCAAGTCTTTTGGATGTGGGAGGAAACCGGAGCACCCGGAGGAAACCCACGCAGACATAGGGAGAACTTGCAAACTCCACACAGGCAGTACCCAGAATTGAATCCGGGTCGCTGGAGCTGTGAGGCTGCGGTGCTAACCACTGCACTGCCCAGCAAGGAGCTAGGGCTCCTTGATCCCATACTCCATCAAATGTTGCCTTGATGTCAAGGGCAGTCACTCTCACTTCACCTCTGGAGTTCAGCTCTTTTGTCCACGTTTAGACCAAGGTTGGAATGAGATCAGGAGCTGAGTGGCCCTGGTGGAACCCAAACTGAGCATCAGTGAGCAGGTTATTGCTGAGTAAGTGCTGCTTGATTGTACTGTCAATGACCCCTTCCATCACTTTCCTGATGTTCAAGAGTAGACTGATGGGGTGGTAATTTTCCATGTTGGATTTGTCAGGATTTTTGTGTACAGTACATACCTGGACAATTTTCCACATTGCCGGATAGAAACCAGGGTTGTAGCTGTACTGGAATAGCTTGGCTAGGGGCACGGCTAGTTCTGGAGTACAAGTCTTCAGTACTATTGTTAGAACGTTGCCAGAGCCCATAGCCTTTGCAGTATCCAGTGCCTTCAGCCGTTTCTTGATATCAAGTGGAGTGAATTGGATTGGCTGAAGACTGGCATCTGTGATTCTGGGGACCTGAGGAGAAGGCAGAGATGGATCATCCATTGGGCACTTCTGGCTAAAGATGCATGGAAATTTGTGGAGCCTCCTCCTCCTGTTAGATGTTTAATTGTCCATCATTCACGATTGGATGGGGCAGGACTGCAGAGCTTAGATCTGATCTGTTGGTTGTGGGATCACTCAGCTCTATTGCCTGCTGCTTCTGCTGTTTGGCATGCATGTAGTCGTGTTGTAGCTTCACCAGGTTGACACCTCATTTTTAGGTATGCCTGGTGCTGCTCCTGGCATGCTCTCCTACACTCTTCATTGAACCAGGGTTGATCCCTTGGCTTGATGGTACTGGTAGAGTGGGAGATATGCCAGGCCATGAGGTTACAGATTGTGGTTAAATAACATTCTGCTGCTGTTGATGGCCCAGCGCCTCATCGATGCCCAGTTGAGTTGCTAGATTTGTTTGAAATCTGTCCCATTCAGCAATGTGGTCGTGCCACACAGCACGATGGTGGGCATCTTCAATGTGAAGATGGGACTTGTCTCCACAAAGACTGTGCTGTGGTCACTTCTACCAATACTGTCATGGACAGATGCATCTGCGACAGGCAGATTGGAGAGGACACGTCGTCGGTTTTTCCTTCTTGTTGGTTCCCTCACCACCTCCTGCACACCCAGTCTAGCAGCTATGTCCTTTAGGACTCGGCCAGCTTGGTCAGTCATGGTGCTACCCTCAGTTGTTTTTCCTAAATGGTGTTCAACATGGAGGAGTACTGATTCAGCAACTGGGGGTGGGTTGGGGTGGTAGGTGCTAATCAGCAGGAGGTTTCTGTGCCCATGTTTGATCTGATGCCACAAGAGGGGTCTGGAGTCAATGCTGAGGACTCCCAGGGCAACTCCTCCTGACTGTATGCCACTATGCTGCCATCTTTGTTGGACAGGTAATACTCAGGGATGGTGGTGTCTGGGACACAGTCATACTCACGGAATCATATCTTATAGACAATGTCAGGCTGTTGCTTAACTAGTTCTGTGGGACAGCTCTCCCAATTTTAGCACAAGCTCCCAGATGTTAGAAAGGTGGACTTTGCAGGGTTGACAGGGCTGGGTTTGCGGTTGTCATTTCCGGTGCCTAGTTCAATGCTGGGTAGTCCGTCGGTTTCATCCCTTTTAGGCTTTTCTCTAGTGGTTTGGTACAACTGAGGGCATTTAAGCTTCAGAGTCAACCACATTGCAGATTTCCTTCTCTAAAGGACATTAGTGAACCAAATGGGATTTGAACGACAATTGAGTTTCATGGTCACCATTACTGAGGCTAGCTTTTTTTAATTGTAGATTTATTAATTGAATTTAAATTCCACCAGTTGCCATGGTGGGATTTGAACCTGTGTCCCCAGGGCCTTAGCCTGGGACTCTGGATTGTGCGTCCAGTGACATTACTACTACACCACCACCTCAGTTTGTACTGCAGACCACAACCTCCAAGAACTGGGCAGAGACTGTCAATTTATTCTATATAGGATTTTACAGTCTGAGAGAACACACATGAATCCCATCAACTGGGAATGGAATTAAACTCTGGTATGAGAAGTAAAAGCAGTTGTGTTCCAAATCACTGCATTAATCAGTCCCCAAACCTTGAACTTTACAAACAAGCAGGAGATGATTGAAGACTTTAGGGAATCTTTTATCAAAGAAATAAATATTTTTTGGACACAAAGAAATTAACAAGGCTGTACGATATAGCACGTAGATATTTATTGAAATTGTTTGAAAAAGTCAAGGATGAAAAACAATGTGATGCTACAGTTATTAGTTCAATATACAGGAAGAATGTAAATTCATTGTAACAGAAAATTGCAAGGATGCTCGATATGGTATTTTAGAGCTAACTGTAGAAGAGATACTGTGAACCATGCAACTACTACACTCTAACAAAGCAATAACTGTACTGTCTTTGCATTGCAACACAGTACAGATTATAGGAGTAAGAAGTGTCTTACGTTATTTACTTTTGAGTGTTATGATCATTGGGACCTGGAAGATTTGGATCCTTCAAAGACTGTAAAACAACCTTTGTCTTCTTGCCTGGCTTGAAAAAAAAACAAATAGACCGTGGGCAGGGGGAGGGGAAGGGAGAAAGGAAGAGACAAAAATAATAAAATGTCCATTTCATCTGATAAATGACTAGTTTACTGGGTACATAAGGAAATTTTAGATACCAAAGTCAGCTATACTGAGAGAGATTAAAAAAAAAGATTGCTATCCTGTGTACGCTGATACCCTGAGAAATAAATCTCTTGGTGACCACTTTGTGCAGACGCGCTTCCTTGAAATTAAAATATTACCTAAACAATAAATAAAATGCCCTCAAATGTTTTAGACACCAGGCAAGTCTGACCGGAGGATAAAGTTCTAAATATCCACATGAAACAATCACTCCAACATGTAACTTGTTGCACGATAAACCTAGAGTAGACTTCATAACTCCCAGGCATCCCAGGGCAACGCCATTCTGCTGATTGCGTAGATATTTACACTATTTACACAATTATATCCCTTTTGGGTATCTGATGTTGGCAGCTTTGAATTATTCTTGCTTTACAGGACTCCTACAGATAACACTACTGGTACTTATGGCAAAACAGAAACAGATTCTGAAATTGCAGTAGAGTCATTACAGATCTGCATCGTCCTTTTGTATGACATTAGCCAGCTTGACCCTTAAATATTTTTGTTCTCTTGCACCCCTACCCGTTGAAGAAATAAGTTTGCATATTAAAATAAAAACACTCAATATTCATTGCAGCCTCTTGAAACTGTATATAAAACTTAAATTGTGACCAAATGATGCACTCCCGTAATGATCACCGTTGTTTCAGTAATGCTTTGTACACTGCAAATCCTAGGACAGCAAACACCGTAGCCCCAAGACTTGCTCGAAGCCAGAAGGTTGAGGTCTTCAGGTCAGCCTGTGCTGTGTGTCTAAAAGGAAGAAATATTTATTGTGAGTTGAAATATTATAGCAACACAGTATAACATCAAAGTTAAAGGTTGGTACATTTTTTGAACATGGTGCACAAGTCCAAACACAAAGCTGTATTTAAAAAAAAAAGGCACATATTAGGGGTATAACTTTTTGGTGGAAGTGGCTGATTTTGAATATGCAAATACAAGACAGATCAGGATAACATGATGCAGCGATTTGACAGGTATGGCAGACATGCTCTTTGTGCTAGAGGCCACACTGTGCACTTGGAAAAACATAGGATGTGGGCTACAATAAAACCAAATGTGCCTGCAGTGTAATATGCGACACGATAGGTAGTTATGAGCATGCTCAATTAAGCACTGAGCCAGACTCCTCACAGTACGACAGCTTAGCAAATTAGTTAAAGCAACAGTGTTACTAATTTGGTTTAACATCCCCAAGTTAGTTGTTTGTAAAAAATATGGCAGTTTCTTTTTAATAAACTTGCTGTAAAAAATGTAATCTACCAAAATACATTTTAAAATCTTAAATACCAGCTTTTAAAAATGTTATCTTGTCTGCTCCATGGGATGCAAGTCAGTAAGAGGGTTAAACACAGAATAAGTTAGTGAAACAATGATTACATTCAGGGCTAAATTAAAACAAATATAACTGAATATCTGTACAGTATCAGAAAATACTGGACATATACAGTGAACAAATATTAGTGGAGAGAAAGGACAAGTTAGTATTTAAGATACAGACTATCAGTTCTGAAATACAACCTGTTTTTACATGTGCTGAGAGCATTGCTGTGTATTCAGTATTTCTTATTCTTCAGCATTTTCAGTATCTGTCCATTTATTATCTGAATTCTGAGTTTGATTCAGCCACTCAGGAACACATGTTACAATCTTGATGTAGCATTAATTCAGCAATCTAAGTGCACTTGTTCCATTCATTGAACATTATGACCGCTTTTAAATAGTTAAAAATTTATGGCACTAAATTCTGCATTCGCTTCCTTTCTCCTTTCACTTCCAACCTTCTATTCTCCTTGGTTGAATGAGATGCTCACATTTAAAAAACATTTTTATATAGAGATACAGCACTGAAACAGGCCCTTCGGCCCACTGAGTCTGTGCCGACCATCAACCACTCATTTATACTAATCCTACATTAATCCCATATTCCTACCACATCCCCACCTTCCCTCAATTCCCCTACCACCTACCTATACTAGGGACAATTTATAATGGCCAATTTACCTATCAACCTGCAAGTCTTTGGCTGTGGGAGGAAACCGGAGCACCTGGCGAAAACCCACGCGGTCACAGGGAGAACTTGCAAACTCCGCACAGGCAGTACCCAGAATCGAACCCGGGTCGCTGGAGCTGTGAGGCTGCAGTGCTAACCACTGCGCCACCCATTATGCACAACATCTGCCTAAATAACAGCCATTGCACTTCATTTAAAAAAGGTAAATTATCAATGTGAAAGGTTTCTTAAAAAACAATGTCTCCCTGCTCAATTTCCCAGGAAAGGTATTCAAGTGATGCAGTAAATGGGTTGTTTCTGCTCTTCTGATTGTTGGCTACAATTGGCAAAAATGTGCTGCTTTACTCCATCCAAACTTTCTCTATAATTGAAGCAATTTCAGCTGCAAGGGGACCAGTTCCAATTTAAGTTTGCACTGAATTTCAAGGAGTTTGCAATTTGCACAAGACAAATTCCAGGCTTAACTCAGACCAGGTACAGCTGCTGATTGACCACATGTTTCAATTTGCAGACAATATCCCTAACAGAGGACAACGAAAAGACTGAATTACAGTGATAAATCAGGATAACGTCAAATAGCACACTAACGGAAATAAAAAAATCATTGGATTTTCAAATATTTAAAGTTTCCTTTGATTTAATTAACAAATCATATGAAATATATATCATATCCGTACATAGTATATAAAAAAAATAAATCAGACAATCTGAAGATAAATGGAAATATGAGTTGTCCCAAAATAAAAGGAGACGCTTTCTAGGATGTAATACACCTTTAATACAAAGCTTCTCGGCTTATTTTTTCTTCTCTGAAGATGTCTAATTACTGTTACTGAAAAAAACATTCTAATATAATTATGCAAAACTTGCTGTACTTTGAAGCAAAAATCAAAAATAAAGATCTAATTTTTCTATTAAAAAGTACATACTAAATTGGTACTGCTGCAGAAATTGTGGATTAGATAGTGCAGGTCAAGCCTTGGCTGGCAGCACTGGGTGGCTGCCAGCTCACTTGATTAGAGGTGTTCAGATTCTGAACTTACTTTCCAAACAAGCCTGACATTCCCAACACTTACAAAACTGCAGAGGAAGCACACTCTGCAACCATCATTAAACCTCACATGCTATAGTAAATGTGCCAAGCACCTGGAGCGCATATACTGTGCTCACAGTGAGCACAAAAGGGAAGTTAAGTCACAAACAAATAGTATTCTTCCAAAGCTCAGCTTCCCACATTAAATAATTCCAACTAATTCTTTTTAGTCTCAATTTACGCTGTACAGACATTAAAAGACAAGAACCTCCACATCTCCTCTCCATTACATGCCTTTAACCAGACATTTTAGGCTACCATATTCTGGATATGATGCACATGAGAGGGGAAAATATAAAGTGTGAGCTTAAACAGTGCATTTTAATACAGTTGTGATCAGAAGATCAACAGTCAAATTAAATAAATTTGCTGGAATATGAAAAAAATGTTAACCAATATTACTACTCGCATCAGGAATTGTTTTCAAAAGAAAGCCATAGTCTGGATGCGGAGAATTTACTCTTGTGTACAGTTACCTGTCTTCATGTTGTAAACTGCGAGCACCAGAAGACTCCATGAAGATAGAATCTTCAACAAAGCTCACGGCGTGTACTTGATGAACGAGACTGCCTTCATCATTTGCCAACAGCATAGCACCCACCTCGTCTACTCGGTCTTTTAACCTTATATATACACACATGCACACAAGTACGCAGTTCATAATATGGCACAAAACAAAACGCAAGTCAACCTAACAGTATTACATTAGTAAAAATCTCAAATTGATTGGTTAATGGCTTGAATCAAGGAGCAGTCCTGTATAAAACCAGGCTCTATTAACTGAACAAAGTATTTGAATCCTTAACCACAATGTTCAAATCCTTGTCATCTAAAATCATTCCTTCAATTTCAAATATATTTTTGGAAGGACTGGGTGAGGGAAATTGAAGGGTCAATTCAGAATCAGAATGCAGCATTATAGAGAGAACATTACTTCCAGATAGCATAAATTCACCAGGAATGGAGAAACTTACTTCCTCTGCAACAGAGAAGGCCATGAGGAGTTTTAATAGAGGTTTTTGAGACTTAAAAAAGATTGACAGGATGAGTAGAAAAAGACCATTCACCCTAGTTGCAGTCTGCTTTTCTGTGCTTGGGTGGCTCTGAATCAGTTCCGCCCAATGAAGCCTCTCCAGTGAGATCTCACACACACACACACACACACATACACACCCACACATAAATTATTGTGCTATGCTAACAAAATGAAGCTTCTGTAAAAATTGGGGACTATATGAGAAGGGCTGAATATCCATGCCAATTAAAAGGCAAACAGTTACAAAAGAATAAGGTGGGGATTGTTGTTGTGACAGATTATTGAGCTTAAAAACAGCAGACAGCTGAAAAGTAATGAGCAAAATAAGCAAAGGGACCTTAAAAGATGGTTAAAAGTAGTACAAGGAAGAAAACTGGTAGCAAACAGGTGGGTTCATAAAAGCCCAAAGGCAAGTGAAATTGCTGTGGTCAGATGAGAAACCAGCAGCAGACTAGGATCACTGGAACACAGTGGGAAGGGCAGTTTGTTGACGGTCATGCAAAATAATATATTATGAATGGCAGAAATAATAAAACTAAGTAAAAGAATTTAAACACAATATATCTGGTTCCTGAAGTCAAATAAAAATTATTCAATACAAGTAATAGCTGCAACTGGTTCTGTACAACAAAACCCCAGGCAAAAAATAAAACGCAGCATCATGGGGCAGCTTAGCAGCAATGAGACAGGCCCAGCTTATTGGTTTAGGTAAAGATTTGACATTAAAAGTAAAATGTTAATTTTTATGAAGAAATATTGTGAATTGAAAATGGGGTAACTATACTTTAAGAAAAAAATCCTATACTTTGTTCCATTTTCAAAAGTTAGGACATACACCTTTGGTTAACATTAATAAATTTATATGGATTTTTGTTTAACAGGACTGCCCCTTTATCAGGACAGCTAAAACTATTTGTACAGTAGTTCAATAGAGTCACATACCAAGTCTTCCAGTCACCTGTTATTTTGATCACAAGTAAATCTCTGCTCTGTTAACCTCATCAAATGATCAATGATAACAAAGGCTTACATCAATACAATAGCCTGTTAGTGTCAAATGGCTGCAGTCACTTGCTAACTGAGCATGCTCATGCCTAGTTAATTCAAGTTAGGAAAAGTCAATGCAAGTTAGAGAATCCTTTAGGGTTAACAAGAATCCTGATTATGGTTCAGAGGTTATTGATGCAGTGGGCCTCAAACACCAGCAGACAATGATGTGAACAGCGGCAACAAAGACATTCGGAAAAACTGGCCATCTGAGGGCAGAGCAGCAAGAAGAAAATACAAACATGAATTCAGAGACTTTCAGAGTTTATCTAATAAACCACATCAGGTGAAGAATTTATACACAGTAAGTAACAGCTCCAAGCTCAGGCCAGTAAAAATTCAGAGTCAACAGCCTCATATTTAAGATAGTTACACTTGCATTTCACTTTGAGGGCAGTTACATTGCAGCATGGACGAAAGATGACTAACAGGTCGTTACAACACTGCAGATCTCAACTAGGACACCCAAGTCTGAATACCAGTCTCAACAGGCATTTACATTCACTCAGAAACAAAAGCTGCAATACTCTTGGCAGAAGCCAATATAATAATGATGGTGGGGTGGGGGCATGAAGAGAAGTAGGGAAAGCAGTAATCTCTTTACACATTGTTTTGCCAGGTTTTCTAGTGAGTAAGGAACATGTTGATGGAAATGACTGTTAAGCACTAAGGAAGTGTGCTGGTACAAAAGTAAAGTTTGCCAAAGTTAAATTAGTCACAAAAATATTTATAGGAAATTAAAAGATACTGCCGCATTTGTTTTCAATAAACACAATAGTCAACAGTCTTCCAAACAAGAACTGAATGACATTAAAGCAATTAACCAACTGATCCTTCCAATAATTGATCATGGTGCATTTTGATACCATCAGATAAGAAATAAAAAAGACACATTTAGAACCAAAATGTCAAGAGATCTCTTGTACTAATAACCTGCAAGTCATCAACATTGCTCAAATACCAGCAAAGTGAAATCCTGCTAGCAAGGGCCAAGAAAAGTTAAAACCAAAACACATATACATCCAAAGCAGCCAAACTATTTTTTTCCATCTTCATGA
The DNA here is from genome assembly GCF_036365525.1 of Heterodontus francisci. Lineage (NCBI taxonomy): Eukaryota > Metazoa > Chordata > Chondrichthyes > Heterodontiformes > Heterodontidae > Heterodontus > Heterodontus francisci. The sequence goes on along the minus strand of NC_090396.1, from coordinate 70,965,675 downwards.
ATAAAGCCAAATCTAAGATAACACTTCAGGTGGGGGTCAGGAAGAACAGGCAAACAGACAAAATGCAATATAGTAGGTGGTGATGTGGTGCAAGAGGAATAGAAACAGTGCCAGACAGGCAAACACAAAATGAAAAACGACACCTAAAAGAAAGAAAATTAAAAGAAAAAGTACATGTTATGATGCACTAAATTATCCAGTTTGTCTTCACTTGTGCATGCAACAATGAGGCATTAGCTTCACCATGGGAAGTGTAGTAACAGTAGTTCAAACCATCAAGCTTTGTGATTAAAAAAATTGAAATGGCATGTCAGTTTGGGAGTATCTAACTTTTTGACATGTATGAAGGTAGAACACGAAGTACACTACAAGGCAAACAATTCACATTCATCTGGAGATCTAAAATTACAATTAGAATTCTGATAATAGATCCTGTATTACAAAAACTTTTAAATTTCAACTATGAACTTGTACTCGAACTACCAAATTTATATTCCATCTCCCATTCGAATTACCTGTTCAAATGAGGTGAGTGAAAGGTTTTTTTTTTTTTGCAGTTGCTGTCCATTTTATCATATTATCCAGTCAACATTATTGTAAAATAAGAGAAGCTAACAACTCCGGCAATAAGACGCAAGGAAAAGGATTCATAACTTTGAAACTTTTTAGTTTTAATTTTCAATAAGGAATTCAATCTGACAATTTGAAAAACTGAAAATTTCTCATTTTCAAAATATCACAAGTTAGTAATTAATTTAATGTATTATGTGAACTGTTGTTTATCTCGCAGGTTAGGAGTTTATTAAACAAAAAGCCAAATAAAAAAAATATCTATTTTAGTACCTTATAAATAACAGATTTAGTAAAATAAACTTTTCATCCAAATAGTAACAAAATAATTTACAATAGTGCAATTCTTGATATCTACAAACAGGCACTTCTAGCACTAATAGTGATCAGGAGAGGGAACTCTGGCTGATTTTAATCTCTTTAGCCTGTTGGCATTTAAGGCAATTATAATGGCTCTGCCATTACTCTGGCTGTATTCAGTTAACTCATCACGGGCCAGGAATTGAACCCAGGACCTGGGTAGTATGAGTTAATTGAATACAGGCATTGCCAACTGAGTCAGTGCATGAGCTATTTTTTCTAGTTTAACAGACTTTCTGCAGATTTAGGGTTTGCTTAATGTACCACATATGGTACACATGAACTGACGACAATTCTAGAAAGTTCCACCAATATCATGTCTTTATCGAGGACAAACTTGGGGTGGGGAAGGATAGTAGGGTGCCAAATTTCAAAGAGACTAATTTACCTCCGGTATGAAGCTCCAAATTAAAACAGATAGTTTGCCTGACTCCCCATATACCCAGTACATAAAAAAATCCCTTTTATTACTGTTAGCATGAAGGTTTGAACTCCCAAAACAGATCCAGAGCAAAGAAAAGCTCATTACCCCCTAGCTGTTAATAATGACAAAGGGCATTGCAGACAGAAATCAAACAATACAACCAACTGAACCAGAGGTAATGTAATTTTCAAATTAACCCATGACACCTCTCATTGGACTAATGTAAACTAACAGGTTTTTAACAAAAATATTAAGTATTCCTGCATTGCAATATATTGCTAGCTTTTCCTACACAGAAAATTGATTGGTATTAATTTTTTACAATTGTTTTTAAAATATGTAGTTTGCTGTATTCTAACCTACATGGTAAGGTTTGCCAACCGAAGAGTAACTCTGCACTTGCTGAACTACAGCATTTTCAGAAAAATCCCTATCTTTCCATCACTCTCAAAAATTCTATTTCTGATTTTGTAAACATGTAGATGTAGTTTCAGTTAGAAGACTGAATATCTTGAAGATGCACAGCTTTTGTGACGAGAGGCATTTGATCAAAATTTCAGCATCCCTGAACAGCAAGTTGGTTGTACTCTGGAGTCCTGTGTTTATTAATGATTCTTCAATAGCAGCCTTATTCATGGCATATCCACTGTTTTTGTTGTCCCCAGTTTACAATTTACATCACCTACCTGAAGGAAGGATAAGCTGGTACATATTTTCCATGTATATTTGGTACCAATTAGTCTGCAAGTTCAGGCGGTTGTACATGATCTCTGAACTAGTTTAGGGAGCTACATACTGGATACTGCATTTAACTCCAAAATAACTCATTTCAGTTACATAATTTTGTAGAGAGCTCGTGAATGAAAATGAGGCACTTCGCTCACTTGCCCCTGGACATTAGAGTAGCCAGATTTTCACCGGAGAAGCAGTTTAATCTTTGGTCCTGTGAGCAAGGGTTGGTATGAGGGGTGTCATGAATTGGTGAGAAATATCTTAAGAGGGCATTTACCATCAAAAGATAACTGTCCACGACTGACTCAAACATCACAACTCAAGTGCCAAAGCTGCAAGTCACCTTTTCAGGATAGGTCACAAGTGGATTATCCACTGCACCCCACCGATTAACATGCAGGATTCCATTTATATGGCAGTATGTGTTTGTTTGTTTAGTTTTTTGAAGAAAACTAATGAGTTGACAGTTTAATTGTTTAAAACTAGAGCTCTCTCACATCGAATGGCAAAGAAGCAGAGAGACTGTGAGCTAGGGTCTGGGACCTATGGTGAAAATTAAGACAGACTTGCATATATTAGCAACTGCAACAAGAGATTGCTGCTGTAACTTTCAAGTAGGTATAAAATGAAGATAAAGAGCTCTTGTGGGAAGCTTGGACTGGTAACATAAAATAGCTGACATTATTCTAATCTTTAAATAAAGCTATAAGCATTGCCATAGAAATTATACGGATGTTAACTTCATCTCTATAGTGCAAGTACAGAAGCACATCTACTGTTTGCAATGAATATAAATCCAAGCTGGTGGGTGTTTATAGCAGTACAGCCAGTTTATAAAAGTACTGAAATCTTTTAATATCAAGGGTTTATAAACATAGTTGACATCTCTCAACTTTCTGAAAAGGTCCAATATATCCCATCCCGTATGCTATTCTTCCTCCTTGCATCCTTCTCCCTATGTTAACGTCAAGATTAATCGTAGCATCTTGAACTCATTGTCTCAGGACCTGAAAACTGGGAAACTTTAGCTTCTTCAGTTTTCCCTCCTTCTCGTCTGGGGATTTAAATGAATTCTCATGGGATCAAAGAGGATTCTACAAACTGGATAAAAAATTTGCTACAGAATGGGAAACAGAGATCAAATCAGCAGAAATAAATTGTGTATCTGACCGGCATGGCTGAGACCAAAGATTTGATCAGAGAATCCTACTGACAATAGTTAGATTGTGTTGGTAGCATTCTTGCCCGAGTCAAAAAGTTGTATGTTCAAGTTCCAGCCCAGGATTTAAACAGATAAGCTTGACTTGAGACGTCAGTTGCAGTACTAAAACAGCAATGCCAGAATGTTCAGTATTTTATACTTACTGGGGCTCAAATATATTACAACTTGTACTTATATAGCACCTCTAATGCAATAAAATGCCCCAAAGCATTTCACAGAAGCATTATTAAACAAAATGACATCAAGTTGTGTAATGAGATATTTAAGGAGCATCTTCAAGGTGGCAAGCGAGGTAGAGAGGCAGAGGGCTTTAGGAAGGGAATTCCAGAGCCCAGGGCCCAAGCAGCTGAAGGCATGGCCACCAATGGTGGAGCAATTAAAATTAGGGATGCACAAGAGGCCTTTTTCCATACAAAAATACGAAATAGGAGTAGGCCACTCGGCCCCTTGAGCCTGCTCCGCCATTCAACAAGATCATGGCTGATCTAATTGTAACCTCAACTCTACGTTCCCACCTACCTCCAACAGCCTTTCACCCCCTAGCCTGTCCAATCTTTTCTCATAAGACATCCTGCCCATTCCAGGTATTAGTCTCGTAAACCTTCTCTGAACTGCTTCCAATGCATTTACATCCTCCATAAGTAAGGAGTCTAATACTATACACAGTACTCCAGATGTGGTCTCACCAATGCCCTGTATAACTGAAGCATAACCTCCCTACTTTTGTATTCAATTCCCCTTGCAATAAACAATAACATTCTATTAGCCTAAATTAGAGGAGTGCGTATAGCGCAGAGGGTTGTGGAGCTCGAGGAGATGCGAGACCATGGGGGGGGGGGGGGGGGGGGGGGCGGATTTGGGATTTAAAAACTAGGATGGGAATTTTAAAATCAAGGGTTTGCAGGACCGGGAGCCAATGTAGATCAGCAAGCAAAGGGGTGATGGGTGAACAGGACTTGGTGCAAGTTAGGATAGGGGCAGCAGAGTTTTGGATGGCATCAAGTTCATGGAGGGTGGAAAATAGGAGAGCGGCCAAGAGTGCATTGGAATAGTCAAGTACAGAGGTAACGGGCATGGATGAGGGTTTCAGCAGCAGATGAGCCGAGGCCGGGAGCAGTCAGGCAATATTCCGGAGCTGGAAATAGGCAGTGTTAGCAATGGTGTGGATATGTGGTCGGAAGCTCATTTTGGGGTCAAATATAGAAACATAGAAAAATAGGAGCAGGAGTAGGCCATTTGACCCTTCGGGCCTGCTCCACCAGTTAATACAATCATGGCTGATCATCCAAACTCAGTAACCTGTTCCCGCTTTCTCCCTGTATCCCTTGATCCCATTAGCCCCAAGAACTATATCTAGCTCTTTCTTGAATATATTTAATGATTTGACCTCAACTGCTTTCTGTGGTAGAGAATTCCACAGGTTCACCACTCTCTGGGTGAAGAAATCTCTCCTCTTCTCAGTCCTATATGGCTTACCCCTTATAGACTGTGACCTCTGGTCCTGGACTCCCCCGCCATCGGGAACATCCTTCCTGCATCTAGTCTGTCCAGTCCTGTTAGAATTTTGTAGGATTCTATGAGATTCCCTCTCATTCTTCTAAACTCTAGCGAATACAAGCCTAATCAACCCAATCTCTCTTCATACGTCAGTCCTGCCATCCCAGGAATCAGTCTGGTAAACCTTCGCTGCATTCCCTCCATAGCAAGAACATCCTTCCTCAGATAAGGAGACCAAAACTGCACACAATACTTTACACGTGGTCTCACCAAGGCCTTGTATAATTGCAGCAAGACATCCTTGCTCCTGTACTTGAATCCTCTTGCTATGAAGGCCAACATACCATTTGCCTTCTTAACTGCCTGTTACACCTGCATGCTAACTTTCAGTGACTGGTGCACAAGGATGCCTCGGTCTCGCTGCACCTCCCTCTTTCCCAATCTATCGCCGTTCAGATAATAATCTGCCTTTCTGTATTTGCCACCAAAGTGGATAACCTCACATTTATCCACATTATATTGCATCTGCCATGTAGTTGCCCACTCATTCAACCTGTCCAAATCACACTGGAGGTTCTCTGCAGCCTCCTCATAGCTCACACTCCCACCCAGCTTTGCATCGTCTGCAAACTTGGATATATTACATTTAATTCCCTCATCTATATCAATAACATATATTGTGAATAGCTGGGGTCCTAGCACTGATCCCTGCGATACCCCACTAGTCACTGCCTGCCGCTTGGAAAAAGACCCATTTATTCCTACTCTTTGTTTCCTGTCTGCCAACCAGTTCTCTATCCATATCAGTACCTTACCCCCAATCCCATGTGCTTTAATTTTACACATTAATCTCTTATGTGGGATCTTATCGAAAGCCTTCTGAAAGTCCAAATACACTACATCCACTGCTTCTCCCTTATCTATTCTACTAGTTACATCCTCAAAAAATTCCAGTAGATTTGTCAAGCATGATTGCCCTTTCGTAAATCTATGTTGACTTTGTCCAATCATGTCATTGTTTTCCAAATGCTCTATTACATCTTTTATAATGGACTCTAGAATTCTTCCCACTACTGATGTCAGGCTAACCAGTCTATAATACCCTGTTTACTCTCTACCTCCTTTTTTTTTTTTAAAATAGTAGGGTTACATTAGCTACCCTCCAATCCGTTGGAACTGTTCCAGAGTCTATAGAATTTTGAAAAATGATCAGCAATGCATCTACTATTTCTAGGGCCACTTCCTTAAGTACTCTGGGATGTAGATCATCAGGCCCCGGGGATTTATCGGCCTTCAATCCCATCAATTTCCCTAACAGCATTTCCCTACTAATACTGATTTCATACAGTTCCTCCTTCTCACTAGGCCCTTGGTTCCCTAACATTTCTGGGGGGTAATTTGTGTCCTCCTTTGTGAAGGCATAACCAAAGTATGTATTTAATTGGTCTGCCATTTCTTTGTTCCCCATTATAAATTCCCCCGTTTCCGAATGTAAGGGAGCCACATTTGTCTTCACTAATCTTTTTCTCTTCACATATCTATAGAAGCTTTTACAGTCAGTTTTTATGTTTTCTGCAAGCTTGATCTCATACTCTATTTCCCCCTTTTTAATCAATCCCTTTGTCCTCCTTTGCTGAATTCTAAATATGACACCAAGCTTGTGAACAGTTTGGTTCAGCCTCAGACATTTGCCAGGGACAGGGATGCAGTCAGTGGCTAGGGAGCAGGGTTTGTGACAAGGACTGAAGACAATGGATTTCGTCTTCCTAATATTTAGTTGGAGGACATTTCTGTGCATCAGTACTGGAAGGCAGCCAAGCAATGTAACAATTTCGAGACAGTGGAGGGGTCTAAAAAGGTGATAGTGAGGTAGAGCTGGGCGTCATTATTGTGGAAACTGATGTGCTTTCAGATGATATCACCGAGGGGTACCATGTAGATGGGAAACAGGAGGGTCCTAAGGAGGGTCCCTTGGGAATACCGAGGTAGCTGTGCAGGAGTGGGCAGAAAAGTCATTGTAGGAGATTCTCTGGCTACGATTAGACAGACAGGAATGGAACCAGGCGAATGCAGTCCCTTCACTCGCTTCAATTCCCCCCCGCCTTCTCCATGTAACCCTGCACATTCTTCCTTTTCATATAACTGTCCAATTCCCTTTTGAATGCTCCAATTGAACCTGCCTCCACCACATTCTCAGGCAGTGCATTCCAGACCTTAACCACTCTCTGCGTGAAAGTTTTTCCTCATGCCACCTTTGCTTCTCTTACCAAATACTTTAAATCTGTGCCCTCTCATTCTCGATCCTTTTGCAAGTGGGAACAATTTCTCTCTATTTACTCTGTCCAGACTCCTCATGATTTTGAATACCTTTATCAAATCACTTCTCAGCCTTCTCTTCTCCAAGGAAAACAGTCCTAACTTCTCCAATTTATCTTCATAACTGAAGTTCCTCACCCCTGGAACCATTCTCGTGAATCTTTTGTATACTCTCCCCAATGCCCTCACGTCTTTCCTAAAGTACGGCACCAGAACTGGACGCAATACTCCAGCTGACACAGAACTAGTGTCTTATACAAGTTCAACATAACATAAAACTTATAATTTATACAATGGATATTTAATTATTTTCATCAATGAGCATATACACACAGTAAATGTACACACAGTAGGTACATGCATCATATCAGCAAATCTTTTCCAGACTATATTTTAAATATTGAAAATATGCCTCTTATATGGTTCCTATGCCTAACTAAAATGCTAGACAAGTAAACATCAGCTCCTCAATCACTGGTGCATCTCACCCTACTTTCAAACAGTTAACGTTTCAATGGGCTGTCACTTTATCTAAATTACAACATTTATGTACAGGAGCTATACATGCTAAATAAAGCCAAGTGTCAATTTAAACTGTGCATTCAGCATTTGTTTATATAAAAGATTACATGTGATCAGCCTCAATGTATAGAGCGGTCACTGTAAAGCTGTACTAGAGTACTATTCGGAGACAAAGCGTTCTAAAATTTTAAAAATGCCAAATTTGAAATTGATCTGATAACAAATAATCCTAAGTGTTACAAAAGGAAAAAATGCATCTGACTCATCTCTCACCTCATTTTTAAAAATGTATTCATGAGATGTGGGTGTCGCTGGCCAGGCCAGCATTTATTGCCCATCCCTAATTGCCCTTGAGAAGGTGGTGGTGAGCTGCCTTCTTGAACCGCTGCAGTCCATGGGGGTAGGAAGAGAGTTTTTCATTCCTTTTTATTGACTTTGTAGCGGTTAGATACAACTGAGTGGCTTGTTAGGCCATTTCAGAGGGCATGTAAGAGTCAACCACATTGCTGTGGGTCTGGAGTCACATGTAGGCCAGACCAGGTAAGGACAGCAGATTTCCTTCCCTAAAAGGACATTAGTGAACCAGATGGGTTTTTTACAACAATCGACAATGGTTTCATGGCCGTCATTAGACTAGCTTTTAATTCCAGATTTATTAATTGAATTCAAATTCCACCTTCTGCTGTGGTGGGATTTGAACCCATGCCCCCAGAGCAATACCCTGGGTCTCTGGGTTACTAGTCCAGTGACAATACCACTACGCCACCGCCTCCCCTAATTTTAAACTACAGAACTAGTGGTTAAATGGAATGAAAGAGGAATTGTACTCAAAATGCAGTTTTTGTGGGTGCTCTGTTGGAAGCACTTTCACCACTGAGTCAGAGGGTTAGGTTCAAGTCCTAATCCACTACTTCAGCATATGATCTAGCCTGACGCTCAAGTGCAGAACTTCAGAAGGGATGCAAGACCGAGGACCTGTCTGCCTGTTCCTGTGGCTCTGGTAGACATTAAAGATCCCCTACAATGTTCGAAGAGCAAAATGTTTCTCCTGGTATACTTTCCAACCTTTTTTCCTCAATCAACATCAGCAAAACTGATCAATTAGTCATTTATCTTTCTGCTGTTGATGAGATCTTGCAAAATGGCTACCATGTTTGACATATAAAAGTCAACACACTGCAAAGTAACTTACTGTTTGTTCAGCACTTTAGGATATTCTGACAGATGCGATAAGGTGATATGCAACTACCTCTACATAAATCACCAATGCCTACTTTACAAATATTATCTACAGAGCTCCCGATGGATCAAACCCTTGCTGGAGATTTAAAAACGTCCGATAAAGGACTGCCGTGGATACCTCACCTCAGTATTCCTGAGGAGGACCCAGAAAAGGGAATATCTATCAAGCTTCTTTTACTTTGAAAACTAGCACCTCAGATTTAGGTTTAACACTTTGCCCCCTAGCTGGATTCTCCATAAAGCAAGGTAACAAGTTTTGATCAAGAGACAGTGATATTGATAGTTCAGTTACAACAGTTAATTGACAACCATGATTATACTAACTCACAGTACTCCCGAATAGAGGAAAGCAGCGCACCACACAAACTTAATCAATGCCTATCCATAACTTTGATCATTCAGTGCTGCAGAGTTCTTTTTATTCTTTAAAAAGTTGGCTATGCAGCCATTTTGGCTAACGTACAGTACTACCAGAGAAAGAGCATCTCCTCAAGGCAATCTAACTACCAACTTATGAGAAACTAATATTTTGCACACGTAACAAGAGGTAGGAAACATCACAATGCGTTGATGCCTATTGTACAGTGTAAATGTGGCAGAGTCCATTGAATTAGCTTCCTTTTGACATGGTGTCTGCCCAATACATTTAATATCCTTCCTTCAACCGACATTCTTTTCAGACTTGCAAGCCAATTATCAATAAAATCATCAGATAAGGACTGGAGTATACCGTCATGTTAAAAGAACACCATATAGTAATCTTGTTGAAAAGCATATTTCAATGGGCACCATTATTCTTGCATGTGAAGTCAAAGGGCTTCAAAGGTTTTTTTTCCCAATAAAGATAATTTTTTTTTTTAAGTCCCACAAAATTAAAGCCTTGAAAATGTAAATAATTCAGTGGATATGCTGAGTGAAGCTGACTTTTGAAGATTGCTCTCCTCCCTGCAACCCCCCACCTTTGAAAAACACAATAAAAAAAAACCTTCTGAAACCCAGTAAATAAAATGAAGAACCTGTTAAGAACTGCAGTGAAGAATTTGGTCTTTACAGATTGCAGCAAGTCTGAGTTGAGGAAGTTCTGACAGATGCAAAATGTACACCTGTTGCAGGTGCATAAACAGCGTAACCGGGCATGGCTGCGAAAACACACAGAAGTAAGGCAGTTGAGTTTTCTTACAAAAAAAAAAAAATGTAGATTCATATCGTTCTGGAGAACAATTGCAAAGGTACCATAAGTCCAACACTAGTTCTGAATACATTTCAGCAAGTCCCCATGAGGAGAACACACAAAAACATGCGACAATCCTATATGACCGGAGGAAGTAAATCTTACAAGACCGACCAGATAGAGTAATGACAAAACAAAAAAATTAAAAGCACTCGCGACATACAAGGATTTTTTGTTGTGTTTAGAAGATAATGTGCGACTGCAGCAGTTCCAACTATCCTGGGTTTGAAAGAAAGTACCAAGCCTTTGTAATAATCTACTGCATTACTGGCTGCCATTTCTCTGTTGAAGTTTAAGAGTTATTTTACAAAGTTTTGCCCATTTTGTAAAAAAAAGGAAAAAAAAACACATCAGGGATGAACCCAAGTAATTCAATTCCGATTGAAACCAGATGCCAGCTGTCATACTGTCAACTGCCTGCAGTTATTACACATTTCAGAAGTCATCTGCATGCATTTAATTTCATCACCTGCTACAAAGAGGGAAGGAAGTAATGTTTTAGATTGTCCTGATAATACAGGCATTCTGCAAATAACTGGATTGAGAGATTATAAAAATGTTGCAGAACAGTGGAATGCCAATGACAGCATATTCTGCGTCATAACGCAAGGATTGATGAATTTTGTCTTGTTTCTGTACAATGCAGCGTGTAGCCCAGTAGACTGGACTGTGTTTTGACTGATAAGAGATCGGTGCCTCTGAGGGGCTCATTTACAGCTTCAACCTCTCCAATCTATTACCTTTGGTGCAATAGTAAAGGGTCTAAAATTTCCCTTTGAGTAAACACCCCGTGGAAGGAAAACATTAGGAACATTTCAGCTCTGAGGCAGACTTCAGGCAGAACCTGCAGTGAACAGAAGATTTGTTCTTTACATACACCAATCTGAAGAAAGCGTCATAGCTGAAACATTATTTTTTTGTGCGGTATGTACATTTGAACAATTTTGCAGCCACCATTCTAGTCCTATAAAATTGGAATTTTAGCCCATAATGCTCTTGAATTGTAGAACGCAAGGGCAACAAAAAGCCAACTCAACTCTCCTCCATGTAAAGCGCCATATCAGCCTAGCAAACTTTCCACCACTCAACTGAAACTGCCAGAAATTATAATCACTTTTGCAAGAAACATAAGGCAGCTTCTCTTCAATCTATGGGCTTGCACTTTTAAAGCAAAGCACTAGCAGAAAGGTACTGTACCGAGTTGTGGAGAACACAATTTAAAAAAGGCTAGAAATTTCAACGGCTGACTTTCTCTGCAAATGTTTAAGCAGTGAGTACTGACATTAGAAAAATATCTGGGAAGAGGTGTGAGCCTGACAGCGTGAGGTATTGAATAGCCTAACTGAAAGGACAACATTCCGTGTCAACAATCCCCCCACCATCAAAACACTCACTGAATCCACAGATGTAAACTCATCATCATCCCTTTGGGCACGTGCTAACTCTTGCCTATGCAAATTCCCCTGCTGATGCTCCATCAGTGCTTACTTTAAAAAAAATAAAAAAGTAACTAATACTCTTCCAAAAATTGGTTCTAAGGTTTTGTTGTAAGTTAGTCCTCACTGAAATTCCACCTTTAAAATGTGGAGCAACTCACAATCTATTTTATTCATTTATGATCATTTTCATTCCAGATTTGCAGAATATCTCCCTATTATTTCAGATCAACTTCTAAAACACCGCTTCAGTCTATAGCTAACGATGGTGATCTTAACATGACACATGCAGCATTGTTGTGGCTTGATGTTCTATACTTACGGATACATGGCTATGGTAGTCACTTTGACAAAGAAGTCTTTGCTTGGTGTGCCGACACTGTTGCAGGTATAACTTTGAGGTGGTGGCATTTTGTGTTTGCTGCAGAACTCAGCGGGAGAAATGCTATGATCTTGTTTAGCTTCATGCAGGTCTGACTTAGCAGCTACAATAATACATGGTGTTTTGCCATCAATGAAGTGTTGCTATAGTCATCCAAAAAAAAAAAATCCTCATTAGTTGAAGTGTCAGCTATAATGAGAGAGATTAATTAATACTTGTTCATTCATCAACTTTTATGCTAGGTTTAGAAATAGCTTATAAATTGAACTGGATTGAAGTTTCAATAATGGTTTTTAAGACAATTATATTTATAACATTGTAAAAGTGATAACTTTGCCAACTTTCTTTTCTGCTTCTTTCTTGATACATGCTGGGATATGATTCCATGGATTCTGGTGCCTTGCCAAGTAGTCATAACTTACTAGGAACCGAGACAGTAAGTCTCGGCAGGCTACTTGACTCAGTGTTGTCACAACTGAGCTTCATTTCATCCTCATCTGATGATCACATGTGCACACTTTTCAGTGGTGGACAGTGATTAGGAACAGGAACAAGAATCCTGGCTACATTCCCCTTCCTTGCACGGAGATCAACTATAGCATACCTATTGCCACCAGCTAACGTAGCACAGATGTGGAACTCAACCTGTAGCCTTCCTGATCTGTGTCGCTCAATTACATGTTACCGGGACCAATTGAATCACAAAAGGAACTGATGTAAAATTAGCTTTTTTAAAGAAGTTATTTTCTGTCTTTCCTTAGCACTGTCTCATCATGCACCATCCCCGTGATCTGCTGGCAGCCAATGCCATATTGCTCAAGTAGGACTGTAAAGTGATGTTCATGGGAGCAGTTCACCTTTCTATTTTCCCCCACTTCCACTTGGTGTATCTCAATACCACAGTGGAGATTAGGCACTGAAGCAAGGTAATTGCAGGTACAAAATGTACCCGACTACTCCATATTGCACATTGAAACACAATCACATTGCACAACAATTCCCTTAAAATTATTCAAGTGCACAAAGGTAATCACATTTTCTACAATACATTTGCTATGGGTGTAAATTATTTTTCCCAGTTGGTATCAGGCATTCTTTTGTTATATTGCATAGTTGATAAATGTCTTTGGCCTCCTTGTCTCGCGAGACAATGGGTGAGCGCCTGGAGGTGGTCAGTGGTGGTATTATAAGTTAATAAGTCTGAATTAAATTAATGCTGTTAAGGTTAACTAACCTGTTAAGTTGAGGAAAACTTTTAAACGTTTATTGACGTGAACTGGAATTTGGAATCACCTTGGTCGTATAAAATCTCTTACAAAAGATGCTAAACGTTTGGAAACAATTGGAGTTTAATCTAAAATGCTGTCTTTCCTGATGGAGATGGTTTCTTTTGAAGTTGATAATGTTACTAAAGGTTTTGTTGTTTTAAAATCCTAAGGATACTAAAAAAAAACGTTTAAAATGGAGTTTAGTTCTTTTCGAAAAGGAAAAAAAGGTTTACGTAAAGTGACACAGCTGAGAATGCTTTGCTCCGCCCCCTTGGAGACAAGCAAAGAATTTAACCTCGCTAAATACGACAGTAAAAATACAGTCCTGCAACCAAATGACTAATGACAATATAAAAGCTGGTATGTCCTTTCCTCTGCCTGGCACCCTTTAGAGCAGGACTTCTTAAGTTATATGCAATATGAATGTGGCTGACCCCACCCTTAGTTAGGAGACTAAGTTTAGCACATTAGATTATAGTGAGGTCTGTATTCTTCATGAATAATTTATCCTTGTACAGCAGCTTTATCATAGAAAAACATTCCAATGTTACACAGTTGGACATCAGACCACAGTCAGAGAGAATTTAGTGACATTGGCTCAAGAATAGGTTTTATGGAGGCTTTTGAAGATTGGGAAGAAAGACGGAGGCATTTAGGGAGAGGGCTCCACACCTCAACACCAGATCCTGCCACTGATAAGAGGGAATGGGGATGCTCTGCAGGCCAAGGCTGAAGAACTGAGAGGGGACGGGAGGAGTTTAGAGAAATAGGGCGGGGGGCAACACCATGAAGGGATTGGAAGATGAAGATTTTCAAGTCAAGGTGGAAGTTGACAAAGATAAGTGAAGACTCGATCCATGGTTGAGTTCTGAATGAACAGAGACGAATGAATCTGGAGGTGAAGAAGATATAAATGAGGATTTCAGCACCAATGGGGGTCAGAGACAACCAACCAATGAGGTGAAAATAGGTAGTGTTGGTGATGGATTGGATATGAGGTTTGAGGCCAAGCTCAGGGTTGAGGAGGACTCTGGAGCTTATACACTAATCTGGCTGATCAAGAGGCCACAAAAGAGATGGGATCAATAGATAACGCATGGAGTTTCTGACCAACAGGATGCCTTACCAATGTTGAGTTGCAAAAAATCCTGGCTCACCCCATTAGGAAGCCAAACAGCACAGCAACAGACATGAAATCAATGGTAATAGAGGAGAGGCAAAGCTGTGTACTGTCAGCATATGAAAGCTAACCTCATATTACAATAACCCCACTGAGGGGCAACACATGATGAGGAAGAGGAGGGAGCTACAGATAGAGTCTTTGCGAGCACCAGAGGTAACTTTGTGGGTAGTGGAGAAGCCATTACTGGAAACATAGAAAATAGGAGCAGGATTAGGCCATTCGGCCCTTCAAGCCTGCTCCGCCATTCATTATGATCATGGCTGATCCAACTCAGTAACCTGCTCCTGCTTTCGCCCCATACCCTTTGATCCTTTTAGACCCAAGAGCTATAGCTAACTCCTTCTTGAAAACATTCAATGTTTTGGCCTCAACTGCTTTCTGTGGTAGCGAATTCCACAGGCTCACAACTCTCTGGGTGAAGAAATTTCTCATCTCAGTCCTGAAAGGTTTACCCCATATCCTTAGACTATGACCCCTGGTTCTGGACTCCCCCACCATCAGGAACATCCTTCCTGCATCTACCCTGTCAAGTCCTGTTAGAATTTTATAGGTTTCTATGAGATCCCCCCCTCACTCTTCTGGACTCCAGCGAATATAATCCTAACTGACTCAATCTCTCCTCATATGTCAGTCCCACCATCCCAGGAATCAGTCTGGTAAACCTTTGCTGCACTCCCTCTATAGCAAGAGGTACAGCTGTACTGACTGTGACAGGAATAGAACCACATTATGGGAGTGATACAGAGATGGGCCACGAAGGTTTCGGCAGTAGAGCAGGTTGAATGCTCAACTCCAGTCAAGGAGCAAAGATGATGCACCATGATTCCTGTCACAGAATTGTGTCAGGTGACTTTGACCAGCACAGACGTGACTGTCAGCTGGACTGACAGGATTTGAGCAAGGAGTGATGGGCAGAGTTGGGTGGGGACATGTTCTAGAACTTTGGAGATGGGGTGGTAGTTAGTATGTGTTGAGATACACGAAGTGGACGTGTGCACTTCCTCACAGGGAGAAAATAGAAAGGTGAATTGCTCACATGAACATCACTTACAGTCCTACTTAGTGATATGGCATTGGCTGCAAGCAGATTACCACAGGGATGGTGCGTGATGAGACAGTGCTAAGGGAAGATCCTGCCACCGATAAGAGGGAATGGGGATGCTCTGCAGGCCAAGACTGAAATAAGTGTAGGCTTTTTTTGTTTTAAGAGCAGAGTATCCATTTGCTTGGTTAAGTTATAGTTGCATAAACCAACAACTAATTGAACAGTCAAAATTTTTTCTCAAAGTCTGCTAGATAATCATTAAATTTCACAACCCTCTTTCACTATTAAATACACAAAATACTGGTAGAGATTTTGGAAACAGGAAAATGTGGTCAGAATCATGCAGATATAAAATAAACTGAGAAAGAAAAACATTAGCATAAGGATTTGCATACCTTGAAGATCCTTGTACAATAATCAAATGATTTGGGATTGCTGACATCATACACCAAACAAACAACATCACAAGCAGTATCAGAGGCAGTAATAAATTCAGAGTCGGACAAAACTTCGTGTAACTTGAAAGGAAAAGAAATACAAATTTAGTCATGCTTTGTTTTTAAAAAAATGTTAAAACAGAATTCAAGTTAAAACCCCAAACTGGAAAAATTAAAAGGAGTAGTTGTTTCAATTTTACATCAGTGGTACAACTGCCAATATTAGAATTCTAGGGCAATCTACCAAATAGAAAGTTAACAATAAACAGTGGTTGTGTATGCTTACTGACAGGCAAGTCTTATGCCATTAATTGGGAAACATCTGGTACAACGATAGGTATAGATAGATAAGTGATAAATAGGTGTACATTATTGGTTTCCGTATTTAAGGAAGGATGTAAATGCATTGGAAGTAGTTCAATGGTTTACTACACCAATACCTGGAATGGGCGGGCAGTCTTTTAAGGAAAGGTTGGACAGGCTAGGCTTGCATCCGCTGGAGTTTAGAAGAGTAAAAGGCGACTTGATTGAAACGTATAAGATCCTGAGGGGTCTTGACAGGGTGGATGTGGAAAGGATGTTTTCCCTAGTGGGAGAATCTAGAACAAGGGGTCATTATTTAAAAATGAGGGTTGTCCATTTAAAACAGAGATGAGGAGAAATGTTTTCTCTCAGAGGGTAATGAGTCTTTCGAGCTCTCTTTCTCAAATGGCAGTGGAAGCAGAGTCTTTAAATATTTTTAAAGGCAGGGGTAGATTGATGCTTGATAAGCAAGGGGATGAAAAGGTTATCGGGGGTAGGCGGGAATGTGGAGTTGAGGCTGCAACCAGATCAGCCATGATCTTATTAAATGGCGGAGCAGCCTTGAGGGGTTGAGTGGCCTGCTTCTGCTCCTAATTCATATGCTTGTATGTAAAATAGTGAGGCGTTAATT
The DNA here is from genome assembly GCF_036365525.1 of Heterodontus francisci. Classification (NCBI taxonomy): domain Eukaryota; kingdom Metazoa; phylum Chordata; class Chondrichthyes; order Heterodontiformes; family Heterodontidae; genus Heterodontus; species Heterodontus francisci. The sequence continues at coordinate 70,948,874 of NC_090396.1, read as the reverse complement.
AACACCAGTGTTTAATATTAGTAGGTGCCAGAAAAACTTTTCAGGCACAAGGTTTGCGAACTTGTAGTATTGCAATGCACTGGTCAGACCATACTTAATAAAGGTGCTCAGAATTGGTCACCATGCTTCAAAATGGATTGATGTGCACTGATGATAACAAAATGATAAATCCAAAGTGTAAGAGGAGTGCACTATAAGATATAGCCTCTCAGTCTAAAGAGAAGTTAAGTGGAAGAGGGCTTCCATGAAAAATGAAACCAGAAAATTTCAAGGTAAGTCACGTTCATAGGAGCAGAGGACATAAATTTATTTTAAATTAATTTGGGCTTAAGATACATAAAAGCTAAAAACTTTACTGAAGAGATAATAAACACTTGGAATAATTCACCATGTACAAAGATACAAAGTAGTTACAGCACTGGAACCATTTGTCCTAACAGGTCCACGCCAGTGCTTATACTCCACAAGAGCCTCCTCCCACCCTTCTTCAGCTAACCCCATCAACATATCCTTCTATTCCTTCCTCGCTCACGTGGTTATTTAACTTTCCTTTAAATACAAGTAAGGTCAATATAGTCAAAGGAACATAGGAAATACAGTTGAATGGCCTTTTCTCCTTCCTTGACTCTACTTTTTGCAATACTGCCTTCTAGCCACACATACCACTCCCTCTTGGTGCTGCTGCTGCAATATCTGGCTTTTGAACCTTGGGATTTAACTAGGAAAGAAAGAGAGTGAGAGCATGTGTGTGTGGGCGATATTTTAGGCTCTCCTCAGTAGGGAGTTTGGATGTGGGGAGGACATTTAAATCGGGTGGGGACCCAGCCACCTTCCCGCCTCCACCCCGATTAAGTCTGTGGCGGGAAGGCCTGCGGACAGTCTTCCAACCCTGCCACCAATTGAGGACCTTAAGGGGCAATTAATGCCCAAATAAGGACCTTTTCCTGCCACCGCTGGTATTAACCCAGCAGCGGGAGGACCTGTCAACACGTGGGGAGCACGATATGCAAACCTGTGCTTGGTTCCTTATGGTCTCCTGGTGGGGAGTCCCTTGTTCAAAGGCACTCAGTGCCTGATCAAGGGACTGGACATCGGGAAAGGGGGAGTGCCTGTTGAGAGCCACCCTCTGCCCTTGCTGCTGACCTCACTACATCCCCATCCACCGCAACCCCCACCCTGCCATTACTCATCTCTGGCCCTGGGTCGCTGTGATCCCAGGCCTCCGGCGGGTGCTGTTCCGGCAGCAGCAACTGAGTCCCTGGTGTCGCTGTCAAACAAAAGAGCTGCTGGCCTCGGACTGGCTGGCAGCTCTCAGCGGGCGGGACTTCCCACTCCGGGGAAAGGCCCGCCGATGGCCTCTCAAGTGCCTGATAGGCCCACCGAATGACGAGCCATTCTCAAAGGAGGCAATGCAGGTCTCTCGCCGTTGGCTGAGACCCCCGTACCCTCCATAAAATTTGTGTGTGTGTGTGTGTGTGTGTGTGTGTATGTATGTATGTACACAAGTGTGCCTAGTTTAAATTCTAATACTGGAGGATATATACCTTTCTTGTACCATACATCTGCAACACTGAAAAGAGAAACGCCATTTGAATTCCAGCAGGTTAGCACCATTTTAATTGTATGTAAAATATTTCCTCTGCTGAACTGGAACTTCCATCACTATAACAAAATTCTGCAAACAATGATTTATCTTAATGCAACTTCACAGGAACTCTTAGCACAGAAACAGGTGATATGAATACTTGAACAAAGTTATTTCTAACAGTAACTTGTATTTCTCACAGTAAATATTAATATAGATCTTACATTAAGATTGAAAAACCCCTCTCTCTCCCCCCATTGCCTTCCCCAGTCTTCTTTCCCTCTGCTGATTCTTGCTGGAGTACAGTTTCACTGTCACCTGCTGCCTCTGGTAGATTACCTAGAGTCATTTACAGCACAGAAGGAGGCCGTTCAGCCCATCAAGTCCATGCCAGCTCTCCATGGAGCTATCTAGTCAGTCCCACTCCATGTTCGATCTCCGTAGCCCTGCAAGTCTATTTCTCTCAGGTGGCCATTCAATTTTCTCTTGAAGTCATTGATTGTCTCCACTTCCATCACCTTTGTGGGCAGTGAGTTCCCGGTCATTACCACCTGCTGTGTAAAAAATAAAAGTGCTTCCTCACATTGTCCCTGCATCCTTTGCCCAAAACTTGCCCTAGTCCTTGTACCATTAGTTACAAACAGCTTTTCCTTGTCTAACTTATCTAAACCTGGGATAATCTTATACACTTCTATTAAATATCCCCTTAATCTCCTTTGTTTGAAGGAGAACAAACCCAGCTTTTCAAACCGAACCTTGGAATCATTCTGGTAAATCTCTGCTCCCTCTCTAGGACGCTCACATCCATTCGGAAGTGGGGTGACCAGAACTGGATGCAATACTCCAGCTGGGGCCTAACCAGAGCTTTATAAAGGTTCAGCATAACTTCCCTGCTTTTGTACTCCAATGTCTCCTTCATAAGGGCTCCATTATGAAGCCCAAGATCTCATATGCTTTAATAACTACTCTCAATGTCTTGCAACCTTCAAAGATTGATGCACAAACACCCCCAGGTCCCTCTGTTCCTGCATACTTTAGAACTGTGCCATTAAGTATATATTGCCTCTCCCTATTCCTTGTGCCAAAGTGTATCACCTCACACTTGTCAGTATTAAATCCCATCTGCTACCTCTCTGCCCATTCAGCTAGTCTATCTATGTCACTGTTTGCTGCTCCTCCAAGTTTGGTGTCATCAGCAAATTTTGAGATTCTACTCTGTATTTCAAGATCCAAGTCATTTATATATAGCAAAAAAAGCACTGGTTCCAGCACTGACCCTTGGGGAACACTCCTGTCTACTGTCTTCCAGTCTGAAAAGCAACCATTTAATACGACTTGCTGTTTTCTTTCCTTCAGCCAACTTTTTATCCAACTGGACACTGGCCTTCCTATTCCACGAGCCTCAATTTTCTTAATCAGCCTTTTATGTGGTACCTTATTACACAGTTCCTTAAAAATCCATATAAAACAACATCCATCACATCCCTTCATCAACCTTCTCTGTCACTTCATCAAAAAATTCAATTAGATTTGTCAAGCATGATCTGTCTTTGACAAATCTATGCTGGCTATCCTCAACTTACCCGTGTGTGTTGATATTTTTCTGGATTATTGTTTCTGAAACCTTACCCATCACTGATGTTAAACAAACTATAATGCCTGTAATTGCTAGGACTGTCCTTACACCCTTTCTTGAATTAGGGTGTCACATTTGCCACTTGCCAATCCTCTGGCACCTCCCCTGTATCCAGGGAAGACTGGAAGATTATGGTAAGCTCTTCCGCTATCTCCATCTCCACTTCCTTTAGCAACCTGGGATGCCAGCCATCTGGACCAGGTGACTTATCTACCCAAAGCATGGCCAGCCTTTTTAGTACCTCCCCCCTCTCAATGTTTATCCTATTCATTGCCTCTACTCTCTCTGCTTCTACTGATATTTTGTCAGCCTCCATTTCCTTTGTGAGCACTGCTAGAACGTACTCATTAAGTATATAACTCTCTCTGTCCCTAATAGGCCCCACTCCTCCTCTTTCTACTTTGGAGAGGCAGGGATTAATCAGGGATAGTCAGCATGGCTTTGTCAGGGGGAGATCATGTCTAACAAATTTAATTGAATGTTTCGAGGAGGTGACTAGGTGTGTAGATGAGGGTAAAGCAGTTGATGTAGTCTACATGGACTTCAGTAAGGCTTTTTCTAAGGTCCTACATGGGTGATTGGTCAAGAAGGTAAGAGCCCATGGGATCCAGGGCAATTTGGCAAATTGGATCCAAAATTGGCTTAGTGGCAGGAGGCAGAGGGTGATGGTCGAGGGTTGTTTTTGCGATTGGAAGCCTGTGACCAGTGATGTACCACAGGGATCGGTGCTGGGACCCTTGCTGTTTGTAGTGTACATTAATGATTTAGGTGTGAGTATAGGAGGGTATGTTCAGTAAGTTCACAGATGACACGAAAATTGTGAGGAGGAAAGCCTCAGATTACAGGACGATATAGATGGGCTGGTAAGATGGGCAGAGCAGTGGCAAATGGAATTTAATCCTGAGAAGTGAGAGGTGATGCATCTTGGGAGGACTAACAAGGCAAGGGAATATACAATGGATAGTAGGACCCTTGGAAGTACAGAGGAACCTTAGTGTACTTGTCCATAGATCACTGAAGACAGCAGCACAGGTAGATAAGGTGGTTAGGAAGGCATATAGGATACTTGCCTTTATTAGTCGAGGCATAGAATACAAGAGCAGGGAGGTTATGATGGAGCTGTATAAAACGCTAGTTAGGCCACAGCTGGAGTACGGTGTACAGTTCTGGTCGTCACACTATAGTCAGGATGTGATTGCACTGGAGAGGATGCAGAGGAGATTCACCAGGATGTTACCTGGATTGGAGCATTTCAGCTATGAAGAGAGACTGGATAGGCTAGGGTTGTTTTCCTTACAGCAGAGAAGGCTGGGGTGGGGGGGGGGGGGCAGGGGAAGAGGGAACCGATTGAGGTATACATAATTATGAGGGGCATTGGTAGGGTAGATCGGAAGAAACTTTTTCCCTTAGCGGAAGTGTCAATAACCAGGGGGCACCGATTTAAGGTAAGGGGCAGAAGGTTTGGAGGGGATTTAAGGAAACTTTTTTTTCACCCAGAGGGTGGTTGGAATCTGGAACACACTGCCTGAAGGGCCAAAGGGCCTGTTTCTGTGCTGTATAACTCTATGACACTTCACCTCCCCTCTCAACTTATTGTATTTGGCCTGGTTCTCACTTGATGAGTTCACCTGACATGCATCATTTACCTCTGTGACCACCCTTTGTGTGTCAAACTATGGGTGCTTCATTTGGTCATGGAGGTGTGCAAAACAACCAAGCCCAAGTATAACTTTACCAGATGGCTAACAAAAGTCACTGAACAGCCTATTTTCCTTAGAAGGACAACTGAAATCCAGTATCCCAAAGCCTGCAACTGCTGAAGTCAGCTGACTTTGCACTAGCAAGGTATCAGTGAGCAATATTTAAACTGGTTGATACACACATGTATCCTGCAAACAAAGAATGCAATTAAATAGTCTTTAAAGTAGACTTGCAAGACTGAAGTCATTTGAATTTTTGAATAAGGTTATTTGTAAAAAACCCCCCAGAAAAACAGACCTGCATTTATATAGGGGCTAAACAGCCCCCTCTGATGTCCCAAAGGACTCCAAAAACAATGAATATTTTTGATCAGCAATTACTGTTGCATTCTTGGGATACTGGTATGGCCCGTATTTATTGCCCATCTCTAGTTGACCTTGAGAAGGTGGTGGTGGTGGGCTCTCTTCTTGAACCACTGCAGTCCATGTGGTGAAGGTGTTCCCGGAATGTTGATCGATAGGGAGCTCCAGGATTTTGCCCCAGTGACAATGAAGGAACGGTGATATATTTCCATGTCAGGATGTTTTATGACTTGGGGGAAAACTTGTAGATAATGATGAACAAACACATCTGCTGCCACAGTCTTGCTTGGTGGCAGAGGCTGTGGGTTTGGGAGGTGCTGCAGCAGAAGTCTTGGCGAATTGCTGCAATGCATCTTGTAGATGCAATCACACTATACACTGATGGTGGAGGGAGAAGATGTTTAAGACAGTGGATGGAGTGATCAACTTGATTGCTGTGTCTTGGAGGGGACATAATGAGCAACTTTTCAGTGTTGGGTAAATGCCAGTGTTGCAGCTGTACTGAATAGTTTAGATAAGGACACGGCTAGTTCTGAATCGGTCCTCAGGACGAAAGCCAGGATATTGTTGACACCCATGCCCTTTGCTGTGTCAAGTGCCCTCAGTTGTTTCTTGACGTCATGTGGAGCGAATTGAATTGGTTAAAACTGCACATGGCTGTCAATTTGTAACAATGTTCCACAAATAGAAAATGTGATGAATTACTTGCTAGCCAACACCACAAGAAAAAGATTGAGAGGAATATCGCACTGGACAGCATGAGAACTTATTGGAAATGTGCCATGGGATATTTTATATCCATCTAAACCATTTTAACAGACAGACAAGGTAATGCTTTATTGTGTCATCTGAAAGGTGAACTTAATCATCAACCCAGGTTAACTGTTTAAGTCCGAGAGGGGGACTCGGTACCACAGTCTATTGATTCGGAGATGAAAGTGCAACCACAGAACCAAGTTGAAAATTCAGCGGTAAGGGCCAGCACTTTCCACTGCAGCATCTATTCAGAACAATAATCCAAAGATACTGTTGTAGAGGTTACAAATTCTCAAAAATATGCTCAAAAGCTGATTAGATTTTCATCTTAGACATTGCCTGGCCAGAAAGTAAATACTTTTACAATGAATAAGAATGCAAGAACTTAAGAAATATGAGCAGGAGTAGGCCATCCGCTCTATCAAGCATGCTCTGCCATTCAGTTCATGGTCGATCGGATTGTGGCCTCAAATCCACTTTGGGTAGGCGGTGGCGTAGTGGTATTATCACTGGACTAGTAACCCAGAGACTCAGGGTATTTCTCTGGGGACATGGGTTCGAATCCCACCACAGCAGAAGGTGGAATTTGAATTTAATTAATAAATCTGGAATTAAAAGCTAGTCTAATGATGGCCATGAAACCATTGTCGATTGTTGTAAAAACCCATCTGGTTCACTAATGTCCTTTCGGGAAGGAAATCTGCTGTCCTTACCTGGTCTGGCCTACATGTGACTCCAGACCCACAGCAATGTGGTTAACTCTTACATGCCCTCTGAAATGGCCTAGCAAGCCACTCAGTTGTACCTAACCGCTACGAAGTCAATAAAAAGGAATGAAACCGGACAGATCACCCGGCATCGACCTAGGCAACGGAAACGACAAAGGCAAACCCAGCCCTGTCGACTCTGCAAAGTCCTCCTTACTAACATCTGGGGGCTTGTGCCAAAGTTGGGAGAGCTGTCCCACAGACTAGTCAAGCAACAGCCTGACATAGTCATACTCACGGAATCATACATTACAGACAATGTCCCAGACACTGCCATCACCATCCCCGGGTATGTCCTGTTCCACTGGCAGGACAGACCCACCAGAGGTATACAGTAGGGAGGGTGTTGCCCTGTGAGTCCTCAACATTAACTCTGGACTCCATGAAGTCTCATGACATCAGGTCAAACATGGGCAAGGTAACCTCCTACTGATTACCACTTACCGCCCTCCCTCAGCTGATGACTCAGTACTCCTCCATGTTAAACACCACTTGGAGGAAGCATTGAGGGTGGCAAGGGCACAAAATGTACTCTGGGTGGGGGACTTCAATGTCCATCACCAAGAGTGGCTCGGTAGCACCACTACTGACCGAGCTGGCCGAGTCCTAAAGGGCATAGCTGCTAGACTGGGTCTGCGGCAGGTGGTGGAGGAACCAACACGAGGGAAGAACATACTTGACCTCGTCCTCACCAATCTGTCTGCCGCAGATGCTTCTGTCCATGACAGTATTGGTAGGAGTGACCACCGCACAGTCCTTGTGGAGACAAAGTCCCGCCTTCACATTGAGGATACCCTCCATCGTGTTGTGTGGCACTTTTGGGCCTCCTTATCTCGAGAGACAATGGATACGCGCCTGGAGGTGGTCAGTGGTTTGTGAAGCAGCGCCTGGAGTGGCTATAAAGGCCAATTCTGGAGTGACAGGCTCTTCCACAGGTGCTGCAGAGAAATTTGTTTGATTGGGGCTGTTGCACAGTTGGCTCTCCCCTTGCGCCTCTGTCTTTTTTCCTGCCAACTACTAAGTCTCTTCGACTCGCCACAATTTAGCCCTGTCTTTATGGCTGCCCGCCAGCTCTGGCGAATGCTGGCAACTGACTCCCACGACTTGTGATCAATGTCACACGATTTCATGTCACGTTTGCAGACGTCTTTATAACGGAGACATGGACGGCCGGTGGGTCTGATACCAGTGGCGAGCTCGCTGTACAATGTGTCTTTGGGGATCCTGCCATCTTCCATGCGGCTCACATGGCCAAGCCATCTCAAGTGCCGCTGACTCAGTAGTGTGTATAAGCTGGGGGTGTTGGCCGCTTCAAGGACTTCTGTGTTGGAGATATAGTCCTGCCACCTGATGCCAAGTATTCTCCGAAGGCAGCGAAGATGGAATGAATTGAGACGTCGCTCTTGGCTGGCATACGTTGTCCAGGCCTCGCTGCCGTAGAGCAAGGTACTGAGGACACAGGCCTGATACACTCGGACTTTTGTGTTCCGTGTCAGTGCGTCATTTTCCCACACTCTCTTGGCCAGTCTGGACATAGCAGTGGAAGCCTTACCCATGCGCTTGTTGATTTCTGCATCTAGAGACAGGTTACTGGTGATAGTTGAGCCTAGGTAGGTGAACTCTTGAACCACTTCCAGAGCGTGGTCGCCAATATTGATGGATGGAGCATTTCTGACATCCTGCCCCATGATGTTCGTTTTCTTGAGGCTGATGGTTAGGCCAAATTCATTGCAGGCAGACGCAAACCTGTCGATGAGACTCTGCAGGCATTCTTCAGTGTGAGATGTTAAAGCAGCATCGTCAGCAAAGAGGAGTTCTCTGATGAGGACTTTCCGTACTTTGGACTTCGCTCTTAGACGGGCAAGGTTGAACAACCTGCCCCCTGATCTTGTGTGGAGGAAAATTCCTTCTTCAGAGGATTTGAACGCATGTGAAAGCAGCAGGGAGAAGAAAATCCCAAAAAGTGTGGGTGCGAGAACACAGCCCTGTTTCACACCACTCAGGATAGGAAAGGGCTCTGATGAGGAGCCACCATGTTGAATTGTGCCTTTCATATTGTCATGGAATGAGGTGATGATACTTAGTAGCTTTGGTGGACATCCGATCTTTTCTAGTAGTCTGAAGAGACCACGTCTGCTGACGAGGTCAAAGGCTTTGGTGAGATCAATGAAAGCAATGTAGAGGGGCATCTGTTGTTCACGGCATTTCTCCTGTATCTGACGAAGGGAGAACAGCATGTCAATAGTCGATCTCTCTGCACGAAAGCCACACTGTGCCTCAGGGTAGACGCGCTCGGCCAGCTTCTGGAGCCTGTTCAGAGCGACTCGAGCAAAGACTTTCCCCACTATGCTGAGCAGGGAGATTCCACGGTAGTTGTTGCAGTCACCGCGGTCACCTTTGTTTTTATAGAGGGTGATGATGTTGGCATCGCGCCTGTCCTGGGGTACTGCTCCCTCGTCCCAGCACAGGCATAGCAGTTCATGTAGTGCTGAGAGTATAGCAGGCTTGGCACTCTTGATTATTTCAGGGGTAATGCTGTCCTTCCCAGGGGCTTTTCCGCTGGCTAGGGAATCAATGGCATCACTGAGTTCCGATTTGGTTGGCTGTATGTCCAGCTCATCCATGACTGGTAGAGGCTGGGCTGCATTGAGGGCAGTCTCAGTGACAGCATTCTCCCTGGAGTACAGTTCTAGGTAGTGCTCAACCCAGCGGTCCATCTGTTTGCGTTGGTCAGTGATTATGTCCCCCGATTTAGATTTGAGGGGGGTGATCTTCTTGATGGTTGGCCCAAGAGCTCTCTTCATGCCATCATACATTCCTCTGATGTTTCCGGTGTCTGAGGCCAGCTGAATATGACTGCATAGGTGTTGCCAGTAGTCGTTTGCGCAACGCCTAGCTGTTCTTTGTGCAGTACTTCTGGCTGCTTTAAGTGCTGCGGATGTTAAATCGCTGGGGGCTTTCTTGTAGTTCAAAAGTGCAATGCGCTTAGCGGCTATGACAGGTTCCAGCTCTTCATTATGAGATTGAAACCAGTCTGCATTTCTCTTCGCACTTTTGCCGTAGGTGGTCAAAGCTGACTCATAGATGGCGTCTCTGATGTGGGCCCACTTGGTCTCAGCATCCCCTGTGGGAGTGTTTTGAAGGGCTGTCACCATCACTATCACCATGCTAAATGGGATAGATTTCGAACAGATCTAGCAATGCAAACCTAGGCATCCATGAGGCGCTGTGGGCCATCAGCAGCAGCAGAATTGTACTCAACCGCAATGTGTAACCTCATGGCCCGGCATATCCCCCACTCTACCCTTACCATCAAGCCAGGAGACCAACCCTGGTTCAATGAAGAGTGCAGGAGGGCATGCCAAGAACAGCACCAGGCATACCTCAAAATGAGGTGTCAACTGGCGAAGGTACAACCCAGGACTACTTGCACGCCAAACTGCATAAGCAGCATGCGATAGACAGAGCTAAGCGATCCCATAACCAACGGATCAGATCTAAACTCTGCAGTCCTGCCACAACCAGCTGTGAATGGTGGTGGACAATTAAACAACTAACTGGAGGAGGTGGCTCCACAAATAGCCCCATCCTCAATGATGGGGGAGCCCAGCACATCAGTGCGAAAGATAAGGCTGAAGCATTTGCAACAATCTTCAGCCAGAAATGCCGAGGTGATGATCCATCTCGGCCTCCTCCTGAAATCACCAGCATCACAGATGCTGGACTTCAGCCAATTTGATTCACTCCGTGTGATATCAAGAAACGACTGAAGGCACTGGATACTGCAAAAGCTATGGGCCCCGACAATATTCCAGCAATAGTACTGAAGACCTGTGCTCCAGAACTTGCCGCGCCCCTAGCCAAGCTGTTCCAGTACAGCTACAACACTGGCATCTACCCTGCAATGTGGAAAATTGCCCAGGTATGTCCTGCACACAAAAAGCAGGACAAGTCCAACCCAGCCAATTACCGTCCCATCAGTCTACTCTCAATCATCAGTAAAGTGATGGAAGGTGTCATCAACAGTGCCATCAAGCAGCACTTGCTTAGCAATAACCTGCTCAGTGACACTCAGTTTGGGTTCCGCCAGAGCCACTCAGCTCCTGACCTCATTACAACCTTGGTTCAAACATGGACAAAAGAGCTCAACTCGAGAGGTGAGGTGAGAGTGACTGCCCTTGACATCAAGGCAGCATTTGACCGAGTATGGCATCAAGGAGCCCTAGCAAAACTGAGGTCAATGGGAATCGGGGGAAAACCCTCCGCTGGCTGGAGTCATACCTAGCACAAAGGAAGATGGCTGTGGTTGTTGGAGGTCAATCATCTGAGCTCCAGGACATCACTGCAGGAGTTCCTCAGGGTAGTGTCTGAGGCCCAACCATCTTCAGCTGCTTCATCAATGACCTTCCTTCAATCATAAGGTCAGAAGCGGGGGTGTTCGCTGATGATTTCACAATGTTCAGCACCATTCGTGACTCCTCAGATACTGAAGCAGTCCGTGTAGAAATGCAGCAAGACATGGACAATATCCAGGCATGGGCTGATAAGTGGCAAGTAACATTCGCACCACACAAGTGCCAGGCAATGACCATCTCCAACAAGAGAGAATCTAACCATCTCCCCTTGACATTCAATGGCATTACTATCGCTGAATCCCCCACTATCAACCTCCTAGGGGCTACCATTGACTGGAGTAGCCATATAAATACCGTGGCTTCAAGAGCAGGTCAGAGGCTAGGAATCCTGAGGCGAGTAACTCATCTCCTGACTCCCCAAAGCCTGTCCACCATCTACAAGGCACAAGTCAGGAGTGTGAAGGAATACTCTCCACTTGCCTGGATGGGTGCAGCTCCAAAAACACTCAAGAAGCTTGACACCATCAAGGACAAAGTAGCCCACTTGATTGGCACCCCATCTACAAACATTCACTCCCTCCACCACCAAGCACAGTGGCAGCAGTGTGTACCATCTACAAGATGCACTGCACGAATGCACCAAGGCTCCTTAGACAGCACCTTCCAAACCCACGACCTCTACCAACCAGAAGGACAAGGGAAGCAAATACATGGGAACACCACCACCTGCAAGTGTCCCTCCAAGTCACACATCATCCTGACTTGGAACTATATCGCCGTTCCTTCACTGCTGCTGGGTCAAAATCCTGGAACTCCCTTCCTAACAGCACTGTTGGTATACCTACCCCAAATGGACTGCAGCGGTTCAAGAAGGCAGCTCACCACCACCTTCTCAAGGGCAATGAGAGATGGGCAATAAATGCTGGCCTGGTCAGTGACGCCTACATCCCATGAATGAATAAAAAAAAAAAAACTTTCTTGTCTGCCCTCCCCCCCCCAGAGCCCTCGATTCCCTTGTAGATCAAAAATTCACATGATAGTAGGGGAAATTATTGCAAAAGGCCACAAATACTAAAACGGAAATTACTCAGCAAGTTCAAACTTGCACCAAACAATGGCAACTTAATTACAGCCTACTCCCTTTACAGGAACATTTGTCCAAAAACGTAGGTAAACATTAGAACTATGACATCATTCCCCTTCTGAAAGGTTTAAACGAGGGCACTGATAAATCAAGTGCAACAACCAGTGTTACAATACGTGCACCAAAAAAAATGAATGAAACCATTTTGCAACTGATGAGGAAAATTCAGAATTCAATACATTTAATACTTTAAAATGTTTCCTGCCAAAATGTTTCCCCTGGCTGGGGGTGTCCAGAACAAGGGGACACAGTCTCAGAAGAAGGGGCAGGCCATTTACGGCTGAGATGAGGAGGAGTTTCTTCATGCAGAGGGTGGTGAATCTTTGGAATTTCTACCCCAGAGGGCTGTGGAGACTCAGCCATTGAGTATATTCAAGACAGAGATCGATAGATTTCTGGATATTAAAGATATCAAGGGATATGGGGGATAGTGTGGGAAAATGGCATTGAGGTAGATGATCAGCCTTGATCTAGTTGCTGGCAAAGAAGGCTCGAGGGGCCAAATGGCTTACTCCTGTTTCTATTTCCCATGTTTCTAAATGAGCATGGCGGGTAAAGAGAGGGGTTAAGGATAATAACTTCGGACATGTAGTAATATATGGGTGAAATACAGATTACAGAAGGTAAAAAGGTGTAAATGTGTTGCACACTTCCATTATATCCACATTAATACCTACCAGTAAATATTTTTCTTGCCCATACACATAAGTTGTGTTTATGGCATAAAGTGATTTGTGTTCTTTTATTTGTCTTTGTTTCTGTGGGGGAAGAAAAAAACAATGACTCTCAGCATGACAACACTTACAACTTCTGAAAAAGAAAAGGACACAAAGCCATTATGAAAGATGTCAATTAAACACTGGAGTGTACAGTACTAAATATGAAAAATGGACTACTCAGCAAATCAAGTAGACCATGATTTATTTTAGCATATACTCCATGTAATTTAATCTCCTGAGGGAAGTGAAAAAGCCCAAAGTAACCATTCATGAAGATAACGCTTTGAAATCTCCCCCTGCTCTACAGCAATCCAGGGCAATGCAACTAGTTCCTTGTTCCCAGATAGCACAGGAATTGCATTGTGTATCTAACCATAGCTGACCAGATTTATCCTTATGCCCTTTATAAATTTAATTCCATTCTTGTTAAAGTTTAACTCCATTAAAAAAAATTCTATAATATTTAACAGCTAGTGGAAGAAATCTTCATTTTTTGTCTCATTTGAGGCTTGTTTACCATTTATTTGCTTTATTTACTTCAGTGAACATATTTAGTTACATAATCTGCTTACATCAGCCACAACTTCAAAATTTTAAAGACCTGAACAATGATGTTCCCTTCCTGCACTGGCAAATCCTTTCTCCAAAAACAAAGGGGAGCTCTGAAAATCTTTTTTCATAAATCGAACCTCAAGTCCAAGATGGTACAGTGCTTCAAACTTATTCTCTCAACTCTGGGACCTGGTGTTAAATCCGTGGGTTTAAAGAACACTTCCACTGTCAATCTAAACCAGAGGCTTAGAAAATCTAAACCACACAAAAATTGCCCACAATTCCACACTAAATTGTACAAATCAATAAAATTGCTGATGTAGGAAGTAGAAATGTTACACTGGTGGTATTGCAGTGCTTTGCTGAAGTTTAGATTGGGGCAGGATACAGGAAACTTGTAATTCATGCTCTCTTCAGCTTCATCAGGGCATCACCATCTGCATCACTATCTCCCCGCCCCCAAAAGTGATTTACATCTTTGTCATCCCAGAATGCACAAATTTCCATTAAAATTGTCAGGAAGGGGAGGCGCAAGGAAGTAAAGAGGAGTTTCAATCTCCATTTAACATGCTACTAGAAGATGCAAGGAGCACAGCTTATGAAAAATTTATTTATTTAGAGATACAGCACTGAAACAGGCCCTTCGGCCCACCGAGTCTGTGCCGACCATCAACCACCCATTTATACTAATCCTACACTAATCCCATATTCATATCACATCCCCACCTGTCCCTATATTCTCCTACCACCTACCTATACTAGGGGCAATTTATAATGGCCAATTTACCTATCAACCTGCAAGTCTTTTGGCTTGTGGGAGGAAACCGGAGCACCCGGAGAAAACCCACGCAGACACGGAGAACTTGCAAACTCCACACAGGCAGTACCCAGAACTGAACCCGGGTCGCTGGGGCTGTGAGGCTGCGGTGCTAACCACTGTGCCACTCTTATAAAAATGTATATCTAATGGGTAGATAATCTATATTTGGACTCCCCCCACCCCTTTCAGGGGACATGCATTTACAGATACCCTTCTCAACACACCAAAATGTCATAAGTGGTTTATTCCTTTCTCAGTATAGAACAGTACAGAATTCTTAACATTTGTAGAAAATCTGTACTATTTGTGCACCACTAAATGGACTGGCAAAATGGTCCATGGTACATGTACATTACAATGTTGCAGAAAAGCGCAGGTAATTTTAGATGAACATTTAATTCCCATTGAGTAGTTTTATAGTGTCCTCTGTAATAACCAATAGAAAACAGTACTTTATTCCAATTTGATATTTCACACAGTAAATCAGGTGATAGTTCAAAAAACATGAGTTTCAGAACCTGCATGCATCAAAATACAAAACAATAAGCATTAAAAAACTGAGGTACTTACCATCAGGTTTTGGCCCAGAAAGCCTTGCAGAATTCCAGTCTTGCCACAGTTTTTCATGCCAATAACATTGCACTGAAACACATTTCTTTGTGTTTGTTTTTTCTGCAGATCTAGCTTTTTATCTCTCGTTACTGAAGGAACAGAAAGCATGGTTTATGAATCATTTATCCAGACATACAAAGTAAATGCAATTCCATTTTCTTTTGTGCTGAATGTAAACTTTAGGGGTAAGGTTGCATTATGTTTTCAATTCAGTAGGAAGAATAAGGACGCCACATACTCCTTGAAAGATAAGTGTCTAAGTGGTGTAGAGGAGCAGAGGGACCAGGGCTACACATACACCAATTGCTAAAAGTAGTTTTGCAGCTTAGTAAGGCTATAAAAAAAAAAGCAAACCAGGAACTGGGGTTCATTTCTAGTGGGACAGAATTGGAAAGCTGCAAAGTTATGTTAAACTTGTACAGAACCTTAGTTAGACCACACTTGAGTACTGTGAACCGTTCTGGTCTCCATATTATAAAAAAACGATATCGAGGCACTGGAGAAGATTTACTAGGATGATTCCAGAATTGAAGGGCTATACCCAACAGGAAAGACTAAACCATCCGGAACTCCTCGCTCTAGTAAAGAGGCGGCTGAGGGGTGACCTTTAAGATTATGAAAGGGTTTGATAAGGTATGTAGAGAAGATGTTTCCACTTGCAGAGTGTAGACAAGATCTAGTGGCCATAATATCAATCACTAATAAATCCAATAGGGAATTCAGGAGAATTCTTTACCCACAGAGTGGTAAGAATGTGGATCTTGCTATCAGGAGTCGTTGAGGCAAATAGCACTGATGCATGTTGATGTGGTTAGATGGCGAGGGGTGGGTGGAGCCTCGTGTGTAGCATAAGCACTAGCATGGACCTTATGAGCCCAATGGCCTGTTTCAGTGCTATAAATACTAAGTAATGCTATTTAACATTTCTACTGGCAGCCTTTTCTTTTTTGAAAAAAACTTCTCTATCAATTTTCTACCCAAAACTACTCCTCTGAAAGCCATTACCTCATTGCTAGCCATTAGTTGTTGTGGACGCCAGTCGCCTTAAGGTACTTCAGCCAATTAGCCATTACCGATAAACATGCATTGACATTAATTGTCAGCAGCCTATATAAGTGCAGGGGCACAGGGGCATCAGCTGATCCTGATCTCACTAAAAGTTTGCTATGTGCACTTCCAGCATTTAGGGACGGAAACGCCAACAGTGACTGTCCAACCCAGAGGCATGGAAACCAACTGAAGAATCCTGCCACCCAGCTCAGATCAGCTAACTCATTGGAGACTGATGCTGAACGTTAGACTTTCTTGGTCTGTATGGCACAGCTACTAACTTGATAAACTCACTGGGGGAGCAAAGCCATTTAAATTGGTCTCCCAGGTCCGTTTGAATTAATTTTTCAGATACAAATGGGCACAGTAAACACCTTTACAATCCTTTCCTGATGTACATGGTCATATAATGTGCTTCTGGTCTCAGCTAAATTCATGAGATGTTCATGAGTGGGACAGATCTGTTACTGTTTCCCTTCCTCATTATGGTCTGCGCTACTAATGTTGGGACTTTGGTACTTGGCTGAAAGGAGCAAACTGGAGTTTCAGTTCAAATGCACGGTGTCTCCCCATAAAAGGTCAATAAAAGTCCACTGCTTACCAGTGACAGCTGCTGCCTGAGACTCCTGCTCCCTTAGAATGGAGTATCCTAGGTAACCTAAATATTCTAAACACCGCTGAACATCAAGGTATGTGGTCAGCCTGATTCAAAACACAAATATTCAGCTGTTCAAAAAGTTAATCAACCAGAATTTTAAATAAAAAAAGCAGAAAAGTAGAAAGTATTGTTTGAAAACCACCAAGGAAAATAACTTACGTCCATTGACACACATAACCCTGATAAGTGACCCATTCCTTGTCATTGGTACAAACAGTGTTGTTGACATCAGGACCCCAAGGCATGTAGGGAAATACTTTAAATAGGTCTTTTAGTTCATCAGGTGACAATGCACAATCCCGATCCTGAAAAACAACCCAGAAGAATTAAGATAAACAATTTTGGCATTTATATAGTGCCTTCTATGTTGTAAAACGTTCCAAAGCGTTTCAAGGAACATAATCAAGCAAAATGAACACTGAACCAGAGGAGAAACTGGAAATGACGACTAAAATCTAGGTTCAAGAGATAGATTTAAAAGAGGGTCTTAAAGGAAGACAGGGAGTGTTGGAAAGATCAAGGGATGGAATTAAAGAACTTGGGGCCTTGACAGTTGAAGGCACAACTGTCACTGGTGGGAAAAGGGAATGGAGTATATGTAAAAGACCAGAGATGGAGGAGCACAGAGTTCATGGAAGTTCATAAGGCTGGAGGCGGTTACAGAGATAGGGAGGGTGAGGCCAAGAAGAAAGCTGAACACGAGGATGGGAATTTTAAAATGGAGATGTTGGTGCATCAGGAGCCAATATAGGTCTTTGAGCACAGGAGTGATGAGTGTATGGGACTGGTGTGAAGTTGGATCCAGGTAGCAGAGATTAGATGAGTTCATGTTTGTGCAGGGTGCAGGATGGAATGCCAGCCAGGAAGATGACAAAAGTACAGAGGAGGGTTTGAGAAGCTGATGAGCTGAGGCAGGGATGGAGACATACATTATTAAGGAAGTAGAAGTAGGTAGTCTTCGTGATAAAGAGGTGATGAAGCCAGAAGCTCAGTTTGGGGTTAATAGAACGTTAAGGCGCGAACAATTTGAGTCAGGGTGAGACCGTAGCCAAGGAGAGGGATTAAGTTAATGGTGAAGGAATGGATTTTGTAACTGGGGCTTTGATGCTCCCAATGTTTAACTAAAGGAAATTGTGTCCCATCCAAGACTGGATGCTGAGCAAGCAGATTGACAACACAGAGAGAGAAGAAAGGGTCGAGTGAGGTGTGGAGAAATAGAACTGGGCATCGTCAGCGTACATGTGGAACATGATGCCATATTCCTTTTGATGGTTGCCAAAGAACAGCAGATGAATGAGAAAGTCTATGCTCAAGCAGACTTATGAGAACAAATATGGGGGGGGGAGAAAGTAATGGTTTTACTGGGGGCAAGGGCAAAGGCAGAGGCAAGGCAGCGAATGAATACATCAATAGCTGCAGAAGCAACAAGAAAACAAAATCAGCAAGCACACTATCAACTGTGAAGTGCCTGCAGATTCAGCTCACCAAATCGTGTTTGTCAAAGATGCTTTGTAGGAAAAGGTATGCATGATGATTCAGTTCGGTTGTGCAGTCTGGAGGAACTTTTAAACTGTGAACAGGAGGAAAGAAAATCAGTCTGCAGGTCCTAATGAAGTCATATCACCCAACAAGCTAATTACCTTACAACGCTCCTTCAGAACTGCAAAGCAAATCCGCTATTCCATTCCTGTGAATCATGTAACATTGCACAATGTGACTAGACACCCTCATTTTTCAGCACGATTCTTAAAAGTTGATCTTCCAACCTAATAAGTCTTTAATAGATGTTACAGCCACAGATGAGAGAGTAGCAAGATTGTGCTTAATTTAAAGGATCAGAAAGTACCCATAAATAAATCTGGCTTCTCTTTGATTTTTTTTTCAGGAAATTAATTAAATAATGCCTTTATTACTCACTCCCCAGCATCCAATGTTCTACTGGCCCCTTTTCATTTCAGATAGGGGAAAAAAAACAGCATTTCCGTGTTCACTTTTGCTTCATCCCACTGTCTCCCCAGGCCATCAGTTTGAAAAGCATGGGTAACAATTTTGAATCTTTCCATGTTTTAGCACCTTGTAATAGTGCATAACCTTTAAAACCTATTCTCCCTTCCCAACCCCCAAAAAATAACTGGCTCTGGATGAAACCAGCATAAGGTCACACCACAAGTTCAAGTATTATACTTCTATGCGTCCAGCTGAAACTGAATGGCACCCAGCAACCAATTTTAGCTTACAATGAGGTGACAGGGAGTGGGGCAATGAACAAGTGGCGAACACAGGCACACTGATTGAATAAGTAAAAGGACCATAGCTAACCTGGTTGCCCTCAGTTGCAGCCCATTGTATTCCTGTGCACCCATTACTGCCATCAGATTATATATTGTGAATGTTAACCAAAACTACTTTTTGGATAGTCGATATTTTGGTTATCTATAGAAATAAATTACACCATTAAATGTAGAGGTTAAAAACATACAATAAGTCACAACTTCTATTTTAGATTGTAACTATTGAAAAGAACTGCAATCAAATGTCTGAAATGACACATTCAAAAGAGATCACTGTACTTAAAATGAGTGAACAGTGACTGCTATTATTAGGAGAACTGGCTGTAAAAAGTTAGCACCCTCACACGCTTGCCAATTCTTAGCTAACTGATCTTCAGCGCGTGGAGTTAAAGTCATCAGTTCTTCATGTTTATACAAAATGGATGGAAGTAAAAAAAGATACAAATGTTATAAATAAAAGCAAAATACTGCGGATGCTGGAAATCTGAAATATAAACAAGAAATGCTGGAAATACTCAGCAGGTCTGGCAGCAACTGTGGAGAGAGAAGCAGAGTTAACGTTTCAGGTCAGTTCTGAAGAAGGGTCACTGACCTGAAATGTTAACTCTGCTTCTCTCTCCACAGATGCTACCAGACCTGAAGATACAAATGTTACATGGCTGCAGGGGTGGGTGGGAGGGACGGAGTGTATAATCATGATGGTTCAGCCATCATAATGTGTGGGACCAGCTGGTATTTTCCTACCCATCAATTTTCTATGTTTCTATACTAGACTTACAAAAGAGTTCCAAATATATTAATTCACTCTGAGAAACTCTAGCCAGTTACTCTAACTATTGGAACTGCTGCTATGCAAATTCTATATGGGCAGAGCAAGAGGATGCAGCACCTTAAATGGTCACCACAAACTAATCTTAGAAAACCAGAGGGGAACAAATTTCAGACATGGTCTAGATTTTGAATATCTACTTAACATATAATCTACTAATACAAAAGCAAAATACTGCAGATGCTGGAAATCTGAAACAAAAACAGAAAATGCTGGAAATACTCAGCAAGTCTGGCAGCATCAGTGCAGAGAAAAACAGAGTTAACGTTTCAGGTCCGTGACCTTTCATCAGAACTATCAAAAGTTAGAAATGTACTAGGCTCCGCAGGGACCACTCCCTCCATGACACCCTGGTCCACTCCTCAATCACCCTCAACACCTCCCCTCTTTCCTATGGCACCTTTCCATGAAAGCACAGGAGATACAACACCTACCCTTTTGCCTTCTCACTGACCAAGGCTCCAAACACTCCATCCAAGTGAAACAGCGATTTACTAGTACTTCTTTCAAGTTAGTATATTGTATTTTCTGCTCACAATACGGTCTCCTCTGCACTGGGGAGAGTAAACGCAGACTGGGTGACTGCTTTGCGGAACACCTCCATTCGGTCTGCAAGCACGACCCCAAACTTCCTGTTGCTTGTCATTTCAATTCTCCACCTCACTCCCACAATGACCTTTCTGCCCTCGGCCTGCTGCAGCGTTCAAATTGAGCTCAACACAAGCTCAAGGAATTGGACCTCATCTTCTGACTGGGCACTTTGCAGTCTTCCAGACTCACCGAGTTCAACAATTTCAGATCATAACCTCTAACCCCATTTTTTTCTTTTATCGTGTTTTGTTGCTGTTTACAGCCCCGCACCTGGTTTGTTTCTTAATCCCTTTACTGTGTTCGGATGGCTGCTACCCTGCCATTTACACTTCAACCCGACACCTTCTGTTTCTTTACTTGCCCCATTACCACTCCCCTTGGCTTTGTACCATGAAACCGTTTTTAAAAAAATCTCCCCTACCCTCCACCCTATCACAGACCTTCCCCTTTGTTCTCCCTTCCTTCACCTTTTCACTTGCTCAAAACCTATTACATTTCTAACTTTTGATAGTGCTGATGAAAGGTCACAATCCTGAAACGTTAACACTGTTTTTCACTGCAGATGCTGCCTGACCTGCTGAGTATTTCCAGCATTTTCTGTTTTTGTAACATATAATCGATTAGGGTTTGCAAACAAACATCGTTCCTTGCGGCTGTGTGCAATGGATACTTTTGAGTTGTTCAGTGCTCAGTGAAAAAGAGTTAAATATAAATTTTATAAGAAATACATTCTACTCCACACAAAATAACTGCAGTCACTGCAATTCAAATTAATTCATTGTAGGCGAAGTGCTTTGAGATGTTTGAAAACACACAAGGTGGCATTCAAATGCAAGTTTTAAAAAAAATAGCTGTGACAAAATACATTTATTCTTCAGCCCCAAAACTCAATTTTCAAGTAAATTTTTGCACTTTAACTTTTGAATTCAACTTAATTATTTTTTTCTTATAGTGCAGCATAAAGCAGTTACTACTGCAGACCCAGAAACTGAAGGCAAGAGGAACTGTTCACTGCGAGTGACTTTAGAATATCTCTCTTGCCATTTGGTGTAAGATGGAGAACAAAGCTAACAACTTTTGCTCCCTTCACAGCCTTCTGTATTATTTGGCACTCGATTTTTCTGTTACTTTACAGCACTCTGCTCTCCCCAGAAAGATCCTTGCACAAATATGCAGCATTTAAAAATCACCATTCTGAAGTGCCACAGAGGAATACTTATGTCCAATACCTACATCGGGAACAGATATTCATGTGTGAGTTCCAGGTCATCATCATATCCAAACCGACGTAAAACTGTCCACGTAGTTTCATGTCTCCCTCTTTGTATAAATAGTGTATGCAAAAATAAAAAACCTGCAACACAGAGCAGAACAATCAACAAATCTGATAGAAATTAACCCCCTCTCAAGACCCTAAAACCATCTATTTACAGCAAATGGCCCTAGAAATGGAAATGTCCTTCAATTCAGCTCCAACAAACAATGGAACAATTCCATCAGGCAAGTGAGGAGGTCATGAGTTCTAATGCCACTGCAGAGCTTGTGTGCATAATCTAGGCTGGCACTTCAGCGCAGTACCGACAAGAGTGCTGCATTATCAAAGGTGCTGACCTTTAGATGAGACTTTAATCCAATTGCTCTGGGAAACAGTCCATGGCACTATTTGAAGCATGGGAGTCTCCTGGTGCCCTGGCCAACATTCCACTCTCAAGCAACACCGCCATAAACAGATTAACTAGCTTTTTGTCTCATTACTATTTCTAGATTTTTTTTTGTTGTACCCGAAGATGCAGAACAGTCACTGCATTTCACAGCAATTCATTCTAATTGAGAGGCTTAAATGTATGATAGCTATGACTGGGTCAAAGAGAGGAAAATCAGCCACGGTTTTCACTCCTGATCAGAAGCCTTTGATGACCCTTATTAAAATTGTGAGATTGTAGATTCGACCACAGTGGTGAAGTCTTCCACCATTGAATAGCATGTCTACATGGGGTCTAGGTTCATAAATAATGACTATTGAAGCAAGGGCGCCTTGGAACTGTGCCCCATTGAGGAGTCAGGGCCCAGGTAAGGAGTAGGAGACAGCATAAAATGGTAAAATAAAAAGCGTAGTGTTACGTGGATATGGAATTTTTTTCAACAAATCTTAAACAGCAGGTTATAATTGATAATCATTTGACTGCAGTTTCAATTTGTGGACTCAGCCTTGGATACAACTACTAGCTCGAGTTACAACACACTCCACAGCCACACGTTCATTATTGCTCAGTTAGCCATTATAGAACACCCTTGAGTAATGAACTGCTTCCTTAATACATGTTTGAGCCTGGTCAGTTGGTAATATTAATGATTTAAGGTACTAACATAGGAAAATACCACCCAAAAAGACCCAAATAAAGATTCAAAGCAAAGGTCAGTCCCAATTGCTGCATTAAGTGAATGCAATATTGCAAGAAATTGTGTTCCTTCAGTACTTTGCTTAGTGACCTAGAATAATCAAAGCAAAATAAATCTCCATTTTATTGGGAATCATTAAGCGCCATGAAAGATGCATAGGATAGTGATTAGCTCAATCTCAGAAGTAGCTTTATCTTCCTGTGGAATCTTTTTTTAAATCAATAGTATATTGTGGTTATTTCACACATTTTCTTGTATGTAACTAAACTGTTAAAGGTAGTCAGTAGAAACTCGACAAGAATTACTCCATTGGCAAATGTAAGTTCACATCTTCAGTCATAAGATGCCAAGATTAAAAATTGCTTTTGTTCCCCGTCCACCCCACTCCCAAAAATCTGTTAGAAATGCAATAAACCACAGTTCTGAAATCCATACCTGGACACGTTTATGGCACCAAGAGCATTTAAAACAGACACACAGTCCATAAATTGCACAATGCGGAGTTCTCACGTCTCGGCTGTGCTACCGTGAACAAGGCAGTGACTATCAACCAGACACCACACCAAACACAGAGGGAGATAGAAAACATCACATACACTGAAGTCTGGGAGCAGGTCATGCTGTTGCTTGAGCAGCTGCAGGTGATGCCAGCTCAGGAAAAATAGGGGAAAGGAAAAGAGAATAGAGGGTCTTATATTCAGTAAAATTTAAAGTTGACAAAGGAAATAATTGAAGCACTGTCAATCAAGAGAGAGTTCTAACACTAAAGTTAATATATGCATTTAGTGCGCATAGCAATTTACTAATACATGTGTACACACTCCCCTCTTGTGGCAAGGTCAGGCGGAAGTCTACACACTGAAGCATTCCCTCTTGTGGCTCGGCCAGTGAATGCTAACACTGACGAGAGAAAACGGATACAATTTCTATAGAGTTGTGGAAGAGATGGTTGTGATTACTTCTCTGGATAATGTGATAAAGCTGGAATGAAAGTCAAGTGGCTGTCAGTCATACAAGTTCCAAGAACAGGTTACAGTCTCAAACATATTTGTAACTTTTTTTTTAAATTAAAGAGCTTAAGCATTTTCACACTTTCCTGTTTGGCAAAACTCAGAGCTCATAGCTTTCATTAGTAAAACATTATGGTGGTTCAGATTCGGCATGGAGCTATCTGCTACAGCATTGGAAGGCTCAGTGTCATACAAGGCAATGTTAGACTTGGGTTACACCCATCAACTTTCTGAGGGGAATTACAGACACTGGGGAAGAAAAAACAAATTTCCAAGAACTACTGAACATTTTACTAATGTATGAGTATAAAAGAAGACTGGCAGCTAACATAAAAAGGAATCTAAAAGTCTTCTTAAGGTATATAAATAGTAAAAGGATGGTAAAAGGAGGAGTGGGGCCGATTAGGTACCAAAAGGGGATTTACGGATGGAGGTGGGGTCATGGTTGAGGTATTAAATGAATACTTTGCATTTGTCTTTACCAAGGAAGATGCTGCTGCACTGGTCATGATGAAAGAGGAAGTAGTTCAGACACTTGGAGTTTAAAACTGATAAGGAGGTGGTATTGGATAGGCTGTCTGTACTTAAAGTGCCAAGACCAGATGAGATGCATCCAAGGATACTGAAGGGACAGCGGAAACTGCGGTGGCACTGGCCATAATTTTCCAGTCTTCCTTAGATTCAGGGGTGGTGCCAGAGGACTGGAGAATTGCAAATATAACACCCTTATTCAAAAAAAGGGTGTAAAGATAAGCCCAGCAACTACAGGCCAGTCAGTTTAACCTCAGTGGTGGGGAAGTTTCTAGAAATTATAATTCAGGATAAAATTAAGAGTCACTTGTACAAACGTGAGTTAATTAAAGAAAGCCAGCATGGATTTGTTAAGGGCAAAATCAAGTTTAACTAACTTGCTTCAGTTTTTTGATGAAGTAACAGAGAGGGTTAATGAGGATAATGCTGTTGATGTGGTGTACATGGACTTCCAAAAGGCATTTGATAAAGTGCCACAACAGACTCAAGCAAAGTTACAGCTCATGGCATAAAAGGGGCAGTGGCAACATGGGATACAAAATTGGCTGAGTGACAGGAAACAGAGAGTAGTGGTTAATGGTTATTTGTCAGACTGGAGGAAGGATTATAGTGGCGCTCCCCAGGGGTCAGCATTAGGACACCCCCCCCCCCCCCCCCACCCTTCCTGATATATGACCTGGACCTTGCTGTACAGGGCACAATTTCAAAATTTGCAGACAATACAAAACTAGGAAGTATTGTGAACTGTGAGGAGGATAGTGTAGAACTTCAAAAGGAGAGACAGGTTGGTGGAACGGGCAGACAAGTGACAGATGAAATTTAATAGAGAGAAGTGTGAAGTGATTGATTTTGGTAGAAAGAATGTGGAGACACCATATAAAATAAAGGGTACAATTCGAACGGGGGGTGCAGGAGCAGAGGACCTGGATGCATATGTGTATAAATTATAGAAGTTGGCAGGACCAAGTTGAGAGAGCAGTTAATAAAGCATACAGCATCCTAGACTTTATCAATAGGAAGTAATAGCAAGGAAGTTAATTTAAACATGTATAAAACACTGGTTTGGCCTCAACTGGAGTACTGTGTCCAGTTCTGGGTACCAGACTTTAGGAAGGATGCGAAGACATTAGAGAGGGTGCAGAGAAAGATTCATGAGAATGGTTCCAGGGATGAGGAACTTCAGCTATGTAGATAGATTGGAGTATTTGGGACGTTTTCCTTGAACAGAGGGTCAAGAGGACATAAAATAAAAGCAAAATACTGCGGCTGCTGGAAATCTGAAATAAAAACAAAGTGCTGGAAATACTCAGCAGGTTAGGCAGCATCTGTGGAGAAAGGAATAGAGTCAACGTTTCAGGTCTGTGACCTTTCATCAGATGAAAGGTCACAGACTTGAAATGTTAACTGTTCTTCTCTCCACAGATGCTGCCAGACCCGCTGAATATTTCCAGCACTTTGTTCTTATTTAACATTAAGAGGAGATTTGATAGAGATATTCAAAATCATGAGAGGTCTGAACAGAGTAGATAGGGAGAAATCATCCCCATTGGTGGCAGGATTGCGAACTAGAGGGCACAGATTTAAGGTAATTGGTAAAAGAAGCAATGGCGACGAGAAGAAAAACTTTTTAATGCAACATGTGGTTAGGATCTGGAATGCACTGCCTGAGAGTGCGGTGGAGACAGGTTCAACCAAGACATTCAAAAGAGGGAACTGGAATACCTGAAAAGGAAGAACATGCAGGGCTGCGGGGAGAAGGTGGGGGAGTGGCACTAGGCTAAATGCTCCTTCAGAGAGCCAGCACAGACACGACAGACCAAATGGCCTCCACTGTGCTGTAACCATTCTTTGATTCTATGATCAGTTTACCTTTCAATGTCAGTCCATTATCAGCAACACCATCACTCATGTTCTTCCGTACTACATTCTTCACATCTTCCAGAGCTTGAGGTGCCAATGGAGTGTTAAAGCAGGTTCTCTAAATTAAATACATTAACAAAGGTCACAAAATTAACACACTAGAGCAAGTCCACTAACCAGGACAGTTGGTAGATGATTAACAACAGTGGGTCGGAAGGGCACTTTCACAGTGTCATAAGAGATCCAGGGACTGGCATTCAATGAAGCCCCATGACCTCCATCTGCGACTCTCCTATTTATCTTCCTTCCTACCTTGGCTTCAATTAAAGTCTGCCAGTGACTAGAAAATAGCAATTCTCATAGCAAAAAGGGAAAGTTACAAGCAAAGATCTCATGCAGCACGAGATTTACTAGGTCTGTGATACTGTTGAAATTCTGGATTTTTGGGCCCTTTAATATATTGAAAGCATGATGGTAGGAACACTATGTTAGTTACTGATGGCACGCCAACACAAAGGGCCTTCAGTATACATTTATACAGCCTCAAACTGAAGACTGAGCTATATAAAATTAAAATTCAAACGGCTGGTTTCTTAACAGTTCAGTAATGTGATCCAGAGCTATACATGGTCTTCGTATTACATTCTTCAATCCATGATCTATGATGAGTTAGCCATTCAGCCAGCCTGGGCTTGTAAAAGTAATACAAGATACATGTTTACAGTTTTTTTAAACTGACCATTACTTTAAAGTACATCATTTGGAAGCAACCAGCAAGTGTAACACTGACTGTTCTTGCAAAACTTGGAACTATGTGACAATCACAGTGCACATAGAAACATAGAAAATGGGAGCAGGAGTAGGCCATTCGGCCCTTCGAGACTGCTCCGCCATTCATTATGTTCATGGCTGATCATCCAACTCATATCCTTTGCTCCCTTTAAACCCAAGAGCTATATCGAACTCCTTCTTGAAAACATACAATGTTTTGGCCTCAACTGCTTTCTGTGGTAGTGAATTCCACAGGCTCACCACTCTCTGCGTGAAGAAATTTCTCCTCATCTCAGTCCTGAAAGGTTTACCCCAAATCCTTTAGATTATGACCCCTGGTTCTGGACTCCCCCACCATCGGGAACATCCTTCCTGCATCTACTCTGTCAAGTCCTGTTAAGAATTTTATAGGTTTCTATGAGATCCCCCCTTCACTCTTCTGAACTCCAGCGAATATAATCCTAACCGACTCAACCTCTCCTCATACGTCAGTCCCGCCATCCCAGGCATCAGTCTGGTAAACCTTCACTGCACTCCCTCTATAGCTAGAACATCCTTCCGCAGATAAGGAGACTAAAACTGCAAACAATATTCCAGGTGTGGCCTCACCAAGGTCCTATATAATTGCAGCAAGACATCCCTGCTCCTGTACTCGAATCCTCTCGCTATGAAGGCCAACATACCATTTGCCTTTTTTACCGCCTGTTGCACCTGCATGCTTACCTTCAACGACTGGTGTATGAGATCACCCACGTCTCTTTGCATATTTCCCTCTCTCAGTTTATAGCCATTCAGATAATAATCTGCCTTCCTGTTTTTGCTACCAAAGTGGATAACCTCACATTTATCCACATTATACTGCATCTGCCATGCATTAGCCCACTCACTCAACTTGTCCAAATCACCCTGAAGCCTCTCTGCATCCTCCTCACAATTCACCCTCCCCCCAAGTTTTGTGTCATCTGCAAATTGGGAGATATTACATTCAGTTCCCTCATCTAAATCATTAATATATATTACGAATAGCTGGGGTCCTAGCACCAATCCCTCTGTAGAAGATTTTCCTCACATTAAAGAGGGACTTAAAAAAATATCTTCAAGTCTTACAAACTCCATTTGTCAAGTTTAACTGGTAAATTGTATATAGGAGGGATCCGGTATATACAGAATATAGAAAGATTTAAAGCACAGAAGGAGGACATTTGACCCATTGAGTCCATGCTGGCCAAAAAAAAAAGATAACCCCACCACCTTCCAGGTCTTGGTCCTTAGCCCTGTAGATTACAGCACCTCAAGTGCTTTTTAAAAAAAAAAAGAGATGAGGGTTTCTGCTTCTACCACCCTTTCAGAAAGTGAGTTCCAAATCCCTTCCACCACGTGGGTGAAAAATTTACTCAACCCCTCTAATTCTTCTACCAATTACTTTAAATCTATGCCACCTGATAACTGACCTCACTACTTAGGGAAATATATCCTTCCTATCCACTCTAACCAGGCCCTTAATAATTTTATACACTTCAAGTAAATCTTCCTCAGCCTCCTCTGTTCCAAAGGAAAAAACCCAGCCTATCCAATCTTTCCTCATAGCTAAAATTCTCCACTCCTCGCAACATCCTCGTAAATCTCTGTACCCTCGCTAGTGTGATCACATCCTTCCTGCAATGCAGTGACCAGAACTGTACACAGTACTCTGCAAACTTCTTAATCATGCCCCCTACATGCAAGCTTAAATCACTGATATATCCCACGAGCAGCAAGGGACCCAGTACTGAGCCCTGAGGAATCCTACTGGAAACAGCCTTTCAGCCACAGAAACACCCATTAACCATCACCCTTTTCTTCCTGCCACGGAGCCAATTTTGGATCCAACTTGCCACTTTCCTTTGGATCCCATAAGCTTTTAATTTTCTGACCAGTCTGCCATGTGGGACCTTGTCAAAAACCTTGCTAAAATCCATGTAGACTACATCAAATGCGCTACCCTCATCGACCATCCTTCTTACTTCCTCAAAAACTTCAAAACATGTTAGACATGACCTTCCCTTAACAAATCCATATCGCTGACCATTCTAACTAGAAACATTTCTAAATAATAGAAAGCACTGTTATTTTGAGGTGCATGCATGCGTTAAGTTTCTACCTGGAAAAAGTTGAGTTCTGCATCGTTGAGAATCCCATCGTTATCCTGATCTGATATCTTAAAAATACGGGTCAGAGCTTTGACACAGGCAGGTTTCATCTGTTAGTATACAAACAAGTTAACCAAGTTAGGTACTGCAGGTTGAAAACTAAAGCAAAAATGTATAAAAATTCATGACAACCATTCAAGATTCAGCCTTTAATCTTGGAAAACAGACCCAGTGGCACATTATGTCAGGGCTGTAGCAAGGCTCGCCAAAGTGCCAGGCTCCAGATTCACACCCAAGTCTTTCTTTCACAACTCCTCAGTCTCTATAGGGCCAGAAAGTGAAAGTTAAGATCAGGTCAAAAGAGGCTGGGAGAAACCTTTAAAAAAGACTTGCATTTATATGGCACCTTTCATGACAGATTGTCAAAAGCATTATTCCACCAATGAAATACTTTTAAAATGTAGTCATTATTGTACTTTATCTGCTTTGTGCACCTATTTAGCAGCTGACTCAGGAGTGGCCCCGACAGACCAGAGAAGAGTTACCTGGATACCATTGTCCAAGAAATTATGTCTACTCAAGACAGTGCAAACAGAGATACCGGGCTGAATCTTCTATTTCCGCCGACATTTAAAAGCAAGTAAATAAAAATAAAGACAGTTCTTCTACTCCTCTCCCACACCCGCAATAACAATTTAATTAATTATTTGCCTTCTTCCCCCCAATACACTTACCTTGTCCACCTGACCTTTCCCCTCTCCCCAAACTGCATTAACTTTAAAGTACAGCTCTTTATACCAACCCCGACACCAACAATATTACTTTGACCCTGTTCCTCCACCGCCCCCCCACCCCGCACTGAGAAACTTACCTCCTCCCCCGTCTCCCCACCAGTGCGGCGCCTCATTTCCCCAGATGGGGATCCGAAGGCGTGGGAATGCTGGCCACTAGGCCAAAGATCGGAGCGGGGACTCAGGCAGCGATGCAAGTATCATTAATGCATTCATTTTAATTTTTTACTATGCAACTGGAGGCCTTGTTGCAGAGCGGTGGGAGGGATGCCACGAGGCCTCGCCGCCGCCAGTAATATCAGGCCAGGCCCTCCCGGTGCCGGGGTGCATGGAGGCCCTCTCCTGGAGGCATCTTCAGGCACCCCTGCAACCACTCTCTCTCCACCCTCCCCAACCACCCCCCCCCCCCGCCACAGACCCCGACGCCTGGGGGAGAACTAACTCTAGCCTACCATGTGGAAGTGTAAAGATACAATTACATTGGAAGGACATGGATATTCTTCTACTCAGGGCCTTCTTTACCTCTTTCTCTTCTGGGCAGTACAGTGGACCTGTGGGGTGCAGAACAGCTTTTTGTGCATAGTAAAACAGCTCAGAGATATTCTTCAGGTTTTTTGCTGAACACTGGAAAATTAAAAGAAAAAAATATTTTCATCTTTTATAAAAAGCAAAATACTGCAGTTGCTGGAAATCTGAAAAAAAAAGCAAAGTGCTGGGAATACTGAGCAGGTCTGGCAGCATCTGTGGAGAGAGAAGCAGTTATTCCCAGCACTTTCAGTTTTTACTTTCATCTTTTGAACAGTTTAACAATAAATCAGCAGTAACAGTAGCTACAGATTTAACAATTAGAACATTTTTACAAAGAATTCTTTGAGGTCAACAATGATGGTTACATTTTTGAGAAACTCTCAATAGTACTTGATTGCATCAGGTGCATTAAAAAAAAATGAAATACTCCTTTAAAGTTATACTTTTAATGCTGTCAGACTGCTTATTTATAGTAAACAAGTTATAACTGTTACCCAAAAGTACAGATAAAGGTTTTGTAAAGTTAAAATAACAATGAAAACAAGCTGGATTAGGGTGAACGGAGTATGAGACATGAATGATTAGTTATTTTAAAATTAATTGTTTAAGATGTTTGGTCATTGTTAGCAAAGCAGACATTTGTTCCACATTTTTAGCTCCCCTTGAGCAGGTAGCGGTGAGCCGCCTTTCTTGAATCACTACAGTCCATATGAAGACAGATAATATGTCAGTAAGGCCTCATTCCAACAAGTCACCTGGTCACAAGTACCTCATATCAAGAACTGCCTAAGTGGATTAACAAGAGGATTAAAAGCTTCCAGCTTTTGTACAACCGTCTGGAGATGAGATTTTCCATAACTGCACTGATGTAAACTGAAGAGCGAGGTCTGACTTAGGTGAAGTACTGCCCTCACATTTCCTCAACATTAAGATATGAACACCACACCCCAAAATACACTAGTGACTCAAATAATTTGCACTTTTATTTCTAACTTGATTTAAAAAAAAATAAAAGATCACATTTAATGCAGCTGGTATTAGTTATTTGCTAGAGTAAAAACACATGTTTTCTATCTAAATCAGCAAAGCAGGTAGAGCATGAAATAACCAAAGAATCAAAAAGAAAGACATTGAAACAAAAACTTATCCATTAGATTGTAATATTACACCTATGGTCAAGGAAGCACTGATGCACAGGCATTTGAATAGTGCCCACTTGCAGCAGTTTAACAATCAACAATTCCCCTCTCCCACGAAACCTGAACGAGAGGGGTGTGAGGGGGCGGGGGGAAAGAGAGAGGGAGGGAGAGGGCGAGAGATTTATGTAGCTATGCAGTTGAAATTTTTGCTTGCCTGTTTTTTAACGATATATTAAAGGCTGCATTTGCTGACAATGCAACCACTAGGTGGCGCAGTACTAGCACATGCTCAAATTCAGACTCATCCACTGAAAAGTCAGTCTGCGACGTTCAGGCAGCTGCCAGGATTAAAGATGGAGCTGCTCAATATATCGCAGAAAAACAAGACAGAACTCTGATATGATACTTCCATTGAAATTTGGAATGTAAAGCAACTTTTTATGGGACGGTAAAGTCAACATTTACACGGTCAAGTTTTTGGAGAAAATAACTGAATTTCTGCCCCCCTCCCCCCATTTTGCAATCTCCCGTTCTCCCAATCCACACATTCGCACTCGCTACAGCCTCGCTGTTTCCCACCCCCTCTCATTTGCTCACTCCTGACCTCGCCACTGCGCGCCCCCTCCTCTCCCCTCGGCCGATTGTTCCGTGCTCCTTGCTTCCCGCCCACCACCCTGCTGTCCGGCCGCTCGCTCCCCACTTCACCGCTTCCACAGATGCTAGCTCTAGGCTGCGCCACTTCCCTCCTCCCTGCCACTTGCTCCCACATTCGAATGTTCCTCACCACGCCATCCGAAGAAGCAAGATGGGAACCAAATGAGGAGGTCAGTGGACAGTAAGGAGGTAGTAACTAAAGCCTGTAAGGAACTAGATAATGAAGTCAGCGTGACTAAGGGAAAGAGTAGGCAGGGAGCAGATGATGAATGCAAAGAGACTGGTGGTCTGAGGTGCATTTGTTTTAATGCAAGAAGTGTAGTAGGTAAGGCAGATGAACTTAAGGCTTGGATTAGTACCTGGGAGTATGATGTTATTGCTATTACTGAGACTTGGTTGAGGGAAGGGCATGATTGGCAACTAAATATCCCAGGATATCGATGCTTCAGGCAGGATAGAGAGGGAGGTAAAAGGGGTGGAGGAGTTGCATTACAGGTCAAAGAGGATATCACAGCTGTGCTGAAGGAGGGCACTATGGAGGACTCGAGCAGTGAGGCAATATGGGCAGAACTCAGAAATAGGAAGGGTGCGGTAACAATGTTGGGGCTGTACTACAGGCCTCCCAACAGTGAGCGTGAGATAGAGGTACAAATATGTAAACAGATTATGGAAAGATGTAGGAGCAACAGGGTGGTGGTGATAGGAGATTTTAATTTTCCCAACATTGACTGGGATTCACTTAGTGTTAGGGTTCTAGATGGAGCAGAATTTGTAAGGAGCATCCAGGAGGGTTTTCTAGAGCAGTACGTAAATAGTCCAACTCGGGAAGGGGCCATACTGGACCTGGTGTTGGGGAATGAGCCCGGCCAGGTGGTTGAAGTTTCAGTGGGGGACTACTTTGGAAATAGTGATCACAATTCCCTAAGTTTTAGAATACTCATGGACAAAGACGAGAGTGGTCCTAAAGGAAGAGTGCTAAATTGGGGGAAGGCCAACTATACCAAAATTCGGCAGGAGCTGGGGAATGTAGATTGGGAGCAGCTGTTTGAAGGTAAATCCACATTTCATATGTGGGAGGCTTTTAAAGAGAGGTTGATTAGCGTGCAGGAGAGACATGTTCCTGTGAAAATGAGGGACAGAAATGGCAAGATTAGGGAACCATGGATGACAGGTGAAACTGTGAGACTAGCTAAGAGGAAAAAGGAAGCATACATAAGGTCCAGGAGGCTGAAGAAAGACGAAGCTTTGAAAGAATATCGGGACTGTAGGACCAATCTGAAACGAGGAATTAAGAGGGCTAAAAGGGGTCATGAAATATCTTTAGCAAACAGGGTTAAGGAAAATCCCAAAGCCTTTTATTCATATATAAGGAGCAAGAGGGTAACTAGAGAAAGGATTGGCCCATTCAAGGACAAAGGAGGAAAGTTATGCATGGAGTCAGAGAAAATGGGTGAGATTCTAAACGAGTACTTTGCATCGGTATTCACCGAGGAGAGGGACATGACGGATGTTGAGGTTAGGGACAGATGTTTGATTATTCTAGGTCAAGTCGGCATAAGGAGGGAGGAAGTGTTGGGTATTCTAAAAAGCATTAAGGTGGACAAGTCCCCAGGTCTGGATGGGATCGATCCCAGGTTACTGAGGGAAGCGAGAGGGGAAATAGCTGGGGCCTTAACAGATATCTTTTCAGCATTCTTAAACACGGGTGAGGTCCCAGAGGACTGGAGAATTGCTAATGTTGTCCCCTTGTTTAAGAAGGGTAGCAGGGATAATCCAGGTAATTATAGACCGGTGAGCCTGACGGCAGTGGTAGGGAAGCTGCTGGAGAAGATACTGAGGGATAGGATCTATTCCCATTTGGAAGAAAATGGGCTTATCAGTGATAGGCAACATGGTTTTGTGCAGGGAAGGTCATGTCTTACCAACTTAACAGAATTCTTTGAGGAAGTGACAAAGTTGATTGATGAGGGAAGGGCTGTAGATGTCATATACATGGACTTCAGTAAGGCGTTTGATAAGGTACCCCATGGTAGGCTGAAGGAGAAAGTGAAGTCGCATGGGGTCCAGGGTGTACTAGCTAGATGGATAAAGAACTGGCTGGGCAACAGGAGACAGAGAGTAGCAGTGGAAGGGAGCTTCTCAAAATGGAGACGTGTGACCAATGGTGTTCCACAGGGATCCGTGCTGGGACCACTGTTGTTTGTGATATACATAAATGATTTGGAGGAAAGTATAGGTGGTCTGATTAGCAAGTTTGCAGACGACACTAAGATTGGTGAAGGGGACTGTCAGAGAATACAGCAGAATATAGATAGATTGGAGTTGCGCAGAGAAATGGCAGATGGAGATCAATCAGGGCAAATGTGAGGAGATGCATTTTGAAAGATCCAATTTAAGAGTGAACTATACAGTAAATGGAAAAGTCCTGGGGAAAATTGATGTACAGAGAGATTTGGGTGTTCAGGTCCATTGTTCCCTGAAGGTGGCAACGCAGGTCAATAGAGTGGTCAAGAAGGCATACGGCATGCTTTCCTTCATCGGACGGGGTATTGAGTACAAGGGTTGGCAGGTCATGTTACAGTTGTATAAGACTTTGGTTCGGCCACATTTGGAATACTGCGTGCAGTTCTGGTCGCCACATTACCAAAAGGATGTAGATGCTTTGGAGAGGGTGCAGAGGAGGTTCACCAGGATGTCGCCTGGTATGGAGGGCGCTAGCTATGAAGAGAGGTCGAGTAGATTAGGATTATTTTCATTAGAAAGACGGAGGTTGAGGGGGACCTGATTGAGGTGTACAAAATCATGAGAGGTATAGACAGGGTGGATAGCAAGAAGCATTTTCCCCCCAGAGTGGGGGATTCAATTACTAGGGGTCACAAGTTCAAAGTGAGAGGGGAAAAGTTTAGGGGGGATATGCGTGGAAAGCTCTTTACGCAGAGGGTGGTGGGTGACTGGAACGCGTTGCCAACGGAGGTGGTAGACGCGGGCACGATAGCATCTTTTAAGATGTATCTAGACAGATACATGAATGGGCAGGAAGCAAAGAGATACAGACCCTTAGAAAATAGGCGACATGTTTAGATAGAGGATCTGGATCGGCGCAGGCTTGGAGGGCCGAAGGGCCTGTTCCTGTGCTGTAATTTTCTTTGTTCAATGCAGGCCGTGAGGGGTGACGGGGCGACATAGGAGCAAGTGGCTGAGAGGAGGGAAGCAGCATGGCCTGAAGCTAGCGGCTGTGGGGGGGGTGAGTGGGCAAGAGAAGCGGAGAGCAAGCAGCTGGAGAGCGGGGTGGGGGTGGGAAGCGGGGAGCAAACGGCTGGAGAGCGGGATGGGGGAAATGAGGAATAGGCAACAAGTGGCCGGTAGGGGGAGGGGGGAGAAAGCATTTAGGCCTGGAGTGAGTGGACAAGGAGGGGGGGGGGAGGAGAAAAAAAGAGTAGCTCAGTGGGCGGGCGGGGGTGGAGCAAGTACGTGATGACGTTTTCCCGCGCATGCGCCAATTAGTCCTGGCAAGATGTAGGCTGCACATGCGCAGCGTCGCTCTGAGAGCAGGAGACCGTTTCTGCATGTGCGCAGCTTGGAGCTCTCTGATGACGTTGGCGGGCCGCTGCGTTGTCAGGAGTCACTTTGTATATTAAAACCAATTCAATGACCCTCAGATTGGCAATGTTGAGTTGCAGCTGTGCACAATCAAGAGCACTTTTGAATGCATAACCTACCTCAACACAGGTCTCTATCTCGGTGTACTGGTTCATTATGGGAAGAATGGCTTCCATGCTACTATGTTCTACAAGATCAGATTTGTTTCCCACCAGTATGAGGGGCATTCTGGAAAAAAAAAAGGATATTCTTATAGGAATTAATTTTGGTCTACACATCTGATAAATAGCTGATTAAAACAGAATCTGATTCTCTACCGTAATTCTAGCTGAAGTTTTCTTTTATAAACAGAAGACAGCAAGATATTTTGCCAGCAAGCTAAATAGCAATAACTATCTTTAATCATTTAACTTTCTAGCCTTGCAAAACAAATGGTTGTATTAACTAACTTTACAGTACCTGCTATCCTTATCAGTCCTGTCATTTATTAGTGGAATCCATCGACTCGTTACCTGCAATAGGCAAACATTTTGATTTTGTTGCAACCCAGGTGTGAATTTAGCCAGCAACTAAGCAAATCTAACTGACTGGTTCTGTAACAAATTAATGGATTACAATACTCTTTCAATCTGATATTTGTGACTCATTTTAACATTGGAATGATACCCACCTTGTCAATGGAATTTCTGCTGTTTACTGCATAAACTATACAGATTACATTAGCCTGCAACAGAAAGTATAAATCAGATAGGCTTAAATCAGTTTGTACAAACAAAAGTATGAATCAGCATTTCAGTGATATTTGTTTTAAGTATATAAATCTCTATCATGACACTGAAGAATAGTTTAAAACAATGTGGTTTACTTATACACCTCAGAAACTGAATTCAAATTGTTCAAGTAATTGACCTCGTTCCCTCATTGACAGCTGTGTGATGCTGTACAGCTTGTGTTTGTGTTTTTGAGACTGTCCCTGATTTGGGGCTGGGGGTTTCCTAGTTGGAAGTCAAAACCATGTTAGACAAACAGTTCGGTGACTGAAAACAAATAGTTTTTTTTAAAGCCAAGGATATGCGGCTGGAAGTTTTTAGTTTCAGTTTGTCAAAAGAACACCAGAAGAGTGTTGGAGCTAGCTAAAATAGCTGGCTATGTTTTTAGTAGGCTTTCATAATTAAGGGGGTTAAAGCAGGCTGGACTGAAAGCTGACTATTGGTTGCCCATGGTGCTGCACCATCAGGATGGTGGTGTGAAGGCTGAGGTGGTTCGAAAGGCGACAAGGTAGAAGGGTTAATGGGAAGATTGCATCGCTCGCTATCGACGAGTCATCATTACTTCCATATCTGCATCTTGGAGGACTGGACTTGAAAAAAAAAAACTACCCGAGGAAGATCCTGATCTTCCTGTACAATTGAACAGTTCAACACCATTTTGCTGATAAGACTGTTCAGTGGACCATAAGGAGAGACCATTAGAAGAGTGAGAGAAGACTTGATTGAAATATATAAGATCCTGAATGGTCTTGACAAGGTGAATGTGGAAAGGATGTTTCCTCTTATGGACGAGTCCAGAACTATGGGGCACTGTTTTAAAATTAGGGGTCGCCCTTTGTGAGAACAGAATAATATGGGGACATTTAAGATGAAATAATTAATCAATCATGTATTACTAACAAACTAACTTCGGACCAGCACAGACAGCTTATCAGAAATAACTTCATAGCTTCAGGGCTGCACAGACAGCTTATCAGTAGAAATAGACTAACAAGCTAAAACCTAGCAGGACAGCTGCAGCTGCCGAAGAGTAGCCTATTGTACAACAATCAGCCCAACGTTCCAAGGAGATAGGGGAACAAGAAACTGCTTGAGGAGAGGGTGACAAGGTAGTACCCCAATCAGGCCCTGACACCAAGAGACTGCAAAGTTTGTAAACCAATTGGGAACATAAAGGGGGTGTCACTGATTTGTAAGAAGAACTACAAGAAAGGCTTGAATTCCCTCCTCCAGCATGGAGGAAGAGGGAGGAGAGCCCAGGTGTTGTTGTTGTTCGCTTTGCTGATGATGTAACCACTAAGTACTACAATAAAGTTTCTTAAAGCTAGTCGGACTTGGTCTCTTTTCGTGTAACCCATGAGATCATAAAAAACAGAGATCCAACACCCTTTTAGGACAGAGATGAGAAGAAATTTTTTCGCAGAGGGTTGTGCGACTTTGGAACTCTCTGCTCAGAAGGTGGTGGAGGCGGGGTCATTGAATATTTTTAAGGTGGAGGTAGATTCCCTTGCCTAACAAGAATCTAAGGTTATCGGGGGTAGATGGGTGTGTGGAATTCGAGACACAAACAGATTAGCCATGTATATGTCATCTTATTGAATGGCGGAGCTGGCTAGAGGGGCTGAATGGCCTACTTATGCTCCTAATTCATATGTTCATATAAGGACTACCTTTGTTGCATCTGTTAATTTAAAGTGTAACCTTTAAGATATATATATATATATATCAATCATGATCTAATTGTTAGTTTATGTTCAATTTATGTTGGTTTTGGCTTGAGTGTTAAAAGTAAAATTTACAAAAGTGAAATCTTATCAGTGTGGTTTTTGTTTCCTAAATTGGGGTCACTATTGATATCTTTTCTTCTGCTGGCCACAATTATCAACACTTGCTCGAAACCTCATTACAGACTCAGTCCAAATGTGGACAAAAGTTCTGAATTCCAGAGGTGAGGGGAAGGTGACTGCTCTTGACATCAAGGCAGCATTTAACCACATGCAGTACCAAGGAGGCCTCATAGGACTGAAATCAGAGGCAGAGCTCCACTAGCTACAGCCATACCAAGCACAAAGGAAGACGGTAATGAGACCAATCATCACAGCCCCAGGACATCACTGTAGGAGCTCCTGAGGGCAATGTCCTGCGCCCAAATATCTTCAGCTGCTTTATCAAAGAAGAAAATTACAGCACAGGAACAGGCCCTTCGGCCCTCCAAGCCTGCGCCGATCCAGATCCTCTACCTAAACATGTCGCCTATTTTCTAAGGGTCTGTATCTCTTTGCTTCCTGCCCATTCATGTATCTGTCTAGATACATCTTAAATGACGCTATCGTGTTCGCATCTACCACTTCCGCTGATAACGCGTTCCAGGCACTCACCACCCTCTGCGTAAAGAACTTTCCACGCATATCCCCCCTAAACTTTTCCCCCCTCACTTTGAACTCGTGACCCCTAGTATTTGAATCCCCCACTCTGGGAAAAAGCTTCTTGCTATCCACCCTGTCTATACCTCTCATGATTTTGTACACCTCAATCAGGTCCCCCCTCAACCTCCGTCTTTCTAATGAAAATAATCCTAATCTACTCAACCTCTCTTCATAGCTAGCGCCCTCCATACCAGGCAACATCCTGGTGAACCTCCTCTGCACCCTCTCCAAAGCATCCACATCCTTTTGGTAATGTGGCGACCAGAACTGCACGCAGTATTCCAAATGTGGCCGAACCAAAGTCCTATACAACTGTAACATGACCTGCCAACTCTTGTACTCAATACCCCGTCCTATGAAGGAAAGCATGCTGTATGCCTTCTTGACCACTCTATTGACCTGCGTTGCCACCTTCAGGGAACAATGGACCTGAACACCCAAATCTCTCTGTACATCAATTTTCCCCAGGACTTTTCCATTTATTGTAT
Source organism: Heterodontus francisci (assembly GCF_036365525.1). Classification (NCBI taxonomy): domain Eukaryota; kingdom Metazoa; phylum Chordata; class Chondrichthyes; order Heterodontiformes; family Heterodontidae; genus Heterodontus; species Heterodontus francisci. Next base: position 70,909,349 of record NC_090396.1, on the reverse strand, counting down.
AGTTCACTCTTGAATTGGATCTTCCAAAATGCATCACCTCGCATTTGCCCTGATTGAACTCCATCTGCCATTTCTCTGCCCAACTCTCCAATCTATTTATATTCTGCTGTATTCTCTGACAGTCCCCTTCACTATCTGCTACTCCACCAATCTTAGTGTCGTCTGCAAACTTGCTAATCAGACCACCTATACTTTCCTCCAAATCATTTATGTATATCACAAACAACAGTAGTCCCAGCACGGATCCCTGTGGAACACCACTGGTCACACGTCTCCATTTTGAGAAACTCCCTTCCACTGCTACTCTCTGTCTCCTGTTGCCCAGCCAGTTCTTTATCCATCTAGCTAGTACACCCTGGATCCCACGCGACTTCACTTTCTCCATCAGCCTACCATGGGGAACCTTATCAAACGCCTTACTGAAGTCCATGTATATGACATCGACAGCCCTTCCCTCATCAATCAACTTTGTCACTTCATTTATCACTAACATTTATCAATGACCTTCCCTCCATCATTTGGTCAGTCATGAAGATGTTCACGAGTGATTACACGGTGTTCAGTTCCATTTGCAATTCCTCAGATAATAAAGTCCGTGCCACAATGTAGCAGGACTTGGACAGCCAGGCTTGGGCTGATTAAGTAGCAAGTAACGTAACTAGCAGACAATGACCATATCCACGAGAGAATGTAACCATCTCCCCTTAACATTCACAGGCATTATTTCATCAAATCTTCCAACATCATCCTGCAGGTCACCATCAACTAAAAGCTTAACTGGAGCTACAAAAGCAGGTCAAAGGCTGGGTATTCTGTGTTGAATGGTTCACCTCTTGGTTCCCCAAAGCCTTTCTAACATCTGCAAGGCACAAGTCAGGAATATGATGGAATATTCTCCACTTGCCTGGATGAGTGGAGCTCCAACATTCAAGAAGCTCAACACTATCCAGGACAAAGCTGACTGGCACCTCATCTACCACCATAAACATTCACTCCCTCCACCACTGGCACAACATGGCTGCAGCGTGTACCATCTACAAGATGTACTGCAGCAATTAGTCATGGCCTTTTCAATAGCACCTCACGAACATTTGATTTCTAACACCTAGAAGGACAAGGGCAACAGACACACGGGGACACCACCACCTCCAAGTTACACACCATCCTACTGAAATTTTTTGCACACACGATAACATAAATTTCATACTCACCTTGGAAATTTCATTGTGAAGTTGTTCCTCTGTCTGTTCTGCTTCTGTTGGTGAGAAAAGACTGTTAGACTAAAGACTACAGAATTTCTATTATTGTGAGAAAAACATTTACCTAATGATTATTTAAAAAATTGCACTTGGTGCATGGAAATGTTCACATTTCAGAAATAAGTAAACCACACAAAAAAGATATTTTACATGTAAAATTTTAGGTCACATCTTGGAAAAAAATCCCAGAAAATTAGTACAAATTCTCCGACAAAAACTAAATGTATTGATAAAATTTAATGAGGTTAAAAGTTATGATTAGGTTTGCTGACAGCAAGCATCTCCAATGCAAAAGGTCCACCATAAGACAGGTGTCATAAGTATAATGCAGTACTGTTATAATGTTAATCTTTATTTTTTTTTTAAATGAGACTAAAAAAAAATCAACTGTGCAACTAGGCTATGTTTTCACTGTGCTGTGTTGTAGAATTCTAATGATTTTTGAAACTTTTTGGGAGAGCTAAATTTAAATTCGGATACAGGCATTCCAATGAGTACAGCAATATTGTTAATTGAGCCCCAATAAAAACCACAACTCCGTAGCCCTAGACTGCTTCGCCCCAACCTCCACCTTAAGGTAGATATAACATTAAGCCAACCAGTTTGAGAAGAAACTGTACTGATGAAAGGTCACAGACCTGAAACACTGTCCGGAATTTTTCCAGCTTGCCGCCAGCGTGCATGCACAGGATTCGTCCCACGGAGCCGCCGCAATATTTAGTGTGGCGGCTCATTTACATGGAGGGAGCGGAAGGCCTGCCCTCAATGATGTGAAGGGGGGCGGGCACTCTGTCCCCAGCAACGGCGTCTGGCGCCACAGTGCAGGCGCCATTTTAAAGGGCTTCCAGCCCTTACAGTTAATTTACATGTTTAAGGAAACAGTCACTATAAATTTAATTTTAAAAATGTAAATGATTAAAGCCCCTCTCTCACACCCCGCCAATGACTAAAGACTTTGATTGCCCTCTCTCCCCCCACCAAAAAACTTATTTTCCGATCTCGACCTTCACCCCCACCCCCAACTTTATTCAATCTCACCTTCAACCCCTTCCCACCATCCCCTCCACCAATCGCAGGAGTTTCCAGGTCCCCTCGCCACAACCCCCAATGTCGGGGACTGGCAAAATCCATCCCATTAACTCTGCTTCACTCTTCACAGCTGCTGCCAGACCTGCTGAGTATTTCCAGCACTTTCTGTTTTATTTCATTTTGAGAAGACACCCACCCACCTCTCCACTGAAATAAAAGTGGTGAAAATATCCAATTGTAGTTAAATGTAAGGCACTTATCAAACACTCATCTTTAGCCCTTTACCAAATGTAATACATCAAACTATTTACTAAAAAGTTTGTACTGCATGCAGGAGTGGTCTGCATTAGTTTTCTGGAAACTCCAGCACATCCATTTCACAGTGCAACCAGACTTGGTTGTTGGATTTGCATCGGAAACACACTATTTGGCTACATTAAAAATCAAGTATCAATGAATTGTTAATTTCATCAAATTGAATAAAATGAATACATTTTATAGCACTATAGCAAAAGAAAAATTATATTGCTTGGATTATTCAGCTTCATGGCACATCTGCCATTTTTGCAATATCACTTAGCAAGAATGCTTGAGTAAAGAAGCAAGTTCAAGTAATTAAATGGTGTACCAGTTTGTCAATATTTAGAACAGTTTGAAATATGCGTTTGTTTCAAATTACATAACTATATCTCCTAGTTTAATATGTTGATGACCATGGACAGCAGAAATAGAGTAACATGTGTTGCAATTAACTAGAATTTTAGACTTGGGTAAGGCTGACTTTAACGGGATGAGATAGAGACTGTCCACGGTAAACTGGGAAAATCTGTTAATGGGTCAAACGACTGAAGAACAGTGGAGAATATTTAAAAGAAACATTTAATGAAATACAGAGCGAGTACATACCCCCTAAGAGGAAAAAGCTCCACTTCACAGAGAAAATAGCCACGGACAACTAAAGAGATTAGGGATAGCATAAAACAAAAAGGGCTTGCAAAAATGCAAAAAGCAGTACAGATCTGGCTGAATGGGATCGATACAAAGACCAGCAAAGGGTCACAAAGCAGCTTATAAGAGCTACTAAAAGGGATTATAAAAGGAAACTTGTAAGGGACATCAAAATCAATAAGAAATTTTATAGCTACATAAAGGGAAAGTGGGTGGTCAAGAGTAATGTAGTCCCACTAAAAGCTGAAATGGGGATATTGTCATTGATAATGGGGAAATGGCAGACATGCTGAACAATTACTTTGCCTCAGTATTTACAGTTGAAAAGGAGGATGACTTGCTGGAAGTCCCGAAAAAATTAATAGCCGATAGGGGACAGAGACTTAATACAATTAACGTTAAGTAAAACATCAGTAACAAGGAAATTAATGAAACTAAAGAGTGAGAAATCCCCAGGACCTGGCAGTTTCCATCCGAGGGTGTAAAAGGAAGTAGGGGAGCACATTGTAGATGCCCTAGCTATAGTCTTTCAGAGTTCCCTAGATTCAGGAGTGGTCCCTCTGGATTGCAAATTTGTACATGTCACTCCACTTTTTAAGAAGGGTGAAAGGGGGAACCAAAGAAAGTGCAGACCAGTTAGCTTGACATCTGTGCTGGGGAAGTTGCTGGAGTCTGTAATCAAGGATAGGGTGACTGAACACCTAGAAAAATTTCAGTTAATCAGGGACAGCCAGCATGGATTCATGACGGGAAGGTCATGCCTGACAAATCTCATTGAATTTTTTGAAGAGATGGCTAAGGTAGTGGACAGGGGAATGTCTATGGATGTTACTTATAGAACATAACAGCGCAGTACAGGTCCTTCGGCCCTCGATGTTGCGCCGACCTGTGAAACCATCTGACCTACACTATTCCATTTTCATCCATATGTCTATCCAATGACCACTTAAGTGCCCTTAAAGTTGGCGAGTCTACTACTGTTACAGGCAGGGCGTTCCACGCCCCTACTACTCTCAACTTAAAGCTATGTCCCCTCGTGTTTGCCATCACCATCCGAGGAAAAAGACTCTCACTATCCACCCTATCTAACCCTCTGATTATCTCTTATGTCTCTATTAAGTCACCTCTCCTCCTCCTTCTCTCCAACGAAAACAACCTCAAGTCCCTCAGCATAATCTGTAAATCATCAAATCGTACAGCACAGAAGGCCATTCATCCCATTGTGACTGTGCCAGCCCTTTTGAAAGAGCTGTCCAATTAGTTCCACGCCCCTGCTCTTTTCCCATACCCCTGCAAATTTTCCTCCTTCAAGTGTGTATCCAATTCCCCTTTCTAAGTTACTATTGAACATGCGTCTACCACCCTTTCAGGCAGTGCATTAGAGATCATAACTTGCTGCGTTAAAAAAAAACTTCACCTCTCGAGTTGTTTTGCTAATTACCTGTGTCCTCTGGTCACTGACCCTCCCAGTGGAAATAGTTTCTCCTTATTTACTCAATCAAAACTCTTCAGAATTTAGAATACCTCATCGAATCTCTTCTTAACCTTCGCTGCTCTAAGGTGAATATTTCCAATTTCTCCAGACTCTCCATGTAAGTGAAGTCCCATATTCCTGGTACCATCACAGAAATGTTACAGTGCAGGAGGCCATTTGGCCCATCGTGTCCACACCGGCTCTCCGAAAAAGCAATTTACTCAGCTCGATTCCACCGCCTTCTCCCCATAACCCTGCACATTCTTCCTTTTCAAATGACAGTTTAATTGCCTTTTGAATGCTTCAATTGAACCTGCCTCCACCACGTTCTCAGGCAGTGCATTCATGTCACTTTTGCTTCTTTTACCAATTACTTTAAATCTGTGCCCTTTCGTTCTCGATCCTTTCACAAGTGGGAACAGTTTCTCTCCATCTACTCTGTCCAGGCCCCTCATGATTTTGAATACCTCTATCAAATCACCTCTCAGCCTGCTGTTCTACAAGAAAAACAACCCTAACTTCTCCAATCTATCTTCATAACTCCATTCTATTAAATCTCCTCTGCAACCTCGGCTTCACATCCGACCCAAAGTATGGTTCTCAAAATTGGATACTATACTCTAACTAAGGCCTAGCCAGTGTTTAATAAATGCATACAATTTTTAAAATTAAAGTCAATCACAGGTTGGAATTTTTTTTTTTTAAACTAGAGACAGGCAAAAATTAAACAATTCAGTCAGGAATTATCTTGAAATTTAGTGATTATGTGCAACAGATTCCGCGCACAGTAAAATGGCTACTGTTAAGAGGTGATGCTTTCATCATGCACATTTTTGGCAGGGAGTAAAGTATTAACTGACTTTCAGATTAGAAAGAGTAAAGCAATCGAAAGCTGATGTTTGGTATTCATTGTAATTTACACTAGTTTGGAATCAGGTGCTTGTGCTATAAAGAGACAAAAAGGTACAGACTAATGAAGATTGAATTTAAAAGATCTGACGAGATTACAATCATATCAGAATGTAGTACATTGACACCAGCGCACTGCAGCAATAGTATTAAATGAATCCCAGTGTTGCCATAATATTCAATAGAACCAATACGCTGAAGGACCTGAAGCCAATATTCTTCACTGTTGATTAAATTTATCATTTCAAATAGCTCCAATCATTATGAGTATGGCTAACAGACTAGTAATATCAAGTGTTTGAGCAACAACTGTATATAGTGTCTAATATAATAAAGCTTCCCCAGGCACACAGGAGCATTATAAAACAAAATATGACACCAAACCACATGAGATATTAGATCAGATGAGCAAAATCCTGATCAAAGATGTAGGTTTTAAGGAGTATCTTAAAGGAGGAAAGCGAGGTAGAGGCAGAGAGGCGTAGGGAAGGAATTCCAGAGCTTAGGGTCTAGGTAACTAAAAGCACAGCCACTAATGGGGCAATTAAAATCAGGGATGCTCAGGAGGCCAGAATTAGATGAACGCAGATATTTTGGAGGGTTGTGGGGCTGGAGATTACAGAGGTAGGGAGGAGCGAAGCGACGAAGGGATTTGAAAACAATGATGTGAATTTTTAAAAAAAAGGCGTGGCTTGACCGGGAGTCAATGTAGATCAGCGAGCACAGGGGTGATAGGGGAACAGGACTTGGTACAAGTTAGACACAGGCAGAAGACTTCAGGATGACCTCAAGCTTAGAACGTAGAATGTGGGAGACCAGCCAGGAGTGCACTGGAATAGGGGTAACGTTGGCATGAATGAGTGTTTCAGCAGCAGATGAGCTGAGGCACGGGCAAAGTCGAGAGATGTGACAGAGGTGGAAATAGGCAGAATATGGGGCCAGAAGCTCATCTCGGGGACAAATATGACAGCAAGGTTGTGAACAGTCTGGTTTAGTCTCAAGACAGTTGCCAGGGAGAGGGATGGAATCGGTAGTGAGGGAGCAGAATTTAAAGCAGGGACTGAAAACAATGACTTCAGTCTTCCCAATTCTTAATTAGAAGATTACTGCTCATCCAGTACTGGAGGTCAGATGAGCAGTCTGCTTACTTAGCAACAGTGGAGGAGTCGAGGGAGGTGGAGGTGAGGTAGAGCTGGGTGTTGTCAGTATGCATGTGAAAACTAACGCTGTGTTTTTGGATGATAACTGAAATAAAGGTTCTCCTGAGACAACCAACATTTGAATGCAAAAAAACCCCCATAACATGCAAGTGAACAGGACAAAACTTACTTTATAACAAGTTTGATGAAAGGTCAGAGACCTGAAACGTTAACTTTGCTCCTCTCTCCACAGATGCTGCCAGACGTGATTATTTCCAGCACTTCTAGTTTCAGATTTCCAGCATCAGCAGTATTTTGCTTTTATTATAACAACTTATATTGATACAAAACCCTCAAAATGTTCCAAGGTGCTTCGTAGAATCATAGAATGGTTACAGCACAGAAAGAGACCATTTGGCCAGTCATATCTGTACCAGCTCTCTGAAAGAGCAACTCAGCTAGTCCCACACCCCTGCCTTTTCCCCCATTGCCCTGCACATTTTTTAATCTTAAGGTGCTTATCCAATTCCCTTTTGAAAGCCACAGTTGAATCTGCCTCCACCACACTCTCAGGCAGTGCACTCCAGATACTAACCACTCACTGTGTAAAAAGTTGTTGCTCATGTCGTCTCTGGCTCTTTGGTCAATCATCTTAATTTGGCATCCTCTGATAAGAATATTAGACAAAATTTGACACCAAGCCAAAGGAGGAGATATTAGAACAGATGACCAAAAGCTTGGTCAAAGAGATGGGTTTTAAGGAGCAACTTAAATGGAGGAGAAATGCAAAGATCATCGAGGTTAAGCGAAGAAATTAGATTTTAGGGTTAAGATAGCTGAAAGCACAGCTGACAAATTAGAACAATCTTGCCTATTTTCTTCCCATCTCTCCTGGAGGTGTGACTTCATGCTGTGGCATGGCTCTGGGCATTCGCTGATACTTCACCTAAGTAATCATTATTCACAGGTAGCGTCAGCAGAATATCTGATCACATGGGGTACCCGGTCTCTCCCAATATTGCCACATATATGCAACTTCCAGCAGGGTTGACTGGAAAAACTGGAACAGTAATAGGAATCTTCTGATTTTTTTTTCTTCCCTAATTTAGGGCACAGAAATAAATTGTACCATGTAAATAAGACCAGCTTCTCAAAATAGACTTCGCAGATCAAACCTGGGGCCTTCTTGGTCTGTTAGCATCAACATTTCACATGCTATCATTACATTTTACCAAAATCTCAATGAGGTGCAAAAGAAAATCCACAGCCCAGGTGTATATAAATTAACAGATTCACCTGAGTTAGTGAAATCACACAGCTGATACTGCATACACCATCAACAGGTCCCAGGGCAGCATCTTCTCAAGAGAATTTAGTTCCAAACAAAACATTGCTTCCTAGGATTACAATCAACTCTGATGATGCACTGTTCTTTACCTGAATAGTCCACTATGTGTGTGGGAACCTTCTCTGGAGTGACATCTGCAGGGATAGTGATTTCTTCTGCACGTAGAGGAACCTTCAACAAAAAAAAAAAAATGATTAATGAGTAATGCAACATCCATTTAAAAAAAAAATTGAGATAGTTGGCACAGCCAGTGATGCAGCCAGAGGCAATGGTTAATTCATACGCTCCATAATTAAATTTATTCCCTCCACCAATTGACCAGTAATAAAAACAGAAAATGCTGGAAACAGTAAGCAGATCAGGTAATATCTGCTGAGAGAGTTAGGTGGGTAACATTTCAGGTCAATGACCTTTCATGGGTACCACTTGACCAGTAGTTTCCAGCAGACAAGTTAAACAGTAATGTAATTTTGGATAGAAATGCTTCCCACATTAGAACAGTGACTACACTTCAAAAATATTTCATTGGCCATAAAGCACTTTGGAAAGTCCTGAGGTTGTAAAACTAAGTGTAGGAAGAACAATTTTAAAATTAAGGAGCATGAAGTCACACCTCCAGGAGAGATGGGGAGAAAATAGGCAGGATTGTTCCAATTTGTCAGCTGTGCTTTCAGCTATCTTAACCCTAAAATCTAATTTCTTCACTTAACCTCGCTGATCTGTGCCTCTCTCGTTCATTCAAGTCACTCCTTAAAACCCATCTCTTTGACCAAGCTTTTGGTCATCTGTTCTAACATCTCCTCCTTTGGCTTGGTGTCAAATTTTGTCTAATAACATTCTTATCAGAAGATGCCGAACTAATTTTAAATTAGCAACTTCAGGGAGTTTTGTTTTCAATCACAGATTTTATTTAGAAAACACTGTTAAATACACAGAAAAGGTTGGTGAGCTGGAGGGAGAGAAGATGAGGCAAAATAATTTCCATACAAGAAGTCCCACCCCTAGAAAACACCTAAATATTATGTAAAAAGTCTCCCATAATTTTCCAAGTTATTTTCTGCGTCAGCTATGGGTTCAGTTAGCATCACTCTTCTTGTAGAGTCAGAAGGTTGTGGGTTCATGTCTCACGCCAGAGACTTGGACATAAAAATCTAGGCTGACACTTCAATGCAGTACTGAGGAAAAGCTGCACTTTAGGAGGTACCGTTTTTTAGATGAGATGTTAAACCAAGGCCCTATCTGCTCTCGAAGGTGGACATAAAAGATCTAATGGCATTATTTTGAAGGGCAGGGGTGTCCTGGCCAATAGTTTATCAATCAACATCACAAAAACGTATCTGATCATATTGCTTTTTGTGGGAGCTTGCTGCGTGCAAATTGGCGTTCCTACATTACAACTGTGGCTATACTTCAAAAGTACTTCATTGGCTGTAAAGTACTTTAGGACACTGAGGTCATGAAAAGTGCTATATAATTTCAATTATTTTTCTTTTTCTCCACGCATATTCATTTCAAGTTTCACCATATACATGATGACATCGATTATGGGTAAGTCAGGGAGCAGCTCCGTAGCAAAACTTGCAAATCAGTATATGCCACATGCCCCAGAACAATCAATCAACAACAGTGACACACTCATCTCTCTCAGTTCTTGCTCTCCTTGCAATTTCCCCTGGACATAGAGTAGATCACCTTTCTGGGTTCCTTTCCAGCTGCAGGTGACCCACTCTGCAAATACTGCTCCTCACCTGATTGCTAGAGGGCAGCTTAATTTTCCCTTTTCTACTTGCTGGGGGAATTCCTGGTTTGTACTTGTTGCCTATCCTCAGTGATACAGCTAAGGTTAGAAACTGAGGTCTTAAAGCATTGGATCACCAATTACTCCTTTATTCAAAAAAGTTTATATCTCAATAATTGTTGTGAATAATGATGTGACCAAAATATTCAAGTTTAAATAAAATTAATGAGTGACTCCAGTAATTAAAAGCAAGATCTATAACTAGAAAAAATCTCGACAACCAGAACTGTGGAAGTCTCAATGAATCTCCAAGTTGAAAATCAGCCATAGAAAAGGGTTAAATAGAGGTCTAGCAAAAACATTAGGTGCTTTGAAAAGTGGTACTACTTTGGCTCAAGGGTCTGATCTAACTGTTAAAATGGCCTCTGCAAAGGAATTATTGGAGAAATCAACCTTGAAATTTTCATCAGAAAATAATGAAAACAAAAACAGATAACTGATGTAATTTAAGCTTAATCAAAAATTTTTTTAAAATTACATTAATTATCTAATGTCAACCCCTATGCTCTGGCAGGATTATATCAATTATGCACTGATCTTGGGCACAAGTTCTGCAAATTAATACATGCATCTCATACTGGCAACTAAACATTCTATATTTACTGTGAATGAATCACAAAGAAAAAAAGTACACCCAATCCTAATCAACATTGCTCTTCCCTACCACCATTTCTCTTTTCTCTCTCTCAATCAGTTGACAAAAAGCAGGCATACCCAAACTACGGCCCGTGAACTATATGCGGCCCAGGAGCTGTGGCAATCTGGCCCTTTAAATTAGACTTGTTTTCATATTCACCGGTTTGTCCTGTTTGAATCTTAAGAGCCTGGAGGTTCGGAAAGGGCCCGTCAAGAATGTTTATCTCATCAAGGGACTGCATTCAGTACATCAAAATCTATTAGCTTTCACGGCTTGAGATTTATGCAAATTAAAAGGAACATTAATTTCAACTTTATGATGATGCTCACCTGGCTCTATGGTGTATACCTTGAAGTTATTTACTTTCCCCATTCTGAAGAGACTTGAATACAATTCAAAACGTTCTTAGCGACTAACGCTCAATTCAAGTTTGGACTTGTAGACTTTTATATCTGGAATGGTGGAAAACTGAAGCTTGGGTGGGGGGGGGGGGGGGGGGGGGGGGGATGCAGAGAATGTAAAGGTCTGCAAAGGAAACCCAAACGGGCCCGGATGCTGGACCCGGAAGTGCGACCCAACCCGAACCAGACACATGTTGTCGGGTCCCGTCGGGGTCAGGTTAGGCAGCAGGCCTTTACATTGATATATGGGTAAAGGCCCGCTACCCGACCCTGACGACATGTGTCGGGTTCGGGTCGGGTCGCACTTCCGGGTCCGGCATTCGGGCTCGGTCAGGTTTCCTTTGCAGACCTTTACATACAAGGCTATCCAACAAGGCATTGCAGTGCTTTACAATGAATAGTGTTAGGCAAGTGAAGCTGAGAATATCTCAGTTCCCTCAGATGAAATAGCAAAAGCACTCTTCTATTCTATTCAGCAAGAACAGCTAGACTATTTCAAAATATGTATTTTGGCTTTGAAGATTGTCAGAGGGTGAGGAAAGCAATATTAGTTGATCTTTCATGTAAATTATGTTTGACAGAGATGTACAAGTACCATTTTCACAGAATGCTAGACAATATAAACAAACTGTTGCAGCTTAAATGAGACCAATAAATCTGCTCAACAGCCTGCAAACCATACCACACCATGCAATGAGCAGGCTAACTGAAGTCTTCCTCTCAGCTTTTGTTGCGCCGAATGAAGGGCTTTTCCTCTGATGACCTGACTGAAATAGGAAACATTTTTTTTTGGGATTGGCGGTGGAGTTGGGGGCTGTGACTGAATTGGTGACGTGATTAGTGTACATCATCCCATTGACTGAGGCATCCAATGAATGTGCAGTAGCACAAAGTATAGCAACGCCTTGCATTTATATAGTACCTTCAATGTCTCATGGTTCTCCATGAATAGAGATAGGGAAAGTAGAAGCTGAGCCATGGAGGAAGAGATTTGGAGGGATGCCTCAAAGGTTGATTGGAAAAATAGACTGGTTTAAAAGGACGTACGAGAAGTGGAGAGGCATAGAAATTTAGAGAAAGATAACCAGTGAATTGGGCTGAGGCATCTGAAGGCTGTGCTGCCAATTCTGGGGTGAAGAGAGGGGTCAGAGTCAGAGGACCAAATAGTGTGGCGGGCTATAAGACTGGAGGAGTTTCAAAGATATGGTGGAGCAAGGCTGAGGATGCTTTTAATATGAGGCTTACAAATTGTGGCCGTGTGTTCTCTATTTAGAAGCTCGTGTGGAGCATAACCACCAGCATAGACTAGTTGGGCCGAATGGTCCATAAATTCCATACAAGATCTATGCAAAACTAGGAGTAAGTAGCAGACAGAGGCTGAAGCTGCCAAGGAGCACAGGCTTCTTGCAAACGGGACATCAGGTCCGAGCAAGTACAAGCAAGGAGTGGCAGGAAGGTCAGAAAACTTTCCATTTACCTCTTTGTAGGCTTGTTGGGCTGCGGAAAGGGAATGGTCATGCTGGCGGAAAGGCAGTTAAACCGCCTCACCCTCACCTAGTTTTCAGGCTGGCTCACCATTTCTACTGTGAAAAACATCCAATCAGAAACAGCTATTTTTTCAATAGTATTTGCTTGCAGAAACAAACATCTAAAAAAAGACTCAAACCTGTAAGACTTCAAATTCTAAATAAATTTGTCACTCACTACTGTAACTCAAGTATGTGCTACAATATTCCAGTTTTGTGCATTCTAAATATACATACATCAGTGAATTGGAGGTGAAAGGACATTGAGCCATTCCCTTCCTGGAGCTCAAGGACAGTCACAGAAAGGAATTGGCAGAGGCTTAGAAACAGATTACCGTCCCAACTCTTCAATTAGGAAATTATACAGGAGAGGGAAAAACATAGGTACTAAGGAGATTTTGATAGGAGGGCCAGAAAGCAATCTAGTGCAATGGTAAAAAAAAATCCAAAGGCAATAAGCATGGTCAGTGGGCAGATGCTTTTCCCTTAAAATATATAGGTGGTAGTTTCAATGGTAAGTGCTCAGATGCTGAAGTTAAAAGTAAATTCTACAGAATACAAAAATTATGACCATCTTTACCTCCATGTTCGGAGATCAAATTCAGCAAAAAGACAAGAGGTACATATAGGCCACATTGAAAAAAAATCCACATACCTCTTCAGGAAACTCTTCACTGACCAGAGACATAATCAAAGATGTTTTCCCAACCTTAGCTGTACAAAAGAAAACAAACAGTTTTACAGTAGAATCACAATCATCTTTCAGAACAGTTTGTCCTCTAAGTAGTAACAATGAATCTGAGAGCTGCTAATGTGGTGGGTTAGGACCCTACTATTTCAAAATACATTATATAAGCAATCAAAGTCTACTTTCAAAAGTGTGAATTTTAGTGCAATATTGAGATTGAGGATTTGTTAATGAACGCTATGTAAACATATTCCCCCCAAAGAGGTTTGCTCAAATCAAACATTGGTAAGTCTAGAATGGTAGTGTCAAAATCAGATACAGGAGGCAAGCATGAGTGATTGAAAAGAGAACCTTGAGAAAGAACAGAGACACTGACAAGCAAATGACAAAATTCTGAATTATTTCATGCACAAGATGCACAATTACCCACAGTTCTCATTTCAGGTAATCCAGAAATTGCCATTTGGTAGTACAGAACTTGAGCATTGCTGAAAACAGAGACATTTTGTCGAAGCTTTTTGTCTTACACTCATCAGGACATTCCTCAAGAATACCAATGTAAGGGAAAGCAACAAATTTATACTGTAAGAGAAAAGAGTGTTGATTGGTTGGCAAGTGAACTGATCGATAGAGGCGTTGCCACGGAGATTGCACCAGTTTACAATGACTGACAGTTAACTGCAAAGCTTTGTTTGAAATTTAAACCAGACAGCTTGACTCTGATTGGTCAAGGCATTGCTCTGAGGAATAAACCAGCGAATGGCTATCACTTATTTTGTTTGGCTGAAACAGGCGCAATGTGTGTACACGTTCTGTCTGCAAAGAACAGGACCCGGTGTATTAATATATGCAGCTTCCAGTACGCACAAATGCGTTTACTGCGAACTTGACTGATAATCCTAAATTGGCTGTCAGCGTAATTTTCAGCACACTGAGGATTATTTAGCAAATGTTGTCCAATCGTGGAATCACATCTAATGTTGACACTGTGTTCTGAGTTTTGCAAGCACGGGCTGGATGGGTACGGCCGGTCCACTTGCCAACCAATCAGCACTCTCTTCTCATTCAGTATAAATTTGTTGCTTTCCCTTACATTGGTATTCTTGCGGATTGTCCTGATGAGTGCAAGACCAAAAGCTTCGACAAAATGTCTCTGTTTTCAGGAATAATCCAGAACTTGAGAATTGCTGAAAAGAGAAATATGTTGTCGAAGTTTTTTATCTTGCACTCATCAGGACAATCCGCAAGAATACCAATGTAAGGGAAAGCAACAAGTTTCCAGCCATTCACTGGTTCATTCCTCATTGCAATGCCTTGACCAGAGTCTAGCTGCCTGGTTTAAATTTCAAACAAAACTTGACAGTTAACTGTCAGTCACCGTAAACTGGTGCATTCTCTGTGGCAACGCCTCTACCTATCAGTTCACTTGCCAACCAATCAGCACTCTCTTCTCATGCAGTATAAGTTGCTGTTTTCCCTTACATCGGTTATTCTTGCATATTGTCCTGATGAGGGCAAGACAAAAAGCTTCGACAACTTGTCTCTATTTTCAGAAATTCTCATTCTGTAATACCAAATAATTATTTGAATCCAGAAATTGTTGCCATCAGCATCTAATATAATCAAAATCTCTCAATTTTTCCATTATGAATTCTGATCTGTACATTAATGGGAATTGCCCATGTAATCTTCTGAAACTAATCATTGTAAATTACTGTAAAATGTCTTTCAGATGTGACAATAAACTGAGGCCCTGTCTGCTTTCTCAAGTGGATGTAAAAGAACCCGTGGCACTATTTCTAAGAGCAGGGTTGTTTTCCTCCTGCGCCCTGGCCAATATTTATCCCTCAATCAATATCATTGAAAAATAGAATATCTGGTCATTATCAGATTGCTGTTTGTGGAAGCTTGCTGTGTACAAATTGGTTGCCACTTTCCCCACATTCCAACAACTATATTTCAAAAAGGTACTTAATTAGCTGTAAAGAGCTCTAGGGCGTCCTGAGATTGTGAAAGGTCCTACTGAAATCTACCAACATATTTAACAATACTCCCGCTCAAGTCTTAAAGTTAAATTCATTTTCCTTAATCTCTCTGAATAGTAAATTTTAAATCTAGTGTTACTGAATGTGCAACATGAGATTATGACTTGGAATAGCAATGTGTTATGTAATGTGGTACTGAATCAGGTACAGTATGTAAAGACATCACAGATTGAAAGATTTGGGCAAAAGATGCAGGGGAAATGTTAGGAAGCACTTTTTTTATGCAGCAATGATCTAAAACCCGCTGCCCACAAGGGTGGTGGAAGCGGAGACGATCAATGACTTCAAGACGACGTTAGATGGCCACCTGACAGAAATAGACTTGCAAGGCTACGGGGATAGAGCCAGGGAGCAGGACTGACTGCATAGTTCCGAGGAGATCCGGCATGGATTTGATAGGCCAAATGGCCTCCTTCTGTGCCATAAATGACGATGACTCAGGAATAAGAGTCTTTTTACACCCTCCCCCCAGTGGAGGTGCATTAGTGCTACCACTGGAGGGCTGGTGAAATTTTAGACTGTCAGGTTTATACTGGAAGCTTTCAATATAATTGTGAACATAGGAATTTATAAGGGAAATTTTAAAATAAGGACAGAATGTACACTTTACAATGGGGAAATCAATTGTGTCTGCAGGGCCTGATCCAAATATTGTCCAGTCTCCAACCTTGCTTTACCTGAAGATTAAACTTGGACAAGATGACATATCAGTGAACACTTCCAGTCAATTTTTCCATTATAAATTATGTCTACATTTATAAATGGAAACAGTTTCTGTAAAATTATCACATTATAATTACACCCTTGTCAGTAGTGATGCCATAACGCCTTGGTTTTGCATTGTAGTACAGGCTGAGAATGGGAACAAAGAAATACCTACTCCAATTCTATTTTTCTGCTTCCCAAATTTCCATAAATCAAAGTATAACAAAAAGCCAGAATGTATGGCTTAAATAATGGGACTGAATTACACCTGCGTGCGTGATTGAATTACCCCAACTCTCCAACCTTGCTTCAGTGTGAGACTATTTTTGGACTTTACTCCCTACATACAACGTCACAGATAAAAAAATATTAAAGGATCTGTCGTGGTGCAGACACATCATCAAATAAGTCATCAGATTACTTTGAGAATAGACCAGTGGCACCTGAAGCTAAATGCAGCTTAGCAACTAACACTCCAGTTTCTCTCCCCTTCGCATGAACGTTTGAGATTTCGGCTGGAATTTTACCTCCATCGTCGGCTCCGTGTTCCGGGAGACGATGCATGTGCCGAAGTCACTCCCGCTCGGCACCTAGCCCATGCAATTAGCGGCTCGGCAGCGCATTTATGTCAGAAAAGGGCATGTGCAGGTGGGAGGGTGAGCATCAGCAGCGGCAGGGCTAAAGCCGGAAGAGGGTGTTGAAAGCCATTTAAAAGGGCTTCCAGGAACCTCAGCAGCTCTGAGAGGCTTACCTGCAGCAAAGAGCGCATTTGGAGGAGCAGCATATTGGAAAAAGGAATACAACAGCCTGAGGGTGAAAGGAGTGCAGCAAGAATTAAAGGGCCTCCCCATCCAGTAATTTTTAATAAACCTGAGACACACCAGCAGCAATGGCAGAGATGCAGCTGCATGACACCCAGGCTCTCTGAAGACTCCCTGCACGTCCTCCTCCAGGTGGCTGAGGGAAGGTGGGAAGTCCTCTTCCCATCAGACGGAAGGAGGAGGCCTCCCCAAGCCAGGAAGAAGGGGTGGCTGGAGGTAGAGGTGATGGTCAGCAGCCACAGGGTAGTGAGGAGGACATGGCTCCAGTACGGCAAGCAGGTCAATGAACTTCTGCGCTCTGCCAGAGTAAGGGACATTCCGCAGTCATCACAGCTTTTAACTGATACGGGAGGGTCAATGGGTGCTGATGCTGCAAAGTCGAAGCCACCCACTTTCAGTGATTGGTGGCAGTCCTGCCTTAGCCGATATGCTGGGCACATCGGAGATGCACAATGGTCCAGAGGTGTATCACCCGTGCACTTCAATGGCATTGGTTACAGATGCAGCATTCAGACCAAGGGGTGAGTGGGTGATCTTTCAAGTCAAGGGACTGAACTAATTGCCATGTGTCTCCAGAGGAGAAGAGGGCACATAATACCTAAGGGGGGGGGGGGGGGCCTGGACCGGTGGCGGGGTGGCCAACCTCACCTTTCTCACCAGAGTGAAGGAGGAAGCATTGATGCTTGCAGGGAAGGACAGAGGATGGCCAGTAGCTGATGGCGAGGCCGGCGCACCTGGCCAGGAGGGCGAGTTCCCCAGAGTGTGGTTGAGGGGCAGGTGGGGTTGGGGAGTGGGGGGCCGACTGGTTCAAGCAATGAAGGATGCTTGCAAAGTTAAAATCACACAAGTGGCCACACTGCAGTCAACGACATGTACTTCAGTCAGGAATGATCACAACTGACCATTCTGATTTCCCCTGCAGGTGAAACACAGCAGTGGCCAGGCAGCATCTCCAGGGCTCATTTGTCCACGTGAGGAGGAGGAGTGGACCTCAGGAGGGTGCAGCATCCCGTTCACTCCCCGAACCAACTCAGAGACAGTCACCTCGGTTGGGATGTGTGCCTCCTCAGATCCGTGGTCACAACCCGATGCCAACACCATACAAGTGCCGGACCAGTTGCCAGAGGCAGTACTGGACGATGCCTCTGACACTTGGAGGACCATGGGAGGCCAGGCCAGTGCAAAGCCCCATGCTGATGAGCCTCTGCTGACATCCATTCGGCAGGAGATGCTGCAGATGCAGCATACGATGTGTGGAGCTCTGGCGGCGCTACCAGAGACATTATGTGCTACGGCTCTGATTTTGTGTTGCTCATGGAGATCGCCAAAGTCCCTGTCCTCCGTCCATCAGGCTTCCTCTACTGACAGATTTGCAGCTGCTGTGGAGGGCCCGATCCTGGAGGCCCTGCAGAAACTCACAGACAGTGAGCTCCATGGACCAGTGCCTTGGAGAGCTCTCTCTGAGGCTCCTGCGACATCCAGAAGCTGCTCATCCCTCTGAGGTCAGCAGAGAGTCCCAATTGAGCCTTGACAGTGCAAAGGAGCAGTAGCAGAATTCATATGGGGGCTCCGCTCAGGGCGCTCCTTATGCATTCAGCAGCTCTTTCGCCCCTCGGCAGTGACATCAGTACTGCATAATCCCAGGGTGTCAGAGGGTGGTCCTGAGACTGCTGAGGGTCACTTCAACATGCCAGGGCCTGCACGGCCTCGGGCAGGCAGAGGACGCCTGCCAAAGTCATCCAAAGCAACGGGACAGCCTGAACCGCCCACCTGCACCTGCTATGGTTGGCGGCGAGGGATCGTCCACACGTGTGAGCACTCGCCAACATATCAAAAAATCATAACTGTGCTACCGGGTCACTAGTGCAATTTGTAAATATTTATTTGCTGTTAGAACTGATTAAAAATTATTAAATTTTTCACTTGGCATTTTCATCTGTCACAAATCAATGCTGGACCCTAAAGAAAAGCAAGACTACTTACGAAAGAACTACAGTGAGCTCGAAGGACAGTAAACAAGAAACTCTTCTGATTGCCTCAAACCTCTCTACTTTATTTTTCTTCTGCTCTTTTTTGTCTCTATTTGCATCTGTGTATCACATGTGCATGCTAGCGTGAGCGCATCGTATATCCGTAGGCGTTAACTGAATTAGAGTTTAAGTTTTAATAAATTTCACTTTTCTTCTTTAAACCTAAGAAAACCTGGTGTGCTCATTTCTTTGCCTTATAATTGGAAACTGGTGAACAAAGATTCACCAAGGGCAAGCTCAAAACACTGTTTAAAAATCAAACCCTGTTACAATAAGACCAGGTGAAGACAGTAAAAGACCCCTAGACACCTTTCTTACCTGGATGTAACAAGGATACTTGGGGAGGTGGCACATTCGGGCCATGTGGTGTTTGAGGGAAAGGTGGGCCGTAGTAGCTGAGATCTCCACCTGCAGGCTAGTGCTTCTGCGCTTCCAGCTCATGTGAATGCCTCATTTCAGACTGACATGCAAGTTGCTGGGTGCTGAGCCTCCATTCAGGAGAAATGTCTGAATCTACAAGCCTCCCAGGTCTCCCTTGCACTTAACTCCCGCAAACCTCCAGCTCCCTCCCAGTCATTCAGGTGGCTGCACCCCCTCTTCCACAGCCATTTCACCATCCTCGTCTGAGGATGCCTCACGCTGAATGAAGTCCCCCACAATCGCCAGGTTAAGTAAGGTGCAGCAGGCAACAACAATACAAGATATCCTTGCTGGAGAGTACTGTAGGGCACCGCCTGAGCGATCAAGACACCAAATCTCATCGAGAAGACCTATGGTCTGCTCTATGGTAACTCTGGTGGTCGCATGGCTTGCATTGTACCGTTCCTCTGCCTCATTCCGTGGGTTCCTCACCAGTGTCGTCAGCCATATCTTCAGTGGATAACCCCGTCACCAAGTATCCATTCTTGCAGGCATTCAGGAAGGCTGAATAGTGCTGGCACCTGGGAGTTCTGGAGAATGAATGCGTTGTGACTGCTTCCAGGATAACGAGCGCACACCTGCAATATACCCTTACGGTGGTCACAGACAAGTTGCACATTCATTGAGTGAAACCCCTTCCGATTAATTAAGGCCCCCGACTGGTCTGTAGGTTAAAGGCCTGCTAACCGACCCGAACCAGACGACATGTGTTGGGTTCGGGTCAGGTCGCTCTTGCAGGTCTGGCTTTCGAGCTCGGGTCAGGTCGGGCCGGATCCAGGTCAGGGACACACAGTACTCCACAGACTGGAGTCAGCGTCTCTACGATGTCATCATGCTCATGCTGCAGCAGTGCAGCTTCCATCCATCCAAATGTGGTAAGTACAGTGAGTGCACTACGGTTGGGTCGGGTTGGGGTCGGACGCGAGAAAAAATGGAAGGACTCGGGCCGGGTCGGGCTCTGGTCTTCTTTTCCAGACCCCAGCAGGCCTTTACTGCAGGTGCTCTAATGGCCACGGGTGCAGTCAATTACACCTTGGATCATGGGGAACCTAGCAATGGCGCCGAGGCCTCCGATTTTCTTGGCCTGACTGGCGGCATCCGTCTGGAACTTGAAGAACTGATTGATGCCATATTCAGGCGTGCCAATTACCACCTTAATGCATTGATGCGCTGATGACTGCGAGACTCCCCACATCTCCTGAAGGAGCCTGGAAGGAGCCTGATGTGTAGAGGTTTAGAGTAGATTCAGCACGACCGGCAGTGGATGGCCATCCACACGGTTGAAAGCGACCTCCGCTGCCAGCATCTTACACAGAGATGCGACAGACTCTCAGGAAAGGCGCAGTCTTCTTCGGCACTGGCGTTCTGACATTTTCAGAAAGCTCATAACGCGGGTGATTGACCCTGCCCGTTGGGTAGGCTCGTCTCTTCACAGGTGGTTGCACCCTGTACACTCTGTGACCTTCTTTCCCTCCTCCATTACCAAGCTGCACTTGGCGAGCAGGTTGCTGATTTCTCTGGCCAGTTGTCCTCCTGTCTCTCCTGTGGCGAGGTCTTCCTCATTAGATGAGCTGCCTCCAAAGTGGACAATTCCCATGGCTACAGTGTCCCAGAGATGTTATGAGGACAGGTATTTGCAGCCTGCTGCAAGGACAGGCAATCACAACCCCCCTCCCCTACACAGAATAAATCAGTGCTGCTGTGGCCCAACCAGGAGTAACTAACACTCAGGTGAACCAGCAGAAACAGCTCCAAACTTAAAATTAGCGCACAAGAATATCACAGAAGAATGAAAAAACCAGTACCTCCAACTCCTTCACAGATACACTGGTTGCCGCTCTTTTAAAGTTGCTGGGTTCCCAACTCCCCCTTCGACTTGTTTGGCAGACATTAAGTTTGATAGCCAACATAAAATGGCTGTCAATTGGATTTTAGATTACCTCAATTGGTCCTTAATTGCTGCAAAGCGGATGGCGAATGGCACCTTGATCTCGCCCGCCGTCTGACCTACATAAAATGGGGATTGGGCGCCATGACGTCAGGGACCCAACCTCATCGTACATCATTTTTCACCTCGGCTGCCTCGGAGGACGCCTGTTTTTTGCAGGTAAAATTCCAGCCTTGATTTCAGTGTTGTTCTGTGATTGCCCAGGAATTAGAAACTTAACATATGGGCAATCGTAGGCACAAACCCACATAAGTACACTGGAGTCAATTTGAGCTGTTGTAGCTGGTTGTTAATCTTGGCTCTAGATCCCCAAAAAAAGCATGAACTTATTTTGTATTAGTAAAGTGTGAAGTCTGGATTGCGATGCTGCACACTTGATGTAAAACTTTTACTCCTGTAACACTCCATCACCCATGATTCAATCATTCTGCCCAGGTGATTGACTCCCAAACTTGACGTTCCTTTTCTCGAGCTACAGCAGATCACACAAGATAAACAAAAAGCACATGTACAGCAGCAAATTAAGTGTAAATAAAACAATATTGTTTTATTCTTATCCTTACAATAAAGATAGTTTATACTTTCTACCGCCAACACTTCACTTGCTAACAGGTACAAGAAAATCTCATGTTTCAGCCCTCTCTTTCCAACATATTGGTTCCATACTGTTTCCAGCTTGCTAATTGACCTGCCAAACAAACCAACATTTCTCATCCGCAACTTGACAACAATATGAATCCACTATTCATTACAAGAATGGAGCGTAATTACACTTCTAGCCTGAAAGGGGCACACATCTATGTTCTATTTTACATGGTATAATGTTCTGCCAAAATGTCCTCTGATAGCACCATGAGCCTCACAAGAGTACAGAAAATATAACAGATACAAGTTATAAAATATACCAATGGCCAGAAAGCGAAAAACATCCACAGACTTCATTAAATTGTCCCTTTCAAATATAAAATTAAATATTTCCCAAGTTCTGACAAAGGGCTGCTACTCAAAGCGTTAATCCATTTTTCTATCTCAGATGCTGGGAGGCAATTTTCTGCTTTTATTTTGGATTTTATATTTTTAATTCCCTAAATATTTATTTCCTATAACTGATGTCAATCTGAAACATTCTAAAATCAAAAGGATTGCATTTAATTGTAATTATAAAGCAAGTCAGAGAATCCCTCAAAAAAAAACTGCTGTATAACCAGACTTCCAATTTTCCACAGCATTGTCCCAACTCTTAACAGAAGTTTGAAGATAAACACATACTTACATTAACAGTCTGCCTAAAGCAGGCTCCGGTTCAATTCCTCCTTCAAGCCATTGTCTTGTGCTGCTTTCTTCAATGCTCTTTGTGATTCCCTCAATATCTCAGGTTGTGCACAAATTTACCCCTTTTCCTCCCTCTTGGTTTTTTCCCTTGTATTTGTTCTACTAAAACCTCAACATCTCATCCCTTCTCAGCACGTGCCCCATCTAATTAATCTGACTATAGCAAGATTATGAATACACTTCTGAATGAAGTTTTGCTACCACAGTGAACTAATCTCTGAGCATGAATTGCAAGCTTGAAAATTAAACCCGAGTTAGTGAACTGGTGATAATTTTTCAGCGCAATATTCAAAAGGACTCAATGAAAAAAATGATCAATTGAAGGGAACTGGCTTTATTCAGATACTTGCCAAACCTCTCATTTGCCAAACACAGCACAATCACTTGCATGCAACAGCACCTCGATCAAAGAATTACAAGATCATTACTACTCTGCAGGTAAAAATTCTCTCTCTCAGGATTGGATTGATACTGAGCTCTTGGAAACTCAAACTAGTGTGAGGGACCCTGCCCGCCACCCCCCACCCCTCTCCCAACAGTGTTCTGAATTATATTGCTACTTCGTTAACGTGGATCAAAAAACACTTTGGCGCCGTAAACAAGTGGCAGTATAAATGCAGACTTCATAAGATTTATTAATAGTTTCTACATGCTCGGCATCTAGATTGTCTGTCAGTATACAACAGTCAGTCTACATTTAAGCTACTACAGGCTTTGTGAAACCTCAGCCACACAGTAGAATTAACAGAAATTCTTTCGTAAGAATACATTCCCTTGATTCACAGGCTGGAATATTAAAAGTTCAAGCAACTCTTCTCCACTAATTCCCAAAGCATACCACTTTGAGGGTACAACAAGCCTGTCAAGCTGCCCATGTAGATAGCATGCAAGAGTCAATTATGTGAAATTTGCATTAGTAATTTATAGCAAAATCTGCAGGGTCAGCATAATTACTTTTCAAGTTGCCTTACTCAAATCTTTTGGTCGTGAAACAAACATAAAAAGTTTTGCATGAGCAGTCTTAAACTTCTAACAAAGGCTCTAAACAGTATAGTAACTATGTGACACAGTTCTGCCCTTTGTCAAGGAAACATGCTATGATGAATGATGATTTTTTTTTTTTAAATCCACTGGCTAGAAACCCGAATTAAATTTTTAAAAAAGATAAAAAAAGATAAAACGTGACTTTGCTAGCAGCCAAGATGGCCACTGCAATTTGCATCACTATACTCTACATTGCAATGCATCAAGGCGGAGACAAGTTGCCTGCCCAGTCCCCTCAAGAACAATGACTTAGGGAATTTGAGTGTACTACCTGTCCTGCTCCCATTAGCAAGACATTAAGGCAATCGCTTGGGACATTAAACTGGTGGAGATGAACCACTCAAACCTAATCACTGGAACAATGGGGCCCTGCTTGAGAGAAGGGAATTCCTAGACATGGTCTGATTAAGTTCCAAGAGGAAATATACACTGATAGCCAACATGCTGAATCACTGGGTGACAGTCATGTGACATGCCCACCCCCTGTGTGTTTAAGCTGATGTTTTCTCTGCAGCAACCGACACGAGCAGCTAGACACCGACCAGAGAAAACCCAAGTGGAGTCCCTCCTGTCTCTCTCTCTCTCTTTTGCTCTTTCCAGTCCACCTTGCAAACTTTGAACCCTGCCTGCTGGACGTAATCATCTAAACCTATCAGTGCTGCAGACAGAGACCCCACGAAGGAAATCATCTACATTGCTGTCTCCAGAAGAACCACTGAACCAGCTGTCGACATCTGCAAACCAGAAGCCTCAGGGCCACTAGGTTCAGCCTGAAGCCAGCCAAGTCACCAACCAACACAGACTATATGCCCATTTTTACTGTTCCAAACTCTAATCTGACCAATCTATTCTTCCCCGCTCTGTAACATGTTTATGAGAGAACCTCAAGAGTGTGCGTGTTTGACAGAGAAAGAGTTGAAGCATAGTTTATTATTTTACTTAGATCGGTTTAAGTATAATAAAGCTAATCTCTTTGCTAAACTCAAGAAAACCTGTCCGATTGGTTCTTTATACGATCAAAGCACGTAAATAGTTAAACACTCACTGAATTGGCAAGTATGACTTTGTGGTCAAACAAGGAGAGGGACAAGAGGGAGCACTTAGACCCCTCCTCACCTGATCATAACACCTTTCACTTGTGGAAAATAGGTTTTAAATCCAGTTCAGTCTGATGTAACTTGCTTTCCATCAGCTATAAAGGTCCTTGGCAATCTGGTCAGAATAACATTTTTGCCTCATCAGTTTGTTTGCATTGCATTAACCTTGAAAGACCAAATTCATACCAACAGTGTGACAAAATACATGCCTCAAATTGTTTCAAGCAATTAGCAAATATATCTATGCTTGCACATTCCAAAGTTAATAAAACCAATAAGTAAAATATATCTCAGTTGTAAATAAATACTTAAAAGTTATTGCTGTACCTATATAAACTAGGGGCAATGTCAATGACGGAGCAAAGAAACAACCACACATAGAAGAATAATCGATAATAAGTGAGATGGCACAGATCCTGGAATGCTTCAGGAGTTAAAGGAGGAAATTACTGATGCATTTTCAGGGCTACAACACAAAATCCAAGGACAAAAAAAGAATGGCAAATAACAATCCAAGTTACAAAAAGAGCATGGCACCAAATTAATTCAGTTAGTGAACATCTGCAGGTGTTAAGACTGCCTGAAGGGCATTCTAGGGGATGCCATGAGTGGGCATGTAGAAAGGGGGCAGTCAGTACTGGTTTCAGAAATAATACATCCAAGTTTCAGAAACTTAGTGGATTTTTTCTAAGCTTATAAACAAGGATATTTTCCAAAGCATATATTCCAAAGTTCTGAACGTGAGGTTAATAAGGAAGCTGAATGTGGAGTTAAAAAGTGGCTTGGCAACGGGACACAGTGAGTGGTGACCTGCCTGGGAAAAGGCAACCAGTGGAGTTCGCCAAGAATTGGTTTTGTGCCCTCTTCTATTTACAATGCCTGTTAATGATATGGAACAGAATGTGTATAGTATTATTAAATTTTCTAATAAATCTCTGAGCAGGTAATGATTATGAAACTATCAGACATGAGTCAATTATGTATATGAGCTGAGTTTCTTTGACATTGGGTATAAGACTAGAGGACACAAATATAAAATTCACAAAGTTTCAGCAAGGTTAGAAATTAGAAACCCCCCAAGTACACTGTCTCTATGTGGTATAAACACCCAGAGAATGCACCTGATGTGGTCAATTGGCACCTTTAAGAAGGAGCTAGATCAATATCTTTTGCAATGAGTTACACTGGTATTTAATAATGGGACAACTGGAGAAATAAATTACTATTCCTCAAAACTGGAAGTCTGCTATAGAATAATCATACAATGACTCTGGACCAGGTAGGATTGATGAGTTGAATAATCTTTCATTCTAGATTTTCATGTTCTAATGTTAACTATACATGTTGGACACACACGCGTGACTGAAACAGCCACAAAGCAAAGTCAAGGTAATACATTGTCTCCCATGCATCTTTAGCTGCATCCTCATCCACAGTACCTATTATAATGGCCAGTTCACTAAGAAACCGGATAAAATAAGCACTTTTAAAGGCTACTTAATATTTAAAAACTGCAGCCAATGGCAAATATCAAGCTCTCTTCCCATCAGTTGCAGGTAGAAATACAAACTGCCTGACATACTTTATTCCAGTTGCAGCAGAAACCTAATTTTCTCTGTGGAACTACTGCCAACTTGAGGTTCCAATTCTCCCAGCACTCAAGATGGAATGGTGCCAGATGACTGCAAGTGGGGGAAAATAACTCAGGAGACCTGCATAGCAACACTCTCAAAACTGGCATTCCAATGTAAAGATATTTTTCCACTTTCAAAAGAGATCCAGGGAGGTAAACCTCAAACTGACTCCTATCAGCTCATGCACGCACTCCCCTCATTTCCATTAACTAATGCATCACTCTTAATCAACGCATGTTGGAGATTGGTGACTCATTGTTATCATCACTAGAAAGGAGGCTATCTGACTTACAAGTTTATTTCTAAGTGGAGACCTCATGGTAACTTATGAGATCCACAATAATGCAAATTCCTGATGTAGTCCAGTCCCCAGAGATCGAGTCCCTACATTGCAGAGTACTACCGCTGTTGGGAATCCACAAATGTACTTTAAAATAATCCTAGCAGGCCCCAATAGTATTAGTAGATGCACCTCCATCCAGAATCCAGTTTACAGTATCACCTGGGTTTGTGGCAGGCTCATTCTCACCTAAACTTGTGTTTAAAAAATTCCTGTTCATGGCCTTGTGCCAGTGACTGACCAGTATGTTCACCAGACTGCATAGGTCGTAACAAGAAAAATATGCATCACTTCATCCAAATATAGTCATTATATGGAACCTATGGAAGAATAACTAAAATCCACCAGATACATTTGAAGGTCACTCCAGACCACAGTAAACAATGATTGTAGCTACTGTACTAGTGAACTACAAATACTCATAACACTGCTGCTGCAGTATACAATATAGAGTGGTGTACAGTCAGGAGGGAATGCCCTGGGAGTCCTCAACATTGACTTCGGACCCCATGAAGTCTCATGGTATCAGGTCAAACATGGATAAGGAAACCTCCTGATGGTTACCACCTACTGCCCTCCCAGAGGGGATGAATCGGTACTCTTGAAGAAGCACTGAGGGTAGCAAGGGCATAGAATGTACTCTGGGTGGGGGCTTCAATGTCCATCACCAAGAGTGGCATGACAGCACCACTACTGGCCGTGCTGGTCAAGTCCTTATGGAACTATCTGCCAGATTGGGCTGAGGGCAGGCGGTGAAAGAACCAGTAACAGGGAAAAACCTACTTGACATCACCCTCTGTTCATGACAGTATTGGTAGGAGTGACCACTGCACATTCCTCATGGAGACGAAGTCTTATTTTCACATTGAGGAAGCCCTCCATCGTGCTAAATGGGATTGATTCAGAACAGATCTAGCAACTCAAAACTAGGCATCCATGAGCATTGTGGGCCATCAGCAGCAGCATTATTGTATTCAACCACAATCTGCAATCTCATAGCCAGGCATATCCCTCTATACCACTCTACCATTACCAGCAACCCCGGTTCAATGAGGAGTGCAGGAGAGGATGCCAGGAGCAACACCAGGCACATCTAAACATGAGGTGCCAATCTAGTGAAACTACAACACAGGACTACATGCATTAAACAGCGGAAACAGAGCAAAATGATTCCACTATGGATCAGATCAAAGCTTTGCAGTCCTGCCGCATTGAGCCATAAATGGTGCTAGACAATTAAACAACTAACTGGAGGAGGCTCCACAAACATTCCTATCCTCAATGAAGGCACAGCCCAGCAAGTCAGTGCAAAAGGTAAGGCTGAAACATTTGCACCCATCTTCAGCCAGAAGTGCCGAGAGATAATCCATCTCAGCCTCCTCCTAAGGCCCCCAGAGGCACAGATGCTAGTCTTCAGCTAATTTGATTTACACCATGTGATATCAAAAAATGGCTGAAGGTACTGGTTACAGCAAACGTTATGGGCCCTGACAACATCCTGGTTGTAGTACTGAAGACTTGTGCTCCAAAACTAGTTGCACACCTAGCCAAGCTAAACAGTAAAGCTACAACACCAGCATCTATCCAAGAACGTGAAAATTTCCCCGGTTATGTCCTGTTCACAAAAGCAGGACAAATCCGACCCAGCCAATTACCATCCCATCAGTCTACTCTCAATCACCGGCAGTGATGAAAGGCGTCATTGACAGCACTATCAAGCAGCAATTACTCAGCAATAATCTGCTCACCGATTTTGTTTGGGTTCTGCCAGGACCGCTCAGCTCTAGACTTCATTACAGCCTTAGTCCAAACAAGGACAAAAGAGCTGAGGCGACAGTGACTGCCCTTGACATCAAGGAACCCAGGCCGATTTGAAGTCAATGGGAATCAGGGGAAAACTTTCCACTGGTTGGAGTCATACCTAGCACAAAGGAAGATGGTTGTGGTGTTGGAAGCCAATCATCACAGCCCTAGGACATTGCTGCAGGAGTTCCTCAGGGTAGTGTCCTAGGCCCAACCATCTTCATCAATGACCTTCCCTCCATCATAAAGTCGGAATGGGGATGTTCACTGATTGCAGTGTTCAGTACCATTTGCAACTCCTCAGGTACTAAAGCAGTTTGTGCTTGCATGCAGCAAGACAACATGCAGGCTTGAGCTGATAAGTGACAAGTAACATTTACGCCACGCAAGTGCCAGACAATGACCATCGCTGAATCCCCAACTATCAACATCCTGGAGGTTACCATGGATCTAAACTTTACTGGACCAGCCACATAAATACTGTGGCTACAAGAGCATCTAAGGCTGGGAATTCTGCACTGAGTAGCTCACCTCCTGACTCCCCAAAGCCTGCTCACCATCTAAAGGGTACAAAGTCAGGAGTGTGATGGAACACTCGCCACTTGCCTGGATGAGTTCAGCTCCTACGCTCAAGAAGCTCAACACCATCCAGGACAAAGCAGCCTGCTTGATCAGGCACCCCATTCACCACCTTCAACATTCACTTCCTTCACTACCAATGCACAGCGGCAGCAGTGTGCACCATCTACAAGATGCACTGCAGCAACTCACCAAAGCTCCTTTGACAGCACCTTCCAAACCCGCCTGCTACCTAAAACAAGGGCAGCAGAGGCATGGGAATACCACTATCTGCAAGTTCCCTTCCAAGCTGCACACCATCCTGAATTGGAACTATACTGTGGTTCCCTCACTGTCGCCGGGTCAAAGACCTGGAACTCTCTTCCGAACCGCGCTGTGGGCATACCTACACCACATGGACTGCAGCCGTGCAAGGCAGCGGCTCAATACAATCTTCTCAAGGGAAAATAGGGATGGGCAACAAATGTGCACATCCCTTGAACAAATAAAAAACCTTTTCCTTCTCTGCTGGTATTGCCACTCTACTCACTTTTCCAATAGGAAGCTTGGGGGAAATTACTTGAATAGTAGCTATTGTTTTGTAAGCAGATGCAGACAGCCATTTTGTTTGCCAACTGTTTCACCAAAACCTGCCCATAGTTGATATTCTTTAACCATTGTTTTACACTACATGTAAAATAAAAACTGAATAAAACTTTGAACTACATCCCTCGTAAGGATTAATTCTTTTTGTTTAAATCATTTAATATCCATTTAAATTGGAGACGTTACAGAGTTTAAAAAGTTGAACAAGCTGAATTATTAATGCCAGCACATTATCTAGGCTGATAGTTCGCCATGGAAATATTGCCTGCCCCTTCCCCACCTCATTCCTACAGCTAAAACTCTCATCCATCTTCAAGTCCCATTTCAAGTCTTGAGTCCATCATCTATGGTGACATTTTACTGCAATACTGAGTGTTGCTGTCTTTTCTTTTGTCTGCCTATTCAAGCTAATGTCGAAGGCACTATCCAAAAGAGGAGTTCTCCCACAGCTGCTGCCAATATTCATTTGTTAACCAACATAATGAAAGCAGGTGATTTAGCTCATCTGGTATTTGTGGGGCCTCATTGTGCATAGATTGGCTGTCATATTTGCCTACATAACAATGACTGCACTCCAAAAGTAATACATTGTTGTAAAATGCTTTTGGATGTCCGGTCAACATGAAAAACACTATATAAATGGAAGTTCTTTCAGTCACATAATTACACAAAGTACTTTGATATATTTTTGAGCCAAAATAAGGCAAAACATAGATACAAATTATTTCTTTGCCATCTTCAAACTTGATGTTTCTCAGTTCCCGTACAAACTCGAGCTCATCCAGATCTCTATCTGCATCTTATCCTATATTAAGTATCATTCACCCATCACCTCATTCCTCATCAAACTCACTGGTGTCCCATCTCTCAGCACATCTGGTTCAAAATCATTGCCCTCATTTATAGATCCCACCTTGATTTTGCCCATCTTACCGTTGTATCAGCCTCCAACCTTATTTTCAGATCTCAGCTCACACTGTCCGTGTCTGGACCTTTATATGTTTCTTCATTGACATCCTTCCCCCCCACCCCTCCCCCAAATCAATGGTGATGAAGCCTTCAGTCGTTAAAAGTTCTATGCTATAAAATTCTCTTCTTAAATTTCTCAATCTTGCTAATTTCTACCCAGTTTTAAAAGCCTCCTCAAAACCTACCCCTTTAACCCGACCTTTAGTCATCACCCCTTTCTGCTCAGTATCCAGTACACCCTTTGTGAAACACATTGGGACATTTTGCTATATTAAAAGGTGACTTGCTGCAGCATATTCCAATTAGCTTTCCAGCAAAGTGGCATGAATTTGCCAACAGAGGATTGGGGCGTGCAATACATGGTCTAACTTATGGCGTTCACTGCCATCACAACACATTCCAGCCCATTAAGTTGGGGATACAGCTCAAGCTGCTAAGTGCTGAGAAAAAAAAGTTGGATGAAGCAAACACAAGGTTGCACCTCCAGCATCAGTGGAGTCCTGCTCGATTTTCTCCCCTAGAATGTTTACAAGGGGAACCTGGGTTTCTATCTCCATTATTCAGAGCTCGAGTGACAGCTGAATAGAAATAAAAACCCTAAAAACAAGGATTTCTGGCATACTATCTTTACTAAAACGAAAAAATAGGAAACCAACCCTCTATTCGAGGGAGAGAGAAGCAATGGGGGAGTGGAAAGAATGAAACTCCACACATCCTGCTGAGGGAGTGGGGAAGAAGAGAGCATGAATGAGATTTATTGGGCAGGGATGGAAAGAGAAAAAGAGGGGAGAGAGAAAATGATTTGCCAGAAGGGAGATGTATTTTTTTAAATTTTTCTCACCGTCTCAGCTAGTAAGAGCAGGTCAGCATACAGCTGGCTACAGGAATGGGACTGGATGCATGAGAGTCATGGATTTATATGAAAGCTTGATGTTGAAGTTGATGATCACGTGCAACTCAGCCCCAGAACATTACCAGTAAAGGCCTGCTATCCGACCCCGACCGGACCAGACGACATGTGTTAGGTTTGGGTCACGTCGCACTTCTGGGTCCAGCATTCGGACTCGGGCCGGACTAGAAAGGTGGTTTTGTTACAGTTATTTTAAGCTTGTGCGGATCAGCAACAAAGTGAAAAACGGAAGGCAAGTTAACTGATGGTCGGATTGGGCACGGGAAAAAAAATGGAAGGACTCGGGCTGGGTCAGGTTTTTGTTTTGCAGACCCGAGCAGGCTTTTAATCACTGGAGGTACTGGAAAGGCTGGCTATGTTTAGGGTAGATAAGTCACCTGATCCAGACAACTTGCATCCCAGGTTGCTAAAGGAAGTGGGGGGGGGGGGGGGGGTGGAGAAGAGATACTGGAAGGGCTTGCAACCTTCCTAGATACAGGGGAGGTGCCAGAGGATTGGAAAGTGACAAATGTGACACCCTTATTCTAGAAAGGGTATAAGGACAGTCCAAGCAACTACAGGCTATTTAATTTATCAGTGGTGGGCAATGCTTTAGAATCAATAATCAGGGGGGAAAAAAAAGACACTTGGAGAGTTTGAGTTAATTAAGGACAGCCAGCACGAATTTGTAACAGACGGATCATGCTTGACTAATCTAACTGAATTTTTTCGATGAAGTAACAGAAGGTTGATGAAGGAAATGCGGCACATACGAACATACAAATTAGGAGCAGGAGTAGATCACTCAGGCCCTCGAGCCTGCTTCCACCACCTTTTGAGAAAGAGAATTCCAAAGACTCACGACCCTCTGGAGAGAAAACATTTCTCCTCATTTCTGTCTTAAATGGGCGCCCCCTTATTTTTAAACAGTGACCCCTAGTTCTAGATTCTCCCACAAGTGGAAACATCATTTTCACATCCACCTTGTCAAGATTCCTCAGTATCTTATACTTTGCAATCAAATCACCTCTTACTCTTCTAAACTCCAGCGGATACAAGTCTAGCCTGTCCAACCTTTCTTCATAAGTCAACCCACCAATTCCAGGTATTAGTTTAGTAAACCTTCTCTGAACTGCTTCCAATGCATTTACATCCTTCCTTAAATAAGGAGACCAATACTGTACAGAGTACTCCAGATATGTTTGCACCAATGTTCTCTTACAGCTGAAGCAGAACCTTAGGGCGGCACAGTGGCGCAGTGGTTAGCACCGCAGCCTCACAGCTCCAGGGACCCGGGTTCGATTCCGGGTACTGCCTGTGTGGAGTTTGCAAGTTCTCCCTGTGTCTGCGTGGGTTTTCTCCGGGTGCTCCGGTTTCCTCCCACAAGCCAAAAGACTTGCAGGTTGATAGGTAAATTGGCCATTATAAAATTGTCACTAGTATAGGTAGGTGGTAGGGAAATATAGGGACAGGTGGGGATGTTTGGTAGGAATATGGGATTAGTGTAGGATTAGTATAAATGGGTGGTTGATGTTCGGCACAGACTCGGTGGGCCGAAGGGCCTGTTTCAGTGCTGTATCTCTAATCTAATCTAAAATCTAATCTCCCTACTTTTGTATTCAATTCCCTTCGCAATAAACAATAACATTATATTAGCTTTCCTAATTACTTGCTGAACCTGCATACCTTTTGCAATTCATGCACTAGGACACCCCAGATCCTTGTGCATCTCAGAGCTCTGCAATCTCTCACCATTTAGATAATATGCTTAGTTATTCTTCCTGCCAAAATGGACAATTTCACATTTTCCCACATTATACTCCATTTGCCAGATCTTTGCCCACTCATTTAACCTGTCTATATCCCTTTGTAGCCTCATGTCCTCTCCACAACTTACTTTCCTACCTATCTTTGTGTCATCTGCAAAGTTAGCAACCATACCTTCAGTCCCTTCATCCAAGTCCTTCATATAAATTGTTAAAAGTTGAGGTCCCAGCTCTGATCCCTGTGGCACACCACTTGCTACATCTTGCCAACCAGAAAATGACCCATTTATGCCTACTGTTTCTTGTTAACGAGCCAATCTTCTATCCATGCCAATATGTTACCCCCTGCACCACAAGCTTTTATTTTCCGCAATATGCTTTTTTTCCCCCCCGCAATAATCTTTGATGTGGTACCTTATCAAATGCCTACTGGAAATCTAGGTACAGTACATCCACTGGTTCCCATTACTTCTTCAAAGAACTCTAATAAATTGGTTAAACATGATTTCCCTTTCACAAAACCATGTTGACTCTGCCTGATTACCTTGAATTTTTCTAAGTGCCCTCCTATAACGTCTTTAACAATAGCTTCTAACATTTTCCCTATGACCGATGCTAACCTAACTGGCCTGTAGTTTCCTGCTGTCTCCCTCCCTTTTTAAAAAAAGCAGTTACATCGGTTATTTCCCAATCTAATGGAACCTTGCCCGAATCTAGGGAATTTTGGAAAATTAAAACCAACGCATCAACTATCGCACTAGCCACTTCTTTTAAGACCCTAGGATAAAATCCATCAGGATCCGGGGACTTGTCAGCTCACAGCTCCAACATTTTGCTCAGTACCTCTTCCCTGGTGATTGTAATTTCCTTGAGTTCTTTCCATTTCATGATTT
The DNA here is from genome assembly GCF_036365525.1 of Heterodontus francisci. Taxonomy (NCBI): domain Eukaryota; kingdom Metazoa; phylum Chordata; class Chondrichthyes; order Heterodontiformes; family Heterodontidae; genus Heterodontus; species Heterodontus francisci. The sequence continues at coordinate 70,875,293 of NC_090396.1, read as the reverse complement.
ACAGCTAGTGCTGGGATGTTACTTGTATACTCTATAGTGAAGACCAATACAAAATACCTGTTTAATTCCCCTGTCATCTCCTTATTTTCCATTATTAATTCCTTAGATTCACTGTTTTACAGGACCAACACTCATTTTGTTAACTCTTTATTTTGGTAAATATCTATAGGAACTCTTACTATCTGTTTTTATATTTCCAGCTAGCTTTCTCTCGTAATCTAATTTTTTCCTCCTTATTAATCTTTTAGTCATTCCTTGATGTTTTTTATATTCTGTCTAATCTTCTGACCTGCCACCCATCTTTGTGCAATTGTATGCTTTTTCTTTAAGTTTGATACTATCTTTAACTTTTTTGGTTAACCAGATGGTGGATCCTCCCCTTGCAATTTTTCTTTCTAGTTGGAATGTATTTATTCTGTGTATTCTGAAATATCCCCTTAAATGTCTGCCATTGCATCTCTATTGACCTATCTCTTAACCTACTTTGCCAGATCACTTTTGCTAGCTCTGCTTTCATGCCCTCACAATTGTCCTTTTTTAAGTTTAAAATACTAGGCTTAGACACATTCTTCTCTCCCTCAAACTGAATGCAAAATTCAATCATATTATGATTGCTGCTGCCTAGGGGCGCCTTCACTATGAGGTCATTAATTAATCCTATCCTGTTGCACAATACCAGGTCTGGTATAGCCTACTCTCTGGCTAGCTCCAAAACATGCTGTTCTAAGAAATTATCCCAAAAACATTCTCTGAACTCCTCATCTAGGCTGCCTTTGCCCATCTGATTTTTCCAGTCTATAACATAGATTAAAATCTCCCATGATTATCAGCTGCCTTTCTGACAAGCTCCCATCATTCTTCCTTTATACCCCGTCCTACTGAGTGGTTACTGTTAGGGGGTCTGTACATCACTCCCACAAGTGACTTCTTGCCTTTATCATTTCTCATCTCAACCCAAACTGCTTCGACATACTGGTTTCCTGAACTTAGGTCATCCCTCTCTATTACACTAATACCATCATTAATTAACAGCGCCATCCTTCCACCTTTTCCAGGCTTCCTGCCCTTCCAAAATGTCATATACCCTTCAATATTCAGGTCCCAATCTAGGTCATCCTGCAGCCATGTAATAGCTATCAGATCGTACTTATTTACTTCTATTTGTGCTATCAGTTCATCTTTGTTTCAAATGCTTCATGTATTCAGATACAGAGCCTTTAGTTTTGTCCTTTTATTATTTTTGCAACCTCTAGCCTTATCTGATTTAATCTTAGATTTGTACTCTCTGCCCCTTCCTGTCACAGTCTGTTTAGCATTTTCCATATTAGTACCTTTCTCTCTTGCCTTGTCTTTACTCTTTGATTTACCACCTCTTCCCAAATTTGATCACTATTTAGTGTAAAACCCTCTCGACTTCCCTAGTTAAGCGGCTCGCTAGAGCACTGGTCCCAGCACGGTTCAGGTGTAGACCATCCCAACGGTACAGCCACCACTTTCCCCAGTACTGGTGCCAGTACCCCACGAACTGGAACCCACTTCTACCACACCAGTCTTTGAGCCACGCATTCATTTCTCTTATCTTTTTTGCCCTACTCCAATTTGCACGTAGATCAGGTAATAATCCAGTGATTATTACTTTTGAGGTTCTGCTTCTTAATTTGGTGCCTAGCTCCTCATACTGACCATGACCTCTTTCCTTGAAGTGCCTAAGTCATTGGTACCTACATGGGCCATGACAACTGGTTCCTCCTCCTCCCACTGTAACTTCCTCTCCAGCCCCGAGCAGATGTCCCAAACCCAGGCACCGGGCAGGCAACACAGCCTTCTGGACTCTCACTCTTTGCTGCAGAGAAGTGTTCCTCCCCCGACTATACTGTCCCCTATTACCACTACAATCCTATTAATTCCCCCCGCTTGAATGGCTTCCTGCACCATGGTGCCATGGTCAGTTTGCTCATCCAACCTGCAGCACCACTTCTCATCCATACAAGCTGAAAGAACATCAAACCTGTTGGACAACTGCAAAGGCTGAGGCTCCTCCTTTTCTGCCTTCTCAATCCCCTTACCCATTGAGAATGTTGTCTACATGGATTTTAAGGTGTTGGATAAAGTACCATGTAAAAGGCTGGTTAACAAAATTGAGTCTCATGGAATAAGAGGGTCTGTGTCCAATTGGATTAAAAATTGGCTTTAAGGCAGAAAACAGCGAGTTGTGGTAAATGGTTGCTGCTCAGACTGGAGGATGGTAGACAGTGGTGTTCCCCAAGGGTCAGTGCTAGGACCACTGCATTCTTTTGTTATATATAAATGACTTGGATCTTGGAATACAGACTAGAATTTCAAAATTTGCTGATGGTACCAAACTTGGAGGAGTGGCAAAGAATGAAAACGATAGGAACCACCTGCAACAGGACATGGATAGGCTAGCAGAATGGGCAGACAAGTGGCAGATGGAATTTAATACAAACAAGTGTGATGTGATGCATTTTGGCAGAAGGGACAGGGTGAGGTAATATAGACTTAATCCATGCTAAAGTGCGTGCAGGGACAGAGGGACGTGGGGTGCATGTGCATCGACCTTTGAAGTTAGCAGGTCTTATTGAGAGAGTGGTTAGCAAAGCATATGGGATCTTGGCCTTCATAAATAGTGGCATAGTGTACAAAAGCAGGGAACATAGGAAATAGGAGCAAGAGTAGGCCAGTCAGCCCCTTGAGCCTGCTCCGCCATTCAACTAGATCATGGCTGATCTTCTACCTTAACTCCATTTTCCCACACTATCCACATATCCCTTGATATCTTTATTATCTAGAAATCTATCAATCTGTCTTCAATATATTCAATGACTCAGCCTCTACAGCCCTCTCGGATAGAGAATTCCAAAGATTCACCACCCTTGGTGAAGAAATTCTTTCTCATCTCAGTCCTAAATGGCCAACCGGAACCTTTATAAAGCTCTGGTTAGGCCCTAACTAGAGTAGCGCATCCAGTTCTGGTTACCACACTTTAGGAAGGATATTTAGGGCGGCACAGTGGTGCAGTGGTTAGCACCGCAACCTCAGCTCCAGTGACCCGGGTTCAGTTCTGGGTACTGCCTGTTCGGAGTTTGCAAGTTCTCCCTGTGACTGCATGGGTTTTCGCCGGGTGCTCCGGTTTTCTCCCACAGCCAAAGACTTGCAGATTGATAGGTAAATTGGCCATTATAAATTACCTCGAGTATAGGTAGGTGGTAGGAATGTAGGATTAGTATAAATGGGTGCAGTCGCAGTCTAAAAAAAAAATAAATAAAATGAGGGTCGAGAGTGCAGAGGAGATTTACCAGAATGGTTCCAGGGATGGGAGATTTTATTTTATTTATTTATTTAGAGATACAGCACTGAAACAGGCCCTTCGGTCCACCAAGTCTGTGCCGACCAACAACCACCCATTTATACTAACCCTACAGTAATCCCATATTCCCTATCACCTACCTACACTAGGGGCAATTTATAACAGCCAATTTACCTATCAACCTGCAAGTCTTTGGATGTGGGAGGAAACCGGAGCACCCGGAGAAAACCCACGCAGACACAGGGAGAACTTGCAAACTCCGAACAGGCAGTACCCAGAATCGAACCCGGGACCTGGAGCTGTGAGGCTGCGGTGCTAACCACTGCGCCGCCCCTAAGTTACAAGGTTAGGTTGGAAAAGCTGGGGTTGTTCTCCCTGGAGAAAAGGAGATTGAAGGGAGATTTGATAGAGGTGTACAAAATTATGACAGGCTTAGATAAGTTAGACAAGGAAAAACTGCTCCCCTTAATTGATGATACAAGGACTAGGGGCCACATATTGAAGGCTTTGAGTAAGAGATGCAGGCAGACTATGAGGAAGAACTTTTTTTAAAAATGCAGTGGGTGGTATTGATCTGGAACTCGCTGCCCACGAAGATGCTGGCAGTGGAGACAATCACTGATTTCAAAAGGAAATTGGATGGCCGCTTGAAGAAAATAAACTTGCAGGGCTACAGGGATTGAGAAGGGGAATGGGACTGATTGGATTGCTCCGCGGAGAGATGGCATGGACTCAATGGGCTATGGACTCGATGAGCCGTAAATGACTATGACCCAGGGCACAGCATAACCAGGAGCTAGCTAGCTCTCACAGGCAGCATCAAATTGGATCAAAATTACTGCAAAGAAAATAGTGTGGGTACTTTGTTCAGATATTATAACAAACCTTATTAATTCCCTCCACCGCCTTACAATCTCTACCACCCTCAGAACTTATTATGTCAGCCACGGCTCAGCAGTACCACTCTTGCGTCCGAGTCAGAAAGTTGCAGGTTCCCACTCCAGGGACTTGAGCAAATAACGCTAAGCAGATACTTCAGCTGAGGCGGAAGTGCCACTTTTAGCATTAAATGTTTAAACAAGGCCCTCTCATTTGGGCATAACAGATTTCAATAAAGAGCAAGAGAGCTCTCCTGGCCAATATTTATATCTCAACCAACACACAGAACAGATTATCTGGTCATTTATTTCATTGCTGTTTGCGTGATCTTGCTGTGCATAAATTGGCTGCCACGTTTCCTACGTCCCAACAATGACAAGACTACAGAAGTATTTAATTAGTTGTAAAGTCCTTGAGGACATCCTAAGTTCATGAAAGATCATCTTTATATGTGCAAGTCTTTCTTTCTTCTATTCTATTGGGAATGTCAGGAAAAGGGAAAAGGTTGAGAATTTGTAGCATTTTTCACTGTTGTTGGTTGAGGGATAAACATTGGCCACAACATGGTGAATGTCAGGCACTTCTTTGAGTAGTGCCATGGAATCTTTTATGTTCACCCAAGGGGGCAGATGACAACTCTGTACAGCACTCCTGCAACAAAATGTCAGTTTAGTTTGTGCACACAAGTGTCTGGAGTGGGGTTTAAACCTATCCCTTTTGATTCAAAAGTGCAAGTGCTCCGACTGAATGACAGCTGACGCTTTGGCTCAACCAAGAGAGACAAACCGATCCCTTACTCAGAGAGTGGAAGCAGCGACTGCACCTTTTGGGGGAGGGGGGTGGGGAAGAGAATGGGGAGCGAAAAAGAGAATGACACCTTTGTTGGGCAAGAGGCCTGTTCTGGGGGTGGGTGGGGTTGGAAAGCAGGGTGAATGTGGTAATTTTTATGTTGTCCCTCTCTGAGCCACTGGTTAAAGATGTCATTTTACAGCCTGCAATTTTCCAACCATTAAAGTGGATGGAGAAGTGGAAAACCATAGCCACTATTTCAGAGAATCCATGAGAGGAGAGGAGACATTGGACTGGCAGCAACATTTGCGGGTTTAGAGCTGGACTAAGCAGCTGGACAGTTACGAGGGAAGGTACATGAGACCAGAGTGAGAGTGATGCTTCAGCCTTGAGTACTTTATCATTCACTTGTCATGCAAAATCAATAAATGGAAAGAGGAAGACAAGAGGAAAGTGTGGGGCAAATACTGTGAGACACTGAGAACAGAAGTCACTCAGAAACAGAGAGATAAAAGAATTTGTGACAGAGTAACAGCCTGTAAAAGGAGACAATTATAACCTAATAGCATCCATGAACTCTCATGAAGGATCCCACCCGAAACAAGTACATTTTTCCCCTTTCAGATACTAACTGACCTGCTACCCACTTCCAGTATGTTTTACTTCCCCCTCCCCGCCTTTCTTTTCCACCTCAACTCAGTTCAGTGGTGGGAAGGTCACGGCCGCGGGTACATTTCAGACACGGATGCCGCCGCCTCAAAGAACTCCTAATAATCCTTTATCCGCTTAGGTATCAGCTCCTTTAGTAATGAAGCGGGAGCAGCGCAGTGAATGCGGGTCGGGCTCTCAGTCTCCCCCCCCGCCGCTTCCACACTCACTCTCCCCGCCTGTGCGTAGGCCTCAGGCCGGTAACCCCTGGAAGTAAAGCCGGCGGGAGAGGGGCCCAATTCCACTCTCCACATCAAATGCAAACTTACGCTCTCCGACGAGCAGAATCCTCACGTCTTTCCTCATTTTTTTTGCCTCCAGACCGGGTTCCACTCGACCCCGAATGACAGAGAAACTGCGGACTCCCGGCGGTGGAATTTAGACTCGAGGAGTGGGAGTCAGGCCCAACAGGCCGCCGCCACCGCGCTGCTTATTTATTTCCTCCAGAGAGAAAGACGGGGGGGGGAAGCGCGGATGTCCGACCAGCAGATTCCGAGGTGACTGTGGAGCTTCCTCACGGATAAAAGTCCTCAAGCATCCCGGCTCCTCTTCCCTCCATTCTGCCGTTCTCTGCGTGCGTGCGTGCGTGCGCGCCACCCTCGCCCTACTATCCGCCGTGGGCTGCGTGCGCGCTCCTCATTAGCATAGCTTTTTGTCGTCTCCCCCCCCTCCTCCCGAAGCCTTTTGCACACTAAGACCTCTGTGTCTGGTTAATGGCAAGCAGCCACATCAACATTTATTGATAGTCTTCACTACAGAGAATACAAGTAACATCCCAGAAATAGCTGTCAATCAGGAAATGGAAGGGAGGGAGGAACTCAAGAAAATTACAATCAACAGGGAAGTGGTACTGAGCAAATTGTTGGAGCTGCGGGCTGACAAGTCGCCGGGTCCTGATGGACTTCATTGGAGGATCCTAAAAGAAGTGGCTAGTGAGATAGTTGATGTGTTGGTTCTAATTTACTAAAGTTCACTAGATTCGGGCAAGGTTCCATTAGATTGGAAAATAGCCAATGTAACACCTTTCTTCAAAAAGGGAGGGAGACAGAAAGCAGGAAACTACAGGCCAATTAGCTTAACATCCATCATAGGGAAAAAGTTAGAAACTATTATTAAAGACATTATAGGAGGGCATTTAGAAAAAATCAAGGTAATCAGGCAGAGTCAACATGGTTTTGTGAAAGGGAAATCATGTTTAACCAATTTATTGGCGTTCTTTGAAGAAGTAATATGTGCTATGGATAAAGGGGAACTGGTGGATGCATTGTACTTAGATTTCCAGAATGCATTTGATAAGGTGCCACATCAAAGGTTACTGCGGAAAATAAAAGCTCATGGTGTAGGGGGTAGAATTTTGGCATGGATAGAAGATTGGCTAGCTAACAGGAAACAGAGTAGGCATAAGTGGGTCATTTTCTGGTTGGCAAGATGTAGCAAGTGGTGTGCCACAGGGATCAGTGCTGGGGTCTCCGCTTTTTACATTTTATGTAAGTGACTTGGATGAAGGGACTGAAGGTATGGTTGCTAAATTTGCTGATGATACAAAGATAGGCAGGAAAGTAAGTTGTAAAGAGGATATAAGGAGGCTACATAAGGAGGATATAGATAGGTTAAGTGAGTGGGCAAAGATCTGGCAAATGGAATATAATGTGGGAAAATGTGAAATTGTCCATTTTGGCAGGAAGAATAAAGAAGCATATTATCTAAATGGTGAGAGATTGCAGAGCTCTGAGAAGCAAAAGGATCTGAGTGTTCTCGTGCATGAATTGCAAAAGGTTAGAATGCAGGTACAGCAAGTAATTAGGAAAGCTAATATAATGTTATAGTTTATTGTGAGGGGAATTCAGTACAAAAGTGGGGAGGTTATGCTTCAGCTATACAGGGTATTGGTGCGACTGCTTCTGGTGTACTGTACAGTATTGGTCTCCTTATTTAAGGAAGGATGTAAATGTGTTGGAAGCAGTTTAGAGAAGGTTTACTAGACTAATACCTGGAATGGGCTGGTTGTCTTATGAGGAAAGGTTGGACAGGCTGGGCTTGTAGCTGCTGGAGTTTAGGAGAGTAAGAGGCGACTTGATAGAAACATATAAGATCCTGAGGGGTCTTGACAGGGTGGATGTGAAAAGGATTTTTCCTCTTGTGGGAGAATCTAGAACTAGGGGTCACTATTTAAAAATAAGGGGGAGCACCCATTTAAGACAGAGAGGAGGAGAATTTTTTTTCTCTTGGGGGTAGTGAGTCTTTGGAACTCTTTTCCTCAAAATGCAGTGGAAGCAGAATCTTTAAATAGTTTGAAGGCAGCAGTAGTTAGATTCTTGATAAGCAAGAGGGTAAAAAGTTATCGGGGGAAGGCGGGAATGTGGAGTCGCGGTTACAACCAGATCAGCCATGATCTTATTGAATAGTGGAGCAGGCTCAGGGAGCCGAGTGGCCTACTCCTGCTCCTAATTCCTATGTTCGTATGTTCATATGTAGTTCACTTATTAAGGATTACTTCAAATTTGGAAGTAGATCTGATCAACACTTCAGTCAATAGAGCAGGACTGTTTAGACAGAAAGGTTGTAAAAAGCTAAGAGAGGCTACTCGGTGCAATGTAGCTCATCCATCCAGATGCCCTTGTAATCTCAACATGGTAAACCTCTGACTTTATAATAAAAGCAAAATACTGCGGATGCTGGAAATCTGAAACAAAAACAAGAAATGCTGGAATCACTCAGCAGGTCTGGCAGCATCTGTGGAAAGAGAAGCAGAGTTAACGTTTCGGGTCAGTGACCCTTCTTCAGTTCCGAAGAAGGGTCACTGACCCGAAACGTTAACTCTGCTTCTCTTTCCACAGATGCTGCCAGACCTGCTCTGACTTTATAGCTTTATTTAGGTCAATTGCACATTAAGAACGTTAAGAAATGGTTCAGCCATTCAATAAGATCACAGCAAATCTTCAACCTCAACTTCACTTTCCCACTCGATCCCCATATTGCTTGATTCCCTCAGAGTCCAAAGATTTAGCCAACTCGACCTTGAATGTACTCAACGACTGAGCATCCATGGCCGTCTGGGGTAGAGAATTCCAACGACTCAGAAGTGTCTGAGTAACTCAAGCCCTTCCTTTTCCACTGAACAAACCACAAACAATTATATTACAGTCATGTTAGGATAAAAATATCTTCAGGAGATAATTAAAACAAATACTTTGGTGCAGCACCTGGGAATCAAAACAGAACCAGTTGTGTGTGTGTATTTTTGCTTGTGTAAAGAGATGAAATAGCATAATGACTCAAGCAAGCAAGCGCATGGAATTAATACCAGAAAGGTAATTTTCACTGTTACCTCTTGGTGATAAATTGGTGGAGTGGATCTTCTGCCCATTATAGAACTCACTCAATTTTCAGTTCCATTGAAGTAAATGGAAATAAAAATTAGGTGGGTGTTGTAATGTATGGGAGATCAACTGCATCAGATTATTGCTCAATAATTGATTGTAAAATCATCCCCACGTGTTTTGTGAGCCAGAGCAGGAAGTGCCTAATCAAATGGCAGATCCTTCCATCCACAAGTATGTGTTTTCAGGGCAATTTTGGTATGGTCAACTGATAGCTCATTGCTCAGATAGACCAAAGGAAATACTGGAACAAACTTCAACTACTGTGGCTGTGATTTAAAATTATTAATTGAGCTAGCATCTACTGCTTTTTGTGGGAGTTCCAAACTTCTACTACCGTATGTGCGAAGAAGTGTTTCTTAATTTCTCTCATGTTCTGATGAAGGGTCACTGACCTGAAACATTAACTCTGCTTATTTCTCCACAGATGCTGCCCGCCCTGCAGAGTATTTCCAGCATTTCTTTTTTTTTTAGATTTCCAGCATCTGCAGTATTTTGCTTTTATTTTATTCTCTGATGGATGGTGTGATTTTAAGGTTACGTCCCCTTGTCCTAGTCTCCCCCAGAGGAAAATGTTTCTATTGGGAAGGTATCTTTTTGTGTATGAAGTGTTATGGACTGGTTTTAAGGGGCGTTTGTGGTTCCCCTTGTTCGCCTCCCAACTAACCCAATCATGTTTTGTTTAAAATTATGAGTTAACCCCTGTGTGTTTTACTTGCCAAATAAACAGACAGTGACAGATTTTCTTGTAGGTTTAAAACAGAAGATTAACTATTTATTGAACAATATTCATTCCCCAAAATGTCCACAACACCACTCACATATGCATTCACTCTCACATGCCCTCTCAAGAGAAGATAGATAGAAGATAAAGCGTAAGCGTTCAAGTTGTGGTAGGTAGGTGTTTTTGGTTTATGATAGAGCTGTTGAATCTTCTAAGTAGGACAATCTTTTTGAAAGGTGCAGGCCTGGGTGTTTGTAGTCTTGAATTTGTTGAGGTGTTGTAGATTTCTGGTGGTTGAGATTTCAGACTGGATATGGTGGTCATTTTCAGTTCCCTGCTGCACCAAGTTGAAGTATAGAATTAGCAGCAGGGCTTCTTCTTGTTTAGGCTGGATCTTTCCACAGCCCCTAGCTGGACTCCCTTCTGTGATGTTGCTGTGATCTCTCTGTCTCTCTCCACAGGGTTACCTTTTAAGGTAAAAATGCCTCAAATTAGCATTTCTGATAGTTGGCCCATGACTTTCTCCCTGGGCATGACCACACAATGAATGTGGAATCCATGACTACCTATTTATGTTTGGATGCGTATGATTCTGTTACGATGTGTCTATTTCACACCTTCTTTGTCTCAGAAGAAATCCATTCAATTCAGGAATGTCTCTTGATGGTTTCAGAATGGGTGTACTCGACACCTCTTCGTCTGGAATGTATACTTTTGTCCTTTTGAGATAGTGAGGCATTGTTTGAATACACAGGCCAGGTCATCTGACCTTCAGCAACCATCTTTGCAACACAGTATCAACTTTCTTAAAGGAAAAGTCAATTTCAAAGAGTCCACATTGAATAAAGTTCGTATCTTAAAAGTGGGAACATGATGTATCTTTACTAGGCAAGACTGTGAAGTATTCTTTCTGCAAATTTCTGTTGCGTGCTTGCCATTTCTCATTCATTTGTGAAGGCATTTTGTCATGGAGGGTGCATCTGCAGTGACAGGCTGGGTGAGATGAGGTTCCCATTTTCTGGAGAATCTACCTTCCAAGATTAAAGTTCTTTTTTGTAGCTAGCTGTCTTTCAACTTTTTAAAAAATTTACAAACACACAACACAATGATGAAAATCATTTTCAGATGAAGACCTCCACAAATCAACAAAATTCTTAGAGTTGTTGTCACCATACACCTGTGCTGTAATGAGACCTGATCTGTGCATCAGTGACACATAACAGTGCAAGTGAAATTCCACCAGCAATGCCTCTGCCACATCCTCTGGATTCAATGGGAGTACCATCAATCAAATGCTAGTGTCCTTCTCAAAGCATTCGGGCAAAACTCATGCAAAATCAACTCCGATGGACTGGCCACTGTGGCAGCATGGCTGAAAATCATCTCCCCTGCCAGGTCTAGTTCTCACAACTCTCAAATGGCCAAAGCTGTCCTTGAAGCACAGCTACATTGATCTTAACGATTGGGAGGAGCTTGCCAGCAAATTCTCAGAATGGTGACAACTTGTCCATCAAGCTGCATCGCGCTTTGTGTGATGAGGCAGAGCAACGGGAGAGAAGGAAAGAAAAGGATGCAGATCCTGCACTCTGAATCCCACTACCTCGTGGGACGTCCTGCCCCACGTTCCCAAAGATCTGTGGGTCGAAAATCTGCCTGCTCAGTCACAAGAAGACCCATAGCAGAAACTCGTGACCCTGAGTAAACGTCGTCTTCATATCGAGGGACAGCCGACCGTTCAGATGAACCATTATGTCTTTTGCATCTGTCATTGGTGTGATGTAAATGATGTGAAGGTCTACTCCCTCTCAAATAATGCCCAATATTCTTTTACAAAGACAAAATTCCTTCAATATAATTTTTAAAAATTCCCAAAGCTATCTTCAGGCAGTGCAATGGTGTCCCTATGCAATGGAGCAGTGGGATAGAATTGGATGCCTGAATTTCTGCACAAGATGAATTCCCAATATCAAATGGGATGTCACGGAGAAATTCTAAACAGAAGCAAGGTTCTTCTTCACAGGAATGAGGAAAAAACAGAGAATAAGTCACCTTAAGTCAATCTAATCTGTGTACAATGAAATAATGGCAGAAACCTGAGAGCTGTTTGCCTGCCTGGGAACTAAAAGGAAAAAATAATGGAAAATATCAATGAAAATGTATTTAAGTTAGTGGCAGATGTCTCTACTGTGCTTGTTAACTACCAGCTTGATAAACAGGAAAATGTTTTTTTTTAGTGTGAAAATGTATTAAATAAAATCAATAATCAGCCTTTCAATGGGTGGCACAGTGGCGCAGTGGTTAGCACCGCAGCCTCACAGCTCTAGCATCCCGGGTTCAGTTCTGGGTACTGCCTGTGCGGAGTTTGCATGTTCTCCCTGTGACCATGTGGGTTTCTGCCAGGTGCTCTGGTTTCCTCCCACAGCCAAAGAATTGCAGGTTGATAGATAAATTGGCCATTGTAAATTGCCCCTAGTGTAGGTAGGTGGTAGGAGAATTGTGGGGATGTGGTAGGGAATATGGGGTTAATGTAGGATTAGTATAAATGGGTGGTTTTTGGTTGGCACAGACTCGGTGGGCTGTTTCAGTGCTGTATCTCTAAATAAAAAAAAAATTTAAACAATATATTATTAAGAAGTTGTCATTCTTAGTATTTACTCTAATAGTAAAGCTTTTGAACTGTGAGTGAATCATATCATAAATTTAAGTTCATCAAATTTGTCATGTTTAATCCTATCACTGAGTCACAAGTTGGAAACTCAATCTTAGCTGAGCAGGAAGAGCAGTGCAGTGGCAAAGTGCAGAATGTGACCTGTGTACAAGGACTCTGGCGTTCAAAGTCTCTAAAGGCTTGATTGAAATCAGAGGGTTTAGTGCCCTTATAAAATTGTGAATGTGTATTAGTAAATTGGGATCAACACAGCCTCTGATTTTCTCCCTGGTGTTTTCTGGGAGCCTCCTCACAGCAGTGTAGCTTAGATTGGGAACCAGACAGAATGGGAGGAATTGAATTTGTTGTCACCACTCCATCGGCTCATGTGTTAGCATGTATTACTGTCTCTCACCCCTGCCGGACCCTCAATATAGTTTCCAATTCTAGTTTCTAAATACTAGGGCCACAGACTTGAGTGCTTCTAGAATAGAACTAGTCCTATTGCCTACCACCAGATCTGATTTGAACATGTCAAGCATTACTGTGCCTTCCTCTCCAAAGCCAAATTATCCTCCTACTCCAGGATCCTTCTGGAGGATAAAGACAATTTACAACTTCTTTTCTCTCTGAGAAGCCACATCTTCAAACCTCTTTCTCCCACCTCTTCCACATTTACTCAAATACCAATGGGAACAAGATCACCCATTTAAAGATTGAACCATGCAACTCCCCTTCCTCTCCATCCAATCAACTCCAGCCCCTTACCCATCCTAATCCTGCCACTCTGCAATTTCTCTCCCATCTCCCCCCGCCTCTCCAACTTTACCTTTTCCATGAGACACACCTCCTACTCTCTTGATCCCTTTTCTATCCACTACTCAACTACCTCCTCTAGCCCAAGTCAGCACCAACAATTTAAATGACCCCTAATTTAGTCCCTTTTTATCAACCTCTTTTTAAAATGTCTACTTTTGCTCATCCATCTTTGACTACTACATCGCTAACCTCACTTTCTTGATTAAGACTCTTGCATATGCCATTGCTTCCTCGCACAACGTTCCCCTCTCCATAACTCAATGTTTGAATCCTTTCAGTTGCCATTCCATCCTGCTCTCAGGATTGATGTAGCCAATGTCAAATTTATCAACAATAATGTCTGTAACTACAGTGCATTATCCATCTTTGTCATCTTTGACCTCTCTATAATGTTTGACATGGTCGACTACACCTTCCTCCTTTATTGCTTCTTTTTCTTTTCATTCATGGGATGTTGGCGACGCTGACTAGGCCGGCATTTATTGCCCAGCCTTAATTGCCCTTGAGAAGGTGGTGGTGAGCTGCCTTCTTGAATCGCTGCAGTCCATGTGGGGTAGGTACACCCACAGTGCTGTTAGTAAGGGAGTTCCAGGATTTTGACCCAGCGGCAGTGAAGGATCGACGATATAGTTCCAAGTCAGGATGGTGTGTGGCTTGGAGGGGAACTTGCAGGTGGTGGTGTTCCCATGCATTTGCTGCCCTTGTCCTTCTAGGTAGTGGAGGTCACGGGTTTGGAAGGGTCTGTCGAAGGAGCCTTGGTGAGTTGCTGCAGTGCATCTTGTGTATGGTACACACTGCTGCCACTGTGCATGGTGGTGGAGGGAGTGAATGTTGAAGGTGGTGGATGGGGTGCCAATCAAGCAGGCTGCTTTGTCCTGGATGGTGTCGAGCTTCTTGAGTGTTGTTGGAGATGCAACCATCCAGGCAAGTGGAGAGTATTCCATCACACTCCTGACTTGTGTCTTGTAGATGGTGGACAGGCTTTGGGGAGTCAGGAGGTGAGTTACTTGCCACAGGATTCCTAGCCTCCATACTGCTCTTGAAGCTACAGTATTTATATGGCTACTCTAATTCAGTTTCTGGTCAATGATAACCCCCAAGATGTTGATAGTGGGGGAGTCAGTGATCGTAATGCCATTGAATATTTAGGGGAGATGGTTAGATTCTCTCTTGTTGGAGATGAGCATTGTCTGGCACTTGCGTGGTGCTAATGTTATTTGCCACTTATCAGCCCAAGCCTGGATATTGTCCATGTCTTGCTGCATTTCTACACGGACTGCTTTAGTATCTGAGGACTCACGAATGGTGCTGAACATTGTGCAATCATCAGCAAACATCCCCACTTCTGACCTTATGATTGAAGGAAGGTCATTGATGAAGCAGCTGAAGATGTTTGGACCTAGGACATTACCCTGAGGAACTCATGCAGTGATGTCCTGGAGTGGAGATGATTGACCTCCAACAACCACAGCCATCTTCCTTTGCGCTAGGTATGACTCCAACAAGCAGAGAGTTTTCCCCCGATTCCCATTGACTCCAGTTTTGCTAGGCCTGTTTGATGCCACACTCGGTCAAATGCTGCCTTGATGTCAAGGGCAGTCACTCTCACCTCACCTCTTGAGTTCAGCTCTTTTGTCCATGTTTGAGCCACGGCTGTGATGAGGTCAGGAGCTGAGTGGCCCTGGCAGAACCCAAACTGAGCATCACTGAGCAGGTTATTGCTAAGCAAGTGCTGCTTGATGGCACTGTTGATGACACCTTCCATCACTTTGCTGATGATCGAGAGTCGTCTGTTGGGGCGGTAATTGGCTGGGTTGGACTTGTCCTGCTTTTTGTGTACAGGACATACCTGGGCAATTTTCCACATTGCCGGGTAGATGCCAGTGTTGTAGCTGTACTGGAACAGCTTGGCTAGGGGCATGGCAATTTCTGGAGCACAGGCCCTCAGTACTATTGCCAGAATGTTGTCAGGGCCCATAGCGTTTGCAGTATCCAGTGCCTTCAGTCGTTTCTGGATATCACGCGGAGTGAATCGAATTGGCTGAAGACTGGCATCTGTGATGCTGGGGACGAGAGGAGGGACTTCATGACCTACCTCGATTTCTGAGTCTATTGGATGGAACTGTCCTTTCTCCTAAGTTCACCAAGTCCTGGGATGAATGTGGGACAGCTAAATCTTCATCATGGGCTCCTTGGAAGCCTGGCCCTGCATAGGTGAAGGTTTCTGCATGGGGGAAACTGATGGAGAGTTTCTCTGTCTTGCTTCCATGAGGGGAAAAGTCAACAATATGCTGGTTGGGCCTAATCTTGCTAATGCGGGCATCACTCAGTTATTTAGACCTTTTCCTGCAATCTTCAGTTTGAAAAATGTTCCTCCTGTAACTTGCTGGAAATTCAAGTTAAAAAAGAGACAGAAAGGAAAAGAAAGAAAAAATTAAAATTAAATCTCATTTTTAAAATCTCTAACAAAAATCTCCAACAACATGC
Organism: Heterodontus francisci; assembly: GCF_036365525.1. Classification (NCBI taxonomy): domain Eukaryota; kingdom Metazoa; phylum Chordata; class Chondrichthyes; order Heterodontiformes; family Heterodontidae; genus Heterodontus; species Heterodontus francisci. The sequence goes on along the minus strand of NC_090396.1, from coordinate 70,859,532 downwards.
AGGAATGAAATTGAACCATTTAAATCTTTTCTCTTTTTGGGCCAAAGGAGTTGATTGGCATTGCATTAACAATTATTACATTGTTAAAAGGGTACGTACGATCTTAATTGCCATCTTAACTTCTTGCAGTGAGTTTAATGGGCAATTAATATGCAAATCCAGGAAATTCTTAAAAATAATGGAGGTTAAGGGCGAGATGCCATTTTTGCAAAGCAAACGGCAGAGTTGTGTATATTTGCAAGCAAATTCTGGAGATTTGCAATTCACATTTTATCTCTTAATGCCCTGAACTTGCCGTCTGTTTTGTGCATTAATAATATTATGCATTAACAGGTCATTATTTTTGCAGCAAGATCCCACCCGTTATCTGTGATCAGTGAGAGAATGGATCTGACAGAATCAGAAAGTTGCCTAAATCCCTGGAAGACAGTTAACAAATATCCTTTAGTCTCTCTGAGATGCTGCTCTATAAACGTTGCAATCCGGTTTACAGTGACCTCTCTATATGGTTTCCTCAATATCTCCAATTCTTTATTCAATACCTCCAAATCCTGTATTTCTTATAAAGGGGAAGATTTGAAGATGCTTCTGTGGCATCCACTTTCTCCAAGGTGCCCTACTACAAGTTGAACCCCTCTTAGATATTGGCACACAACATGGCTGTCTGTTCCACTTCTAACTTAGCCATTTGCCACACATCTTGGGAGAGGTCATGCAGAACTTTCATGTGTGTGAAGTTCTGCCAAAACCTTTCCTACATGGCAGGACCCCAGAGATCATAGGAACAGGAGGAGACCATGTAGCTCCTTGAGCCTGTCCCACCATTCAGTGAGATCCAACCTCAACTGCCAGGCCAGAGTTGAAGCCAATTGCTTCTGCTTCCTGTGGTGTCAAATGATGGATGTCACTCTTCAGCAACCTGGTGTTGTCTGGCATTGAGTGCTGCCTGGAAACACTCAGCGAGTCAGTCAGAATCTGTAGACAGAGAAACAGAGCCAATGTTTCAGGTCAATAACCTTACACCAGAACTCAAGATGTTGGAGATTAACAGCTTTTAAAGAAGTACAGAGCCAACGAAAATGCATGATGGGAGTGTTGAGCAGGGGGCATGGGGGGGGGGGGGGAGGGGAGCAAGAAAAGAACAATGAGGATGTTCTGAGGTAGGGCATAGGATGGAAGGTAGGAGTGATTAAATGACAAAAGGCTGATAATGCGAGGCAAAAGCGGGTGATAACGGGACAAATAAAGAAACAAAAGATGGGTCCAGAGGAAATAAAAACAGAAAGTGCTGGAAATACACAGCAGGTCTGGCAGCATCTGTGGAGCGAGAAACAGAGTTAACGTTTCAGGCTTGTGACCTTTCATCAGAACCAGTTCTGCCAGACCTGCTGTGTTATTTCCAGCACTTCAGATTTCCAACATCCACAGTATTTTCCTTTTATTATGGGTCCAGAGGAGATGTGAATGGTTACAGCAGAATAGCAGAGGGGTAGAGAAGCATGAAAAATGTAGCAAAGAGAAGACTCCCGTCTGATGGGAATGTGGTTGGACAAAAGTAGGTATGCAACACAGGTATATAACTTTGGCCGTCGTGGGTAGATCTGTGCCAGTCATGGAAGATTGTCTGCAGGAGATGGCAATGTTTTGAGACTATTATCTTTGTGGAGCTTCGGCAGTAAAGAAAAGTTGGGCTATGCCCAACTAACAGTTTTATTGTCTATACACCGCTTCCTTGAATAGCAGACCCCCTCTGAAGCTGGTCAAATCTTTAGAACTCCTCCTCATTCTCCAGCTCCCTGAGGGCAAAAAAAATTACCAAAGAAATACCCATCCAATGCAGAGGAAGTGTTTCAATTATAGAGAAAATCATTTCAACGGTTGGAGAGAAAATAAAGTAAAAGGTTATAATGAAAAATAATGGAATGCAACTACTGCAAAACAACTCAAAAAAACAAAAATAAGTCTCCTCTGTCCTAAAAAAGAGTCAAACAGCAGTGTTTTAATACTGGACGCCAATTCCCCCGTTTCAGGGCATGATGATGATTTCTAACGTGCTGGGCTGCAATGGCAGAGCAATGGCATCCTTGCTCCTGACGAGCAACCGTCAGCCATTCGACTTCTGACCCTTCATCCACCCCCAACCTCCAGCCAATATGGCTTTTGCCGTTGGCTCATGTGGGTCGGCTGCATAATCAAAGCAAATGACTGCGTGTTGCTGGAAATCTGAAATGAAAAGCAGGGCTGCATACGGCTCGGGCGTGAACAGCACGCCTTATTTTCGCGCTTCTGTGACGACGCACGCGCTGCAGCGCAGGGCGGGTAAAAAGGGCGCGAAGGAGGCGCTCGCGCCCAACGGCCGCTGGAGCGTCGCGCGCGGAGCGGGAGCGGATCATACCTCAGTCACCTGTGAGGAACCGCAAGAATCGGTCAATTGAGGCATTAGTCCGGCTGTTTGGGGCATTAGTCCCGTGTTAATCAGATGATGGAGAGAAATTGTGTAGCAGTTGCGTGAAATGGGTAGAAAGACAGTTCTGATGAAGGGTCACTGACCTCAAACGTTAACTCTGTTTCTCTCTCCACAGATGTTGCCAGACCCGCTGAGTAGTTCCAGCGTTTCTTATTATTTCAGATTTACAGCATCTGCAGTACTTGGCTTTTATTATGGTAGAAAGACAGAATCCGTTGCAGAAACAAAAAGGCAATTGTGTTAAGAATAAAGAATGGATGATAAGGAGGTTTACCAGGATGATGCCTGGTCTGGAGGGCATTAGCTATGAGGAGAGGTTGGAAAAACTCGGATTGTTTTCACTGGAACGACGGAGGTGGAGGGGCGACATGATAGAGGTGTACAAAGTTATGAGCGGCATGGACAGAGTGGATAGTCAGAAGCTTTTTCCCAGGGTGGAAGAGTCAGTTACTAGGGGACATAGGTTTAAGGTGCGAGGGGCAAAGTTTAGAGAGGATGTGCAAGGCAAGTTTTTTACACAGAGGGTGGTGAGTGCCTGGAACTTGCTGCCAGGGGAGGTGGTGGAAGCAGATATGATAGCGATGTTTAAGAGACATCTTGACAAATACAATAGGAAGGGAATAGAGGGATATGGGCCCCGGAAGTGCAGAAGGTGTTAGTTTAGGCAGGCATCAAGATCGGCGCAGGCTTGGAGGGCCGAATGGCCTGTTCCTGTGTTGTACTGTTCTTTGTTCTTTGATAAGAAAGAATCGAAGGCTATCGTCCTGCAATGTTAACTCTTTCTCCATAGATACTGCCAGACTCAGTTTTTCCAGCGTTTTCTGTTTTTATTTCAGATTTCCAGCAGCCGCAGTATTTTGCTTTTGTGATAAGAATGAATTAGATCAGTGACATTTTTTTGGAAGACAAGTAGGATGCAAAGATACAGTCATCCAACTTTATACCTTCATATAGGACAAACCCATGCAAAAAGGTCGTGGATTGAAAGTGGCGAAGTCCAAGGCAGCAGTCAACATATCAGGTTGTTCATGCAGGAAAAGGAATTCAGCCAAAGTGATTTTGATCTTGACTGAACCACACATTTGTACAAAATGAACTGTCTCTGTTATCTGAGAATCACATGTTTTTCTTTTACCCAGAGGATGATGAGAATCTGGAAATTGCTGTCACAGGGAGTGATTGAGGCAAATAGCAGAGAGGCTTTTAAGGGGAGGGGGAAAGGAATAGAAGGATGTGTCGATTGGCTTGGATGAAAAACGGTGAGAGGAAGCTCATGTAGAGCATAAACATCAACATGAACCTGTTGGGCCGAATGGTCTGTTTCTGTGCTGTACATACTATAATTACAAATCATTTTGCTTATACTTGGTCTTTCACCTTCCGTTTGGACTGACTCTATTTAATTACTTGTTCATTTAAAAAAAATGTTCACTTCTGCTGCAAAGGTTGCACCCAACATGTTAATTTATCTGTTCTCTCTACTGATGCTGACCTGCAATGTGTTTGCTGCTTGGGGATTTTGCTTTTTCACCGTATTTGCAGCAGTATCCCTATTTACGCACGTAAATGGGGTTTTCGCCAAACTTCTTGTGGTGCAGTGGGAGAAGCTGTGAACAAATTCACTCCTTCCTTTGTTTTTGAGCACCAAGAACTATGCTTATTTTTAAGAATGAGGTTGCATTTTTAAACCAAAACAAGTTTTTTATAGAAAAGCAAAATACTGCAGATGCTGGAAATCTGAAACAAAACCAAAAATGCTGGAAATATTTGGCAGGTCAGGCAGCATCTGTGGAGAGAAAAACAGAGTGAATGTTTTAGGTTGATGATCTTTTGTTATTTTTTAAAAGATTTTTTCATGGGATGTAGGTATTGCTGGCAAGCCTATCTAATTGCCCTTGGAAAGGTGGTGAGCTGTCATCTTGAACCGCTGCAGTTCACTGATTTAAAGGCACAAATAGAGGTAAATGGTTACGATTTAATTGCCATTATGGAGACGTGGTTACAGGGTGACGAGGACTGGACACTGAATATTCAGTGATATTCGTCATTTAGGAAGGATAGACAGAGGGGAAAAGGAGGTGGGGTAGCGCTGTTAATAAGAGACGGGATCAATACATTAGTGAGAGAGGATCTTAGATTGAAGGAGCAAGATGTAGCACCAGTTTGGGTGGAGCTAAGAAACAAGGGGCAGCAAACATTGGTAGGCGTTGTTTATAGGCCACCAAACTGTAGTGGTAATGTTGGGCATGGTATAAATCAGGAAATTAGAGCTGCATGTAGCATGGACAATACAGTATTAATGGGTGAATTCAATTTACATATAGATTGGGTAAACCTAATTAGCACTAATGCTGTGGAGGATGAATTCCTGGAGTGTGTACGTACGAGATGGGTTTCTGGAGCAGTATGTTGAAGAACCAACCAGAGATTGGGCTATTTTAAATTTAGTATTATGTAATGAGAAATGTCTAATTAATAACCTTGCTGCAAAGGAGTCATAACGAAATACTGACCACAATATGAAAGAATTCTACATTAAGTTTGAAAGACAGATAGTTTATTCTGAAACTAGGGTCCTGAACCAAGGAAACTATTAAGGTATGACGGGCAAGTTGGCTGTGGTGGATTGGGAAAATACATTAAAAGATTTGACAGTAGACATGCAATGGCTAGTAAGTGGCTTATAAGTTCGCCAGAAAAAATGGTAAGCCAGAGGATTGGGAGCAATTTAGAGTCCAACAAAGGAGGACTAAGAAACCGCTAAAGGTAGGGAACAGAGATTATGAATCTAAGCTAGCTAGAAACATAAAGGCGGACTGTCAAAGCTTCTTTAGGTATGTGAAAAGGAAACGATTAGCAAGGACGGATGTGGGCCCATTGCAGGCGGAGACAGTAGGGTTTGTGGTGGAGAATGAGGAATTGGTTGAGCGATTAAACAATTACTTTATGTCTGTCTTCACAGAGGAAGGCACAGAAAATCTTCCAGAAATACTAGCGAACCAAAGGACTTACAAAAATAAGGAACTGAACGTAATTAGTATCAATGAAGAGGTAGTACACAAAAATTGGATTGAAAGTTGATAAATCCCCTGGATCAGATGAGCTACATCCTGAGTGTTGAAGGGGGTAGCTATGGAGACAGTGGATGCATTGGTGGTTATCTTTCAAAATTCTGAAGACTCTGAAAGGGTTCTTGCAGACTGGAAAGTAGAAAATGTAACCCCACTATTTAAGAAGGGAGAGAGAGAGACAAAACGGAGAACTACAGACTTGTTAGTTTGATATCAGTAGTAGGGAAAATGTTAGAATCTATTATAAAGGATGTGATAACTGGACACTTGGAAAATAATGATATGCTTGACCAGAGTTAACATGGATTTATGAAAGGGAAATCATGTTTGACAAAACTGTTGGAGTTTTCTGAGGATGTTACTTGTAGAACTAGTGGATGTGGTGTATTTGGATTTTCAGAAGGCTTTTGATAAGGTCCCACCCAGGAGGTTAGTAAACAAAATTATGGCACATGGGATTGGGGGTTATATACTGGTATGGATTGAGAATTGGTTAACAGACATTCTCAGGATGACAGGCTGTTACTAGTGGGGTATTGCAAGGCCACAGCTGTTCACAATCTATATCAATGATTTGGATGCGGGGACCAAATGTAATATTTCCAAATTTGCTGATGACACAAAACTAGGAGGGAATGTATGTTGTGAGGAGGATGCAAGGAGGCTTCAAGGGGACTTGGACAGGCTAAGTGAATGGGCAAGAATGTGGCAGATGGAATATAATGTGAATAAGCGTGAAGTAATCCACTTTGGTAGAAAAAACAGAAAGGCAGAGTATTTCTTAAATGGTGAGAGGTTGGGAAGTGTTGATGTCCAGAGGGAGCTGGGTGTCCTTGTTCATGAGTCACTAAAAGCTAGTATGCAGGTGCAGCAAGCAATCAGGAAGGCAAATGGTATGTTGGCTTTTATTGCTAGGGGATTTGAGTACAGGAGTAAAGATGTCTTGCTGCAATTGCCTAAAGCTTTGGTGAGACTGCACCTGGAGTTTTGGTCTCTTTATTGAAGGAAGGATATACCTGCCATGGAGGGAGTCCAATGGAGGTTCAACAGACTTAACCCTGGGATGGCGGGATTGTCATATGAGGAGAGATTGAGGAAACTGGGCCTGTATTCTCTAGAGTTTCAAAGAATGAGAGGTGATCTCATTGAAACTTACAGAATTCTTACAGAGCGTGACAGGGTAGATTTGGACAGGATGTTTCCTCTGGCCGGTGAGTCGAGAACCAGAAGACACTAGAAAATTATTCTGGTCGGTCTTTGTCTCTGAGACAACAGCGGGAGGCCGGGAGCAGAGCAGAGATAAAAGTAGCAATGCAGAGAGAGAGAGAGAGCAACAGCACTGCAACAACAGTGGGAAGCCTCAGAGCACAGTGGAAATAAAAGGAGCAATGGAGAGGGAGAGAGAGAAAGAGCACTATTACCAATCAGGAGAAAGGATTGTAACTTGCGTTCTAGCATAATTGGAGCAGAATCAGTATCAATTTTAATTCAGTATTAGTTCAAAAGTGAAAATTCCATCTATTCCAGCAAAGAGGAAGGCTCTGCCTAAGATCACCATCTTTAAAGAACATTTAGACAGATACAGGAGTTGGCCTTGAACTCTCTACCTGAGAAATCAAACTAGGCTTTAGCCATTGGACTGTGATTGAGATATAACAAGAGAAGTCTGCAACAACACACTCATCCTCCTGAATCTTCCGATTTTTTTTCAGTGAACCAGGAAAAAAGGAAAACCAGGCCTGCACCATTTCAAGTCTTCACCCTGGGGAAAAAGCAAATTTTACAGCCAATTCTTTAAAAACCATCAGACCTAAATGCATGTTAGCTTTTAATCTCTATACTTTATTGTGTGTGTATATCCGTATGCCTGTGAGAGTGGGTGAAGTTGTGTATATATTTGAGTGTTGTATAATAAACATTATTATCTTTTTAAACTTTAGAGAAAATCTGTAATTTGTCTGTTTGTTGACCATTAAAAGGCTCAGGGGTTAAAACACTTTTAGGAAACCGCACTGTTTTCGGTCAATTGAGAGGTGAAAAAAGGGGAAACCATTTCTATCATCTATCTTCAGACCGGCAGGCTGTAATGTGCCTAATCGGTAGATGAGATGCTGTTCCTCGAGCTTGCGTTGATGTTCACTGGAACACTGCAGCAATCCCAGGACAGAGATGTGAGCATGAGAGCAGGGGGGAGTGTTGAAATGGCAAGCAACCGGAAGCTCAGGGTCCTGCTTGCGGACTGAGCGGAGATGTTCCGCAAAGCGGTCACCCAGTCTGCGCTTGGTCTCCCCAATGTAGAGGAGACCACACTGTGAGCAGCGAATACAGTATACTACATTGAAAGAAGTACAAGTAAATCGCTGCTTCACCTGAAAGGAGTGTTTGGGGCCTGGGATAGTGAGGAGAGAGGAGGTAAAGGGGCAGGTATTACACCTCCTGCGATTGCAAGGGAAGGTGCCCTGGGACGGGGACGAGGTGGTGGGGGTAATGGAGGAGTGGACCAGGGTGTCGCGGAGGGAACGATCCCTTCGGAATGCTGACAGGGGAAGGGAGGGGAAGATGCGACTGGTAGTGGCATCACGCTGGAGGTGGCGAAAATGGCGGAGGATGATCCTTTGGATATGGAGGCTGGTGGGATGAAAAGTGAGGACAAGGGGAACCCTGTCACGGTTCTGGGAGGGAGGGGAAGGGGTGAGGGTAGAGGTGCGGGGAATGGGTCGGACACGGTTGAGGGCCCTGTCAACCACAGTGGGGGGAAATCCTCGGTTGAGGAAAAAGGAGGTCATATCAGAAGCACCGTCATGGAAGGTAGCATCATCAGAGCAGATGCGTCGGAGACGGAGAAACTGGGAGAATGGAATGGAGTCCTTACAGGAGGTAGGGTGTGAAGAAGTGTAGTCGAGGTAGCTGTGGGAGTCAGTGGGCTTATAATGGATATTGGTAGACAACCTATCCCCAGAGATGGAGACAGAGAAGTCGAGGAAGGGAAGGGAAGTGTCAGAGATGGACCATGTAAAGGTGAGAGAAGGGTGGAAATTGGAAGCAAAGTTGATAAAGTTTTCTAGTTCAGGGCGGGAGCAGGAAACGGCACCGATACAGTCATCAATGTACCGGAAAAAGAGTTGGGGGAGGGGGCCTGAGTAGGACTGGAACAAAGAATGCTCGACATATCCCACAAAAAGACAGGCATAACTAGGACCCATGCGGGTACCCATAGCGACACCTTTTACTTGAAGGAAATGCATGGAGTTGAAGGAGAAGTTGTTCAATGTGAGAACAAGTTCAGCCAGGCGGAGGAGGGTGTTGGTGGATGGGGACTGGTTGGGCCTCTGTTCCAGGAAGAAGCGGAGAGCCCTCAAACCATCCTGGTGGGGGATGGAGGTGTAGAGCGATTGGACGTCCATAGTGAAGAGGAGGCGGTTGGGACCAGGAAACTGGAAATTGTCAAAATGACGTAGGGCGTCAGAAGAGTCACGGATGTAGGTGGGAAGAGACTGGACCAGCGGAGAAAAGAGAGAGTCTAGATAGGAAGAAATAAGTTCAGTTGGGCAGGAGCAGGCTGACACAATGGGTCTGCCGGGACAGTCCTGTTTGTGGATTTTGGGAAGGAGGTAGAAGCGGGCTGTCCGGGGTTGCGGGACTATGAGGTTGGAAGCTGTAGAGGGAAGATCTCCAGAGGAGATGAGGTCAGTGACAGTCCTTTGGACGGTGGCTTGATGTTCGGTGGTGGGGTCATGGTCCAGAGGGAGGTAGGAAGAGGTGTCTGTGAGTTGGCGTTGAGCTTCTGCAAGGTAGAGGTCGGTACGCCATACAACAACAGCACCACCCTTGTCTGCAGGTTTGATGACCATGTCGGGGTTAGACCTGAGAGAACGGAGTGCCTCAAGTTCAGAGGGGGACAGGTTAGAGTGAGTGAGGGGGGCAGAGAAATTGAGACGACCAATGTCTCGCCGACAGTTTTCAATGAAGAGATCAAGAGCGGGTAAGAGGCCAGGGTGAGGGGTCCAGGTAGAGGGAGAATGCTGGAGGCGGGTGAATGGGTCTGCTGGTCGGGGGGAGGACTCCTGGTCGAAGAAGTGAGCCCGGAGGCGGAGGCGACGGAAGAAGAGCTCAACGTCATGCCGAGCGCGAAATTCATTGAGGTGGGGGCGTAAGGGGATAAAACTGAGACCTTTGCTGAGTACAGAACGCTCAGCATCAGAGAGGGGGAGGTCAGAGGGTATAGTGAATACACGGCAAGGGGTCAGATCAGAAGGGGTGGGGTCAGAGGGAAGTGAAGCGGAAGGAGGATCTGGAGGGGCATTAATGTACCGATTAGGCACATTACAGCCTGCCGGTCTGAACATTGAGTTCAATAATTTCAGAGCATGACAGCCCCCCACTTTACTTTCATTTTTAGTTATTTTTTCTTCCCTTTTTTTTTGGCATTCCTTTTTACATTTTTTACAATCTTTTTTTGTATTTATTTCAGTTCATCTTAGTTTGTTCAGTTTGCTCACCCACTGTTTTTTTCAGGTTGTTTTTCTTCAGGTTTGCACTTGCTGATGTTCAATATTCAGTATATTCACACCTAATCTGTACTAATGCTTTGTCTTTCAACACACCATTAACATATTGTTTGCCTTTGCTCCATGACCTTTTGGTCAGCTATGTGGCCTGGTCCAATCTGCACCTTCTCCTTTGTTATCTCTTGCCCAACCCCCACCTCACTTGTTTATAATCTGTGACTTTTCTAATATTTGTCAGTTCCGAAGAAGGGTCACTGACCCGAAACGTTAACTCTGCTTCTCTTTCCACAGATGCTGCCAGACCTGCTGAGTGAATCCAGCATTTCTTGTTTTTGTTTCAGATTTCCAGCATCCGCAGTATTTTGCTTTTATCTATCATCTATCTGTTTGTAACAGATTGGGGACTCATCCAGGATCTGAAACATTAGATTAAATGAGTGAATGACACGGGAGGTAAATTGATTGTAAAATTGTAATGGGGGGACACAGAGAAGGGTCACAGAGAGATAAAGATGGGACACAGAGAGGGAGGGGGAGAGAGAGAGAGACATAGAGAGTGAGATACAGCAATACAGAGAGAGGGGGAGAGAGAGACAGACATATAGAGGGAGGGAGAAAGAGAGGCAGTGGGAGGGGGGAGGGACAGACAGAGAGAGACAAACACAAAGAGGGAGGGCGGAGAGAGAGGTAGAGAAAGCGATCAAGATCACTCCTGATAGATAGACATCTATCTGGAATACTCCACATTGCTATATCAAGTGAGTGGGCAGACATTGACTACTTGTGCAAGCAAAAACAATGCCAGGTATCTCACTAAATCAGTGTTCAACATAGTGATGAGAAAGTAAGTTAATAAATTAGTCTTCTCATTTAAAGCATGTTCACAAAATGCATATTTTTGTTGTTTTGATTAATAGTAAAATAAATTTTGAATGCCTTTATCTTTCCGAAATTTGCTCACTGGCCCCCGACGTAGGATAAAAATTGTAATGTGGCCCCTCTTTGAAAAGGTTAGACACCTCTGCAGTTTCCAACCTTCAGACCCAAAAGACCGGGTTTAAAAAAGAATTGGAAGTGTCAGTTTCAGTGAGTTGCTGAGAGTAGGACCTGCTGCTTCTGACCTTTGGGGCAGCTTTGTGAGTTTCAGGCAGGCTTTTAAAAAAAATCAGAACTGAAAGTTCTGGTGTTAAAATTTACTTCATCCTTCATAACTACATGATGTACTAACTATATTAAATGCTGAAATGTTGGAATGCTGATGTCACTTTTGTGATTTTGTACAAATGCATTGGTCCACCGTCTTGATGGTAATCTAAGCTAAACAAAGAGAAAACTAATGTTTCTGCACATCTGAAGTGGCATCATGAACAGCGCTATATCTACATGATTCCTCGTCAAAAAAAATTCCAGACTTTTTTTGTCCTCGACCACTAATTTTCAGACATTTTGGTCTTTGGCCACTCTCATCCCTGATCTGTATGTGGGTGAAGTTGCATATATTTTTGCGTGTTGTAGAATAAACGTTTATCTTTTTAAACTTTAGTGAAAACCTGTCATTTGTCTGTTTCTTGACCATTAAAATGCTCACGGTTTAAAACATTTTTTAGAGAATGCTGTCTTTGGTCAGTTGAGAGGTTAAAAAAGGGAAAACCATCCCTACCATCTCCCATCTGTCTGTAACAATAATGATAGGGGATTCTACAGTTGAGGGAACAGATGGGCGTTTCTGTGGTCACAGGCTTGAATCCAGGATTGTATGTTGCCTCCATGGTCCCAAGGTTAAGGATGTCACTGAACAGCTGCAGAGCACTCTGAGAGGGTTTGGGGGGAGGGGGGTGTTGTGGGGGAGCGCAGAGAGTGAACAGCCAAAGGTCATAGTCCTTATGGTCCCAAAGACATGGATAAAAAAAGGTATGAGGTCCGACAAGTAGATTTTATAAAGCTAGGAAAGAGACTAGCAAGCAGGACCTCAAAGGTTGCAATCTCCAGAATACTCCCAATTCCACGTGCTAATGAGTATAGAAATAGAGCCAGAAGGTGTGGTTTGCTAGTGTTGACATGAGTTTAAACTAACTTGACGGGGATGGGAGCCAGTTTGCAGCATGAGGAAGGATTAACAAAGTGCACAAAAGATTGGGAGAAGCAGATAGCACTAGAGTAAGAAAAAGTAAGGTATTAGGTATGGTCAGACTAAGGTCTAAATTAGGTTTAGTGCATGTATGTAAACACACAAAGCATGGTAAATAAGGCTGGTGAGCTGCAGGCGCAAATAGCCTCATGGGAATATGATTTTGTGGTGATAATGGAGACCTGGCTGAGAAAGGACAGGACTGGGTACTAAATATTCCTGGATACAAGGTGTTCAGGAAAGATAGGGAAAGAAAGAAAGGAAGAGGGGTGGCTGTATTGATTAAAGAGAATATTACAGTGTGGGGAGAGAGGATGTCCTGGAAGGGTCAAGAATTGAATCTATTTGGTTAGAGTTAAGTAACAGTAGAGGTAGCATTACTATGTATATTTCCCCCCAACTTGTGGGAAAGATACAGAGGAACAAATTTGCAGGGAAATTATAGAGAGGTGCAAAAACTAGTGTAGTGATAATGGGGGACTTTAATTTTGACTGAGATAGTAATAGTCTAAAGGGCAGAGAGGGGAAAGAGTCTCTGAAGTGTGTTCAGGAGAGTTTTCTTGATCAGTATGCTTCTGGCCCAACAAGGAAGGAGGCATTGCTGGAACTGGTTCTGGGGAATGAAGTGGATCAAGTGTCAGTCATAGAACTTTTATGGAACAATGATCATATGTACATAGGTTTAGGATAGCCGTGGAAAAAGAGGAGGAAGAATCTAAAGAAAAACATGAAATTGGAGGAGGGCCAACTTTAGGGGGTGAGAACAGATCAGTCCCAGGTAAAGTGGAATCAAAGGTAGGAAGGTAAAACTGTAACAGAACAATGGGCTGCCTTTAAAGAGGAGATGGGTTTGTACAGGTGAGGTACATTCCCATGAAGGGATGTGTAGGGGAACAAAAGCCAGAGTTTCCTGGATGATGAAAGAGATAGAGAGTAAGATGAAGCAGAAAAAGGGGGTGTATGACAGATGTCAGGTTGATAATACAAGTGAGAACCAGGCTGAATATAAAAAGTTCAGAGGGGAAGTGAAAAAGGAAATCAGAGGGGCAAAGAGACAATATGAGAAGACATTGGCATCTAAGAAAAGGGGATCCAAAAGTCTTCTATAGGCATATCAGTAGTATAAGTAAGAGTAAGTGAAAAGTAGTAAGAGGAGCGGTGGGGCTGATTAGGGACCAAAAAGGGGATCTACGCATGGAGGCAGAAGGCATGGCAGAGGTACTAAATGAGTACTTTGCATCTATCTTAACCAAGGAGAGAAGTTACCAAAGTCATTGTGAAAGAGGAAACGGTTGAGATACTGGATGGACTAAAAAATTGATAAAGAGGAGGTATTAGAAAGGCTGGCTTTACTTAAAGTTGGTAAGTCACCAGGACTGGATGGGATGCATCCAAGGATGCTGAAGGAGGTAAGGGTGAAAATTGCAAAGGTACTGGCCATAATGTTCCAATCTGCCTTTGATTCAGGTGTGGTGCTAGAGGACTGGAGAATTGCAAATGCTACACTCTTGTTCAAAAAAGAGTGTCAGGATAAACCCTTAGAACGACAGCTTTTACTGTAGTTGCAACGGTTGGACATTTTGCAGATACAATTTAGTACAGAGAAGTGTGAAGTGGTACATTTTGGTAGGAAGAATGAGGCGAGGCAATATAAAATAAAGGGTACAATGCTAAAGGGGGTGCAGGAACAGAGAGATTTAGACATATATGTGTACAAATTGTTGAAGGTGGCAGGGCAGGTTGAGAAAGTAGTTAAAGAAGGCATACTGGATCCCGGGCTTTAGAAACAGGCATAGAATACTAAAGTAAGGAAATTATGATGAACCGTTAGAAAATACTGGTATGGACTCAACTGGGGTATTTTGTCTGATTCTGGGAACCACACTTTTGGAAGAAGGTGAAAGTTTTAGAAAGGGTGCAGAAAAGATTTGAGAATGGTTTTAGTGATGAGCCACTTCAGTTACATGGATAAAGTGGAGAAGCTGGGTTTGTTCTACTTAGAGAAGGTTCAGAGGAGATTTGATTGACATGTTCAAAATTATGAGGGGTCTAGACAGAGTAGATAGAGAGAAACTGTTCCCATTGAGGTTATTCACATTGGTAATAATAGAAATGCAGATTTCTTTTGAAAAGGCATAAAACTTTTAACTTGATATTCAGAGACTTGAACAACCAACTCCGAACGTTAGCAAACAGGTACAGCAGGAATGTAAATGACATGTTGGCCTTTATTGCAAGGGGATTGGAGCATAAGAATAAGGAGGTCTTGCTACAATTGTATATGGTTTCGATGAGACCACCTCTAGAGTACTGTGCGTAGTTTTGATCTCCATGGGCTGGATTTTGTTATCCCACAGTCGCTCGGGTGCACAAGATTCGGCGGTCCCACCTGTGATGTTTCTGGCTGCACCACCGCAATTACGTGGCGGGTGGCTACTTAGTGTAATGATAGCGGTCGTCCCCCCAATCACGTGGTGGGGGCAGTATTGGCGACGCCGTTTATGACGTCTCCAGATATTGGATTGCAGAGTGGCGTAGTGGTATTGTCACTGGACCAGAGACCCAGGGTATTGCTCTGGGGACATGGGTTCAAATCCCACCACAACAGAAGGTGGAATTTGAATTCAATTAATAAATCTGGAATTAAAGGTAGTCTAATGATGGCGATGAAACTATTGTCGATTGTTGTAAAAACCTATCTGGTTCACTAATGTCCTTTAGGGAAGGAAATCTGCTGTTCTTTCCTGGTCTGGCCTACATGTGACTCCAGACCCACAGCGGTTGACTCTTACATGCCCTCTGAAATGGCCTAGCAAGCCACTCAGTTGCATCTAACTGCTACGAAGTCAGTAAAAAGGAATGAAACTGGACGGACCACCTGGCATCGACCTAGGCACCTGAAACGACAGTGGCAAATCCAGCCCTGTCGACCCTGCAAAGCCTTCCTTACTAACATCTGGGGGTTTGTGCCAAAGTTGGGAGAGCTGTTCCACAGACTAGTCAAGCAACAGCCTGACATAGTCATAGTTATGGATTTATACCTTACAGACAATGTCCCAGACACCGCCATCACCATCCCCGGGTATGTCCTGTCCACCGGTACTCCTCCATGTTGAACAGCACTTGGAGGAAGCACTGAGGGTGGCAAGGGCGCAGAATGTACTCTGGGTGGGGGACTTTAATGTCCATCACCAAGAGTGGCTCGGTAGCACCACTACTGACCGAGCTGGCCTAGTCCTAAAGGGCATAGCTGCTAGACTGGGTCTGCAGCAGGTGGTGAGGGAACCAACAAGAGGGGAAAACATACTTAACCTCATCCTCACCAATCTGCCTGCCGCAGATGCATCTGTCCATGACTGTATTGGTAGGAGTGACCACTGCACAGTCCTTGTGGAGACAAAGTCACGCCTTCACATTGAGGATACCATCCATCATGTTGTGTGGCACTATCACCATGCTAAATGGGATAGATTTCAAACAGATCTAGCAATGCAAAACTGGGCATCCATGAGGCGCTGTGGGCCATCAGCAGCAGCAGAATTGTACTCAACCACAATCTATAACCTCACGGCCTGGCATATCCCCCACACTACCATTACCATCAAGCCAGGAGACCAACCCTGGTTCAATGAAGAGTGCAGGAGGGCATGCCAGGAGCAGCAGCAGCATACCTCAAAATGAAGTGTCAACCTGGTGAAGCTACAACAGAGGACTACTTGCGTGCCAAACTGCGTAAGCAGCATGCAATAGACAGAGCTAAGCGATCCCATAACCAACGGATCAGATCTAAGCTCTGCAGTCCTGCCACATCCAGCCGTGAATGGTGGTGGACAATTAAACAACTAACTGGAGGAGGTGGCTTCACAAATATCCCCATCCTCAATGATGGGGGAGCCCAGCCCATCAGTGAGAAAGATAAGGCTGAAGCATTTGCAACAATCTTCAGCCAGAAGTGCCGAGTTGATGATCCATCTTGGCCTCCTCCTGAAGTCCCCAGCAACACAGATGCCAGAGTTCAGTCAATTCAATTCACGATATCAAGAAACGACTGAAGGCACTGGATACTGCAAAGTCGATGGGCCCAGACAATATTCCGGCAATAGTACTGAAGACCTGTGCTCCAGAACTTGCCGCGCCCCTAGCCAAGCTGTTCCAGTACAGCTACAACACTGGCATCTACCCGGCAATGTGGAAAATTGCCCAGGTATGTCCTGTACACAAAAAGCAGGACAAGTCCAACCCGGCCAATTACCGCCCCATCAGTCTACTCTCGATCATCAGTAAAGTGATGGAAGGTGTCATCAACAGTGCCATCAAGCAGCACTTGCTTAGCAATAACCTGCTCAGTGATGCTCAGTTTGGGTTCTGCCAGGGCCACTCAGCTCCTGACCTCATCACAGCCGTGGCTCAAGCATGGACAAAAGAGCTGAACTCAAGAGGTGAGGTGAGAGTAACTGCCCTTGACATCAAGGCAGCATTTGACTGAGTATGGCATCAAGGAGTCCTAGCAAAACTGGAGTCAATGGGAATTGGGGAAAACTCTGCTGGTTGGAGTTATACCTAGCGCAAAGGAAGATGGTTGTGGTTGTTGGAGGTCAATCATCTGAGTTCTTTCAGTTCCTCAGGGTAGTGTCCTAGGTCCAACCATCTCAGCTGCTTCATCAATGACTGTCCTTCAATCATAAAGTCAGAAGTGGGATGTTCGCTGATGATTGCACAATGTTCAGCACCATTCGCGACCCCTCAGTTACTGAAACAGCCGGTGTCCATATGCAGCAAGACCTGGACAATATCCAGACTTGGGCTGATAAGTGGCAAGTAATATTTGTGCCACACTAGTGCCAGGCAATTACCATCTCCAACAAGAGAGAATCTAACCATCTCCCCTTGACATTCAATGGCATTACCATCGCTGAATCCCCCACTATCAACATCCTGGGGGCTACCATTGACCAGAAACTGAACTGGAGTAGCCATATAGATACCGTGGCTACAAGAGCAGGTCAGAGGCTAAGCATCATGTGGCGGGTAACCCATCTTCTGACTCCCCAAAGCCTGTCCACCATCTACAAGGCACAAGCCTGGATGGGTGCAGCTCCAACAACACTCAAGAAGCTCAACACCATCCATGACAAAGCAGCCTGCTTGATTGGCACCCTATCCACAAACATTCACTCCCTCCACCACTGATGCACAGTGGCAGTATTGTGTACCATCTACAAGATCACTGCAGCAACGCACCAAGGCTCCTTAGACAGCACCTTCCAAACCCGCGACCTCTACCAACTAGAAGGACAAGGGAAGCAAATGCATGGGAACACCACCACCTGCAGGTTCCCCTCCAAGTCACACACCATCCTGACTTGGAACTATATCGCCGTTCCTTCACTGTCGCTGGGTCAAAATCCTGGATCTCCCTTCCTAACAGCACTGGGTGTACCTACTCCACATGGACTGCAGCGGTTCAAGAAGGCAGCTCACCACCACCTTCTCAAGGGCAGTTAGGGATGGGCAGTAAATGCTGGTCTAACCAGCGACGCCCACATCCCATGAATGAATCAGAAAAAGTTCAGCCCTCCCCCCCACTGCAGTACCCACTTGCAGAGTTCCCCCTTCCCCCCCGACAGTACCCATTTGAAAATTTCTCCCTTCCCCCCCACCACAGTACCTACTTGCAGATTTCCCTCCTACCACCACCACCCCCCCAACCCCATAGTACCCAATTGCACAGCTCCCCACTTCCCTCACATCTGCAGACTGAGCTTAGTGGCAATTGTCCTGATGCCAGAAAAATTTCATGAAGATAATTACGCATAACCTACCTAACCTTTGCAGGCACTGAGGACTCCCGCCTTGGTGGCACCAGCTTTTCAGAGATGGGAAAGTGAAGGCTGCCGCACGTCATGCAGAAGATCGCGAACACCTGGTAGATTCCGGAGAATTATATACTAATGCATGCAAAACAGTATTTAACATATTTAAACTACAATTGGCGGGGGTGCCGTTATGGAACTTCGCTACCTCCGGAAAATTGGAACCCGGCATTACAGTGTCGGGTTCCATAGCAGACGAATCTGTGCCAATTCTCAGGCCCCCCCACCCCTGCCAGAAAACATAGCTTCCAACAACACATCAAATCCAGCCCCATTTCTAAAGAAGGATATTCTTGCATTAGAGGCGGTATGGCGAAGATTCACTAGATTGGTTCCTGGGATGAGAGGGATGTCCTATGATGAGAGGTTGAGTAAATTGGGTCTTTACTCACTGGTGTTTAGAAGAATGAGAGGTGATCTTATTGAGACATGGAAGATGCTGATGGGGCTCAACAAGGTAGACAGTGAGACTTTGTTTCCCCTGGCTGGGGAATCTAGAACACAGAAGCAATGTCTCAGGATAAAGGATCATTCATTTAGGACTGAGATGAGGAGAAATTTCGTCACTCAGAGGGTTGTGAATCTTTGGAATTGTCTACCCCAGTAGGTTGTGGATGCTCCATTGTTGAGTATATTTAAGGCTGAGATAGACAGATTTTTGGTCTGTCAGGGAATCAAGGGAAATGGGGAGCTGGTGGGAAAGTGGAGATGAGGCAGAAGGTCAGTCATGCTTGTATTGAATGGCAAAGCAGGTTTGAGGAGCTGCATGGTCTACTCCTGCTGATATTTTTTATGTTCTTATTGGAGGAAGCGTCGAGAACCAGACAACTCTGATTTAAGGTGTTTGGCAAAAGAAGCAACGGTGACATGAGGAAAAGCTTTCTACGTAGCTAGTAATTAGGATCTGGAATGCACTGCCTGAGTTTGTGGTGGAAGCAAATTCAATCGTGGCTTTCAAAAGGGAATTGGATAAGCACCTGAAGAGAAAGAAATTACAGGGCTATGTGGAGAGAGCAGAGGTGTGGGACTAGCTGAGTTGCTGTTACAGAGAGTTGGTGTGTACATGATAGGCCAAATGGCCTCCTTCTGTGCTCTAACCATACTATGCTTCTATATATGATATATGATGCATGTCAGGTGAATTCTTCAAGTGAGAACCAGGCCAAATACAATAAGTTGAGAGGTGAGGTGAAGAGGAAATTAAGCCTGGCAAAGAGAGAATATGAGAATAGAATGGCAATCAACATAAAAGGGAACCCAAAGATCTTCTAGCGGCATGTAAAAGGTAAGCGGGTAGTAAGAGGTGGAGTGGGACCTATTAGGGACAATGAGGGTCATAAATGCTTCAAGGCACAGGGCAAAGCTAGAATACTTAGTCTCGGTGTTTAATAAGGAAGAGGATCAGTGTCCAGTTGGATATAAGATTGGCTCAAGGACAGAAAACAGCAAGTCATGGTAAGTGGTTGTTTTACAGACTGGAGGATGGTGGACTGGTGTTCTCCAAGGATCAGTGCGCGGACCACTGCTTTTTTTGCTATATATTAAATGACTTGAATCTTGCAATGCAGAGTAGAATTTCAAAATTTGCCGATGATGCCAAATTTGGAGGAGTGGCAATGATCCGAATGGTACGAACTGCCTGCAACAGGAAATAGATAGGCTAGCAGAATGGGCAGACAAGTGGCAGATGGAATTTAATACTGACAAGTGTGGGGTGATGCATTTTGGCAGAAGGGGTACGGTGAGGCAATATAGACAATGGTGTAGTTCTAAAGGATGTGCAAGAACATAGGGACCTTGGAAGGTGGCAGGAACTATTGAGAGAGTGGTTAGTAAAACATACGGGACCTTGGACTTCATAAATAGAGGTATTGAGTACAAAAGCAGGGAAGTTATGCTGAACCTTTACAAAGGGCTGGTTAGGCCCCAACTAGAGTATTGTGTGCAGTTCCGGTCGCCACACTTTAAGAAGGATGTGAGGGTCCTTGAGATGGTGCAGAGGACATCTACCAGAATGGTTGCAGGAATGGGGGATTTTAGTTACAAGGTTATGTTCGAAAAGCTTGGGTTCTTCTCCCTGGACCAAAGGAGATTGAGGGGAGATTTGATAGAGGTGTACAAAATTATGACAGGCTTCGGTAAGTTGGACAAGGAAAAACAGTTCCCATTAACTGGTGGTACAAGGACTAGGGTACACAGATTGAAGGTTTTGGGCAACAGATGCAAAGGGAATGTGAGGAAGAACTTTTTTTATGCAGCGATTGGTAATGACCTGGAATTTGCTTCTCACGCGGGTGGTGGAAGTGGCGACCATCAATGATTTCAAAAGGAAATTGGCTGGCCATTTGAAGGAAATAAACTTGCAGGACTACAGGGATTGAGCGGGGGAGTGGGACTGACTGGATTACTCTGCGGAGAGACGGCATGGACTCGATGGGACAAATGGCCTCCTTCTATGCCGTAGATGACTCTACGAGCTGTGCCAAGTTTCTGCCTTTGTCCCGATTGGAATTTTAGGGCCTCTGTCTGTCTGAGCTAAATGCTTTGTTTTGAGAATACAAAACAAATGATCGAACCAGTATGGTATTATACAACATAACTCTTTCCCTCTCCTTCACAAACATACAAATGTGTGCACATACACACAGATACTCTGCTTTTAAAAGAATGTAAACTTTTCTTAAATGCTACTATGAATCTTGTGCTTTAGTTTTTGATAAACAATGCAGCTGAAACGGCGGAATATCAAGAAAATCTTTTCATCAGTATTGTTCACTACATTATGACATCCTAGAAAATTAGATGTACTGCATGTGCTCAGACAGCACAATCCAGATTCAGCTTACTGTATCACTCTGGGCAGAAATCTAAAGTTCAAGCCCAGGCTTTTGGGAGGGGCAGAAGTGTTCAGGTAAATACTCTAACGAAACCATTATAAAGATACAAAGCCAATTCAATTGATACATTTAATTGTGCTAATGTATTTAAAAAAAAATTTTAAACCTTTAGTTTGGATATAGAAATTTTACTCACTGCAAAAAAGAAAACTTTTCAGAAACCTTTTGAACAATTTGTAGGCAAAAGATAATACACCACCAGAATCTGCAACTCTATGATCACCCAAAGCAGTTTTTATATTTTTCCACGACGGACTCAGCATTGAATTTCAGTGCTCAGATTAATAATAGAAAGTCCTTTTAGAACACCATCATCACAATTAATAATGAATGAATGAAAAAAGTGGTTTCATAATGATAACAATTTCCTGAAACTCCTGATGTGTCCTTAAAGTGCTGTAGGATTTCTGAATGTTATATAATTCAGTTATAATATTAAAATACCATTAACATTTGACCATCTCTGCTATAATAGTCATTCAGCAACCGACTTATGAGGATTCATTTTCTTGAATGCAATAAAAGTAGTCAACTATGTGTGTATCTTTAGAAGTGCAGGTGTGGACTTTTAGCCTTATTATAAGATTATCAGCAGATTTATTGGACTTAGTCTGTTCTTTTGAGCTTTTACCATTACCAAAGAAGCAGCCATGGCAGGGAATCATGTCTTTCAAGTCTTGGATTATGTTGTTTTTGGTTTAACACTGTTAGTATCTGCTGCAATTGGAATTTTTTGTGCTTTTAAACGTGGCAGGACAGGACAAGAAACAACAGAAGAGTTCCTGGTAGGAAACCGGTAAATACAATTTTTAGGAACGAATAAACTTTTCAAATTTAATTCCTTTTGTAAAAGAAAAATCATCAAAATGCAGATTTGTGTGATTAAAAGGATTGCTTCATTTTTTTCAACAGGCAATTCTCTGCATACCCAATTGCTCTTTCATTGGCTTCTAGTTTCTTGTCTGCTATAACAGGTATGTATTTTTATTACTTTACAAAAGATCTGATCAGTATACAAGATAAAGATATTTGTATAACATTTTAAATTGATATGCATCATTAAAACCAAAGTCATCTGTACACTTCTGTTAAGATAATATTCCACAATGTATGTCTCTGAACAGTAAAATGCACAGCCAAGTAAATGTAAAATACACTAAAGTACAAAAAAAATTGGAAAAAAGGAGCGGTAACAAACCCTCTAGTCATTAGGTGTAGTCATTTCATAAATGCTTATCTTGTCTAACATTTATGTTGTGAGAAAGGAAAAATTGAAAATGTATTTGCACAATTAATCAAAACTGTGAATCAAAGTAGGTTTCAAAAGTCAAAGGGTGCATAATAAGTTATTGTTTGACTTTTTCATACCTGTTGAACTAACAGCACCACATCGCTAAGCGTCTTCCCTGCCATTAGAATGGTTGAAACAAATAATGTTTCCTGTCTGTAATAGTTGTTAAGCAATCAGCATAAACAAATATCAGAATTTTTTTTTGAAACAACGTTACTTACCAGCCATTGAGTGAATTTGCTCAACTTCCTGTTGCACTTCAATATAAAACTCAGATAACTTGACATTGCACACGAAGGGCTGGATTTTATCCGGGCAGCAGGAGTGGCAGTGGAGGCATGGAGGGCTGAAAAATCGGGGCAGACGTGTTCGCATGTAAACCCAACGTTGTGATGTCGGTTCCAGATTTTGTCAGTAGCAGGAAAGCTTCAAGGTGGCATTGCTGCACAAAGCGATTTGAATTGGTGGACAGCTAGTTAGAATGCATTTGCATTGAATTGAAGTCAATTTTATGGGGGGGGGGGGGTTTCAAATTTAGTCAATGGCACACAGGGAACACATGCCTTCAGATCTCCGGCCATTTAAAGGTGGCCGTACGGGAAGGCAGCCATGGTGAACAGTGGATAGGGAAATAGGAGGGAGCGGAGGCCATTGTCGGCTTGTGATACTGGTCTGTCTGCAAAGGTGGGCACAGTCTCGGGCGCAAGGGTCAGTGCAGTCAAGTGTGCTGGGCTCTCTGCAAGCGTAGGTGCAGTTTTGGGTGCTGGGCTGTTTGCAAGGGTGAGTGTTGAGGGGCATTAATGTGTCTTCAGAGGGGAGTATCAACGGGAAGGTCCCAAGGCAAGTTTGTCTCTCCAAGGACAGCACAAGGGTGGGGTGGAAATCAGCTTGGATGTGTCTCATACACCCAAAATTTGTGGATCCTTGTGCTGCACAGCATGAGCCCAGAGGGATGGAGGGCCAGGATCTGGCTGGACCCGCCAGTGAAGCTACTGTAGGAAAGTGGTAGCAGCCTACCACACCAAGAAGGGGCTATCCACAGCAGAGCGTGTACTCGACTCATCTCAGCTACCTCCAAATGTCCGAGCAGCTGTGCCAACGAAGACTGCAGCTCTCCAGAGAGGTTGTCACTGACTTATGCGCCATGCTGCAAGATGAGCTGTGACCCATGAACTTTGGTGGACATCCAATGCCTGTGGCCCTGAAGATCCCTGTGGCACTCAATTTCTATGCATTCGGCTCTTTCCAGGGATCCATTGGGGACATGTGTGGGGTCTCCCAGGCAGCAGCCCATCGCTGCATCAAAAAGGTGACCAATGCCTTGTTCAAGAGGGTCAGTGATTATTTGATATACCAAACTGACACTGCACACGCGTGGCTATCAAGGCTCCCATGGAGCAACCAGTGGCCTTCATCAACAGGAAGGGCTTCCATTCCATCAATGTACAACTGGTTTGCGACCATTGGAGGTACATCCTGCAGGTGAGTGCCCGCTTCCCGGACCTATATGCCTATATACTTCAAAAGTCCCAGGTGCCACAGCTTTTCACGCTGCCCATTTGTGTTCAGGGATGGATTCTCAGGGACAAGGGCTACCCATTTAAGACATGGCTACTCACGCCTGTGAGCAACCCTTGCACTGCAGAGGAGAGATACAAAACCAGCCACAGCTTCACCTGAGCGACCATTGAGCAGGCCATTGGTCTGCTGAAGTTGACATTCTGGTGCCTCGATCAATTTGGTGGAGCCCTGCAGTATGCCCCAGCGCGAGTCTCATGTACTGTGGTAGCTTGGTGTGCTCTGCACAGTCTAGCACAGCAGAGAGAGGGAGACCCTGCATAAAGAGGATATGATTAATTGTCAGTCTTCATTCGACGAGGAGGAGTTTACAGACTAGGCAGCACTGGATCTTGAATCCCATGCACCAGAGGCCAGTGCCATTGAGAGACACGCAATGGAGGCACGGGACAATCTCATACATACACGTTTCCTGACACCATGATGGCCTCCCAAAGTGAACTCAATAAAGACTCACCTCACTTTATTCTGCCTGTCACCTCCTTCTCATTGCACTCCAGAGCCTAGCGCCCAGCTTCACCATGTGCTCTGACACATCTGAGACGCTGACCAAATGCAGCCTGTGCTTACATTGGCAGCCCATTGAGGGAGCAAGCGTAAAATTTGCATCTCACAAGTCAGCAATGAAAGCATGAGCCATTTATAGCAATGATTCTGACCTCCATTTAATAGCACAATTGGAGCAACCAATGCAAAGGCCCCAATTAATAATTAATACACCTGTGAAGCCCCATGTGCGTCTAGGTATTCTTCTTTAACTGCTTTTGTGTGTGTCTACATGGTGCGACCCCTGCGCTGACAGCTGAGGTGGAGCAGGCTGCTACTCGGGCTGTCCCTTGGCCTGGGATGACTTTTTTGGTTGGCTGCTTGAAGCCTGGAGGGCCCTGGCTGGCTGAGGGTTTCCTGCACAGGTATAGGAGCCTCCCCAGTCGTTGCAGCTACTGGAGTTGGGCCACTGGTGGAGGGGCTGAGGAGCCGCTTATCACATTCAGAGCAACCTAGGGGCTAAAAAGAGTGAGGGAATTAAGGAAATGAATATCAGCAAAGGAAAAGTATTGGAGAAACTTAAGGGACTAAAATCTGACGATTCCCTGGAACCTGATGGCCTATACCCTAGGGTTCTAAAAGAGATAGCTACAGAGATGATGGATACGCTAGCTATGATTTTCCAAAATTCCTTGATTCAGGAATAGTCCCATCAGATTGGAAGTTGGCAAATGTTACAGCGCTTTTCAAGAAAGTAGGGAAAGAGAAAATAGCGAACTACAGGCCAGCTAGCCTAATATCAGTCGTTGCGAAAATGCTGTAATCTATTATTAAGGATGTCTTATCAATGCACTTAGAAAAGCACAACAAGATTGGAACAAGTCAACATGGTTTTACTAAAGGGAAATCCTGTTTGACAAATCTATAAGAGTTTTTTGAGTATGTAATTAGTAGGGTAGATAAAGGGGAATCAGTAGATGTAGTATACCTGGATTTCCAAAAGGCATTCGATAAGGTGTCACACAAAAGGTTAATAGGCCAAGATAAGAGCTCATGGAGTTGAGGGTAATATATAAGCATAGATAAAGGATTGGTTATCGGATAGGAAGCAAAGAGTGGGCATAAACGGAGCATTTTCAAGTTGGCAGCCAGTGAATAGTGGAGTGTCGCAAGGATCAGTGCTGGGGCCTCAGCTATTTACCATCTGTATTAATGACTTGGATGAAGAGACAGAGAGTAATGTATCTAAGTTGGCTGATGATACAAAGATAGGTAGAAAGGTAAGCTGTGGGGAGGACACAGAGAGGCTGCCAAGAAATATAGACAGGTTAAGTGAATGGGCAACAAAATGGCAGATGGAGTATAATGTAGGGAAGTGTGAAGTTATTCACTTTGATCGTAAGAATAGAAAAGCAGAATATTTTTTAAAAAGTGTGCAACTTATAAGTGTTGGTGTTCAGAGAGACTTGGGAGTGCTTGTACAAGGAATGCAGAAAGTTAACATACAGGTACAGCAAGCAATTAGGAAGGCAAATGGCATATCGGTTTTTATTGCAAGGGGATTGGAGAATAGGAATAAGGAAGTCTTGCTACAATTGTACAGGGTTTTGGTGAGACCACATCTGGAGCACTGTGTGTAGCTTTGGTCTCCACATTTAAGAAAGGATATACTTCCATTGGAGGCAGTACAGCAAAGCTTCACTAAATTGGTCCCTGGGATGATGGGGTTGCCCTTTGATGACAGGCTGAATAAATTGGGCTTATACTCTCTGGAGTTTAGAAGAATGAGAGGTGATCTCATGGAAATATATAAGATTCTAAAGGGCTGGATAGGGTAGGCACTGAGAGATCATTTCTGCTGGTCGGGGAATCTAAAACACGGGGGCAGAATCTCAGTATAAGGGGCTGATCATTTAGGACTGAGATGAAGAGAAATTACTTCACTCAAAGGGTTGTGAATCTTTGGAATTCTCTACCCCAGAGGATTGTGGATGCCTCATCAATGAATACATTTTTGGCTGGAATAGGCAGATTTTTGGTCTCTCAGGGAACCAAAGGATATGGTGTAATAAAAACAAGGAATGCTGGAAATACTCAGCAGGTCTGGCAGCATCTGTGGAGAGAGAAGCAGAGTTAACGTTTCAGGTCAGTGGCCCTTCATCAGGATATGGTGAGTGAGCAGGAAGTTGAAGTCTAATTTCAGTCATGATCGTATTGAATGCAGAACAGGCTCGATGGGCCATATGGTCTACTCCTGCTCCTATTTCTTGTGTTCATGTGTTCAGCCGGAGAGGATACCCCAGATGTGGAGGGTAGACTCTCCTTCTCCCTTTCAAGGCTCACTTGCACCTCCCTGCTAGCCAGAGATGGATGAAGACCTGGTGGAGACACACGAGGCCCTGGTGGAGACTCCAGTTGCCTCATCCATCTCTCACCTTGCCACTGCTGCATTGAGCTCATGGCAATGTTGTGCAGGTCTGCGTGCATTTGCGGGATCTGACTCTCCATGAGGGTTGGCAACCTGTCAATGGAGGAAGTCTTGCGCTCGCACACCTAAGAATGGCAGCACTCATGGCATGGATAGACCCCTCCATTGTCTACTCATACGCATTGTCTCTGGCAGCTCCATCAGATGTTCCCTTATCTCTCCATCAGCCTGGGGCTCAGCATGGGCCTGGTCACCCACAGTCCTCTGACTGTCAGTGGCCTCGGCTGTCACAGCCTCCGTCAGCTGCTTGGGTGCTTGTGTGGTGCTCTTACCAGCTTCCGATCCTGAATCTAAGCCCGAGCGCACACCCACTTATGTGGGAGTATCTGCGCTGGTGGAGGGTGCAGGGGAATGATTTGATGTTGCTTCCTCTGACTGTTCCTCCTCCTCCTCCTCAGAGGTCAAATGCAGGCTCCTCGTCCCAGTGGCTGAGCTTGCCTCTGAGGTACCATGACCTGTATGAGAGAACACAAAGATTTGTGGGTTAGGTTATTCAGATCTTCTCATGCCAAGCATGCGTGATGTGGGTCTCCAGAAGTGTTGTGGAGGACACATGAACACAATGTCAGCTCACTGATTTATGCAGACACTCCAGTCTCACTTTCCACAATTGCACAGCTGCCACTAGCTCCAGAGCCTCCCCCTCTGCTGTTGTCAGAGGATGCACATCAGGGGTCCCAGTGCCAATCCTCAATGTCTCCCTGGTGTTATGAGCCTGTTTTTCCTGGACACAGACCTCGCATGAAAGACAACAAGACACCTATGCGAATGGCAGCCCCTCGTCCCCTGATGGGATCTCCCAAATGGCTCCTCCCCATGTTTTCTCTCGGGGAACGTAATGGGGGTGAGCAACATGCAAGTCCCAAAGAGGAGAGGGGTACGGAGGACTCACTTTGGCAGAGTGAAGGAATTCATTGACCCTCTTGTGCCACTGGACCCAGTTCTGGGGGAGGGGGGGGGGGCGTGGCGGTGTGACCCCCATGGCTGATGTCCTCCGAGATCTCCATCCAGGCTTGCTTGGTCAGACTGGAAAATCTCTTATTGCCATTGCTTGGAAAGAGAATCTCACACTTATCCCTTGCAGCCTGGAGGAGAATCAGGGAGGCATCGCTAAACCGTGGGGCCACCCAGTGTCTTGCCTTGGACATGGTCTCAGTTGGCTTCTGTTCCATCTGTTCGATCTGCAGTCCTGTTTAGGGGCGCAGGGAGGTCCAGCAGCAGCGATAGTAGAGTCAGGGTCCAGCCCCAGCAATAGAGGGGAGATCCAGCAGCAGCAGCAGCAGGAGATGGGGGTTGAGGATTCATAGAGCACTGGGTGGTGGGGGGAGGAGGTCCAGGAGTCACAGCAGCAGTAGTCGGGGGTGGTCCAAGAGTCACAGCAGCAGTGGGGGGGGGCGGGGGGCAGGAATTACAGCAGCAGTACAGGGGTCCAGCAGTACTCCAGATTCACTGCATCATTGAAAGGCAGCAGTAGAATGCAGGGTTGGTAGCACTTTAAAGATGGCGTAGCAATTGCATTTTCATCAGCTGACCCCACTTTCAACGCCTCACAGCCCACCCCCATCCTGCAATAGGATGGGCCCCGTGCCTCGGTTATGTTAATTTGCTGGCCGCCATTTGATTGGCTGGCTGCATACGTGACATGCAGCAACAGCACCTGCTTCCAGTGCCACCGCCGGGACCCACGATGGGCTGACAAAATTCAGTCCCAAATTACATTGACATTTGGGCCAAAAGCCACAGTTGGATGCATCCAAGCATAATTGCCAAGATGAACTTTCCTAAACTTCTGCCAATGTTTGAGCAGTATGGGTAGATACCCTGCTTTACGTGGGTATGGGGCACATCTTGGGTGCTCACCATCAGAGAAAGGCAAGAAAGTCAGGCAGGGGTTGCATAAGAACATAAGAATTAGGAGTGAGAGTAGGCCATTTGGCTCTTCAAGCCTGCTCTGCCATTCAAATAGATCATGGCTGATCTACCTCAATTCCACCTTCCCGCATTATCCCCATATCCCTTAAGTCCTTTAGTGTCCAAAAATATTTTGATCTCTGTCTTAAATATGTTGAATGTCTGAGCATCCGCAGCTCTCTGTGGGAAAGAATTCCAAAGAGTCACATCTGTTTGAATGAAGAAATTTCTCCTCATCGCAGTCCTAAATAGCCGACCCCTTATTCTGAGACTGATCCCCAGTTTTAGACTCCCCGGGCAGCGAAACATCCTTCCAGCATCTACCCTCTAAAGCCTTATAAAAGGCTATGTGTTTCCATGAAATCACCTCTCATTCTTCTAAATTCCAGGGAATTTAGTCCCAGTCTCCTCTATCTCTCCTCAAAGGACAATTCTCTCAACCCAGGAACCAGTTTTATGAACCTTTGTTGCTCTCTCTCCAATATTAACATATCCTTGCTTAGATAAGGGCGGCGCAGTGGTTAGCACCGCAGCCTCACAGCTCCAGGAACCCGGGTTCGATTCTGGGTACTGCCTGTGCGGAGTTTGCAAGTTCTCCCTGTGTCTGCGTGGGTTTTCGCCGGGTTCTCCGGTTTCCTCCCACATCCAAAGACTTGCAGGTGATAGGTAAATTGGCCGTTGTAAATTGCCCCTAGTGTAGGGAGGTGATAGGGAATATGGGATTACTGTTAGTATAAATGGGTGGTTGTTGGTCGGCACAAACTCGGTGGGCCGAAGGGCCTGTTTTAGTGCTGTATCTCTAAATAAATAAAAAATAAATCTAAATAAGGAGAACAAAACTCAACAGGGTACTCCAGTTAGTGTCCTAGGCCTAACCATCGTCAGCTGCTTCATCAATGACCTTCCCTCCATCATTAGATCAGAAATGGGGATGTTCGCTGATGATTGCACAGTATTCAGTACCATTTGCAACTCCTCAGATACTGAAGCAGCCTATGTCCATATGCAGCAAGACCTGAACAACATTCGGGCTTGGGCTGATAAGTGGCAAGTAACATTCGTGCCACACAAGTGCCAGGCAATGACCATCTCCAACAAGAGAGAATTTAACCATCTCCCTATGACATTCAATGACATTACCATCATTGTATCCCCCACTATCAACATCCTGCGGAATACCATTGGCCAGAAACTGAACTGGACCAGCAACATTAATCCTGTGGCTACAAGAGCAGGTCAGAGGCTAGGAATTCTGCGGTGAGTAACTCACCTCCTGACTCCCCAAAGCCTGTCCACCATCTACAAGGCACAAGTCAGTGGTTTGATGGAATGCTCTCCACTTGCCTAGTATGGCTCCAACAACACTCAGGAAGCTTGACACCATCCAGGTCAAAGCACCCTGCTTGATTGGCACACCAAACGCCACCTTCAACATTCATTTCCTTCACCACCGATGTACAGTGGCAGCAATTTATATCATATACAAGATGCATTGCAGCACCTCACCATGCCTCCTTCAACAGTACCTTTTAAACCTGCGACCTCTACCACCTAGAACGATAAGGGCAGCAGATGCATGGGAACACCACCATCTGTAGGTTCCTCTCCAAGCCACACACCATCCTGACTTGGAACTGTATCAACGTTCCTTTGCTGTCACTGGATCAAAATCCTGGAACTCACTTCCTAACAGCACTGTTGGTGTACTGACACCACATGGACTGAAGTGGTTCAAGAAGGCGGCTCATCAACACCTTCTCACGGGCAATTGGGGATGGGCAATAAATGCTGGCCTAGCCAGCGATGCCCACATCCCGTGAAAGTATTTTGGTATGTTAGTATGTAAAAAATAAATCATCCGCTCAGCACTTCTGACCTACGATAATTGCAAATGCCTCAGCCTTGTCTTTTGCACTGACATGCTGGGCTCCCTCATCATTGAGGGTGGATGTATTTGTGAAGCCTCCTTCTCCTGTTGGATGTTTAATTGTCCACCACCATTCACAACTGGATATGGCTGGACTGCAGAGCTTAGATCTGCCCTGTTGGTCGTTGGATCGGTTAGCTGACTATCGCATACTAATTTCGCTGTTTAGCATGCATGTAGGCCTGTGTTGTAGCTTCACCGGGTTGCCACCTCATGTTTAGCTGCTGCTCCTGGCATGGTGTCCTGCATTCCTCATTGAACCAGCCTTGATCCCCTGGCTTGATAGTGATGGTAATGGTAGAGTGAGGGTTATGCTGGGCCATGAGGTTACAGATTGTGGTTGAATACAATCCTGCTGCTGCTGATGACCTACAACGCCACATGGATGCACAGATTTAAGCTGTTAGATCTGTTTTGAATCTAAAATAAAACAGGAAGTGATGGAAATGATCAGCAGCTCTGGCAGCATCTGTGGAGTGCGAAACAGAGTTGCCATTTCAGGTCTGTGACCATTCAGCAGAAAGGAAATAAAGGGTGTGGTAAACAGTTGTTTTTCGGACTGGTGGAAGGTATACTATGATATTCCCCAGGTGTGAGAACAAGGATCATGGCTTTTCTTGATATATATTAATGATATAGCCTTGGGTGTACAGGGCACAATTTCAAAATCTGCAGATGACACAAAACCGTAAGGAGGATTGTGTTACGACCAGGTGAGAAAGGTGTCTAGGGGTCTTTCTCAGCCTTAACCTGGTCTTATTGTAACAGGGTTTTGTTTTAAACACACTGTGTTTTGAGCTCTGCCTTGGTGAATCCTTGTTCACCACTTTCCAATCATAAGGCAAAGAAATGAGCACAAACAGGCCTTCTTAGGTTTAAAGAAAAAAAGTGAAAGTTATTAAAACTTTAACTTAAACTCTAATTCGGTTAACGCCTACGGATACATGCTGTCCCCCACGCTAGCATGCATACGCGATATGCACATGCAAATAGAGACAAAAAAGAGCAGAAGAAAAAATAAGTAGAGAGGTTTGAGGCAATATCAGAAGGGTTTCTTGTTACTGTGCTTCGAGCTCACTATAGTCCTTTTGTAGGTAGTCTTACTTTTCTTTGGGGCCCAGTATTCTTCTTAAATCTTGTATACTGTAGGAGACTTTTTTCTCTTGGGGTGAGCAGACAAGTCTTTTCAGTCCAGGAGCCATCAGCTTTCTGAGTTCAAATTCTCTGTGGCAAGTTCAAATTCAAAAAAATCCAACAGTCATGTGACTAAACTGGTCTGACCACGTCTTTTTATGTACTGGGGGAGCAGGGACTGGTTTCTTTGTTCCAACACTGGCTGCTGGAATGCAAAACATGTCTTTCCGGCAAAGTGCCTGGCAATTCCTTGTGCTAGGCCCTCTTTTCTTCCCAGCAACAATTTTAAGTTTAATGACCATGTGGCGAAATTAATGTGCCTCATTCTTGGCAGGTGGGGACCTGCATGAAACCTCCACACCCAGGGGAATGAAATGCGATTTGAAAAAAAAAGGCGCATTTCATTAAAAGGTTTGAGAGAAGTATAAGATACAGAAAGAAAAACCATGCAAGGCAACGTAAACCCATGGCAGCACACAATGGCCAAAGAGAGCAGGCGGGGGAGGCGGGGACAGAGCAGGCGGAAGAAGTGGGGCGAGAGCAGGCGGGGGAAGTGGAAAGAGAGCGGGAGGCGGAAGCGGGGAGAGAGCGGCTGGAGAGATGGCAGGGTGGGAAGCGGGGAGAGAGCGGCCGGAGAGAGCGGGTGGGGTGGGGGGAAGCGGGGAGCAAGTGGCCGGAGAGGTGGGGGGGAGTGAGCGGCCTGCAGTCAGTGGCCAGGGGGTGCTCTCTCCCCGCTTCCCCCCATCCTGCTCTCTCCCCGCTTCCCCCCCACCCCGCTCTCTCCCCGCTTTCCCCCCCCACCCCACTTTCTCCTCGCTTCCCCCCCACCCCGCGCTCTCCCTGTGTTACATGATGACGTCATCTAAACATGCGCCAACCAGTCCTGGCAATGTGGAATGGTGTGCACGCGCAGACAGCAGGAGCCCGTTTGCGCATGTGCGCAGCTTGGCGCAGCCTGATGATGTCCGCGGCCAACTGCGTTGTCGGGAATCACTATGTTCTTTGTTAATCTCCCCTTTGTTCTCTGGGACATTCCTGCCTGCAGGTATGTGTGCAGATTTCACTGCACTCTCATGTGGCACTTCAACTAGGTGAGGCATCACTCTTATGGTTTCTGTGTCCCCTAGATGTCTTTCATTGTCTCTGCAGGTTCCTGTAAATGCTGTTAGCTACTCTGGTGGGGTGCTTCTAGAGTCTGCATTTACATAGGAGGATGTGGGGTCTAACCTTTCAAATTCTTCGGGGTTGGCTGACCAGACTGGGATTCCTCCCGGACTTCCTTTAACCTGCCCTCTTGGTCACTTTTTCCCTTTCTCTTTCTAAACTTTTGCCAGCCTTGTGCCTACCTGTCCCCTTTTGTTCTCGGCTGGGGTCCCTTACAGTTCACCAGCCCTCAGTTCCTCCTAACACCAGACTTAGGGGTGCAAGTTTCACTGTAGGTTGGGGTTTCACCTCAACCTGGCACATGTGGCATCTCCTGCAGTACTGCACCACACCTTTGTGTAGTTTTGGCCATTCAAACTGTTGTCTTACGCAGGCTTTGATCTTTCGTATACTGACATGTACAGCCACTGTAGTCTCGTGGGCCCTTCTTAATATTTCTCTCCGGTACCTCTGTGGCACCACTAATTGGTGAACTACTGTCCACTCCTTGCTCTCAGGTCTGTGAGGAGAACTCCATTTCCTCATTAATACCTTATTCTTTAAATAGTAGCAATCAGCGACTCCCTCTACTTCACTTTCAGAGTGGGCAGCCTGTGCTAACTCTTGCAGTACTGGGTCGACTCGCAGAACCTCAGCTAGGAAAATCCATTTAATTCATTCCCTGGGTCTCCTAACTTTCCAAGGAAAGTCTCGGACAGGCAGACTTCATAGGCATCTGCCTCTGGGGGAACTGGTTTGATTATGGCCTGATCCACTTCACATTCAGGGAAACAGCAGGAGGCTGTCTCCTGCCACGGCCCTGTCTCTCTGACCTCCTGCGGTCTTTCTTTCACTACTGGGGGGTTACCACCTTCATCCCTGCCAGATTATTACCTAGGAGCAGGTCAACCCCGTCTACAGGCAAACTAGGGACAATCCCTATGGTCACTGGTCCTGAAACTAGGTCGCACTCCAGGTGCACCTGGTGTACAGGTACAGGCATACACAGCCCTCAAGCACCTTTCACCACCATTGTGGTGTTCACTGCACTGTCTGGGGGAAATGTCAGGCCTTTTCCCAGTAAAAGGGATCTAGTGGCCCCTGTGTCCCTGAGAATCACTATGGGCTTGCTTGCCTCACTTGAGGGGTATGGGGTTACTTTCCCTTCAGACACAAAACCCTGATAACCTTGAGGTGAGAGTGACTGCCTTTGACATCAAGGCAGCATTGGACTGAGTTTGGCATCAAGGAGCCCTAGCAAAACTGAAGTCAATGGGAATCAGGGGAAAAAGTCTCCGCTGGTTGAAGTCATATCTAGCGCAAAGGAAGATGGTTGCGGTTGTTGGCAGTCTATCATCTCAGCTCCAGGACATCACTGCAGGAGTTCCTCAGGGTAGTGTCCTAGGCTCAACTATCTTCAGCTGCTTCATCAATGACCTTCCTTCAATCATAAGGTCAGAAGTGGGGATGTTCGCTGATGATTGAACAATGTTCAGCACCATTCACGACTCCTCGGGTACTGAAGCAGTCCGTGTAGAAATGCAGCAAGACCTGGACAATATCCAGACTTGGGCTGATAAGTGGATAGTAACATTCGCGCCACACAAGTGCCAGGCAATGACCATCTCCAACAAGAGACAATCTAACCATCTCCCCTTGACATTCAATGGCATTACCATCGCTGAATCCCTCACAATCAACATCCTGAGGGTTACCATTGACAAGAAACTGAACTGGAGTAGCCATATAAGTACTGTGGTTACAAGAGCAGGTTAGAGGCTAGGAATTCTATGGCGAGTAACTCACCTCTTGACTTCCCAAAGCCTGTCCACCATCTACAAGGCACAAGTCAGGAGTGTGATGGAATTTCCTCCACTTGCCTGGATGAGTGCAGCTCCAACAACACTCAAGAAGCTCAACACCATCCAGGACAAAGCAGCCCGCTTGATTGGCACCCCATCCACAAACATTCACTCCCTCCACCACCGACGGACAGTGACAGCAGTGTGTACCATCTACTGCAGCAGCGCACCAAGGATCCTTCGACAGCGCCTTCCAAACCCGTGATCTCTACTAACTAAAAGGACAAGGGCAGCAATTGCATGGGAGCACCACCACCTGTAGGTTCCCCTCCAAGTCACACAGCATCCTGACTTGGAACTATATTGCGGTTCCATCACTGTCGCTGGGACAAAATCCTGGAACTCCTTCCTAACAGCACTGTGGGTGTACCTACCTCACATGGACTCCAGCGGTTCAAGAAGGCAGCTCACTGCCACCTTCTCAAGGGCAATTAGGAATGGGCAATAAATGCTGGCCTAGCCAGTGACGCCCACATCCCATGACTGAATAAAAAAAAGGAACTGTATGAACTTTTCCTGCACTGGCTGTAGTAAGCTTCCTGGGTTACACACTTATTGCAGAACAGCTTGTTCTGCTGTGCTTTGCAGCAGGTCCACATCTTCACTGAGTAGGTGTGCCCTGATTAATCGTACCGGTTTCCCCTTTAGTTTCCAGCAGTCAGCTTTTAATTGCCCTGCTTTATTACAATGGAAGCACACAGGTCTCTGGGTCTCACTCTTGCTCACAGCACCTTCCTTCTTGGCTGGAGGAGGGCCCCCTGTGTCTCCTGCTTTCCTTTCTCTCCCAGGACTAAAAACAAGAAATGCTGGAACCACTCAGCAGGTCTGACAGCATCTGTGGAAAGAGAAGCAGAGTTAACGTTTCGGGTCAGTGACCCTTCTTCGGAACTGGACCACCAGGACTACCAGGTCTCCCAGGACTACCTGGGCTGAGATCACCTTCCCACCCTTTGTCATTTTCGGATTTGTGGGGGTGATTAGGAAAGGTTCTCCCTGAGAAACTGAGTTATAAATTAAAGCAAATTCATCGGCCAGAACTGCCGCTTGCCAGGCTCCCTGAGCCCGCTGCTCCTCTACATGGGTCTTTATTGAGAGTAGGAGAGAGTTTTTAAATTCCTCTAACAGAATTGCTTCTCTGAGAGTCTCATAGTGAGCTGGTCAAAAGCCAGACGCTTACTTCTTTCAAACTCAAGATAAGTTTGATTAGCTTGCTTTTTGAGGGTTCTAAACTTTTGGCATTAGGCTTTGGGTACTAATTCATATGCCCCGAGGATAGAATTTTTGATCAGTTCATAATTTGATGAACTCTTATCTGGCAACAAGGAATAAATCTCATGGGCTTTTCCAGTTAGCTTGCTTTGTATTAAAAGAGACCAGGTCTCAGCTGTCCATTTTGGCTGCCTTGCCACCTTCTCAAAATACACAAAAAACACTTCCACTTCTTCCTCATTGAATTTTGGAATTAATTAAGCGTGTTTTAGCAATTTTGTACCGAGCCCTGAATTTTGCTCCTCCATATTGGCCATGCTTTCACTAGGGTTACTCTGTCACCCCCTAGTTAACTCAAACTGCTTCAACTCTCTTTCTTCGCATTCTTTCTGGAATATTCTTTCTCTCTCTCTCTCGTTCCTTCTCCTGTCTTTCTTTCTCTCTCTCCTCTCTCTCTCATTTCCTTCTCCTGTCTTTCTTTCTCCCTCCCTCTCTTTCCTCAAATTCAAGTTTCCTTTGTTCCAATTGTATCTTTGCTAACAATACCCTGTTGGAATCTGCTTCCAAGACTGCTTCTGCTTCTTCCGATTCAAGGGAAAAATGGTCGGCCACTCGCCTTAGGAGTTCAGACTTCCTAGCCTTGCCACATATAGTGATCCCCCCCCACACTGCTCAGCCATTTTTCTCAACTCCTCCAAAGACAGTGATTTTAACTTATCCAAGATACTTCACCCTGGCTTGGAGAGCTACTTGCTTCAGATGCAGAAATATAGTGTTCAATCACACACAACCATAAGAAAACCTGTATTAATCTTGCTCTTTTTTTGATTGAGACCAATTTGGATTCCCACTTCCAATTTCTCTCATTTGTCTGTGGGTAAAATTCCAGACAATAGCAACCAAATTTCTGTTATGACCAGATGAGAAAGGTGTCTAGGGGTCTTTCTCCGCCTTCACCTGGTTTTATTGTAACAGGGTTTTATTTTAAACACACTGTGTTTTGAGCTCTGCCTTGGTGAATCCTTGTTCACCACTTTCCAATTATAAGGCAAAGAAATGAGCGCAAACAGGTCTTTTTAGGTTTAAAGAAGAAAAGTGAAAGTTATTAAAACTTTAACTTAAACTCTAATTCAGTTAACGCCTACGGATACACGCCGGCCCCCATGCTAGCCTGCATACGCGATATGCACATGCAAATAGAGACAGTAAAGAGCAGAAGAAAAAAATAAGTAGAGAGGTTTGAGACAATATCAGAAGAGTTTCTCGTTACTGTGCTTCGAGCTCACTGTAGTCCTTTTGTAGGTAGCTTTGCTTTTCGTTGGGGCCCAGTATTCTTCTTAAACCTTGTATACCGTAGGAGACTTTTCTCACTTGGGGTTCATGTGTCTTCAGTGGGTCTTCAGTTCTGTGAGAAGGAGATGGGAGCAGACAGGAAAGAGGTCTTTTCAATCCAGGAGCAAACAGCTTTCTGAATTCAAATTCTCTGTGGCAAGTTCAAATTAAAAAATCTCCAACAGCCAGTTAGTCATTTGACTAAACTTGTCTGACCATGTCTGTTTGTGTACTGGGGAAGCAGGGACTGGTTCCTTTGTTCCAACACTGGCTGCTAGTATGCAAAAAAATGTCTTCTGGCGAGGGGCCTGGCAATTCCTTGTGCTAGGCCCTCTTTTCTTCCCAGCAACAATTTTAAGTTTAATGTCCATGTGGCGAAATTAAGGTGCCTCATTCTTGGCAGGTGGGGGCCTACATGACAATAGTGATAGACTTCAAGAGGATAAAGACAGGCTGGAGGAATGGGCAGACACGTGGCATCAATCTAGGCACTGGTAATGACAAAGGCATGCTCTGCCCAGTTGATCCTGCAGAGTCCTCCTCACTAACATCTGGGGACTTGTGACAAAAATGGCAGAGATGTCCCACAGACTAGTCAAGCAACAGCCTGATAGTGTAATACTCACCAAATCATACCTTATAGCCAATGTTCTAGACTCCTCCATCACCATCCCTGGTTATGCACTGTCCCACCAGCAGGACAGACTCACCAGAGGTGGCAGCACTGGGGTGTACAGTTGGGAGGGAGTGGCCCTGGGAGTCAGCAAACTTTGCATCCAGGGCACCATTTTCTCTTTTATTCCATGGGCCTCAACTTTGCTGACAAGTGTCTTATGTGGAACTTAATCAAACGCCTTTTGGAAGTCAATGTACAATACATCAACCACATTACCCTCATCAAATATCTGTTATTTCATCAAAAAACTCAATCGAGTTGGTTAAACATGGTTTGCCTTTAATAAATCTTTCCTTAATAATCTGACCTTGTCCAAGTGACTGTTAATTTTGTCCCAGATTATCATTTCTAAAAGCTTTCCCACTACTGAGGTTGTATTGACTGGCCTGTAGTTGCTGGGCTTATCCTTACACCCTTTTTTGAACAAGGGTGTAACATTTGCAATTCTCCTGTCCTCTGGACCACCCCTGTATCTAAGAAGTATTGGAAGATTATGGCCAGTACCTCGGCAATTTCAGCCCTTACATCGCCCAGCATCCTGGAATGCATCCCATCGGGTCCTGGTGACTTGTCAACTTTAAGTACAGACAGCCTTTCTAATGTCTCCTGTTTATTAATGTTTTGCCCTTCCAGTGTCTCAATTATTTCCTCCTACTTTGGTAGCATCTTCTTCCTTTGTAAAGACAGATGCGTAGTATTCATTTAGTATCTTATCCACGCTCTCTGCCTCCATGCATAGATACCCTTTTTTATCCTTAATTGGCATCACCTTATAGGGTGCTAGAGGTAGATGCCCTCATTGCATTTAAAAAATGCTTGGATATGCACTTGAAGTGCCGTAACCTATGAGGCTGCGGCCCATGAGCTGGAAAGTGGGATTAGGCTGGATAACTCTTTTATGGACGGCACAGACATGATGGGCTGAATTGCCTCCTGCTGTGCCGTAAACTTTCTATGTTTCTGCAACATATTTCTTTCATTTATGCTGTTGAGCTCAGATTTCTAAGGACTCAAAATTTAAAAGGCCAATTTTCATACTGCAGTTGATGAATGGACAATTGATTGTAGTAACAAATTCTGTCTATTCACAAAATTGAACAGAGTATAACTTAAAATATTCTTTTCAGATGCACCACTGGTTAACAAAGGCTGCAGAAAGGCATCACAGCAGTCACCCTAGCTGCATTCTAATAGCACATCTTCCCACTCAAAATATTTAAATATCTGTCCCAAGAAGTTGGACGGGATGAAGGGGGCATGAGTGGACAGAAGCCTCTGACAGAATACTTGTGGTGGAGTGGGATAAGAGGAAATTTGGGGCTGGGGTCTATTGGGATGCTTTTCCATTTTCAAATACTGAAATAAATCTCCTGGAAACATGGAATGTAGGATTAGGTCAATTCATAGAGGCTTCAATTTTCCTTCATTATGGAGCAGATCTTTCTTTTTGTCTCCTGTGTCAATGAAGAACAGGCTGTAACCTGTCTTTTCTGACACAAGACCACCGACTGTCCGCTCCTGCAGCCGCACATCCTCCAGAAACTCCTCCACTTCCGTAACATCACTGTGTATGCGCCAGTTCTTCTTCTTCTTCTTGTTGAACTGCCTGCAGTGCTGCTTGTGGCAGTGGAGTGCGGAGCCTGAGGCAGTGGGTTCCAGAGCCCCATCATCCTTGGGTGAAAAATTTCTCCTCCACTTCCCTCCAAACCTCCTATGAATTACTTTAAATCTATGCCCTGTGGTGATGACCTCTTTGCTAAGGGTTTGTCCTATTCACGCTACCTAGGGCCCTCATAATTTTATACACCTCAATTAAATCTCTTCCCAGCCTCCTCTCTTCCAAAGAAAAACAACCCCAGCCAATTCAAACTTTCTTCATAGCTAAAATTTTCCAGGCCTGGCAACATCCTTGTAAATCTCCTCCAGTGATCTAATGCAATCACATCCTTTCTGTAATGTGGCAAACAGAACTATTCACACTACTCTACCTGGTACCTAACCAGTGCTTTATACAGTTCTAACATAACCTCCCTGCTCTTATATTCTATACCTCGGATAGTAAAGGAAAGTATCTTGTATGCCTTCTGAACTACCTTATTTACCTGTCCTGCTACCTTCAGGGATCTGTGGAGATGAACTCCAAGGTCCCTCTGCTCCTCTACACGTCTCAGTATCCTACCATTTATTGTGTATTCCCTTGCCTTGTTTACCCCCCCCCGCCCCCTCCCCACCCACCGCCCAACAAATGCAATACCTCACACTTCTCTGGATTGAATTCCATTTGTCACTTTTCTGCCCACCTGACCAGTCCATTGATACATTCCAGCAGTTTCCTTCCTCACTATCAACCACTTGGCCAATTTTTCTTCTTAATCACGGGCTCTACATTTAAGTCTAAATCATTGATATAGATCACAAAAAGCAAGGGACTGAGTACTAAGATCTGCAGAACCTACTGGAAACAGTTTTCCAGTCACAAAAATACCATGGACCTTTGCTTCCTGCTACTGAGCCAATATATATGCTGGCCTTGCGACTGACACCCATATCATGAGAATGAAATAAAGAAATGGTTATCTGTCAATAACAACCTCAGAAAGCTAGAAATTTATTTGCCACATTGATGCTAATGATGTAATTATGTTAAATAACAAAACTAGAATGGATTTACAGCTATATGAAAATGCAAAAATAATCTTTTTAAATTAACGTTTGGCCATTTCTAATTATTGTTACAGTTATTGGAAATCCAGCTGAAGTATACAGCTTTGGGATAATGTTTCTAATGTTTGTCTTCACCTGGTTATTTACAATGGCAGCCACTTGTCTGATTTACATTCCGCTCTTCTGCAGACTAAACATAATCAGTACTTATGAGGTAAGCTATTTTTAAGTTCAGCTCTACTCTCTACTTTCTCCCTATTTTGCTTTCTCCATTGAATTCGTACATCGTTTCGCTGGTATGGAAGAAGATTGGAGTATGGGCTTCTTTATGACTCTGAAATCCACAGTAGAGCATGGCTACCCGACCCGAACCTGACGGGACCTGACGACAGGTGTCGGATTCGGGTCGGGTCAGGTCTCTCTTCCAGGTCCAAAATTCGGGCTTGGGTTGGGTCGGGCTGGACGTTGACAGCGATCAGGACAAACAGAAATCAGAGGTGAGAAGAGTGGGGGGTGGGTGGGCGGGGGGGAAGGAGGGGAAAGAAACAGCTACAGGTTCCAACATAAAGCACCTGAGTGAAATTAACCCAACCCCTCTCACTCTGAAATCTATCAGGTCTGGGAGAAACTGACAAGCCTAGGGAAGATACCAGTAACTGCAGTAAGTACAGAAACATCAACTGAGCTCTTGCTTTAATCCATACTTGGCCCAAGGATTTAAAATTATCTGGAAACAGGGAGATTAAACTTCCCAACCTGAGTTGTTTTTTGTTTATGACATCAGAACTTGATACAGTTCAGAAGCTTGTTTGTTACATTGCATGATTTCCTGAAGTGGATACTTTCTTTCCCGCGAGTGCTCAGGGTTGCGGCGCCTTCGCCTGTTTGAAATTAGTGTTTTTAAATTAATAATATTAATTGAACACAGGTACATCGACAACTGGCACCTGTACTCGATCAGTGGTCCAGAGCCTGGCTACCCGACCAAACCCGAATACATGTGTTGGGTTCGGGTCGGGTCGGGCATTTAAAAAAATTAAAGGTCTCAGACTCAGGTCAGGTTCGGGTTGACTGTTGTCGGGTTAGGCTCAGGTCGAGTTTTAATTTTATACCCGAGCCAGGCTTTAACCCACAGTGAAATTCCCTTGTTTGACGTCTATGCTATTTTATTTCCCTGTACTTTTAGATTCCCCTCTACTATGCACCATTCACTATATGTGAGACTTGGACCTAACCTTTGCAACCACTTCCCCCACCTCCACTACTTTTTTGCCAGATCAGGAGGGAACATTTCTTGGTATTGGCTCTATTACATCCGCACCTTCCTGTGCATAACCCCATTTCCCAATTGGGTATGTTAAAATGAAATGCAAATGAGCAAAGTGCACCCTCGGAAGCACTTCCCCTTATTTTGCATCATTTTTATGTTAGACGCAAGGGATGCCTGTTTTGCCAGAGTTCCAGTGACAGTGGGGGAAGTGGAATTGTTTTGAATGCAGGGTGTGTACAATTGCTCTCAGAGCACTGGATTTCTCACGCCTGTAAGGTTGGTGCAAAGATTTTTACAATTTTGTGGCCATTTCATTGACAGCACAGAATGTGGTTGTATTCCTACATTGCAGCAGGTCTTCAAAGTCAACGACCGTAAAACACTTGGCCTCCATTTGAGTGAGACTCATTGCAGAGAATTTTGCACCCAATATTCGAAAAACCCAGAGGTTGGGGTCCCCAGTGAAAGAAGGGGGAAAAATCCAGGCCAAACTCTATATTGTGCAGTCATCAGTGAACATCCCTGGTCAAATGCTTCCTTGATGTCAAGGGCAGACCCTCTCACCTCACCTCTGGAGTTCAACTCTTTTGTCCATATAGTCGTTTGGTAGTACAGAACTTGAGTATTGCTGAAAATAGAGACATGTTATCAAAGCTTTTTGTCTTGCACACATCAGGACAATCCACAAGAATACCAATGTAAGGGAAAACAACATTATACAGGATGAGAAGAGAGTGCTGATTGGTTGGCAAGTGAACTCTGATTGGTAGAGCTGTTGCCATGGAGAATGCATCATTTGCTAAATAGTCCTCAGTGTGCTAAGAATTATGTTGACAACCAATTTAAGATTGTCAGTAGGGCTCACAGTGTGGCGTATTTGTGCGTACTGGAAGCTACATATATTAATACACAGGGCCCTGTTCTTTGCAGACAGAAAGAATATGTACATAGTGCCAGTTTCTGCTAAACAAAATAAGTGACAGCCATTCGCTGGTTTATTCCTCAGGGCAATGCCTTGACCAATCAGAGTCAAGCTGCCTGATTTAAATTTCAAACAAAGCTTGGCAGTTAACTGTCAGTCACCATAAACTGGTGCATTCTCCATGGCAATGCATCTACCAATCAGA
This sequence comes from Heterodontus francisci, assembly GCF_036365525.1. Taxonomy (NCBI): domain Eukaryota; kingdom Metazoa; phylum Chordata; class Chondrichthyes; order Heterodontiformes; family Heterodontidae; genus Heterodontus; species Heterodontus francisci. The sequence goes on along the minus strand of NC_090396.1, from coordinate 70,816,490 downwards.
GTTCACTTGCCAACCAATCAGCACTCTCTTCTCATACAGTATAAAGTTGTTGTTTTCCCTTACATTGGTATTCTTTCAGATTGTCCTGATGAGCGCAAGACGAAAAGCTTCGATAACATATCTCTATTTTCAGCAATACTCTTTTGTCCATGTTTGGACGAAGGCTATAATGAGGTCAGGAGCCGAGTGGCCCTGGCAGAACCTAAATTGAGCATCAGTGAGCAGGTTATTGCTGAGCAAGAGCCGCTTGATGGCACTGTTGACGACCCCTTCCATCACTTTGCTGATGATCGGGAGTAGACTGATAGGCCCGTAATTGGCTGGGTTGGATTTGACCTGCTTTTTGCGCACAGGACATACCTGGGCAATTTTCCACATTGCTAGGTAGATGCCAGAGAGAGCAGGATCTGCACATGGTGACTCACAAGGCACAGGTTGGCTGCAACATGGCTAGTATTTGACAGAGTATGGCATCAAAGAGCCCTCGTAAAATTAAAATCAATAGGAATCAGGTAAAAACTTTCCACTGACTGGAGTCATACCTAGCATAAAGGAAGATGCTTGTGGTTGTTGCAGGCCAATCATTTCAGCCCCAGGACATCACTGCAGAAATTCCTCAGGGAAATGTCCTAGACTTTCCCTCCATCATAAGGTCAAAAGTGGGATGTTCGATACGAGTGCACAGTGTTCAGTTCCATTCACAACTCCTTAGATAATGAAGCAGTCTTGCCCACATGCAGCAAGACCTGGACAACATTCAGGCTTAGGCTGATAAGTGGCAAGTAACATTCATGCTGCACAAGTGCCACCAATGACCATCTCCAACAAGGGAGAATCTAACCACTTCCCCCTGATATTCAACGACATTATCATTGCTGAATCCGACACAATGAGCATCCTGGAGGTTACCATTGACCAGAAACTTAACTGGAGCAGCTATATAAATACTGTGGCTACAAGAGCAGGTCAAACGCTGAGAATTCTGCAGTGAGTAACCCACATCCTTACTCCCCAAGCCTGTCCACCATCTAAAAGGCACAAGTCAGGAATACTCCCCACTTGCCTGTATGAGTGTAGCTCCAACAATATTCAATAAGTTTGACACCATCCAGGACAAAGCTGCCCACTTGACTGGCCCCCCCCATCCACCATCTTAAACATTAACTCCCTCCACCACCGGTACATCGTGGCCACAGAGTGTACCATCTACAAAATGCACTGCAGCAACTCACCAAGCCTCCCTTGATGGCACCTTCCAAACCTATGACCTCTACCATCTAGAAGGAAGGGCAGCAGATGCATGGGAACACCAACACCTGCAAGTTCCTCTCCAAGCCATACACCATCCTGACTTGGAACTATATCACTGTTCCTTCACTGCAGTTGGGTCAAAAACCTGGAACACCCTCTAACAGTGCTGACAGCAGCGGTTGAAGGAGGCGGATCACCATTACCTCCTCAAAGGCAACTTGGGATGGGCAACAGTTGCCGGCTTTGCCAGTGACACCCACATCCCATGAATGAATGCAAAAAAAAATCTTCTTTAAAACAAGTAACAAAGTCCAAATTCCTTGAGGACAACTTTCTACCTCATTGTTTTTACACATTGTGCAAGCATTTCCTGACTCTGCAGTTTTACAGGTGGTGGACAAGACACTGACTCTGTTGCAGTCTTCAACCATGTTATTGTTCTAGAAGATCTATTGGGGGGATAGTGTATCCCTAAGATGAATACTGGTGATAGTTGAGCCTAGGTAGGTGAACTCTTGAACCACTTCCAGAGTGTGGTCGCCAATATTGATGGATGGAGCATTTCTGACGTCCTGCCCCATGATGTTCATTTTCTTGAGGCTGATGGTTAGGCCAAATTAATTGCAGGCAGCTGCAAACCTGTCGATGAGACTCTGCAGGCACTCCTCAGTGTGAGATGTTAAGGCAACATCGTCAGCAAAGATGAGTTCCCTGATGAGGACCTTCCGTACTTTGGACTTCGCTCTTAGACGGGCAAGGTTGAACAACCTGCCCCCTGATCTTGTGTGGAGGACAATTCCTTCTTCAGAGGACTTGAACGCATGTGAAAGCAGCAGGGAGAAGAAAATCCCAAAAAGTGTGGGTGCGAGAACACAGCCCTGTTTCACGCCACTCAGGATAGGAAAGGGGTCTGATGAGGAGCCACCATGTTGAATTGTGCCTTTCATATTGTCATGGAATGAGGTGATGATACTTAGTAGCTTTGGCGGACATCCAATCTTTTCTAGTAGTCTGAAGAGACCACGTCTGCTGACGAGGTCAAAGGCTTTGGTAAGATCAATGAAAGCAATGTAGAGGGGCATCTGTTGTTCACGGCATTTCTCCTGTATCTGACGAAGGGAGAACAGCATGTCAACGGTCGATCTCTCTGCACGAAAGCCACACTGTGCCTCAGGGTAGACGCGCTCGGCCAGCTTCTGGAGCCTGTTTAGAGCGACTCGAGCAAAGACTTTCCCCACTATGCTATCACCAGTAACTTATCTCTAGATGCAGAAATCAACAAGCGCATGGGAAAGGCTTCCACTGCTATGTCCAGATTGGCCAAGAGAGTGTGGGAAAATGGCGCACTGACACGGAACACAAAAGTCCGAGTGTATCAAGCCTGTGTCCTCAGTACCTTGCTCTATGGCAGCGAGGCCTGGACAACGTATGTCAGCCAAGAGCGACGTCTCAATTCATTCCATCTTCGCTGCCTCCGGAGAATACTTCGCATCAGGTGGCAGGACCGTATCTCCAACACAGAAGTCCTCGAGGCGGCCAACATCCCCAGCTTATACACACTACTGAGTCAGCGCCGCTTGAGATGGCTTGGCCATGTGAGTGGCATGGAAGATGGTAGGATCCCCAAAGACACATTGTACAGCGAGCTTGCCACTGGTATCAGACCCACCGACCATCCATGTCTCCGCTTTAAAGACGTTAGCAAACGCGACATGAAGTCCTGTGACATTGATCACAAGTTGTGGGAGTCAGTTGCCAGCGTTCGCCAGAGCTGGCGGGCAGCCATAAAGGCGGGGCTAAAGTGTGGCAAGTCGAAGAGACTTAGCAGTTGGCAGGAAAAAAGACAGAGGCGCAAGGTGAGAGCCAACTGTGTAACAGCCCCGACAAACAAATTTTTCTGCAGCACCTGTGGAAGAGCCTGTCACTCTAGAATTGGCCTTTATAGCCACTCCAGGCGCTGCTCCACACACCACTGACCACCTCCAGGCGCTTACCCATTGTCTCTCGAGATAAGGAGGACTTAGATATAAGATGAATACTGTTGCCTTCTCAGGCATTTTTCTTCAACAATGACTGTCTCATCAGTGTTAGTGAAACAGACTTTCTGGAATGGTTATAGCTGTTTTCTGATCACCACACAGGATTTTTTTTAGGGATCAAGAAGTTAATTTCCCGCTTCTTCAGTTGCTAAATTCTGTTAGAACTCTGCACTCATTGTTTGTTAAACTTCATGCACTACAGGAATTGTGGCTGTTCAGTGGAAACTGCATCTTCCAAGGTGTTTGTTAATAGTTTTCCTTGCACATACTAATTCTGTTAAAGTCTGTAATGACAGACAGGTATTAAGAAGTATCAAACTTTGCAAGAAAGATGACTGATATTCTAATGCCAAGTTATACTAGGGCTAGACAACAGCAACTACTTACATTTATATACTAAATAGATAGAATAATGTTAACGAGCCTGTATTGGAAGAACATAAACTGTCAGGTTTGTCAAGCATAGACGTAGTTACTTTCTCCTTATGAGTTGAGATAAAAAGCTGAGAGTAAATTAGAACTGTTGTGTTTTTTCCACAGTACCTAAATAGAAGATTTGGACAATTGGTGAGATATCAAGTTGTTTGTTGTTTCTTGATATATATGGTAAGTTCAAAGATAGACTTAAAACACCTTTCACAGTATCTGTGATTGGCGTAATGGATACAATTTCATGGCATAATTTCATGTTATGGTGTGGGAGAGATTGTCAAGCTGCTGATGGCCATTTCCTTGCTTGCTGTGAATTTCAAGACAGAAAACAGAGAATGGGAGTAAAGGGTGGCAGAAGGTGGGAAGTGGTTCTCACAAGGAGCAGGGCGAGGACCACTGCTTTTTACAATTTACATTAACAATTTGGTCTTTAGAATCAAAAACACAATTTCTAAATTTGCAGATGACACCAAATTGGTGGGGATAGTCGATACTGAGGAGGGCTGCAACAAATTACAGGAGGATATTAATAAACTTGCAGAATGGGCAAATAGTTCAACCTAAATAAATGCGAGGTAGTACATTTTGGTAGGAAGAATAGGGAGGGCATTTATTACTTGGAAAGTGTGAGTCTGGGTGGGTAGAGGAACAAAGGGACCTCGGAGTACAAGTACATCAATCACTAAAAGTTGTGCCACAGGTTAGCAAGGTCATATAAATAGCAAACCAAGCACAAGGGTTTATTTCTAGAGGTATAGAATTGAAAAATAGGTAAGTTATGCTAAACCTGGATCGAACCTTGGTTAGACTACACTTAGAGTACTGTTTGCAGTTCTAGTCGTCATATTATGAAAAGCGTATTGAGGCACTGGAAAGGGTGCAGAGAAGATTTACAAGGGTGATACCAGAAATGTGTGGGTATTCATATCAGGAAAGGATAAACAGACTGGGTCTCTTTTCTCTTGAAATAAGAAGGCTGAGGGGTGAATTAATAGAGGTCTTTAAAATTATGAAAGGTTTTGATAGAGTAGATACAGAGAGAATGTTTCTATTTGAGGGGAGAGCATAACTAGAGGCCATCAATATAAAATAGTCACCAAGAAATCCAATAGGGAATTCAGAAGAAAGTTCTTTACCCAGAGAGTGGTGAGCATGTAGAATTCATTACTTCAGGGAGTGGTTGAAACAAATAGTATGGATGCATTTAAGGCAAAGCTAGACAAGCATATAAGGGAGAAGGGAATAGAGGGCTATGCTGATAAATTTAGATGAGGAAAGACAGGAGGAGGCTCAAGTGGAGCATAAATGCCTGCATGGATTGGTTGGGCCAAATGGCCTGTTTATATGTTATATGTTCTATGTAACCCTATGGATTTTGCTTTCACCATCAATACCAATTGTTTGTCCAGCCAACAACTTTTGGGAACCCATTAAAAAAGGTGGTTTTGGTTTATTTTCTGCTGAATAACTTGCAAAGGCAAGCAGTATTTGAATTATATGGGGCTGTGCTGTGGGCCAGTCATGTGCTGTTATCTGAAAAATTTCAGTATCATATAAGTTCACACCAGCCATTCCGCTGCAACTGGGCCCAGGACAGCCACTGATCAGCAGGGTGACAGATGTAATGTTTCCCACAAGATCCTGAAAGCTTTGCGAGAGCATCTCTTGTAAGCCAGCCCGAGCATTTGAAGGCTAAAATGCAACACTTCCACAAGTGTCAAGTCCTTCTGGGCTACAAGCTATGATTCTGATTTGGAGGAAATACTGATGTACTGGGATGCTGCTATGGGTTTGGACGATGGGATCATTTGCAGACTCCAAGCAGTTGCCATATTCTTAAATGATGCCTGCAATAAGGAAAAAGCTTCCCTGATGTTACTGAAATAGAGGCAGTGGATCCCACTGTGACCCATGTCACCTACTGCACATCATGGAGACTGGTCTGAGGTTCTTCCTTCCACGGTTGTATCCATGAGATTTGAGTCCTTGGCCACACCTCTGGCTTTTTATTGCTTTGTGATTCAGCTGATGCTGTGTTCTTATCTTGATCTCTCATTCTCAGTGTCTCTGAGCTGTTGTACGGGACAGAGAAGACAGATAATGAAGGGAGTGGAAATGAGGGGAGCAGGGGTGCCAGAGGTACATGGGGTGGGAAGGTCATCATCATCATCATTGTCCTCATCGCCTTGTGGAAACTGTTTCACCAGGAATCTCCTTGGAGCTTCTCCTGTTTTGCCACTGTAACTTTTGGCAGATGTTCGGTGGAAACCCCATTTATGCATGCAGACAGGGTTTCTGCTGAATTACAAAGTTACAGCAGTGGAGCAGGAGAGGCTCTGAGTTAGTCCCTGGCGATGGAGGAGCATCAGATGATGCAGGAGAAAATCTGCCTTTGAGAGCATTTTCCCTTTGATTTGCAGTGATAGGCCTTGTCTCCCAAATTTTCTGACATTCTCTGCCGTGGATTCCAGATGAAAACTCCCCTCCCCACCCTGCTTAACCCATTTAAAACAATAGATAACATCTGCATGAAAACAGCTGATTGAGGACTGTCATATGAATGCACTAAGTGTTCCCTCATAATATTACAAGAGTATTCCTAGGATTTTGTAATAGTGAGCACATTAGCCAATGGATTCTTGTCAGGCTTTTAATCATAAGATAGCTGCTTATGCCAAGTGGATAAAATGGCTACTCATTTTGCGATGAATTGTTCTGAGGATCAGAATGACAGCTTTCAGCATAAATAATTTTGTTCAAATCATGGTTAATATGACTTCCTATTACTTTCCAGTTTTTTTATCTTGGTATCGTGACTTATGCACCTTCATTAGCACTAAGTCAAGGTAAGTTGTACATTTTCTTGTGGTACTTACTTCAGTTATTGCCTAGTCAATGCTGCTATGAATATGTTTTGTGTCCATTCACATCTAGAAATGTTAAGAAGTTAAAACTAAAATGTTGGTTAAGCTTGTACCGTGTATGAATACATAATTTATTTTGGGGGGTTATTTTTTTACCTTGCAGTGATTTTTAATGTGGTTGTACCTTTATACAGTAATTGAAAGCCTAGGTGTTCAATCACATTTGGTGGGTATGTATGTTGCATCATACTTTCTGACATAAGTGGCATATCAATAAACCTTTTTGAATAACCAGATAACAACTCTTCTCTTTCTACTCAAGTAGTACAGACAAGGCAGCATAGAAAATTAATATGCTCCCTTTTTCAAAGAACAGTCTCCATGCCAATGGGCATCACCCAGTACTAGCTGCATTGACCCAGCGGGGAAAATGGGCTGAATTTTCGGCGCCCCCCAAAGTTGGGAATGGAGGCAGGGCGGTGGGGGGGTGGGGGGTCCCTGAAAATACTGGCGCTGGGTGATGTGCCAATTTCAAGGCGCCAATCCTGGTCTTGGCAATAATCATCAGGGTTGGGGGCGGGTGGAAGGAGGGAAGGCAGGCCAGGAATCCTGAAGTCCTCCCAATTCAGGCCAATTAAACTCGTTAAAAAGCTTGTTAAAAGCTTGCTGGTGGGGGAGGGTGGAATATTTAAAGGGGCACACAGGTATCAGAAGCTGTCAATTTCTGAACAGTTGAGGGGAGGCAGGCACACAGTGGGGAGCCAGTCGAGGCTGTTCCAGGGCATCACCCCGGTCCCATAAGAGGGTCAGCAGGGCAAAGGGGGACGCGGCACTTGGTAAGTAGATGCCCTTGGTGCTGCGCAGGTGGCAGGTGAAACTGAGCATCGAATGAGGTCACTGCCCTGGTATCATGGGGGCAGAAGAGCAGGATGCAAGCTGCCAATCACAATAGGATGGCCACCTGTCTAAAAGGAAGGCTGCAGCTGGCACTGGGGACACAACTTCCTGATTTTGGTCTAGTGACGACGAGGAGCAACACGTTCCGCAGGAAGGGTAGAGCACCAGGAGGGCACGAGAGAGGAAAAAGGGTCAGGAAGGCAATGGTGGGTGGCCATACCATCAACACAGGAACCACCACCAAAGACAGAGCTACCTGGAGATCACCGAGACCCAGTGCTGCAGGAGATTGTGACTTTCCAGGCAGATGGTCACTGACACCTGTGCCCTCGTCACTGAAAACCTCGCAGCACTGATGCCCTGGCAGTAGCCATCAAAGTCACTGTGGCTTGAACTTCTTTGCTTCTGGGTCCTTCCAAGGATCTGCTGTAGACTTTGGTGGCATCTCTCAAATGGCTGCACACCACTGCATCTCATTGGTCAATGATGCTCTCTTTGACAGAGCTGGACAGCACATTCATTTTATGACAGATATGGCCTTGCAGAGACAGACGGCATTGGTTTCTGCCTCCATTGCTGGACTGCCCCAAGTGCAGGGCATTATCGATTGCATCCATGTGGTCATCAAGGCAACCAGTGACCAGCCAGTGAGGTCCATCAACAGGAATCATCACTTGAAGGCATGGCTACTCACCCCTCTACGGGAGCCCCAGAAAGAGACAAAGAGACGATACAACCAATGGTACCTGCTCAGTAGGACAACTAATGAGCAGGCCATCGAATTTCTGAAATGTGATTCTGGTGCCCAGATTGGTTGGGTGGTGTCCTCCAATAACCTCCTGGAAGGGTTTTGGTCATTGTGGTGGTCTGCTGCACTCTCCATTACATGGCCCTCCAGAGAGGTGGGATCTTGAGGACAATGAGGCCCTGAAGGAGACAGCTCATCAGGGGAGGAGCAGGAAGTGAGAGAGGAGGAGGAAGAGGAGGCAGAGGGAGATGATGAACAGAGAGGTGGCCCTGCTGCATGACGAGGTGACCTCCTCCTTCCATCCTCTGGGAAGAAGATCTTCCTCTCCCTCATGGCCTCCAGCATTAGATCCAGGTCAGCATCAATGAAGCAAGGGATTGCCCTGACCCAGGCACCAGGCCTCTGGCTCCCCTGTAACATCTCACTTCACTCTGGTGCAGTGGAAGGCTTTGGCACAAACCGCAGATCTCTCCTTCAGGACAACCAGCAGCCTCGATGATGGCTGTCATGGGAGTTTAAATGAGTCCCACATTTCATCTGACCTGCCTCCATTCCTGCCCCCACTGCTCTAAGTGGACAGGAAACCCATTTCCAGATCAATTAAGGGCTTCCCCAAATGAAAATCTGAACTTCAATCAGTTTCCCCCAAGGCCGGTATCTGATCCAAAAACAGACCTGGCTTCTGTTTCCTGCCTCCGTGGCAAAAATTTAGCCCAATAAATACAATGTCCAGAATTTTCTCCACTTCAAAGATTTTTGCACGTTGGGGCCATTTCCCGGTCCCGACCCTGCTCGTGTCAGCAGTGCACCCTCTGGTGTGACCTTAGGAGAAGCGACCAATTAACAGGCCGCCTCTGTGTTCACTGTACAATTAGGGACGGTGGGAGGGCATCGGCCGTGGGAGGTTTGAGGCAAAGGACAGCCGGCAGCCCCACTGAGAATGGTGTGTGTTGCTCAGGTATATGGAGAAGGAGAGGGCAGCACAAAATGGAAGGGTGATACCAGTGCTGGAGCTGGCATCCATAACCTGATGCCCAGCACAAGCTGTTCGAACTGTCTGCAGTGGAAGCGCTTCCAAATGAAAGCATTTCCCAGTGGATGGGCTGCGAAGAACGATTTGGCTTCTTTAAAGTATCCTCAGTATATGCATGTCATGTCCCTCCGACTTCCCGCGCTGCTCCCTCCTTCTGTGAGGACACGGGCTGTAGACTAAGCAGGAGAGGCCTGTGCGACATTCAGAAAATAACATCGAAGTGCCAAATCACCTTAAATTGGTGTCTTCGGATCACGACTCCTGCTAATGGAAACAGTTTCTTTCTACTCTGTCCAGAGCCCTCATGATTTTGAACACTTCTACTAAATCTCCTTTCAACCTTTTCTTCCCTAAGGGGAACAGCCCCAGAGCCCCAGCTTTGCTAATCTAACCATGTAACTGAATACACTCATTCGTGGAACGACTTTTGTAAATCTGATTTGTGCCCTCTCCAATGTCTTCACATCCTTCCTGAAATGTGATGACCAGAATTGGGCACAATACTCCAGTTGAGGCCAGTATTTTATAAAGGTTCATCATAACTTCCTTGCTTTTGTATCCTACACCTGTATTGAAAAAGCCCAGGATTCCATATGCCTTATTAACTCCTTTCTCAACCTGACCCGTCAAATTTAACAATTTGTACAAGTAAACCACGCCCCCCCCCCAGGTCCTTCTGCTTCTGCACCTCTTTACAATTGTATCCTTTATTTTATATTACCTTTCCTCTTTCTTCCTACCAAAGTGCATCACTTCACACTTCTCTGCAGTAAATTTCATCTGCCACGTGTTTGCCCATTCCACCATTTTATGTCCTCTTGAAATCTATCACTATCCGTATATTGGGAACAGTGCGTCCCTATCTACACTGTCTAGACCCCTCATGATGTTGAACACTTCTATCAAATCTTCTTTCAACCTTCCCTGAGGAGAACAACCCCAACTTCTGCAATCTATCCATGTAACGCATCTCTGCAGACATTCTAGTAAATCTTTCTTGCCTGACTGTATAGCCGTCACATCCTTCATAAAGTGTAGTGCCCAGAATTGGACACAATACTCCAGTGAACCAGTGTTATAGAATCATGGCATGGCTACAGCACAGAAGGAGGCCATTTGGCCTATCGTGCCTGAGAAAGCTCTCTGCAAGAGCAACTCACCTAGTTCCACTCCTCTGCCTTTTCCCTGTAGCCCTGCAAATCTTTTCTCTTCAGATAATAATCCAATATTCTTTTGAAAGCCTTGATTGAATCTGCTGCCGCCGCACTGTCAGGCAGTGCATTCCAGATCCTAACCACTCGCTACATAAAAAAAGATTTTCCTGATGTTGCCAATTTTGTCCCAGATTATCATTTCTGAAAGCTTTCCCACATCGAGGTTAAAGTAACTGGCCTATAGTTGCTGGGTTTGTTCTTACACTACTTTTTGAACAAGGGTGTAATATTTTTAATTCATTCATGGGATGTGGGCGTTGCTGGCTAGGCAAGCATTTATTGCCCATCCCTATTGCCCTTGAGAAGGTGGTGGTGAGCTGTCTTCTTGAACCGTTGCAATCCATGGGAGGTAGGTACACCCACAGTGCTGTTAGGAAGGAAGTTCCAGGATTTTGACCCAGCGACAGTGAAGGAACGGCAACATAGTTCCAAGTCAGGATGGTGTGTGACTTGGAGGAGAACTTGCAGGTGGTGGTGTTCCCATGCATTTGCTGCCCTTGTCCTTCTAGTTGGTAGAGGTCGTGGGTTTGGAAGATGCTGTCGAAGGAGCCTTGGTGCGTTGCTGCAGTGCATCTTGTAGATGGTACACACTGCTGCCACTGTGCGTCGGTGGTGGAGGGAGTGAATGTTGAAGGTGGTGGATGGTGTGCCAGTCAAGTGGGCTGCTTTGTCCTGGATGGTGTTGAACTTCTTGAGTGTTGTTGGAGCTGCACCCATCCAGGCAAGTGGAGAGTATTCCATCACACTCCTGACTTGTGCCTTGTAGTTGGTGGACAGGCTTTGGTGAGTTACTCGCCGCAGGATTCCTAGCCTCTGACCTGCTCTTGTAGCCACGGTATTTATATTTATTTATTTTTATTTATTTATTTTTTTTATTTCAAGATACAGCACTGAAACAGGCCCTTCGGCCCACCGAGTCTGTGCCGACCAACAACCACCCATTTATACTAACCCTACAGTAATCCCATATTCCCTATCACCTCCCTACACTAGGGGCAATTTACAACAGCCAATTTACCTATCACCTGCAAGTCTTTGGATGTGGGAGGAAACCGGAGTACCCGGCGAAAACCCACGCAGACACAGGGAGAACTTGCAAACTCTGTACAGGCAGTACCCAGAATCGAACCCGGGTCCCTGGAGCTGTGAGGCTGCGGTGCTAACCACTGTACCACTGTGCCTGTTCAGTTTCTGGTCAATGGTAGCCCCTAGGATGATGATAGTGGGGGATTCAGTGATGGCAATGCCATTGAATATCAAGGGGAGATGGTTAGAATCTCTCTTCTTGGAGATGGTCATTGCCTGTCTATTGTGTGGTGTGAATGTTACTTGCCACTTATCAGCCCAAGCCTGGATATTTGCAATTCTCCAGTCTTCTGGCACCACCCCATATCTAAGTAGGATTGGAAGATTATGGCCAGTGCTTCTTCAATTTCCACCCTTATTTCCCTCAGTCTCTTTGGATGCATCTGATCTGGTCCTGTTAACTTATCAACTTTAAGTACAGCCAGCTTTCTAATACCTCCTCTATATCAATTTTTCACCCATCCAGTGTCTTAACTACCTCCTCTTTCACAATGATTTTGGCAACATCTTCTTCCTTGGTAAAGACAAATGCAAAGTACTCATTTTGTACCTCAGGCATGTCCTCTGTCTCCATGCGTAAATCTCCTATTTGGTCACTAATCGGCTCTACTCCTCCTTTAACCACCCTTTTACTATATATATGCCTATAGAAGACTTTTAGATTCCCTTTTATGTTAGCTGCCAGTCTTTTCTCATACTTTCTCTTTGCATCTCATTTCTTTTTTTACTTCCCCTCTGAACTTTCTATATTCAGCCTGGTTCTCACTTGTATTAACAACCTGACATCTGTCATACGCCACATTTTTCTGCTTCATCTTACTCTCTATCTCTTTCATCATCCAGGGAGCTTGTTTTTCCTGCCTTTCCCCCTCGTGGGAATGTACCTTGACTGTACCCGAATTATCTTCTCTTTAAAGACAGCCCATTGTTAAATTACAGTTTTGACTGCCAATCCTTGATTTCAAAGTAAATAGGGATAAATAAAGAAACAAAACTTGGGTCCAGTGCAGGTGTAAATAGCAAGAGCAGAATCATAGCCAGCATCTGCAGTCAGAAAAAAATGGGAGCAATGGTTATGATCTGAAATTGTTGAATTTGATGTTGAGTGCCCAATGCTGTAAAGTGGCTAATTGAGGTGCTGTTCCTTGTGCTTCTGTCGAGCTTCAGTGGAACAGTGTTGAAGACTAAAAATAGACAGATCAAAGTGGGACTGGAGCAGAGAATTAAAATGGCAAGCAACCAGAAGCTCGGGGTCACATTTGTGAACTGAATGGAAGCGTTCAGCAAAGCAATAACTTAATCTGTGGTTCATCTCCCCAGTGTGGAGGAGACTGCATCATGAACAGTGAATGCAGTGTATTAAATTGAAAGGACTGCAAGTAGATTGCTGTTTCACCTGGAAGGAGTGTTTGGGGCCATTAATGGTGGGAAGGGATGAGGTGAAAGTACAGGTGTTGCATCTCGCACGCTTGCATGGGAAGGTGCCATGGGAAGGGGAGTGGGGTGTTGGGGGTGATGGAAGAATGGATGTTAATTGTATATTAATTGGGTGTTTACTTGTATTTAGGCGGTAGGAATTAATTGGGGACTCACCTATGCTCATTTGGTGCAGGATGAAACTGTGGTCGCAGGGTTGAAGTTACACAATATGTAATGTTTGTCTCTGTCAATAAAATCTTATAAGTATATAAAGACTTGGCTTCAGTTCTATCCTTCACTGCCTGGCCATCTGAGTTGTTACAATGGACTATGATGATCCTTATGGAATGATGAAAGGTGAGGGGAAGATGTATTTGGTGCTGGCATCAAACTGGAGGTGGTGGAAATGGTGAAGGATGATCTGCCATCATCTTGATGTTGCAGAACTCTGTCCCTACTGGCACTGACTCCAGGGTCCTACAAAGGTTTTGAGAAACCTCTATCAATGTGAACAATGATAGGAAGACTTTCAAATTATCTGAATAACTAAAGGTTGCAACCACTAACAGTACTGCAGACAACTCCTCCTATTACCAATGTAACTGACACCTCTCATCCAACTTTTCCATCTTTCACCACCTCCCCATGGGCCTTTCCTAAAATTGTAGAGCTTTTTCCTCATTCCTACTTAAAGGCCTGATTATTTGTTGTCTTCCACACATTGCACTTCATTGTCGCTGATTGCCAGTGGTCAATTCCTTTGCAAAGAACAAGAAGATCTAGAAAGGCTAGGGATTAACTCAAAATTGAATGTCACCGTGGCGTCTGCAGACATTTTCTAATGATCATGCTTTCAGATACAGGCTATGCAACATTTGTCTCACTCTTAACTTAAACATCGCCGTTCTTGCTCTCAGAAATTAGGATCAGAACAGTGGAATGGTGGGTGAGTGATGGATGGCTGTGTGTGGGGACAGGGGGGGTGGCTTTAGTGAATTATCTCGTTTATATTAACTGTCTCACTTATCTCTACATCCTCCATGAGTAATCATGGTTAGTGTGGAGATCAGTTATTGTGCAGTATTATTTCAAGATATGCATGGATACTCATGCTTTCATTTGTCTTGGCTAAGCTGGTGAGGTCATTAAAACATTTGCGGCACTGTGTTGCCGTTCATGGATGGTTGATGTGGCAATGATTGCCTTTGCTCACATCCCTCCAGATTGCTTGCACCACTGTTTTGTGGGGCTTCCTGTCTTGGGTTCCAAATAGTCTTGCCTTTTTCTGTCAACATCATCTCCATGTAATCTTCTGAGAATTTTGGTGCTTTGACCACAACAGACAAGCTTTGATGTGGGTCCACTTGCTACCATTTTCTTCTCTTTTCTCCTGCTTTTTCTCTGCCTCTTTATCAATTCCAGAACCTTATGGCTGTGTAAGCTGCCACAGCCTTTTAAATGCTGCAGCTAAACAGGATTTACCTCCCTTCCTGTGGTAAGGAACCACTCAACAATGGGATTCTTGCCTTTAACCCATTTTGCATAATTAATTAGGCCTCCTCCAGGAAATTGCAGCTTCTGTTGTGGAATCACCTAGATGGGCGGAAGTTCCATCTGACTATTTTCCTGACAGGCCCAAGAAAACCGTTAGTATGGCACAGCATAGCTATCCTGCAGTAACATGGCCATGTATGTATTTGTGTCAACCAGCTGAATCTTACCCTTGATGCAGTCATCATAATGTCATGTACAAGTAGGTGAAGTATGGTTACTCTTACCTTGCCTATATTCATGAATTCATAAGATTGCTTGAATATCTGTAACCTTTGGATGCTGGAGACTGCCTTCTTCATTTACTCGTTCCGAACATCCATCTCTAATTTCAAATCTGGCTGCTGTTCAGAGGGCAACCCTGCTTTGCAGAGCTTCTCAAGAGGAGTAGTCCTACTCCTCTTCCTTTTTGGGCTCCCGAACCCGCACCTCGGGGAGAAACATTCATCGGCCCTGATTTTCACAGGGGCGGCCCCTTAATTGGCATGGAGACGGGTTTGGCAGCCAATTAGCAGCCATTGGGGTGGGGATGGAGGTGGTACTGCTCAAGTGTGGGCCTGATTTAAATTGACCATGGCAACCATGGAGGAGGGAGCCATGTCAGGATTGTGGACCATGAGGAAGTCGGCCATCGCGAATTGGGCATTTGTGGTGGATATGGTGATTAGAGAGAGTAATGTGCTCATTAAGGGGGTACCTTGCATTCTAGCTGATCTGACAGCATACCAAACACTGAGTTGCAGTGGGAAGCCTCAGCACTACAGAGACTTCTGCTCTTCAAGGCTGGTTTTCATGATGTCTTCTTGTGTCTCCCACAGGTGCCCTACCATCGGGCTGAGAGCAACAACAATAGAACGCTAAGAAACACTGTCATACCTTACAAGTGCATAGTCCACAGTGCAGATACAGTCACCTTGGTGGATTCTCACACACGATTAGATAGGGTGACAGTAGGTGAGCAGCACGGCACTAGTGTGCAGGAGGAGGTGCCAGAGGCAGAGGCAGCTGTGGGCAGTCCCCTCAGAGGATGGAGGACAGACACAGCCCTGCTCAGCTGGACAAAGATGCAGGGCCGAAGGAGTCACTGGAAAGGACACTACCTAGACCAGTAGCAGCAGATGTGCTCCCACATGTCAGAGTTCCCTGAGGCAGTGCTGGGTCATGGGCAGAGAATGGAGGAGTTCGTCAAGCTCATGTGTGCCAGAACTGCTCAGGGCTTTGAGCCCATGGGCTCCTCCATTGCGAGTGGCCAACCTCATGGAGAGCCATATGTGGCAGCACTTGGAGCGCATGCAGGAACTGTGCTCTGATGCACACAGGATGCATGGACTGGTCAGTGGTGCTGAAGGCGCAGGGATGTCTGGAGGAGTTGTCAGTTGTGCCTCAGCTGGTGCTCCCCTCCAAGCATCCGGTGCACTAGCTAAGGGCTGAGGCAGTCACTGAGGAGGGTGAGGGTGCCACCCGAGGGAGCATCTGTGTAACAGGACCCAGTGGCGGAGGCTATCCCTACAATGATTAAGGTGCAGCAGCTTCTGAAAATGCCCCACGTGCACCTCCATGACAAGGACAACTGCCGCGTGCATCTCAGCTGCAGGCAGAGATAAGAGAGCAGGCTGCCTCTACCTCCTCCACGGCCACTAGGGGAACACCACATAGAAGTGGCCAAGCATGGAGGCCACCTCATCGCACAGAGCACTCAGTGGGTCACTCGGGTGTCTTCTTCCTGTAACTGTGCACTGTTTTCCTTTATGAGCACAATGTAACTATTGACACTTGAAGCCAGACGTGTGAGCTCCTTTTATTAATGGTAGGACAAGAAAAGGGGTATGAAGTGTGAAGGAGAGCAAGGGTTTGTCAACGGTGACGGTGAAACCTCTAGGCATATGTGCATTCTTCATTGGTGGTGAGAGTTTACATGTTCCAGGCTGCGTCTTCGAAGGAAGTGTTAGCACAGGAAGTTCAGAGTAAGTTCCATAGCATACCGTTCCTCCTGGGTCCGAGGTACTCAGTCAAAAATGCCTGAGTCAGATGATCCCTGATGTTGGTGGCATCCTGAAGAGACCCTCGAGACACATGCCGGTCCCGCCACTTCCCTGTGCATCTGGGGCACCTCGGTGTTGTGTATCTTCCCCTCTGTCTCCTCTTCCTCCTCCTCTTCCATGTCCTGCTCCTCCTCTTCCTCTGACGAGCTGAGTCCTTCCAGGACCTTATCCTCTTCAAGTTGCACCCCTCTCTGGAGGGCCATGTTATGGAGACACAGCAGACCACCACAATGAGTGAGACCCTTGCAGGAGTGTTTTGCAGGGCGTAACCGACTGGTCCAGTCACTGGAACCACATCTTCAGAAGCCCAATGGCCTGCTCAAGGGTGGTCCTTATGAGAAGACACCTGCAGTTGTAGCATCTCTGTGGCTCTATCTTGGGTTCTCATAGAGGAGTGAGTATCCATCTCTTCAAGGGATATCCCTTGTCCCCTAGATTCCATTGGCGGAGTTTGCAGGGGTTGGTGGAGTGAAGAGCCGAAGCAGCCCGGACTGGCGGAGGATGAAGGAGTCATGGCAGTTGTCAGGAAAGCGAGCGCACATTTGGAGGAAGCTCTTGTTGTGGTCACAGACCAGCTGAGCATTGAGGTAGTGGAAGCCCTTCCTGATGATGAATTTGATTAGCCGGTACTTGGTGCCTTGGTGGCCACAAGGGTACAATTGATGATGCCATGCACCTTGGGGAATCCAGCAAAGACAGCAAAACCCACTGCCCTCTGTGCCTGTGAGGCTGTGTCTGTCTGGTATTGAATGTACTGTCCAGCTTTGGCTAATAGAGCATCAGTGACCTGCGAGATGCAGTGGTATGCAGCCATTTGCGAGATGCCACTAAGGTCTGCAGCTGATCCTCAGAAGGAGCCAAAAGTGAAGAAGTTCAAGGCCACAGTGACTTTGACACAGTTACTGGCAGGGCATGCTGAGCAATGCCGCGAGGTATGAGGTTTTTGGCAATGAGGGCACAAATGTGTGACCATCTGCCTGGAGAGTCACAGTGCGGTACTGATTCTCAGTCATTTCCAGGTAGCTCAGTCTCTGTTGGTAGATTCAATGCTGAGGGTATGCCTCTGTGTCCTTCCTGCCCCTAGTCCCTTTCCACTGCTCTCCTGATGTCCAGGAGTCTGCCCTTTCTGCTAAGGGTGTTGCTGCTCTTTGCCACTAAATCTGAAATCTGAGAGTCGTGGTCCCATTGCCAGCTGCAGCCTTCCTTGTACTCAGGTGGCCCCACCCCATTTGTGATTAGCTGCTTTGCCCCCTCCTCTTAACCTCCAGTGATGTCAGGAGGGTGACGACCCTCCCCCCCCCCCACACTGTTGAGTGCTTACTGCCCACTCTCCTCGCCACTGTCGCTGAGCTGAAGGCACCTCTTACCCAATGGCTGAGTCCCTCTCTGCACCGTTCATCCTTTCATGGGGCCCAGCTAATTCCCTGGGGTGACCATAACTGGCTCCTCACTGTGTGTCCACCTCCATTCAGCTGATCTGCCACAGACAGTGGCCGGGTTTTACAGGCCCTACCCCGAGGCGGGATTGGAGGCAGGAGGCACAGAGGATCGTGATGGGTGGCGGGGTGGAGGGCCCGTCGTCTCCCCATCACCCAGTGATTTTCTCAGGGGCAGGATAGGCAGATGACAGCCTTCCTGCCCAAAGTCAAATTGAGGCCCTTAAGTGGCCTATTAAAGGCCAGTTAAGGGCCTCTTCCTACCGCTGCTGGGATCTTACCAGCGGCAGGGAGCTGGGGGGGGGGGGTCTCTGCTGCATGAGGAGGAGGCCTTGTAAGATGAGGCACTCTCCCTGTGGGCTTGGGAGGAGAATCCCTTCTTCGTTGTCAATTTGTAGCCCAAGGAGGACACCCATTGGGAACAACTTTACCACCTGGGACACCCCTCCCCCTGGACTGAATGACCACCACCTCAACTTGCTCACCGGGGCCTTCCAGACTGGCCCTGGCTACCCGCCTCAGCTACCTCTGGTCCGTGGTTCCACTGCTGGGCCTGGGTCCAAAGCCTCTGCAATAGTGGCATTGGCCACTGCTTCTGGTGGCGCTGCCAATACTGCTGAGCTGCCGGCTCTGTGATTGAGCAACAGCTCTTGGAAGCAGGATCCCCGTCCATTTAAAGTCTTTAAAGGAATGGGATCCTGTGTCCTAAATCTTTGAGACAAAAAGACGGGAGGATTGCTCCAGGTGGTGGGGCTGGGGGTGGGGGGTTCACGGAAAATGGCAGAGGTGGGGTTCCTCCCATCTATTCGGCCCGCTGCCAGGAGACCTGCCTCCAGCACAAAATCCAGCCCAGTGTATGCAGCCTGTGCGCCCCCATGAAAATTGCAACTTTCCCCTTAACGAGCTCCCAATGAGGCCTTTAAAAACGTTAACTAGCCTTCTCAATGGATCAGGTGGGATCTCGTGGATACCCTCTCCCTGCCCTGGTGAAACTCTGTGGTGCTAGGAAACCGGCACGCTGCCCACCGCCAGTATTTTCATCCCCCGCTTACCTCCATTCCCACCACTGGCGGGACCTGTAAATTTAGCCCCTGGTCTCACAAGTTGTACCTCCACTGGCATTGCAAAGGGTTTTTCTGAAGGCCAGGAAAGCAGGAATACTGATAGAGAATCCCTGCTCTGGCCTTTCCACCTTTTATGCTAATAGCCACATTTAAATTGTTTGGAGGCTCTGCTCCCAACAGTCCAATCAGGAATTCTGACTTTAGGCTGGTATTGGTGTATCCTGACCCTGGCCGTACTTGCTGCCTTCCTGACTGATTCAGGCCAAAGCTATAGTGCAAGTATACCGAAGGAGCTGGGGATTTTTGGTCCTATGTCTGTTATCGTAAGAAGCCTTTGTTAATTAGTGTCTTGATTGCATGTAAGAAGTTGCTGGCAACATAGCTTAAATTTTAGCACAGTATTTGTAAATTTGTGGCATTCATATAAAATGGTTACATTACTGCTAGTTTCAACTTTCCAATTACAGCAAATACTAATCAATCAGCATTTAAATGTTAACTTTTTTTCCAATTGTCTTTTTTTCAGTTACTGGAGTAAACTTGTGGATTTCCATTGTAACAACAGCGCTTGTGTGTACACTGTATACAGCACTAGTAAGAAAACTGAATTTGAATATTTCTAGAGTCAGTAATCAATGATGTTAGGAGATGCTGGTCCCAAAATTCCATGGGATCTGATCCTGCTGTGATAAGACCTCCTGGTGCTCTCCAGGAGTATGAGGGATTAGGGGGGAATCTCATCTAATTTACATGGGGTTAGCTGGCATCTGCACCATTAGGGCACATCTTATGCTTTTGCCTTGCCTCACAGGCATGACTTATCTGTTCTGGTGTGGGGGGTGGGGTGGGGGTGGGGGTAGTGGGTCCTCTCCTGAAAATCACAACATTGCCCAGCGGCTCCCTTTGTAACGTGGTTCCTTGTTAAAATATATTTCCATGTGGCATTTGTTAAGAGGGCTGTATTAAAATTTATTTCAAAAATTATTTTGGAATCTTTGGTGGTCTGTGTCAGAATGCCAGTTTGAATCTGAATGACACAGAATTACAAAATTGTTACAGCACAGAAAAAGGCCATTCGACCTTTTGTGTCTGCACTGGCTCTCCAAAGGAGCAATTTACACAGTGCCACTCCCCCGTGTTCTCCCCATATCCGTGCACGTTTTTCCTTTTCAGATAACAAAACAATTCCCCCTTGAATGTAGCTCACTTCTGCCCTTCATTGATATACTGGCCATAATCTTCCACTAGAACACAGTTAGGGTGAGAATATGGGAACTCAGAGTGTTGGAAGACTTACTCTTGGTCCTGCCCATTCCACATCAGTGACCTTCTAAGGGACGGTTGAAGGCTTCGCCCTCTAACTAAACCACAAAAAGATCACGAATATGGTCAAGATGTAGCATATTTGGGTCCTGGCTTATTTTCTCCCCTCCAAGTTGTTGTTGGAATACATTGGACATTCCATGAAATTTTGAATCCACTGCTTTTACATACTGATAGTGAGCTTCCCTTTCACCTGTAAGCACTTGCAATTATGATTGAAAGTTTGATATCGTTTTCTGCTCTATGCACTATTATACGGTTGAATCAAATAGAGAATGAGTTTGCCATGAAGAGTAGAAGTTTAACAAACTGAAGATAAAAACTTCCAATTATCAAATCTTTATTTATTTAATTACTTTGATCTCCCTTGTTGTTTCTCACAGTCAAAAATATTACAAAAATATTTTCTGTTTCTCTGTAATTTTTCTGTCTTTTCTTTGTCTTTCTGTTTTTCTTCCACCCATTATCTTTCTATGACTCTTACATTATTTTTCTAATTCTCATCCCTACAGTCTCGAAATTCCTGCTGGTACACAAATTGAGAGTTATTTTCCGAGGTAGATGAGTATATGATTTGCTTAGCATTCCATTTTTGTAAGTGCTCAAGTCTGCATCAAATGTTAGCCAATTGAGCGGTCACATTATTTCAACAGCTGATGCTCTTTTAAATGGCTTGAATAGCTGCATTCAGTTGTAGGACAATCTTGTTAATCAATACAAGGAGGTAAAGGATCATCTTCCCCCAAAGTCCAGTACACTTATTCCTTCCATCATGGGGAAAAGTACTAACATCCCTCACACATGATAGAAAGTAGGTTATAAATTTGTTCATTTCATTTCGTCTTAGTTTGTTCAGTTTGCTTACCCACTGTTTTTTTTCATGTTTGCACTTGCTGCTGTTCAATATTCAATCCGTTAACACCTTATCTGTACTAATGCTTTGTCTTTCAACACACCATTAACATATTGTTTGCCTTTGCTCCATGACCTTTTGGTCAGCTATGTGGCCTGGTCCAATCTACACCTTCTCCTTTGTTATGTCTTGCCCCACCCCCACCTCACTTGCTTATAACCTGTGACATTTCTAATATTTGTCAGTTCCGAAGAAGGGTCACTGACCCGAAACGTTAACTCTGCTTCTCTTTCCACAGATGCTGCCAGACCTGCTGAGTGGTTCCAGCATTTCTTGTTTTTATTAGAAATTTGTTGCACTGCATTTAAACTAAGTTAACTACACAGCAATCAATGGCCATTAAATTGGTTGAAGTGGAGAGGACAGTGTTGCAGAAAGTGCTTTGAATTACTTTTTTTAGTGTCATTTAGACAGCAGAATTAAAGGGGTAACTTGCACATTTATCTGAATGATTCTTGGATGAGTGTTTGGTTTTCCAGTTTTCTAGATAAATTGGTGGTTCTGCAGCTACCTTGATCTTTGGCTGGCTTTTTTGCTTTTGAATAACAAAGTTGTGGACATGTAGCAGATGACGATTTTTGATGATCGACTGTAAGGCATCCTTAATTTGTATATCTAAAGCACATCTTCAAGATACTAATGGTGTGCTCTATTATTATCTTGGTAGCTGCACAGGCTATGTCTGTTCTATCTGCATTCTGCTGTAAGGATGTCATGAAGCAGAATTGAAGAGGATAACCTAGGTCACTGTCAGATGCGAGACCCTGTTTTGGGTCATGTCCTAAAATATCTCTGAATTATATTTTGTTGATATGGGATTGTACCTAGCCCAACATCCTGCGAATTTAAAATGGAACAGTAACAGTATAATCTGAAGGAATTATCTTTGTTTTTGCTTTTGTTCTGGATTTACTTGAATATGCACTCACTGACTAGGAACATTTACATTTCTGTGGAAACTTTTGAGCTTAACACCAAACTGTATGACCCAGGACTTTCCATTATGTGGCTGCACACTATGTACACTTCCTCACGATATCGTGGAACATACAGTATGACCTGGAATTACCCATGATGTCACAATACATAATGTTTGATCTAGGAGATCCCACAAGTCATTAACATGTTAGTAGCATCAGATTAAGACTGTACACATGCAAGAAATTTCTTTTAATCTTTCTCTACCCTGTTTTAGTGATAATTTTAAATTGATGACCCTTCATTACTGGCTGTTCAAGAGGAAATAGACTTTCCCTATTCAGCCTATCAAAACCCACCAAAATTTGAAAATCTCCATTAATTTTTCTCTTAACTTTCTCTGCTCCAGTGTATAGTCCCAGTGATTCAAGTTTCTTCTCTTAACTATAGTTTCCCATCTGTGGCATCATCCTGGTGAATCAATGCTGTACACTCTCTGTAGTGTTAATCTTCTTTCTTTAATGGGTGACTATGACTACACATACTAACAGTGGCCTAACCTATGTTTTATGCAAATTAATCATTGCAGAAACATAAAAACATAGAAATTTGTGACACAAAAGGAGGCCTTTTGTGTTTGTGCCAGCGAAAAAGAGCTGTAGGCCATTTGGCTGCTAGGGCCTTCTCTACCATTCAATAAGATCATGGCTGATTTGCTTGTGGCCTTAACTCCACTTTCTTGCCTGCACCCCCCCCCCCCCCCCACCATATCTCTTTACTCCCTTAGAGTCATAGAGTCATTGAGTTATACAGCACAGAAACAGGCCCTTCAGCCCATCATGTCTGTGCTGGCCATCAAGCACCTACCTACTCTAATCCCATTTTCCAACACTTGGCCCCTAGCCTTGTATGCTATGGCATTTCAAATGCACATCTAAATACTTCTTAAATGTTGTGAGGGTTCCTGCCTCCACCACCTCTTCAGGCAATGCGTTCCAGGTTCCAACCACCCTCTGGGTGAAAAAATATTTCCTCAAATCCCCTCTAAACCTCCTGCCCCTCACCTTAAATCTATGCCCCTCAGATCAAAAATCTGTCTAACTCAGCCTTAAATGTTTTCAATGACCCAGCCTCCACTGCTTTCTGGGGAAGAGAATTCCAAAGATTAACGACCCCCTGAGAGAAGAAATTCCTCCTAAACTCTGTCTTAAATGGGAGTCCCCTTATTTTGAAATTGCTTCTCCTAGTTCTAGATTCCCCGATGTGGGGAAACATCTACATTGGCTAGTCCCCTCAGAATCTTATATGTTTCAATAAGATTACCTCTCATTCTTCTAAACTCCAGTGCGTATAGACCCAACCTGCTCAACCTTTCCTCATAAGGCAACCCCTTCATCCCAGGAATCAACCTAGTAAACTTTATCTGAACTGCCTCCAATGCAAGTATATCCATCCTTAAATAAGGGGACCAAAACGGTACTCAAGGTGTGGTCTCGCCAAAGCTTTTTACCGTTGTAGCAAAATGTCCCTACTTTTATACTCATCCCCCTTGCAATAAATGCCAACATTCCATTTGCCTTCCTAATTACTTGCTATTCCTGCAGGCTAACGTTTTGTGATTCATGTACGTGGACATCCAGATCCCTCTGTACCACAGCATTCTGTATCTCTCTCCATTTAAATAATGTTCTCCTTTTTTATGGCTTTAACTACCTGTACTTCCATTTGCAGGAAATTATGCACTTGAATCCTGAGGCCTCTCTATCCACACCCTTTAGCATCTTAACATTGGGGTACTCACATTCTTTACTTCTGCTCCCAAAATATATTATAGTTCCCACCACTTATAGTCGGGCGCTTGTGTGAATGCCATTTGCCCGCTATGTGTGGTGGCTGGTATGGCAAGGTAGCGCTGTAATATGCACCACCATATGCAGAACCAACTCAATCTCTCTCTCTCTCTGGATATAGTACTGAGAAGTAGGTTGTCTGCAACCTGCAGTTTGAGTGCAGTAAATACTGAACTATCAGACTCTTTGGGCTGAATTTTATCAGTGCGCTGTGCTCTGCACCGAGGTCCCCCCCACTGCCGGTAATATGCGATGGGCCCTTCTCAACATTGGGGGTCGAGGAGGGCCTGTCCCCGCAGAATTTTACCAGCCAGCCCCCGCCACGGCGTCGAGGGGCTGGTAAAATTCAGCCCTTTGAATCTGATTTTGAATTCGGGGCTTACACTGTTTCCCTACTGTTATCACCCATATCCTCATCAACCTGCTTTTCTTTGGTGTTCTGGTGCTGCTGCTTCATCAGCCCTCAGTGGTTCCCTACTTAACTTTTAAAAAATGGGAGAATCCAGCTACATTGTTTTACATTTAAGTGACCAGTGACAGGTTGTGAGACCCATGAGGCTGTTAAATACTGACAACATCAGGTATCCAAAGTTTCCTTGCTTTGTTTTACAAAGTATTGTTTATTGCCATATTGTGATGATCTGCAATCAACAGTATTAACCCAAAGGAAAAGTGTCTTTAGAGGACTAATGGCTTTAACTGGAAATTACAGTCTTCACTTGGAAGCACAGATCCTTTGCATTTTAAACACTATCATTCAGCAATGATCTTTCCATTCCTTCTGTTGACGTTGTCATTTCATACTATTGTAGCAGTTTTCAACATCACAGGTACTTGTGTTGCTTTACTGGAATGCATACTTCTCAACTTTGCTTATCTTTTCTCCTCCATTTTTCCTGCTTGGAATCACTTACTGTCAGCACAGTCACTTCCACCAATTCTAGCTTCCAATTCCATTTCCAACTGCCAAGTCTAATAATACTATTTGTATTTATATAGCAATTTAAAAATAATAGAACTTCCCAAAATACTTCACTGTAAAATAGAGAAGCAAAGAGAGAAGAGTTAAGGAAGTTGGCTGAAGGAAAAAATCCTGTTAACAAAGTACAGAGCTTTAGGTAAAGTGTTCAGGGTCAGAAGTGGCTAGAGGAAGGGTGGGTCTGCAGAGGGACTTGTCGATGAGGTCATAGATCTTGAATAGGATGTGATGACGGATGGATAGCCAATGAAGTTGTTGAGAACATGGGTAATAACAGAATGGGACAGAGTGGAACAGATTGTGGGAGGCAGAGTTTTAGATGAGCTGTAATTTATGT
This sequence comes from Heterodontus francisci, assembly GCF_036365525.1. NCBI lineage: Eukaryota > Metazoa > Chordata > Chondrichthyes > Heterodontiformes > Heterodontidae > Heterodontus > Heterodontus francisci. Next base: position 70,791,094 of record NC_090396.1, on the reverse strand, counting down.
AAGGTGGAACTTAGAAGCTAGTGAGTAATGCATTGTAATAGTTGAGCCTAAAGATGTTGAAGGTAAGGATGAGGGTTCTGGCAGCACTAAGGTAAGGTGTGGAAGCAGGCAATGTTGCAGAAATGAAAATAGGCTGTTTTAGTAATGGCTAGAATGTAGGATTTGAAGCTCTGTTCAAATTTAACAGTCTACTCTCCTCTTCCAGGCATGAGATCCATGATTTTAAAAGATAAAGCTTCTGTCAGAGATTATTTATCCAGCTAATGTGTGCCAATGGAATAATCTGACAGTTTAACAATTTAGTCAGTAGTGATGTTAAAAACTGCTGCTCTGGTTCAAAACAGGAATGGCAGAAGTAATTAGAGATTGGGAATAGTACAGATAGGTGAATAAGCTTTGCTTGTAAGTGGCATACTCACTTAAACACTGTACAACTTACCTAGAAATTGCAACATAGGAATAAGCTGTACGGCTCAACTCGTCTGTTTCCTTCAACCACCTAATGTCACTGGAAGTGTAGTGAAAAGCCCCACTTATGTGTGAGCAGCTCTGAAGAGATTCTGGACCACAGTCTCTCATCATCAGTCTCTGTCAATCATCAGCTCACAATTTAAATTGTTCAAAGCTTAAATATACTTCAATTATACAGGAGACATATAGGACAAGATGTGATTGAATTGATAGCTTTAATCAAGAGCTAGTGTACAGCTCTTTTCAGTATTATCACCTCTCATTTGGCCATTGCTTTTAATCTGTTGTTATTTGTAATTTCCTCTCAGGGTGGTATCAAAGCTGTTGTGTGGACAGATGTATTCCAACTCTGTATAATGGTGATTAGCCTTCTGACTGTGTTGATTCAGGGATCAATTTATGTTGGAGGGCTTGGAAAGATTTGGAACATTGCTGAGAATGGTGGCCGGATTAATTTTTTAGAGTGAGTATTTTTGACATATTTATTGGTGAAAGGAATGGTTACAGTGGAGTGTTAGTGAGACCTAGGCACAGTTGTGATACACAGTCATATCCATGAGAATTGGGATTTTCTTGCATCTAAATTGGCTATTTAAAGTTCCTAAATTTCATCCATCATGTGATACTACTGCAGCTAGAGTGGAATGGAGATTTTGATTTGTATCATGGTCCTACTGATGTAATAGGACCCCAATGTGCATAAATACATGAGGCTCCCACCTGCTTTACGCAGTCCCCTTTTCCACCTAGAACCCTGCAGATTAAAATTGGAACAATTGGAATCTGAGCAACTAAGTAACTGCTTGTTTTTAACTGCACACTACCTGATTTTGTCAGGTGGGTAGTGTAAAAATCAACTCCATAAGAAAGTTGTAGTTGGTTAAGTAACTGGGGAATATTTTTATTTCAGTTTTGACCCTGATCCAAGGAGAAGACATACATTTTGGACTATATTAGTAGGAGGCACATTTGGATGGACAGCAACATATAGTTGTAATCAAGCACAGGTACAAAGATACCTAGCCTGTAAGAGTGAAAATGAAGCAAAAAAGTAAGTTATCATGTAATTAAAATCCAAGTTTGAGTTCTTAGATAAGAATGTGTATCAAAATTTCTACATATCGATTGTACAGTGCCTGAACGAGGGACCCGGCATCGGGAGGGGGAGGCCCGCTGACAGTCACCCACCCTTCCCTTCCTGCTGACTCCCCTCGCCTGCGATCCCCATCCTGCAAGACCCCTCCCGCCCTGACCTACCGGAGGCCTGGTTCCAGTGATGCTCCTAGGCCTCCAGTAGGTGCACCTGCAGCATCAGCCACTGCCTCCGCAGTGACGCTGCAGCTGCCGGCTTCTGATTGGCCGACAGCTCTGCAAGGACGGGACTTCCAGCAACGGGGTTCTTGATCCTGTGGAAGGCCCACCACTGTCCACTTAAGTGCCTGATGAGAACTAAATTCGGCGGGCCTTCCATAGAAGAGGCAACATGGGGATCTTGGAGTTGGTTTCTCCAGACATCAAGACCCCCGCTTCCACGATAAGTTCCCCCCAAAGTGTTGTGAAGCTTTGGAATTCTCTCTCAGAGAGCTGTGAATGCTTAGTCATTGAGTGCATTCAAGACAGAGGTCGATGGATTATTTTGGTACAACTGGAATTAAGGGCTATGGGGATAGTGTGGGAAGATGGAGCTGAAGTGGAAGATCAGCCGTGAACATTTTGGATGGTGGAGCAGGATTTAAGGGCCAAATGGCCTCCTGCAGATCAACTGATTTCCCAAAAATAATTGCCTTATCATGCTCCATATGAAGTTTCATTCACTAGAGACTATATCGGTACTTATAAGATGGCCTACTTCAGCTATTTTACATGGAATTACAACTCTCTTTAATGATCTCAATGTGTTGTACTTTTATATTGCTTAATTTACCTTGCATCAATCCTCATTACTTAATGAATCAAGATATTATTTTAACCAATCTGTCCCATGTACCTTTGGAGTACAAGCACTATCCAATACTGCATAAATAGAGGAGTCTGCGAACAACAAGTTCATCACAGGACTAAAGCTCCTTGTGACCAATATAATTTGCTCGGAATCGTCATTGTCTTCATTTATGTCCTCCAATTCTCTTTGTTGTGTGTAATTTCAAAGATCCTGCCTCATCCCTTTGGGTAGTTCACTGCATAATGATATTTCGAATTACAACTGTAGTACCTATAATGTTCCTTAGGCATTCCTGGGATTCATTCACCCATTATTGTCATTCCAACTTTGTCTTCTGCTGTAGTAGCCAGATCTGCTAAAGGTGCTTTCATCCTCATTCTGCCTGTTTTTAATCCTTCCACTGTATTGACACCTGTATCCGGTATCTGATTATTTCAAAATCTGTTCGTCATTGAGTCTTCTATTCTTTGTGTCACAGTGGAATGTTTCATTTGTTCCATGAAGGCTGAAGGAAATGACTGTTTTCCCAGGAATTATTTCAAGGCAGCAGACATCTGATCCAACAGTCTCCTTCTCCAAGAACTGAACACCAGTTAGAACTGGTTGCCTGTCCATATGAGACATCTTAGTACCATTCTGTAACTTAAACACTAGTACTGACCCAGGGATTCCCAAATTGAACATCATCAACCTATTATTCAATCTGTTAAAGTCCATGATATTTTCTTCCATGGAATGACCATATTTTTTCCAAAATTTAACAAATTCCGACAATTGCTGATAGCTAACAGATCACCTTTCTTATAGATTTCATCTAGGAACTCTAACAGAGGTCATAACCTTTATCACTATCCAACTGTCAGGCATCCACCTCACAAAATACTTTACTCTGATTTTACTTGTTATAGGAAGCGACAACACAAAGACCATAACTTGTTTTGTCTTTGGTAGAGTTGTAACCCATGTCCACTTACCTACTTCATTTTCCCACTGGTCATGGTCCAGCCAACCCCAGCAGCAACAGACCTGAATGTCGCACCGCTATCATAGTCCGAGAACTCCACCGCTACAACATTGATATCGCTGCCCTAAGTGAGACACAGCCAGCAGGAGAAGGCCAGCTCAAGGAACAGGGTGGTGGATACACCTTCTTCTGGAAAGATAAACCAGAACCTCAATACAATCCCAGCCCAACATGAGATTGAAAAGGCCATCCCATAGCCAAAAAACAATAAGGCTGCCGGCGTAGACGGAATTCCCGCCAAAATTCTAAAATACGGCGGAGAGGCACTCTTGACACAAATACATGGACTCATCTCCCTCATCTGGAAGGAGGAGAGCATGCCAGGGGATCTCTGAGATGCCTTATTTGTGACCATCTTCAAAAAGGCAACAAGACCGACTGTGGTAACAACAGAGGGGTATCCCTGCTGTCTGCCACAGGGAAGGTCATCGCAAGAGTTCTTCACAACCGCCTCCTCCCCATGGCTGAAGAGCCCCTACCGGACTCACAATGTAGATTCGGTCTATCAAGAGCCACAGTGGACATGATCTTCACAGCAACACACCTCCAAGAAAAATGTAGGGATCAGCAGCAACCTTTATACACGGCCTTCTTTGACCTCACAAAGGCCTTCAACTTTATCAACCAGGAGGGATTATGGAACATCCTCCTCAAATTTGGCTGCCCTGAGAAATTCATCATCATCCTCTGCCTGCTGCATGATGACATGCAAGCTGTAATTCTTGCCAACGGATCTGCCACTGATCCAATCCGAGTGCAAGCTGGGGTCAAGTCATCGCACCAATGCTCTTATCCATCTTTCTCGCCGCAACACTCCACCTCATCTCCATGAAGCTCCCTGCCGGAGTAAATATACCCTACAGGACGAGCGGGTAACTAACTTACGTCGCCTCCAGTCCAGAACCAAGGTTACCTCAACCTCTGTCATCGAGCTGCAGTACACTGACGACACTTGCATATGTGCACACTCAGAGGCCAAGCTTCGAACCCTCGTCGATGCATTCATGGAGGCATATGAAAGAATGGGCCTTAAGCTAAACATTCGGAAGACAAAGGTCCTCTATCAGGCTGCTCCCGCGTGCGACACTGCCCCCGACTATCAAGATCCATGGCGAACCACTGGACAATGTGGATCACTTCTCATACCTTGGGAGCCTCCTCTCAGCAAGGGCAGACATCGACGATGAAACTCAGCCTTGCCTCCAGTGCGCCAGCACCGCCTTCTGTCATCTGAGGAAAAGAGTGTTTAACACAAAGACCTCAAATCTGGCACCAAGCTCATGGTCGACAGGACCGTTGTGTTACCTGCCCTTCTGTATGCATTGGAAACATGAACACTGTACAGCAGACATCTCAAAGTCCTGGAGAGATATCACCAGCGGTGCCTCTGCAAGATCCTGCAAATTCAGTGGCAGGACAGGTGCCCCAATATCAGTGTCCACTCTCAGGCCAATATCCCCAGTGTCGAGACACTGGTCCTGGCTAGTCAGTTACGTTGGCTGGGCCACATCGTCCGCATGCCTGACACAAGACTCCCAAAAACAAGCTTTCTACTTCGAGCTCTGTCAGGGCAAGAGGTTACCAGGAGGGAAGAGGAAACACTACAAGGATGTCCTTAAAGCCTCCCTGAAAAATGTGACATCTCCTCTGGTTTGTGGAAATCTCTTGCCCAAGACTGTCCAAAATGGAGAAGAAGCATTCGCGAAGGTGCCAGCCTGTTTGAACAACATCGACATGCCCAGGCAGTGACCGAGCGCAAGCAGCAGAAGGAGCGTTTGGAAATTCCAACATCCCATCCACGCGCATCATCAAACACCACCTGCCCCACCTGTGGCAGAGTGTGCGGATCCAGAATTCAGTTACCTAAAGACCCACAACCCCGGAGTGGAAAAAAGTCAGTCTCATTCCCGAGGGACTTAAAAAAAATTATTTGCTCTTGGGATGTGGGCGTCGCTGGCTAGGCCAGCATTTATTGCCCATCCCTAATTGCCCTTGAGAAAATGGTGGTGAGCTGTCTTCTTGAACCGCTGCAGTCCATATGAGTTAAGTACATCCACAATGCTGTTAGGAAGGAGTTCCAGGATTTTGACCCAGCGATAGTGAAGGAACGGCGATATAGTTCCAAGTCAGGATGGTGTGTGACTTGGAGGGGAACATGCAGGTGGTGGTGTTCCCATGCATCTGCTGCCCTTGTCCTTCTAGTTGGTAGAGGTAGCCGGTTTGGAAGGTGCTGTCTAAGGAGCCTTGGTGCGTTGCTGCAGTGCATCTTGTAGATGGTACACGCTGCTGCCATTGTGCATTGGTGGTGGAGAAAGTAAGTGTTGGTGGATGGGGTGTCAATCAAGCAGGCTGCTGTGTCCTGGATGGTGCGAGCTTATGAAGTGTTGTTGGAGCTGCACCCATCCAGGCAAGTGGAGAGTATTCCATCACACTCCTGACTTGTGCCTTGTAGATGGTGGACAGGCTTTGGGGAGTCAGGAGGTGAGTTACTTACCTCAGGATTTCTAGCCTCTGACCTGCTCTTGTAGCTAAATCTTTATATGGCTATTCCAGTTCAGTTTCTGGTCAATGGTAGCCCCTAGGATGTTGATAATGGGGGATTCAGCGATGCTATTGCCATTGGGGAGATGGTTAGAATCTCTCTTGTTGGAGATGGGCATTGCCTGGCACTTGTGTTGCGCGAATGTTATTTGCCAATTCTCAGCCCAAGCCTGGATATTGCCCATGTCTTGCTGCATTTCTGCACAGACTGCTTCAGTACCTGAGGAGTCGCGAATGGTGCTGAACATTGTGCAGTCATCAGCGAATATCCCCACTTCTGACGTTATGATTGAAGGAAGGTCATTGATGAAGCAGCTGAAGATGGTTGGACCTAGGACACTACCCTGAGGAACTCCTGCAGTGATGTCCTGGAGCTCAGATGATTGACCTCCACAACCATAACCATCTTCCTTTGTGCTAGGTATGACTCCAGCCAATGGAGAGTTTTTCGCCTGATTCCCATTTACCTCAGTTTTGTTAGGGCTCCTTGATGCCATGCTCGGTCAAATGCTGCCTTGATATCAAGGGCAGTCACTCTCACCTCACCTCTTGAGTTCAGCTCTTTTGTCCATGTTTGAACCAAGGCTGTAATGAGGTCAGGAGCTGAGTAGCCCTGGCAGAACCCAAACTGAGCGTCACTGAGCAGGTTATTGCTAAGCAAGTGCCACATGATGGCACTGTTGATGACACCTTCCATCACTTTACTGATGATCGAGAGTAGACTGATGGGGCAATACTTGGCTGGGTTGGACTTGTCCTGCTTTTTGTGTACAGGACATACCTGGGCAATTTTCCACATTGCTGGATGGATGTCAGTATTGTAGTTGTACTGGAACAGCTTGGCTAGGGGCGCGGCAAGTTCTGGAGCACAGGTCTTTAGTACTATTGCCGGAATATTGTCAGGGCTCATAGCCTTAGCAGTATCCAGTGCCTTCAGTTGTTTCTTGATATCACGTAGAGTGAATCGAATTGGCTGAAGTCTGGCATCTGTGATGCTGGTGACTTCAGGAGGAGGCCGAGATGGATCATCAACTCGGCACTGCTGGTGGAAGATTGTTGCAAATGCTTCAGCTTTATCTTTTGCGCTGATATGCTGGTCTCCCCCATCATTGAGGATGGGGATATTTGTGGAGCCACCTCCTCCAGTTAGTTGTTTAATTGTCCACCACCAATAACAGCTGGATGAGGCAGGGCTGCAGAGCTTCGATCTGATCTGTTGGTTATGGGATCGCTTAGCTCTGTCTATTGCATACTGCTTACGCAGTTTGGCACACAAGTAATCCTGTGTTGTAGCTTCACCAGGTTGACACTTCCTTTTGAGGACTGCCTAAGAACATATTTGTTGTAGACTATGTAATACTTCTTTAAATACTAGTCATTGCTTATATATTGTCAAATTTTTTTGTGCATTTTCCCAATCTACCATAGCCAATTTGCCCCTCGTACCTTCACAGTTTGCTTTGTTCAGATTTAAGGCTCCAGTTTCAGAATGAACTTCACTTCAAGGTTATAGTGCCATAGGCATATTTCATTCAGATTTTAATACTGAAGCATCTCATAAGATATGAAAAACAGAGGTCACTTTTTAAATATCACGTAAAATGAGTAATCCTGCTTTATGTATTACCAATAATTATTTCTGATTTCACAGAGCTGTATTTCTGAACTGGGTTGGTATGACAATTGTGCTCACAACAGCCTGCCTGTGTGGTTTAGTTATGTATGCTGTTTATGAAACCTGCGATCCAATAAAGGCAAACAAAATTCGTAACTCCAACCAAGTAAGTAATATTTAAATAAAAGCAAAATACTGCCGATGCTGGAAATCTGAAATAAAAACAAGAAATGCTGGAAATACTCAACGGGTCTGGCAGCATCTGTGGAGAGAGAAGCAGAGTTAACATTTCAGGTCAGTGACCCTTCTTCAGAACTAGCAAATATTAGAAATGTAAAAGGTTATAAACAAGTAAAGCGGGGGTGGGGCAAGAGATAACAGAAGAAATGTTGGAAATACTCAGCAGGTCTGAGCAGGTCTCTTGCCCCACTCTACTTGCTTATAACCTTTTACATTTCTAATATTTGCTAGTTCTGAAGAAGGGTCACTGACCTGAAATGTTAACTCTGCTTCTCTCTCCACAGATGCGGCCAGACCTGCATTTCTTGTTTTTATTTAAGTAATATTTAATTCAGTTTAAAATGAACATAATTTGTAGCAGCGTGCACTGTATCAGATGTTAAGTTCTAATTACAGGATCCAATTCATAAATTTTATATCTAATGGTTACCACAAAAGTGTTCTCATTTGTCATCCTCCATATTTCACAGGTTAGGCTCAAGTGCTAACTGTGCAAATGTGATTCCCATATTAAAAAAAAGGTAGTAAGTACAAGTCCAGGGAATTGGAGACCTGTTAGCTTAATTCCAGTTGTAGGAAAGATAATGGAATCCTTAATCAAATAAGCAATGGGAAAACCTCCAAAAGCTAAAAACATAAACATAGAAACATAGAAAATAGGAGTAGGAGTAGGCCATTTGGCCCTTCGAGCCTGCTCCGCCATTCATTATGATCATGGCTGATCATCCAACTCAGTAACCTGTTCCGCTTTCGTCCCATATCCTTTGATCCCTTTAGACCCAAGAATTATATCTAACGACTTCTTGAAAATATACAATGTTTTGGCCTCAACTGCTTTCTGTGGTAGCGGATTCCACAGGCTCACCACTCTCTGGGTGAAGAAATTTCTCCTCATCTCAGTCCTGAAAGGTTTACCCCGTATCCTTAGACTATGATCCCTGGTTCTGGACTCCCCCACCATCGGGAACATCCTTCCTGCATCTACCCCGTCAAGTCCTGTTAGAATTTTATAGGTTTCTATGAGATCCCCCCTCAGTCTTCTGAACTCCAGCGAATATAATCCTAACCAACTCAATCTCTCCTCATACGTCAGTCCCGCCATCCCAGGAATCAGTCTGGGAAACCTTTGCTGCGCTCCCTCTATAGCAAGAACATCCTCCCTCCGATAAGGAGACCAAAACTGCACACAGTATTCCAGGTGTGGCCTCACCAACGCCCTGTATAATTGTAGTAATAAAGAGTAGTCAGCACAGATTCCAAAAGGGAGGTCAAGCTTGACCTCAACCTTATTGAATTATTTGAAGAAGTAACAAAAAAGATAGATAAGAATAATGTTATATTTGGATGTCCAAAAAGCCTTCAATAAGGTACTGCATAGCAAACTCATGCCTAAAGCGCAAACATTGTAGAGCCAGGGGACAAGTAGCAGAATGGATAGCAAAAAAGAAACAAGTCCACCTTTCTACAATATCCCACATCCACAGCTCTCTGGGGTAGAGAATTCCAAAGATTCACAACCCTCTGAGTGAAGAAATTCTTTCTCATCTCAGTCTTAAGTGCTCAACCCCCTTATCCAGAGTCTATGCCCTCCAATTATGGACTCTCCATTCAGGGGAAACCACCTCTGAACATCTACCCTGTCAAACCCCCTCAGAATCTTATAAATTTCAATGGTTTCACCTCTCATTCTTCTAAACTCTAGTGAGTATAGGCCCAGTCTACTCAACCTCTTCCATCTAGAAGGACAAGGGCAGCAGACTTATGCGAACACCACCATCAGCAGTTCAAGAAGGCAGCTCACCACCACCTTCTCAAGGTCAATTAGGGATGGGCAACAATGCTGGCCTTGCCTGTGATGCCCACACCCCATTATATGAATAAATAAAAAAAGAATTGGGTGTTGGTATTTGTGTTTGTTGTGAGGTGAAGGCAAGACCCATAAGGCTGGACTGAAGGAAGGCAATCAAATGGTAATGATAAGGATTGTGGGACTGTTGGTGCATTGGGGACAGGGTAGGTGGTTCACATGAAGCTCTGCTGATGAGCTGTTGTCTGAGAGCTCTGGCAGCTAGGGACACTGGTGATTGTTATCACTACTGCTCTTCTACCTCTTATGCTGCTCCTCTTCCTCCTGCTGCACTTCGTGCTGCCCAGATGGTAGTATTGGCTGGTCTCTTATGATGGCAAAGTTACAGAGCATGCAGTAGGCTAATCTGGATACCCACCCCCTTACAGCCCAGCCAGCAGATGTATTGCTTGAGCAAGCCAGATATCTGCTCGATAATGTTTCTAGTGGCAGCGTGGTTCTCATTATAGGCCAACTCTGAAATAAAAGCAAAATACTGCGGATGCTGAAAATCTGAAATAAAAACAGAAAGTGCTGAAATATTATGCCTACTCTGTCTTTGTGCCGAGTTCTTAACAGGAGTCATTAGCCAAGTCTGAAGACACTTAGTTGCCCAGGACCCAGCCTGTAACCTGATGGTCCACTAGAACAAAGGCAACACAGAAAGCTGGCACGGGGTCACAGAATGATACAGCACAAGAGCCCATTGGGCCCACTATGCCTGTGCCAGCTCTTTGGTAGAGCTATCCAATTAATCCCACCCCTTGGTTCTTTCCCCCTTAGCCCTGTAAATTTTATCCCTTCAATTATTTATTGAATTCTCTTTTGATTGTTACTATCATCATCCATTCAAGCAGTATGTTCTTAAAAAAACATTTGTTTCTTTTGTCAATTACCTTAAATCTGTGTCCTCTAGTTATCAACCCTCTTGCCACTAGAGTCAGTTTCTCTTTATTTACTTTATCAAGACCATTCATGATCTTGAACATGGAAGAGAGTTTGCAGCTGCAAGTCATTGATACTATGAGCTCTTAGAGATTAGAGATTAGAGATACAGCACTGAAACAGGCCCTTCGGCCCACCGAGTCTGTAACGAACATCAACCACCCATTTATACTAATCCTACACTAATCCCATATTCCTGCCAAACATCCCCACCTGTCCCTATATTTCCCTACCACCTATCTATACTAGTGACAATTTATAATGGCCAATTTACCTATCAACCTGCAAGTCTTTTGGCTTGTGGGAGGAAACCGGAGCACCCGGAGAAAACTCACGCAGACACAGGGAGAACTTGCAAACTCCACACAGGCAGTACCCGGAATCGAACCCGGGTCCCTGGAGCTGTGAGGCTGCAGTGCTAACCACTGCGCCACTGTGCCGCCCCCTGCCTCTGTACCATGCCCTTGTGAAACACTTCCTTCCTTCCTTTCTCCAGCTCAACCCAACTAATAGCCACAATTATACAGCAGATAGGGCATGCAGTACCACTATTGCTGCATCAAGGTGGTCACCAATGCCATGTTCAAGAGGGCTGGACAATACTTGCGGTTTTGCACCGATCCAGACAGTAAGGCTGGGAGGGATATATGATTCATATTCCCTCAGGTGAAGGGTGTCATTGACTGCATGCATGTGGCTATCAAGGCTCCTACAGACCAGGCAGCAGCCTTCATCAACAGGAAGGGCTTTAGCATTGAAAGGGAGGAAGTATTAGCTGTTTTAGCGAGCTTAAAAGTGGATAAATCCCCAGGTCCAGATGAGATGTATCCCAGGCTGTTAGGTGAGGCAAGGGAGGAGATAGCAGGGGCTCTGGCACAAATTTTCAAATCCTCTCTAGCCACAGGAGAGGCACCAGAGGACTGGAGGACAGTGAATGTGATACCATTATTCAAGAAGGGTAGCAGGGATAACAGGTAATTACAGGCCGGGGAGTCTAACATTAGTGGCAGGGAAACTATTGGAAAACATTCTGAGGGACAGGATTAATCTCCACTTGGAGAGGCAGGGATTAATCAAGGATAGTCAGCATGACTTTGTCAGGGGGAGATCATGTCTAACAAACTTGATTGAATTTTTCGAGGAGGTGACTAGATGTGTAGATGAGGGTAAAGCAGTTGATGTAGTCTACATGGACTTCAGTAAGGCTTTTGATAAGGTCCTGCATGGGAGTTTGGTTAAGAATGTAAGAGCCCATGGGATTCAGGGCAATTTGGCAAATTGGATACAAAATTGGCTTAGTGGCAGAAGGCAGAGGGTGATAGTCGAGGGTTGTTTTTGCGAGTGGAAGCCTGTGACCAGTGGTGTACCGGAGGGAACGGTGCTGCGGCCCTTGCTGTTTGTAGTGTACATTAATGATTTAGATGTAAATATAGGAAATATGATCAGTAAGTTCGCAGATGACACGAAAATTGGTGGTGTCGTAAATAGTGAGGAGGAAAGCCTTAGATTACAGGACGATATAGATGGGCTGGTAAGATGGGCAGAGCAGTGGCAAATGGAATTTAATCCTGAGAAGTGTGAGGTGATGCATTTGGGAGGACTAACAAGGCAAGGGAATATACAATGGATGGTAGAACACTAGGAAGTACAGAGTGTCAGAGGGACCTTGGTGTACTTGTCCATAGATCACTGAAGGCAGCAGCACAGGTAGATAAGGTGGTTAGGAAGGCATATGGGAAAGTTGCCTTTATTAGCTGAGGCATAGAATATAAGAGCAGGGAGGTTATGATGGAGCTGTATAAAAGACTAGTTAGGCCACAGCTGGAGTACTGTGTACAGTTCTGGTCACCACACTATAGGAAGGATGTGATTGCACTGGAGAGGGTGCAGAGGAGATTCACCAGGATGTTGCTTGGGCTGGAGCATTTCGGCTATGAAGAGAGACTGGATAGGCTAGGGTTGTTTTCCTTAGAGCAGAGAAGGCTGAGGGGGGACCTGATTGAGGTATACAAAATTATGAGGGGCATTGATAGGATAGATAGGAAGAAACTTTTTCCCTTAGCGGAGTGGTCAATAACCAGGGGGCATAGATTTAAGCTAAAGGGCAGGAGGTTTAAAGGGGGTTTGAGGAAAAAGTTTTCACCCAGAGGCTGGTTGTAATCTGGAACACATTGCCTGTAGTAGTGGTAGAGTTAGGAACCCTCACAACATTTAAGAAGTATTTAGATGAGCAGTTGAAACACCATAGCATTCAAGGCTACAGGCCAAGTGCTGTAAAATGGGATTAGAATATATAGGTGCTTGATGACTGGCACAGACACGATTGGCTGAAGGGCCTGTTTCTGTGCTGTATAACTCTTATGACTGTGACTCTATGCTTTGCTCAGTGTACAACTGGTCTGCAACTACCGCAAACTAATCCTTCAGGTCTATGCATAGTTCCCAGGAAGCTGTCACAATACCTGCATTCTAAGGTAGTCCCAGGTATCCCACCTTTTCAGGCACCCTGCTTGCTTTCAAGGATGGATACTGGGTGACAAGGACTACCCACTGAAGAGATGGCTACTGACACCTGTGTGGAACCCAAGCACAGATACAGAGGAGAGATACAACAGCTGCCACAGGACAACTCGAATGACCATCAAGCAGACCATAGGGCTTCTAAAGATGTGGTTCAGATGACTTGATAGATTTGGTGGAGCCCTTCAGTATGTCCCAGCAAGCGTCCCGCATATCGTTGTGGTGTGCTGTGACTGCACAACCTGGTGCTACAGTGGGGAGAAGCTTTGAACAATGAGGATATCCTGGAATGCGATACCTCCTCTGAGGATGAGGATATGTAGGAGCATGGTGACCAGAGCAATATGATGATGACCCCGAGGGAGCGCAGGCAAGGCGCAATGCAATACGTGCAAGGAAGGCTTGCGACTCGCTAATACAGAAATGTTTCTCACGAACCTTCCTTACACACCCATTCAATGAAATAAATTTTCTACCTTCTATAGCCCTGATGTCCTTTCCTTGAATGCCCTTACCTTATTCCTCGACCCGTCATCACATGAGGCCATGGCATGGAAATACATTGACCTCATCCGGTTTGTTTCTTCCCATCACGTTCTTTGCGAGTGCCATCCATCTATTAATGGCCCAGTAGTGTATAAATAACTGAAGGAATCTTTCTGTGGTGCAGCATATCAAAATTCATTACAGCCAATCAAACAACAAGGTGACATCTAAATACATAATCAAACGCAGTGAAATCCAAGTGCAGCTACCTGGGCATTCTCACACGCTGGCAGGTGCTCCTATGTGGTGCTTCCCTTGTGCTGTCAGCTGAGGTAGAAGCAAGCTGCTGACCTTTCTGCTCTGTGGCTTTCAGTGGACATGGCGGTTGTCCTCTGGTTGCCTCAGGCCTTGAGGCCCAGGCATATTGGGGGCCTCCTGTACAGGTGCAGGAGCCACCTCTGTCATCGAGGCTTCCTGAGGCAGTGATGTTATCGTCAGAGGGCCTGAGGAGCCGCCGTCTACACCATGAGCCCCCAGATGCTTCAGGCAGCCGCTCCTCTTCCATTTCAGGACATACTTGTCTCTCCCTGCTCACCTGAGGAGGATGAGCATCTGGAGATGACTCCAGGTGTCTCATCCCCTCCAGCCCAATTATTGATGTACAGAGCTCATGGAGGAGGCAATGTCATGCAGGTCCGCGCGCATCTCGCATCCACAGGGTAGTTTGCTGGATGTTGCTCTCCAAGAGGGTCACCACTATCTCAATGGAGGATGCCATGCATGCACACGCCAGAGTCATAGCTATACTCATGGCCTGGATGCACTCCTCCATCATTTGTGCATGGGTGTGAATAGCCTCTGGAAGTTCCGCCAGATGTTCACCCATCCCACTCTGCAGCTCTGACATCTGCTGCCTTGTTGATGACTCCAGAGGCATGTCATCAGCCTGAAGCTCAGCATCACTGGGCCCTCCCACAGTCCTCCGAGTATGAGTGACTGCAACTGTCACTGCCTCTGTCAGTTGTTTGGGTGCATCTGTGCTGTGCTCACCAGATTGTGACCTCATTGCTACTCACATGCAACTACCCACCGATGTGAGGATATGTGTGCTGGTGGAGGGTGCGGAGGAGTGATGTAACATGCACCCTCTGAGGCCTCCTGCTTCTCAGAGGTGGGAGGCTGTCCTGCAGGCTTGGCAGCTGGCTGCTCTTGTCCATGACCTGTGAGAGAGAGAAAAGTGATGAGAGGGAAATAGCATTCCGACACATCCTTCTGACTACTCATCAGCTGGCGTTCTATATGACCAGTGAGCACACATGAGCACAATGTTTTGTGCTCGCCACAGGGTCTATTGCACCCATCCATTAGGCCACTCACTCTCTTGGGGCTCCATACCTGTCTCAACAACTGCAATTGCCTGCTCTGCCTGCATACCTCCTAGCTCAGATGCCTCCTCTTCCATTGGCATGAGGATCGTCGTGTATGGCACACCGCCTTTGGTTCTTGATCTTTCCCTTACATTGTGACTTCTCTTCTTCTGCAATCACATAAATTTCCATTGGTTCTCGTCATCAAAGCCGATGATGGTGGCAGCCTAGCAGTCCTTCATGGTGTCACAAGGATGCCTCCTGCTGTTCAGGACTTAACTCTGACTGACTGGTGTCCTCCACAAAGAGGCTAACATGCATCTGACAGCCAATGCTGACGCCTGGGCATTGCCACTAACTAGGTATCCCCTTCTCCAAACTCATATTCGTCTTTTGTCACATTTAAATCTGCAAGGTTAATATTACGCACTCTAGTCATCTTGCTGGAACGCATTAGGTTATTCAGTCACGGATGGTGGACAACTCCAATGACTGCTCACCTCCTCCACTGTCTCCATCCATGCCTGTTTGATTTGACAAGCTGGTCTCTTCCTACCATCCCGAGAGAACAGGACTTCCTTCCATGCCCTAACAGCCTGGAGGAGTACCTCCAGGGAAGTAGCAGTGAACCTGGTCACCACCCTTGCTCTGCTTCTGCCATGTCACTTTCTGAGCAATTTCCAGGGATTCCTTGCTGTTCCCTCTGGGACCGCTGTCGTTAAAAGTAATGCTGGCTGCCTTTGAAAGATGGCACCAACCATGCCTGAACCGGTACTTCTTTCCGCCTGCATCTCCAAACTGGCTGGCTCCCACACCTACTGGATGTTAATTGGATGGCCCCAAGAATATTGTATTCCCACTTCCATCTCTCCCTGACCCATGTGGCCATGCCACTCGCCTTCGGTCCTGGCATTGGGACTTTGTTGCTGCCAGTAAAATCCCGACCATTGTGTGAATGTTCGTTGGCAGGCTTCCCAGTTTACCTAGACTTTCTTAGTGTTTGACCATCAACCTTCTTCAGTGAGCTGGTGCCTGTGGCATTCTACTCCCCTACCCTCTTAGCACACATGTGGGCGGTGATCTGGAAGCATCAGTAGAGTAAGAGAGCAGTAAGTAATCGTGCTTTGACAAGTCTGGTGATGTCATTACGTTTAGTGCAACATTGCAGCCATGCCTTGGGAAATAAGCTCATGATATTGACTTTAGCCTGCAACCTTTTTTTACAATCATTGGAGGTGATGCTGGGATGCTTAATGTCCCCAGGGAGAATAGAATCTCCCTCCTCCGGTCCATCACATTTACCAGGTCTCTTCTTCGGAGAAGCAGGGGGCCACGTCTGTATCTTTTCCAGCCATCTTCTTGATCTTGGGCAGTTTCCCTGCTGTGTGTAGCCAGAGTAAACCTCCTGTTTAAGAAGTGCTGGCTGCCTGTCAGTGCATCAGAGCCAATTTCCTGCCTTCCCAAACAGGCACGCAACTAATGAATAGCATGGGTAGTGCTGATTGCATGCCTGAATCATTTTAATAAGGTCCCAGCCCAAATTTAATGTGCTGCCTGGGACCATGTGAAGAGGCGAATGCAGTGCACATCCCATTCCCTCTGTTGCAGTTTTTCGATATAATCGAATTTCTAAGCCAATATTTATCAGCATGCCTGTAATACCAGGACTCTTCTAACCCTATAGGCTCAAAGAATGTGATTGATTTGCATAATTTTTTTACAATGCAGCATAGTTTTTTTTGGGAATGACAAACTTTAGTCATCTCTGATATTACTAAATTTCTTCTGTACCTCCTTTACTATCCTAATTTCCGAAGTAGTATTGACTTTTAAGATTAGAAATTGCAGCAGCATAACAGTGTCACTTGATGTGCAGTGACGTAGAACATCCATCCATCACTTTGTCCCTGCCAAGACCCCATTGCAAATCCTGAGTATGGGGTCATCATACTGGGGACAGGCAGCTGTCCAATAGCAGCATAAAAGGTACCTTTCTCCAGTGAAGGAATTGGAACCCTATCACCTTGAGAGTGGAAACCACAGACCAGGTCAGACCAAAGATCTAATTAATTAAATTTCTTGTGATGTTCTCTCCCTTGATGGGACCAAAATTGAGTAGGATTGATTACTATTCAATTTCTGCTTGTGGGACCCACATTTGGCCCAGCATGGCATCTTTACCTGCTTCCATTCCCACCTTGGTTGAATTTGCAGAAATTCCTCTTCAGAGCTTTGCACCAACTTCTGGTGCCTAAGCCTCACCTACACCAGACTTATACCTCAAGAAGAAGCAGACTTTCTAGGGTTTTGTGTCACCTCCTCTCACACTTGAAATTAGCAGGCCTTAGTTATTTGAGCTGATTCTGTGATTGGACACTTCCAGCAGGGAGCTTGCCTGAAAGGGAGTGTGGCTAGAGATAGGCTCCAGCATTCTAACCCTAATTCTCCAAACTGAACTCCCTGTGAACATTGCTTGCTGCTGTGAGCACAGGAACGGACTGAGATATAATCTTTTAATCTGAAGATAGGCTACTACATGCTAGTATTTCTTGCATGTCAACAATCATAATGCTGTCATTGCAACATACTGTGTTTGTATGAGGAACTGCCATAGTAGCTCTGAAATTTTCCATTTATATAGCTGGTATAGCAGTCATGGCTACTTTTACTTTAGTTATTAGGGAATGTTATGGTACTTAACAGGCACTAAACACTTTGCATGTAGAGGGATTTTTGCTGCTGATATAACTGTCAGTGAAAATTAAATTAACATTCAGTGTATGGCCTGCATCAAGATCACGCCAGCAGCTACTAATTACTTTCCTTATCAGCAGCATTGCCAACCAACACTCCAAAAATAGGCGCTTTTTATTTTTAGTCCCAGGGTTAAATGTAGATATGAATGTAAAACAGGAATACCACTTTATATTAATGTACTCTTTTTCAATAACATTAGCAAATGGGAGAAAATAGAAGAGAGATTTTCCACCTAGGGAAATTGCACTCCCAGCTCCATTAATTTTAATGGACAGAAAAATCATGAGCTGGGACATGCAGTTTCCTGATCTGTGCTCTTAGCATCTGCCAGGGGTACCGAAGTGAAAAATCTCTCTTTATAACCATTTATTCTTCCAAACTTTTGATGAATTAATGCTAGCCAATTTTAGAAGAGTCATAAAAGTAATAACAAGCTGTAATATAAATGCCATGATTCTTTTTAAAATAGTTTATTAATTCTATATTTTTTCAAAGCTGATGCCACTACTGGTAATAGAAATTTTGGATCAGACACCTGGTGTTCCTGGACTCTTTGTTGCCGGTGCATACAGTGGTACTTTAAGGTATGTAACGTGTCACTGTAGATACAGGAGGCAGTAGGTTATCATGTGCAGAATGATAATGCTGAACAAAGAAGAAAAGAAGTTCTTTTGGAGAGTTCAGACAGAATTTACTTGGAACTGTGGAAAATACTACCATAATATATGAGGTATAACTCATACATAATATATACCGTTACGGCACCATTAAGTTTCACTTAACAGCAACTTTACATTGTCATTTCAAGAAATAATTAGGTTTCTTTGCAATTCTGTTTTGCAAGCTATTTGCATACTTACAAAGATGAATTACTTTTTATTAATCTTCAGTAAGTGTTGTAACTGAAAAGTAGAATAGAAGCATATTCCTGACAGTACTGAGCAATAAACAGCACACAACAGAATAAAAGGAAATTCATCAGCATGTCAACATAATAAATTAAAACTAATTATACCTTAATCTAACACTGGTGTTTGTGTGGCCTTAGGTTTAATTAACATTGTTTAGGTCTTATACTAGTGTTGGGAATGACAAAGACACCTCTTCCACCAAGGCAATTTCTCTCCCATTCATCCCAATATTTAGGTTTTCAGCAAGTGATGCCCATTTATATTTTATAAAACACATACATCTGCATCCACTTCCCATCTGCACAACTTGACTCCATGTTATGCTTTGTGCAAACTATTTTAAGAACATAAGAAATAGAAGCAGGAGTAGGCCATACAATAGAAGCTGCTCTGCTATTCAACAAGATCAGGGATGAACTTCTACATCAACTCTAGTTTCCTGCCCTATTCCCATATCCCTTGGCTCCCTAAGTGCCCAAAAATCTATCAATCTCAGTCTTGAATATACTCTCCAGCTGAGCATCCACAGCTCTCTGGAGCAGAGAACTCCAAAGATTCACAAGCCTCTGAGTGAAAAGACTTACTTTCATCTCAGTCCTAAATGGCCAACCCCTTAACCTGAGACTATGACCACTAGTTCTAGGCTCTCCAGTAAGGGGAAGCAGCCTCACAGCATCTACTCTGTCAAGTCTGCTAGGAATTGTATAATGTTTCAATGAGATCACTTCTCATTCTTCTAAACTGCAAAGAATATAAGCCCATTCTACTCAATCTCTCTTCATAGGGCAGTCCTCATCCCTGGAATCAGTTTGTGAACCTTCATTGCACCCCCTCTAAGGCAAGTATATCCTTCCTTAGGTAAGGAGACCAAAACTACACAGTGCTCTAGATGTGGACTCACTAAAGCCCTATATAATTGCAAGAAGACCTTCTTATTTATATTCCAATTCTATTGCAATAAAGTCTGGCTTACCATTTGCCACCCTAATTGCTTGTTGTACCTGCATGTTAACTTTCTTTGATTTGTACACAACGACCCTCAACGCCTCTGGATACCAACATTTACTAGACTTTTATCTTCTAAAAAATAAAATGAATTTCCATTCTTCCACTCAAAGTGAATAATTTCATACTTGTCCACATTATATTCCATCTGCCAACTTCTTGCCCAATTACTTAACCGCTGTATATCCCTTTGTAGCCTTTTTTGCGTTCCCCTCACCAGTTCCTTTCCCACCTAGCTTTGCGCCGTCAGCAAGCTTGGATATATTACTCTTGATCCCTGCATCTAAGTCATTGATGTAGATTGTAAGAAGCTGAGGCCCAAGCACTGATCCTTGCAGAACCCTATGAGATACACCCTGCCATCTTGAAAATGACTCATTTATTTCCACTCCCTGTTTTCTATCTGTTAACCAATCCTCAATCAATGCTAATATATTATCCCCAAGCCCTAATCTTTTAGATGATGAATTTTTTCCATTAGAAATTTGTACATGCACATTTACAACATGTTTTGCCCTTGTAAACTCTTCACCCAGCAATCTGTCCATCAGGTTCCCACAATTCACTCAAAATGCTATTTGATTTATTTTGTCTGCTATTTTTCTCAGTAACAAAAACTTCTAATTCCAAAAGACAAAGTTCAAAAATTACATATTTCACAATAACATAATGAAATTTTCTTTTGTGTTTTTAATACCTTCATTAAAGTTTTTACTTGAATGTCAACAACAAAAACTTGCATTTATATAGTACCTTTAACATAATAAAACATCCCAAGGCGCTCTCCCAAAGCTTAGACATGGACTTGATATTTTTGCCCGGAATTGGAACTTTGTGAACCGAATTTGGGTTATTCAGTCTGAACATGTGCAAGACATTTACTTTCCTGGGCTGCATTAGTACCATTTAGTCAGCTGTACTGATGTATATTTTCTTTAACTTCTGGTATTTCTGCTCGGTAGCTTTTTGTCAAATAATTTTGCAGAACAAGAGGACACATTTCAAAAGTTCCTTTGAAGTAAAATTTACATTGAGTGTTTTCGTTTAAAAATAGAGATGCGATGTGTGTATCTGAGAGAGAGAGATGGAGAAAGAAAATAATATTCTGATCACACATAGTAAATTAAGCTTAGAGAGAGAGAGAGTCTAAGATCAAGGATAGAGAAAGAGAGAGCTAGGTGAGGGAGAGACAGAGATTTTTTCTTCATTTACTGTTCATTTTATTATCAGAATTTTAAAACAAGGTAATTATTTTATATGTACTTTGTTGACAGTTAGAAAAGGCCAATGCTAATCACTTACTCCTGTGAGACAGAGGTTCTAATTTCTAACATCTATGAATCAGAGGGAGGGAGATAAAGAGAAAGGCACAAATAGGCAGAAAGGCAGAGAGGTAGTTACTTTTCTCATTCTAATTAGATCCTTTTTAAAGAACAATTTGAAGTGTAAATTGATGTGTATTTTGCACATTGCTGTGTCCTATTTCATCACCACAGAGTCCAGTTCTGCAGGATGATGATTAGGGCCAGAATGGTGCCAAAGGTAGTGTGTAAATTAGGTTCTTTCCAGCAGGGAGCTAGTCACTTATTTGTGCCATCTATAGGAACAAGAATTGGAGAACAACGCCAGGACATGCACTGCACTGCCTGGGCAGGATTTAGTGGAGCCGGCGGGCCTGCCAGCGCTGGGCTGAAAAGGTGGTGGAAACCCCGCCTTGGCCATCTGGAGCCCTCCCCCCCTTCCCACTGGCTCTATTTAACGGTGCCAGGCCAATTAACAGTGTGGCACTGAGTAAAGAAGAAAAGCCTTTTTCTGTCAAGCAACCGTTTGGATTGCTGTGCTCATTGTTCAAAGAACTGTTTCATGCTTGCTGCAGCCAAAGAGTCGAATGTCTATCTTTTGAAGGACTATTTTTCGTCAAATCTGGATGAAGACTTCAAGTGACCTTTGATTATTTTCCACATTAGAAGACCTCGTCCATCAGGAGCGTAACCTACAAAAACTCACTTATTTTATTTATTCTTAAGAGACAGCTAAATTAAAAAAAACTCCACTTGTAAAACTGGTTAACTATTAGCTATTGAGTCTATGTATATGAATGAGGGAGTTATATTAAAATAAGACGTTATAAGGTCTTTAGACAGAAGTTTATCTTAACAATGTTTAAGATTTAGTTTTCTAATAAATAGTTTACCTTGTTGTTGTCTAAAGATACCTGGTTTGGTCTGTTTCATTCTGGGGTTACTAGAGTGTTTAATTTGGCTGTTTTCCGATTGGGTGTGAAAGCTAAATAATATGCTCTGAGTGATGGGACTGAATTGACAGTGCGTTGCTTCTGCCATGGTTGAAATATATTTAGTTGGGCGGCTCGTTCTGGGATCAGAATCAGATTAATTGTGGGCCTCGCGTTTGGAATCATATTAATTACTCGTCTCTGGGATAACATATAAATTGGGGTAAAAATAAGAAATGTTGGAAATTCTCAGTTCTGATGAAGGGTCACTGACCTGAAATGTTAACTGTGCTTTTCTCTCCACAGATGCTGCCAGACCTGCTGAGTATTTCCAGCATTTCTTGTTTTTATTTCAGATTTCCAGCAACTGCAGTATTTTGCTTTTATATAAATTGGGGTCTTGCGTCTGGCATCATATTATTTGCTCTCGCATCTGGGATCATATTAATTGGAAACTCTATTGTTGGGATCCAAATCTGACGCCAATTACAAAAAAAAGGGAACCGGGTTTCTTGGATAATAAGGTACAGTTGATACCGTTGTAATGGCATTAGTAGTTGCAGCAGAGTTTTTGGGAAAGGAGAATGTTTCCCCCAGTGACTTGATAACTTTAACTAAGAATAAACTAAACAAATTGGTGGCAATATTGGGGTTAGAATTGAATCAGGTGCCAAAAAAGCAGTGATAGTTGACCTAATAGCCCAACATCTGGAATTAGAAGAAGAAGACAAGGAGCAAGAAGGTAATAAGTCAGAGAGTAATGCACTGGAATTGGCTAAAATTCAGTTACAGTTGAGGCAACTGGAGCTTTAACAGAAAAAGAAATACCAATAAGAAAGCTTGAGGCTGAAAAAGAATTAAGAAAACTTGAACTTGAAAAAAATGAAGGCAGAAAGAGAGGGAATTTAGCTTAAAAGAGATGGAACTAAGACAAAGGGTAGTCTTGACTGCAAATTCGGGTCAGGAAGAAACTGAATTCAGCCCAAGACCCAGCGAAAAGCTGTTTAAATTTATTGCTAAGTTTGAGGAAAAGGACAAAGAACAAAGAACAATACAGCACAGGAACAGGCCATTCGGCCCTCCAAGCCTGCGCCGATCTTGATGCCTGCCTAAACTAAAACCTTCTGCACTTTCGGGGACCGTATCCCTCTATTCCCATCCTATTCATGTATTTGTCAAGATGCCTCTTAAACGTCATTATCGTACCTGCCTCCACCACCTCCCCCGGCAGCAAGTTCCAGGCACTCATCACCCTCTGTGTAACGAACTTGCCTCGCACATCCTCTCTAAACTTTGCCCCTCTCACCTTAAACCTATGTCCCTTAGTAACTGACTCTTCCACCCTGGGAAAAAGCTTCTGACTATCCACTCTGTCCATGCCACTCATAACTTTGTAAACCTCTATCATGTCACCCCTCCACCTCAGTCGTTCCAGTGAAAACAATCCGAGTTTATCCAACCTCTCCTCATAGCTAATGCCCTCCAGACCAGGCGACATCTTGGTAAACCTCTTCTGTACCCTCTCCAAAGCCTCCACGTCCTTCTGGTAGTGTGGCGACCAGAATTGCACGCAATATTCTAAGTGTGGCCTAACTAAAGTTCTGTACAGCTGCAGCATGACTTGCCAATTTTTATACTCTATGCCCCAATTTTTATACTCTATGCAGAATTTTTCACATCTTTTGAAAAAATAGCCAAACAGACGAAATGGCTGAAGGAAAGTTGGACACTGTTTGTACAAATCAGGTTGGTAGGCAGAGCTCATGATTTTTATGCCATGCTCCCTGAAGAGGCTTCTGCAGATTATGAGATGGCAAAAAAGGCTATTCTCGCTGCGTATGAGTTAGTCCCTGAAGCTTGCCGTCAGAAGTTTCGGAACTTACAGAGATTGGCTGGGCAGACGTATGTAGAATTTGGGAGGGTGAAGCAAATTAATTTTGAGGTTGGATATGGGTATTACAGATAGAAACCACATTTGAGAACTTTTGAGAGTTGATTCTTTTGGAAGAGTTTAAAACTCCCATTCCTTCAGTAGTGAGACCTCATGTAGATAACCTGAAAGTTTTGAAAGCTAGGCAAGCAGCAGAAATTGCTGATGATTTTGAGCTTGTGAATATGCCGTTTGTCCATCACCCCCATAAACCCGAGAAGGATAGAAAGTGGGAGAGTGAAAGGAAGGCAAGTAGCTGGGGACAAGAAGGAACAGCTGGGAATGCCCCAGGATCACCCACACAGGACAGAAAGGAAGGTGCTGAGGGTAGAAGTGAGGTTTCCAAGCCGAAGTGTTATCATTGCCACAAAACAGGTCATCTTTGTCCAGAATGCTGGAAATTGCAAGGTAAACCCATGGGGCTTGTTGGGGTATGCAAAGCTAATGTAGAAGAAAAGACCCTGACTGAGAGCATAGCAGACCAGGCTATAGCTTTAATGACAGCTGTAAAACCAGATACAAAAACTAAAGTGATTGTAGAGGTTAAGAATAAGATACCCGAAAGTTATAATTAATTTTTGCCAAAGGGGAAAGTAACTCCATATCCTGTAAGTGAGGCAGGAAAACTTATCATTATACTCAGGGATGCAGGAGCAACCCAAACTTTCTTGTTGGGGAAAGATATAACGTTTCCACCAGAGAGCGCATTGAACACTTAAATTTTAGTTAATGGAGATGGCGGGGAGTATATACCTGTTCTTCTTTTGGGCCTCCTTATCTCGAGAGACAATGGATACGCGCCTGGAGGTGGTCAGTGGTTTGTGAAGCAGCGCCTGGAGTGGCTATAAAGGCCAATTCTGGAGTGACAGGCTCTTCCACAGGTGCTGCAGAGAAATTTGTTTGTTGGGGCTGTTGCACAGTTGGCTCTCCCCTTGCGCCTCTGTCTTTTTTCCTGCCAACTACTAAGTCTCTTCGACTCGCCACAATTTAGCCCTGTCTTTATGGCTGCCCGCCATGACATTGATCACAAGTTATATACCTGTACCTTTATATAAAGAGAGTGACTTATTATCTGGGATAGTAACTGTAGGAGTTGCCCACAGTTTTCCAGTGGAGGGAATTGACCTACTCCTAGGAAGTGATTTGACTGGATCAAAAGTATCAGTTTCTCCTATATTACAGAGGAACCAAGTGAAGTTAGGGAAACAGAGCAATTACAGGAACAAGTTCCAGGAATATTTCCTGCGCGTGTAGTAACCTGAGCAATGGCTGAACAGGATCCATTGGCGGAGATAAAAGTGGCACCATAAACAGATAGCCAAGTATCTGAAATCTTATTTTGGGATTTAGATAATCCAAATGAGATGTTTATCAGACCTTCTATCATTGCAGCACAGCAAGCTGATCCAGAGTTATACTGAATAGCACACACGGCTCTGACAGAAGCTGAGGTGAAAGGAGTTCCGAAACACCATTATATGGCAAATGGGGTTTTGAGGAGGAAATGGCTCATAGGCCTGTGGATGAAGACTGGACAGTTGTTGAACAGATAATGGTACTACCTAAATATCACCTGGGATTATTAAGATTAGCACATGACATTCCTTTTGCAGGACACAGGGGAATTTGGAAGACATAATCACGCATAAGCCAACATTATCTCTGGCCAGGTCTTACAAAGGATATGAGACAATTTTGTGGGACATGCCATACATGTCAAATGGTGGGGAAACTGCAACCTACCACAATCCCGGCACCACTAGTTCCCATACCAGTGATTGAGGAAATATTTAGCAGAGTATTGGTTGACTGTGTAGGACTCTTGCCAAAAACAAAAGTGGAACATCAATACATACTTACTATCATGGATATGGCTACTCAATTTCCAGAGGCTATTCCTTTGAGGACAATTACTGCTAAAATAGTCGTAGAAAAGTTAACCCAATTCTTTACGAGATATGGGTTACCACTTGAAGTTCAATCGGATCAAGATTCTAATTTCATGTCTAAGATATTTGAAGAAGTAATTGGCAATTTGGGGATTAGACAGTTTAAATCTTCAGCATATCACCCACAGTCACAGGGAGCTTTAGGGAGATACCACCAAACTCTCAATACAATGATTAGAACATACTGTCACGAATATCCACATGACTGGGATAAAGGACGAGACTTTCTTTTATTTGCCACCAGAGACTCATTGAACAGAGTCTACAGACTTCAGACTTTTTAATTGGTTTACGGACATGAGGTAAGAGGTCCTCTAAAACTCATAAAAGACAGATTCTTAGAACAAAAGAAGGAATCTTCGATACCAGACTGTGTATCTGTGTTCCGGGAAAGTTTGTGGTGTAGCTCAGGAACACCTTAAAGCATCCCAAGCCAATATGAAAAAATGGGCAGACAAGAATGCAAAAGCCCGTGATTTTCAACCAGGGGAAGAAGTATTGGTGTTGTCACCGTTACAGGGAGAACCATTAAAAGCACGGTTCAGTGGCCCATATAGAGTGATCAAAAGAGTTGGTAAGGTAGATTACTTGATTGTCACCCCCAATCGCTGGAAGAAGAACCGGTTGTCACATCAATATGTTAAAACAATATTATCACAGGGAGGAGGATAAGCCAGTATAGGTATGCCAGGTAATCAGGACTGTTGAGAAGGAAAAGGATAGTGAGGATGAGGCAGAAGGAGGCTGAGAAAATTCTCAGATTGAATCTCCAACTATCAAATTAGCGAATACAGAATGGCTAGAAAAATTGGACAACATGCTTTTACACTTAGAGGCAAAACAACGTGAAGACCTAACCAGGCTTTTTACAACATTTAAGAGAGTTTGTAGGGATAAGCCGGGATGTACAACTCTAGCCACACATGATGTTGATATGGGGGGAAACCATTCCTTTAAAACAGCATCCTTATCGCTTGAGTCTGGACAAACAGGGCGGCACAGTGGCGCAGTGGTTAGCACCGCAGCCTCACAGCTCCAGCGACCCGGGTTCAATTCTGGGTACTGCCTGTGTGGAGTTTGCAAGTTCTCCCTGTGTCTGCGTGGGTTTCCTTCGGGTGCTCCGGTTTCCTCCCACATGCCAAAAGACTTGCAGGTTGATAGGTAAATTGGCCATTATAAATTACCCCTAGTATAGGTAGGTGGTAGGGAAATATTGGGACAGGTGGGGATGTGGTAGGAATATGGAATTAGTGTAGGATTAGTATAAATGGGTGGTTGATGGTCGGCACAGACTCGGTGGGCCGAAGGGCCTGTTTCAGTGCTGTATCTCTAAACTAAACCAAACTAAACTAAACAGGCCCAAGTGAAAGCAGAAATCCAGTACATGCTGGTAAACAATTTGATCGAACCTAGTCAAAGTAGCTGGAGCTCACCAATAGTTCTAGTACCTAAACCTGACGGGTCAACCTGATTTTGTATAGACTATAGAAAAGTCAATGTGGTAACGAAGGCAGTCTCCTACCCAATTCCGCGTTTAGAAGACTGTATCGACAGAATGGGCAGTGCTAGGTTTCTTGTTCGACTTGTTGAAGGGATACTGATAAGTTCCTTTGACTCCTCGAGGAAAAGAGATATCAGCTTTTGTAACACCTGAAGGTCTTTATCAGTGCCGGGTGATGCCATTTTGGGCTAAAAAATGCCCCAGCCACTTTTCAAAGATTAATGAATCAGGTGGTAGCCAGTGATCCCAAGTGTGTAATGTATCTCAATGATGTACTAATATACAGTAACACTTGGCAAGAACACTTAAACCAGCTAAAAATTCTGTTTGAAAAGTTACAAGCCATGGACTTAGTGATAAATCTGGCAAAAAGCGAATTCGGAAAAGCAAGAGTAACATACCTCGGACACATAGTGGAGCAAGGACAGGTATTGCCAAAAACAGCAAAGGTACAAGCCTTAGCAGAGTTCCCTATCCCTAAATCTAAATGGGAAATAATGAGATTTTTAGGGATGTGCGGTTTTTACAGGAAATTTGTACGGAATTTTAGTACTGTGGCTGCTCCATTAACCGATTTGCTACAAAAAAAGAAAAACATAGTGGTATGGTCAGATGTATGCCAGGCCGCTTTTGAAAAGCTAAAAGCAATCTTAACTAATGAAACAGTGTTGGCTGCTCCAAATTTCGCTAAACCTTTTAAAATAGCGATCAATGCTAACGACCTGGGGGTTGGTGCAGTCCTATTGCAGGATGACAAATCGGGCATAGAGAAGCCAGGAGGGTACTTTTCAAGAAACCTAAATTGCCATCAAAAAAGTATTCCACTGTAGAAAAGGAAACATTAGGACTTTTGCTGGCTCTCAAACATTTTGAAGTATATGTCCGCCAGGACTATAAAGAAACACTAACCATAACCCATAAACATTTGTGGAAAAGTTTAAAAACTGAAATGCTAGAATCTTTAGATGGAGTTTGATGTTACAGCCTTACCATCTAAAAATTATACATATTTCAGGGAAAAATAATGTTATCGCTGAAATTTTGTCACAAATTTAACTATGTTAACTTATATGGATGGCAATGGTACAAAGAAAATGCAGTAAGTTATTAGTAGAGTGAATGGTGTGTGAATACGAAAAATGTTAGTGTTTTTCCAATTTTTATTTTTTGGCATTGCAATGAAACGCATTTGGGAGTGGCGTTTCATTTCACCAAGGGCAGAGGTGTCATGGACCTGTAATTATTTTTCTCCTCGGATTAAAAATAGCGTGCGTGCCTTTAGGACTCTGTTAAAAAC
Source organism: Heterodontus francisci (assembly GCF_036365525.1). Taxonomy (NCBI): domain Eukaryota; kingdom Metazoa; phylum Chordata; class Chondrichthyes; order Heterodontiformes; family Heterodontidae; genus Heterodontus; species Heterodontus francisci. The sequence goes on along the minus strand of NC_090396.1, from coordinate 70,762,514 downwards.
AGTGCACCTTTAAGGGAGAGAGGATTCTGGAGACATGGTGTGCCAGAGCTGCATTTTTGTTGCCCTGGGCGATGGCAGGAGAGATAGAGGTCACATGGTAATGTTTCCACTTTGGCTGTGTGTACCTGGCAAAAACTGGCTGAACCCGGTTAGTTCTGTGAGACCTTCCAGCAAGGGAACTGAAGAAAAGGAGCTGTTTTATTCTCTCTCAGAAAAATTCTACAATGAGCTACAAGCTGAGTTCATTCCCTGAGTAAAGAAGAAAAGCCTTTTTTTGGTCAAGCAACCGTTTGGATTGCTGTGCTCATCGTTCAAAGAACTGTTTCATGCTTGTCGCAACCGAAGAGTCGAATGCCTATCTTCTGAAGGACTATTTTTCATCAAATCCAGATGAAGACTTCAAGTGACCTTTGATTATTTTCCACATAAGAAGACCTCATCCATCAGGAATGTAACCTGCAAAAACTCACTTATTTTATTTATTCTTAAGCGACAACTATTTAAAAAAAACTCCACTTGTAAAACTGGTTAACTGTTAGTTTTCGAGTGTATGTGTATGAATGGGGGAGTTAGATTAAAATAAGAAGTTATATGGTCTTTGGATATAGGTTTATCTTAATAGGGTTTAAGATTTAGTTTTTTAATAGTTAATTTGTTGTTGTCTAAAGGAGTATAGTAAATAAAGCAGATGAGTTGAGATCATTGTTAGACACATGGCAATATGATATCGTTGCTATAACAGAAACTTGGCTTAAGGAGGGGCAAAAATGGCAGCTCAACATCCCTGGATTTAGAGTATTCAGGTGTGATAGAGAGGGAGATAAAAAAGGCGGGGTGTAGCATTATTAGTCAAGAAATCAATAACAGCTTTGAGGAGGGATGATATGCTAAATGAATCATCAAACGAGGCCATGTGGGTGGAGTTCAGAAATAAAAAGGGGGCAGCCACATTACTTCGAGTGTACTATAGACCCCCAAATAGTGAGAGGGAGATAGAAGAACAAATATGTAGGCAAATTTCTGAGTGCAATAACTTTAGGGCAGTGATGGTTGGAGATTTCAACTTCCCAAATATTGACTGGGATACAAACTATGTGAAGGACACAGAGGGGACAGAATTCTTGAATTGCATTCAAGAGAACTTTTTTTAGCCAGTACGTAAGAAGTTCAATTCTAGATTTAGTTTTCGGTAATGAAGCTGGGCAAGTGGATGAAGTAACGGTGGGTGACCATTTTGGAGATAGTGACCATAATACAGTTAGTTTTAGCATAATCATGGAAAAGGACAAAGATAAAATAGGAGCAAAGGTTCTAAATTGGGAGAAGGCAAATTTTACGAAGCTGAGAGGTGACCTGGCGAAGGTGGACTGGATACAGCTACTTGAAGGAAAATCAGTGGCTAACCAGTGGGAGGCATTCAAAAGCGAGATTCTATGGGCACAGTGTAGACATGTCCCCACAAGGATAAAGGATGGTACTGCCAAATCTAGAGCTCCCTGGTTATCTAGAACCTTACAGGGTAAGTTAAAGCAAAAAAAGAAAGCTTCTGATGACACAAATATCTTAATACTTTAATAAGCCTAGAGGAGTATAGAAAGTGCAGGGGTGAAGTAAAAAAGGAAATTAGAAAAGCAAAGAGAGGACATGAAAAATTATTGGCAGGTAAAATAAAGGAAAACCCGAAGATGTTTTATCAGTACATTAAGAGTAAGAGGATAACTAAGGAAAGCGTTGGGCCTATGAGAGATATACAGGGGAACATATGCATGGATGCAGATGATGTGGGGAGGGTTCTTAATGAGTTTTTTTGTCTCTGTCTTCACAAAGGAGAGGGTTGATGCAGACATTGTAGTTAAAGAAGAGGAGTGTGAAATATTAGATAAGATATGCATAATGAGAGAGGAAGTGCTTGAACATCTGACATCCCTGAAAGTGGATAAATTGCCAGGACCGGATGTTTTGCATCCCAGACTGTTAAAGGAAGACAGGGAGGAAATAGCGGATGCTCTGAGGATCATTTTCAAATTCTCACTAGTTACAGGTGAGGTACCAGTTTATTGGAGGTCTGCGAACGTTGTACCATTGTTTAAAAAGGGTGCGAGAGATAAGCCAGGTAATTATAGGCCAGTCAGTCTGACCTCAGTGGTGGGTAAATTGTTAGAATCTATGCTGAGGGACAGGATAAACTGTCACTTATGAAGGCACGGATTAATCAGGGATGGTCAGCATGGATTTGTTAAGGGAAAGTCATGTCTTACTAACTTGATTGAGTTTTTTGAGGAAATGACAAGGAGGATTGATGAGGGTAGTGCAGTGGATGTGGTTTACATGGACTTTAGCAAGGCATTTGACAAGGTCCCACATGACCAGTAAAATGAAAGCCCATGCGATACAGGGGAACACACTGCCTGAAGGTGTGGTAGAGGTAGGAATCCTCACAACATTTAAGAAGTATTTAGATGAGCACTTGAAATGCCATAGCATACAAGGCTACGGGCCAAGTGCTGGACAATGGGATTAGAATAGATAGGCTTGATGGCCCGTGCAGATACGGTGAGCCGAAGGGCCTGTTTCTGTGCTGTATAACTCTATGACTCTGTGACTCTTTCCCCAGTACTGGTGCCAGTACCTCCTGAATTGAAACTTCTTCTTCCTACACCACTCTTTGAGCCATGGGTTTAATTCTCTAATCTGCCCGATGCTATCAGGAATCCCAAAGTTTTGTAGAGACATATGAACAGTAAAAGGGTGGTAAAAGGAGGAGTGGGGCCGATTAGAGACCAACAAGGGGATTTGCACATGAAGGCAGAGGTATTAAGTGAATACTTTGCATTGGCCTTTACCAAGGAAGAAGATGCAACCCAGGCAATGGTGAAAGAAGAGGTAATCAAGACAGTTGAAGGGTTTAAAATTGATAAGGAGGAGGTGTTCGTTAGGCTGTCTGTACTTAAAGTGGATAAGGCACCAGGACCGGATGAGATGCATCCAAGGATACTGAGGGAAGTGAGTGTGGAAATTGTGGAGGTACTGGCCATAATTTTTCAGTCTTCCTTAGATTCAAATGTGGTGCCAGAGGACTGGAGAATTGTAAACGTTATACCCTTGTTCAAAAAAGGGTGTGAAGATAAGCTCAGCAACTACAGGCCACTCAGTTTAACTTCAGTGGTGGGGAAACATCTAGAAAGATTAATTCAGGACAAAATTAATTGTCACATGGAAAAATGCGGGTTAATTAAAGAAAGCCAACATGGATTTCTTAAGGGAAAATCATGTTAAACTAACTTGCTAGAGTTATTTGAAGAGGTAACAGAGAGGGTTGATGAGAGCAATGCAGTTGATGTGGTGTACATGGACTTTCAAAAGGCATTTGATACAGTGTCACACACAGATTTGTGAGCAAAGTTATAGCTCATGGAATAAATGGGACAGTAGCAACATGGATACAGAATTGTCTGAGTGACAGGAAACAAAGAGTAGTAGTTAATGGATGTTTTTTGGGCTGGAGGAATTTTTGTAGTGGAGTTTCCCAGGGGTCAGTGTTGGGACCCTTGCTTGTCCTGATATATATTAATGACCTAGACCTTGGTGTATAGGGCACAATTTCAAAGTTTGCGGATGATACGAAACCTGGAAGCATTGTGAATTGTGACAAAGATAGTGTAGAATTTCAAAAGGACATAGACAAGTTGGTGGAATGGGCAGACAGGCGGCAGATGAAGTTCAATGCAGAGAAATATGAAGTGATACATTTTGGTAGGAAGAACATAGAGAGACTATATAAAATAAAGGGTACAATTCTAAAGGGGGTGCAGGAGCAGAGGGACCTAGGTGTATCCGTGCATAAATGTTTGAAGGTGTCTGGACAGGTTGACAGTGCGCTTAATAGAGCATAAAGTATCCTGGGCTTTATTAAGAGGGGCATAGAGTGCAGGAGTGAGGAGGTTATCCTGAACTTTTATAAGACACTAGTTCGGGCTCAGCTGGGGTATTGCATCCAGTTCTGGGCACCACATTTTAGGAAGGATGTGAAGGTATTAGAGAGGGTGCAGAAAAGATTCACGAGAATGATTCCAGAGGTGAGGAACTTCAGTTATGAAGATAAATTGGAGAAGTTGGGACTGTTTTCCTTGGAGAAGAGAAGGCTGAGAGGTGATTTGATAGAGGTATTCAAAATCATGAGGGGTCTGGACAGAGTAGATAGGGAGAAACTGTTCCCACACGTAAAAGGTTCGAGAATGAGAGGGCACAGATTTAAACTAATTGGTAAAAGAAGCAAAAGTGACATGAGGAAAAACTTTTTCACGCAGCGACTGGTTAAGGTCTGGAATGCGCTGTCTGAGAGTGTGGTGGAGGCAGGTTCAACTGAAGCATTCAAAAGGCAATTAGACTGTTAATTGAAAAGGAGGAATGTGCAGGAATACGGGGAGAAGGTGGGGGAGTGGCACTAAGTGAATTCGGAGGGCTGGTGAAAGCAGCATGGGCTGAATGGCCTCCTTCTGCGCAGTAACTATTCTATGATTCTTTGATGCTATGCTGATTGGCATGTGGATCAGGCAACAACTTTCTGATTTTTAATTTGGATCCTAACTCTTCAAGCTCTCTGAGCAGAACATCATTCTGAGCTTACCTTTGTCATTAGTTCCTATGAAGCCCACAGGAACTGGATCCTCCCCCATCCACTCCGAATTCATCTCCAGCCTTGAGGAGATGTCTGTAACCCTGGCACCAGGCAGGCAACACAGCCTTCAGAGGTCCTGGTCGCGGCTGCAGAGAGCATTATCTATCCCCCTGACCATACTGTCCCTGTCATAGAATAGAATCATAGAAGGTTTACGGCACAGAAAGAGGCCACTTGGCCCATCGTGTCTGTGCCTGCTGAAAAACGTTCTACCCATTTTTATCCCACCTTCTAGCATTTGGTGCATAGCCCTGCAGATTACGGCACTTGAGGCGCATATCCAGATTTCTTTTGAATGAGTTGAGGGTTTCTGCCTCAACTACCCTTTCAGGCAGTGAGTCCCAGACCCCCACCACTCTCTGGGTGAAAAAGCTTTCCTCATTCCCCCTCTAATTTTTCTACCAACCATTTTAAATCCATGCCCCCTAGTCACGGACCTCTCTGCTAGGGTAAATAGGCCCTTCACCTCCACTCTATCCAGGCCCCTCACAATTTTGTACATCTCAATCAAATCTCCCCTCAGCCTCCTCTGTTCCAAGGAGAACAACCCCAGCCTATCCAATCTTTCCTCATAGCTGCAATTTTCCTGTCCTGGCAACATCCTCGTAAATCTCCTCTGTACCCTCTCTCGTGCAGTTACATCCTTTCTGTAGTGAGGTTGTGGCCTAATTAATGATTTATAAAGTTCCAGCATTATTTCCCTGCTCTTATATTCCATACCTCGGCTAATAAAGGAAAGGATTCCATATGCCTTCTTAACCACCTTATCGATCTGTTCTGCTACTTTCAGGGATCGGTTGACATTTACTCCAAGGTCCCTCACTTCCTCTACACCTCTCAGTATTTTCCCATTAATCTTGTATTCCTCTGCTCTGTTTGACCTCCCCAAATGCCTCATCTCACACTTCTCTGGGTTGAATTCCATTTGCCACTTTTCTGCCCATCTGACCAGACCATCAATATCTTCTTGCAGCCGACAGCTATTCTCCTCGCTCTCTACCACACAGCCAATCTATGTGTCGTCTGCAAACTTCTTGATCATGCCCCCCTCATTTACTTCCAAATCATTAACATATACCACGAAAAGCAGGGGACCCAGTACTGAGCCCTGCGGAATGTCACTGGAACAGCCCTCCAGTCGCAAAAACACCCGTCAACAATTACCCTTTGTTTCCTGCCACTTAGCCAATTTTGTATCAACCTTGCTGCATTTCCCTGGATCCCATGGGATTTTATTTTTTTAACCAGTCTGTCATGTGGGACCTTGTCAAAAGCCTTGCTAAAATCCATGTAGACCACCTCAACTGCACTACCTTCATCTATCTTCCTTGTTACTTCTTCAAAAAATTTGATCAAGTTGGTCAGACAAGATCTTCCCTTAACAAATCCATGCTGACTATCCTTGATTAATCTGTGCCTTTCTAAGTGACAGTTTATCCTGCCTCTCAGAATATATTCCAATAATTTTCCCACTACTGAGGTTAGACTGACTTGCCTGTAATTATTCAGTCTATCCCTCGCTCACTTTTTAAACAGAGGTACAATGTTAGCAGTCCTCTAATCCTCCGGCACCACACCTGTATCCAGTGAGGACTGGAAAATGATGGTCAGACCTTTTGCTATTTCCTCTCTTGCTTCTTTTAACAGCCTGGGATACATTGCACCCAGCCCTGGTGATTTATCAACTTTCAAGGATGCTAATCCCATTAATACTTCCTCTCTTCCTTAACTGCAATATCTGCATCGTCCCCTTCTTTTGTGAAGACAGACGCAAAGTATTCATCTTACGCCCCTACACATAGGTTACTTTTTTCCTTCGTTATCCTCTTACTCTTAATGTATTGATAAAACATCCTTGGGTTCACCTTGATTTTACTTGCCAATATTTTTTCATGTTCCCTATTAGCTTTCCTAATTTCCTTTTTGATTTCACCCCTCCACTTGCTATATTCCTCTCAGCTTTCTGTAGTATTGAGTTGTCAGTGTCGGGCATAAGCTTTCCTTTTCTGCCTTATCTTAGCCTGTAGGCTTCTTGACATCCATGGGGCTCTAAATTTGGCCATCCCACCCTTTTTCTTTGTGAGAACTTGTTTACTCTGAACCCCTTGAATCTCCCCTTTGAATGCCTCCCACTGCTCTGGTACTGATTTACCTTTCAGTAGCTGTTTCCAGTCCACTTTTGCTAAATCACTCCTCAGCTTAGTAAAACTGGCCTTGCACCAGTTGAGAACTTGAACTCCTCTTCTATCCTTGCCCTTTTTCATAATGATGTTAAAACCAACTGAATTATTATCACTACCACCAAAATGCTCACCCATTGCCACACCTTCCACCTGCCCATCTTCATTTCCTAAAACTAAGTCTAAAACTGTGCCCTCTTATGTTGGACTTGCTACATATTGGCCAAAAAGGTTCTCCTGAATGCACCTCAAGAATTCTGCTCCCTCAATTCCTTTCACACTAAAACGATCCCAGTTAATATTAGGGTAGTTAAAATCCCCTACTATTACTACCCTATTGTTCTTGCACCATGCAGATTTGCCTACATATCTGCTCTTCTATCTCCCTCTGCCTGTTTGGGAGTTGATAGTACACTCCCTGCAGTAATGGCCCCTTTTTTGTTACTAGCTCAATCCATATAACCCCATTTGATGAACCTTCCAATATATCATCCCTTCTCTCAGTTGCAATAGTTCCTTTGACCAAAATTGCCACACCCACTCCTTTCTTATCCCCCTCCCTATTGCATCTGAAAACCGTGGCCGGAATTTTATCGTTGGTGGAAGCGAACTGTCCACCGACCGAATAGCCGGTGGCGATCCCGCCTCCGCCTAGCCTGGGGATCCAGACTGCATTTTGCGATTCCCAGGCCCTTAAGTGGTCTGAGGCGGGACTTCCAGCTCATTGAGGCAGGAAGTCCTGCCTAATGGAGCTTCCGGCCAATCAGTAGGCCGACAACTCTCTGAACCAACAGTGCCACTGGGAGCGGTTGCCACTGCTGGGACTGCAACCCAGCTGAGGATAGAAGATGTTGGGGAGCCCCAGAGAACAGGTAAGTTTTTGGGCCCTCGTCGTGGGAATCGGTTGGACCCCGGCGAGGCGAGTGTGGTCAACTGGGGAGACGGGGGGTGTGTTGGGTGTTGAGGGTGGATGAGGTATAGGGAACAGCCGTCCACTGGGCACAGAGTGCCTGATCAGGAGGGTCTCCCCCCACCCAGGCCATCAGAAAGCTGCCTACTTTTAACAGGTGGCTTTTCTCGGGCCTGGGCCGCCCGCCAGCCAAGGGTAAAATCCACATGGCGTCGGGCTGAGGCCCTTAAGTGGCCATTAACTGGCCACTTAAGGGCCTTGATTGGCCTAAGGTGGGCAGTCTGTTTTTCACCGCCACCCCCCGCAAAAAATGGTGGTGGAGGTGGGAGCGGGTTGGGATGGACCCTCTGAGCCTCCCGCTCCACTTTATGCCCACCCATCCCTGCCACAATCCTGCTCTTTGTGGGGGGGGGGGCGTAAAATTCCAGTCCCTGTAACCAGGAATATTGAGCTGCCATTCCTGTCTCTCCTCAAGGCATGTTTCTGTAATAGCTATGATATCATACTGTCACTACCACATTCTTTTTCACTCTCCCTACTTGAATGGCTTCCTGCACTATGGTTCAATGATCAGCTTGCCCAACCACCCTGCAGTTCTTTTTCTCATCCACACGGGTAGCAAGTACCTCGTACCTGTCGGTCGAAGTCAAGGGCCGAGTTTCCTCCATCACTGTATCCTGAGTCCCATACCTGCCTGACTCGCAATCACACCTTCCAGTCCCTGATCAATGGCCAATGCTAAACTTCTACTTTGTCTAAGGGGTGTGACAGCCTCCTGATGTCCAGGCAACTCTTCCCCTCACTGAAGACCCACAATGTCTGCACATCAAACTCCAGTTCAACAACTCTGAACCAAAGTTGATCGAGCTGCAGACATTTTCTGCAGATATGGTTGTTTGGGATCGCAATGCTCTCCGTAAACTCCCACATGCTGCAGTTATGGCACACCACCTACCTTGCAATATCTATCTAACCTTACTTATTAATTTATTTGATTAGTTAATTAGCTACTAATTTAGTAAAATAATAGCAAGTTCTTTGTGATGTTCAATAGTTTGATTGATCTGGGTTTGATTGCATTAATCTGTTTACTTATCAGTGCTCACTGTGCTTGATTGCTTGAGTCTATGGGGTGGAGCTTAAGAGTTTTATGAAACTGAAACTAAAAAGTGAGGCTGGAAAGTTTTAGTAAACACAAGAGTGTTCTGCAGGACATTGTACTGAAATCTTGTAAGTGCTGATATATTTTAAAGTACAGTAAATAAACCTGTTGTTGAGTTAGGAGGAGTGTCATATCTGCATTGCTCTGAGATAAATCAGATATATAAAATATCCGGCAAACTGGTGAAAACATAACATTACTATTTCCTAGTTTAGAGTCAAAAGAATAACACTCACCATACTGGAAGTATCCTTGCCCCTCTGCACCGAATTCCTGACTTCAACACCCCATTTAGAAAGCACTCCTCTTACAACACTCTGTGTTCTTTCCTTTGACAGGATGGACAAGTCATACTGTTCGCTCTCCTTAATTGATCAAGGAGCCCGGAGGCAAGATTCTATTGCTGTGTCTCTGGAAAAGAGCCTCGGCAAAGCCAGCCCATTAGGAAATCGGGTTCCCGACCTTAATATGGCCCTGCTGTACTGGCAGGGATAAGTGGACAAAATTCTGTGCAATGGTTCAGCTGCCTGGACAGCTTGGGAGATCTTCAGTGCAGCCCAAGCAAGTGTTAATGTTCATAACTGTTTGCTGCACACTCCACAGTCTTGCTATTGTTACTACTGAGGTGGGAGGAATGTCCCACTTCTCCACAGGTCACAACATATATTTTAAAAATGTTTACCCAGTTACCGATTCGCTCAATCATGTACTCTACTCTTTATCCAAGAATAAAATAGACCTACCAAGTTTCTTTAATAAACAACAAAATTATCAGTTTATTATCAAACAATCCAGTAATGAAGCAAAGCATTAACACATAGATTGAAATATGAAAGTCCCCTTTTTAAATTCCCCACACACATGCTCTGAAAAAAATACAGAAATTCTCCCTGCAGAGGTCTGTTGCAAAAAAATACTTTTGCCAAATACTTGCTTATTCTTGAAGAAAAAAGAGAGGGTATGGAAGTCAGTTGTCCCTTTTCGTTTGGTGCCCGGGTGTACGGAAACGAGTCACTGGGATCTTTACTAAAGCAGTTCTTTTCAGGCAGCATTGAGAATTAATCTGGCAGGTTTTTCCAGCTTCTCAGGAGAGATGCAGCACCAGGGATTTTAGCTGTCCCACACTGGATCTTTACAGGGTTTCTTCAAAGAGGTAGAAAAAGAGATGGGCTGGGTAGTTTCTTTTTCCTTGGCAGGCAAAACACCAACTGTCTTCAAAACAGTTCGCACCCCAACTGAACTGAAAACAATATCTTCCCCAAACAGAACGTCAACCTCCTGACCTTCATAAATCTTGACATGTGGCTTCTCTGTAAATATCGTCTCCAGGTCACCAAGATTTCTGTTGTTTATTGAGCTTAAAGCACATGATTTCCAGCACAGGTTGTTTTCAAACAACATCTCAAGTATTCTTTTAGTGAACTTGCTAATAAAAAACACATCCATGGAATCTTTTCAGTTTTAAGACAAGTCCTCAAAAAAATTTAAAATGGAAGCACTTGCGTAACACTATTCAAACGGGATTTGCCTTGGAGCTGCCTGAAGGGTAAGAAATAGAACAAGTAGGTTGAAAAGGGGTTAAGGAACTGGAGAACACCGAGGAAGAACATGGCTTAGTAGTATTGTGAGTCTGCCAATACTCCATCCTTCCCAGTCCTAGCACAAGAATACAAGAAACATAAGAAATAGTAGCAGGAGTAGACTATAAGTCCCAACCAGCCTGCTCCACCATTCAGTACAATCATGGCTGATCTTAGGCTTCAACCCCACTTTCCTGCCCACTCGCTATATCCTTTGATTCCCTGAGAGACCAAAAATCTGTCTATCCTAGCCTTAAATGTATTCAACCATGGAGCATCTACAACCCTCTGGGGTAGAGAATTCCAAAGATTTACAACCCCTTGAGTGAAGTAATTTCTCCTCAACTCAGTCCTAAATGATCGGCCGCCTATCCTTAGACTGTGCCCCCGTGTTTCAGATTCCCTGACCAGTAGAAACAATCTCTCAGTGTCTACCCTATCCAGCCCCTTCAGAATCTTGTATGTTTCAATGAGATTGCTTCTCAATTTTTCTAAATTCCAGACTGTATAGGCCCAATTTACTCAGCCTCTCATCATAGAATAACCCCTTCAGCCCAGGGACCAGTTTAGTGAACCTTTGCTGTACCATCTCTAATGCAAGTACATTCTTTTTTTAAATATAGAGACCAAAACTGCACACAGTACTCCAGATGTGGTCTCACCAAAACCCTGTACAATTTTATTTTTTCTTTATTCCTGAACTCCAATCCCCTTGCAATAAAGCACTACCCTATCAGTTTCCTGAAACATGAAGTACAACTTCACAATTGTTCCTATTGCATCACTAAGATTATGATTTTTTCCCAAAAATATACTTTAGTCATTAAAATCCGTAAAAAACTGCATTACAAAACAATTCAAAACAGCATCAAGTTGACATTCCAAAAAGTGCAAAAGAAATAAGTTTTCTTCAATACAGGAGTGAGTTGCCTCACAACCCTTCCATTCCATTTTACATGCCATGTACATTTTACAGCAAACACATATTTGGTGTATACAGCCCGAGGGGTTTCCCATGGATCCAACCCCTCAGTTCACTTTGGTGAGAGGACCTTACATATAGTGCCCTTTCTCCACTGAGCCTTTGTAGCGGCTGTCCCAAGTTTTAGTGCGTCCCTCAGCACATAGTCCTGGACTTGGAATGTGCCAGTCTGCAACACTCGGTCATGGACAACACTTTGCGCTGGAAGACCAGTAGGTTTCGGGCAGACCAAAGAGCGTCTTTCACCGAATTGATGGTCTTCCAGCAGCAGTTGATGTTTATCTCGGTGTGCGTCCCTGGGAACAGCCCGTAGAGCACAGACTCCTGTGTTACAGAGCTGCTTGGGATGAACCTCGACAAAAACCACTGCATCTCTTTCCACACCTGCTTTGCAAAGACACATTCCAGAAGGAAGTGGGCAATCGTCTCTTCCCCACCATAGCCACCACTAAGATTATGATGACGAACAGCTGTTACAGAACAAAACATTTTACTTCGCTACTCCAAAAGACTCAGGGACGAATTTGACTGACCTCCCCAGCCCCCCGACGTCAGGGTGGCGGCAGGGGGCCGAGACAATGCCTCCAGGAGAGGCCTGCCACGGGCCTCGACGCTGGGAAAATCCAGCCCTATATTACCGATGCGGCGAGGCCTCGTGATGGCCCCCCCACCCTCCACCGCTCGGCGACAGAAGCAGGACTTAAATATTTAAATTGATGAATTAATGAGCTACCTGCTCCCGTTGGCCGTCCTGCTGCCATATTCCGGCTGTTTGCCGGGACTCCCATGCCTTTGGATCTCCGACTGGAGATCCAATGCGGAACACTGGTGGGAAAGGGGGAGGAGGTAAGTTTTCAGGGTAGGGGGTAGTGGAGCAGGGTGAAACCTTTGTGTTTGGTCTGGGGGGTGGTGGGAGTGGTAAGGTTCAAAGTTTATAAACTTTGGGGGGGAAGGTTGGGACCGCAAGATAATTTTTTTTGCGGGGGAGGGCAAGTAATAATTTGTTTTGTCATTGGGGAGGTGGAAGAGGGTATTGAAACTTTTATTAAGTTTTTCATTTTTAATTTACACTTCCTATACCTTTAAAAATTTAAATGAATTGGAAGGGCTTGAAGCCCTGTAAAAATGGCACCGCGCCTGTGCAATGGGGCCGGATGCTGTTGCTGGGGATGGAGCACCCGCCCCCTCCACATCGTCGGCGGGTGCGGGGGGGGGGGGGGGAGGGAAGGTGGGGGGGGAAGGGAGGCGGTTCGCCCCAGCCATGTAAATGAGCCGCCGCGCTAAATATCATGGCGGCTTCGCTCAGTAAATCTTGCGCATATGCTTCAAATGCAGCCCTCAATTCTTGATTTGACAAATATTTGCATGAATGTTAACTATCCACAAATCACCTTGTGCAAAGCCATAGCAGCTGTCTTCTGTGCTCACTTACCTATTCTAGTGCTCCTACAATGTGGTTCCCTAATGGCTACAGCTTGTGAGATGCATGGCTGTTGAACGATTACTGAGTGCATTGTGAGATGGCTGTGATGGGTGACATTGAGGAGCTGTGCCTGACGAGGTCGACTGCTCGGATTCATCTTGGGCCAGCTTAATCTGGCCCAGTCAGATGTTTGGCACCAATGGTTGAGAGGATGGCAGGGGTAGCAGCCAATGGGTGCTTCTCTCATGGAACCAATGCTATTCTCAGGAGGCTGACCCTCAGCACTCCCTCTGCTGTGCACAAGAACAGAGTACAGGTATGCTGGGAGGCTCTCAATGCCCGATTCATGCTCTGTAAGCCAGAGGCAAGATGGCAACTGTCTGAACTTCTATTGAAATGGTCACCAGATTCTCCATCACTGTGGGCCCCCCCCCTGCAATGCTCTTGGAGCTGATCACTCAATGTATGGTTAAATGCATGATTTTGATATCATGCCTAAAGACAGCACACAAGATGGAGCTGGACTCCTCCATGCTGTCCAACAATTGTGCATGCAAACCAGTGCATTTAGAAAGACCTTGTTTATCACCATCAGCCTTCTTCTGTATAGTAGGCCAATAATGTCTTCCTCTGAACCCTGTGTACCTAGATTAGGAAGTGAGCAATCTGTCCAGTGATGATGAGGAAGAGCGGATTGAAGACATAGCCACATAGAGGTCCCTGGAGCAAGATCCTGCCCTGTGCTTCTCTGCCCCAACCCTTGGATGTTGCTCCCTATGTCACTTACTTTCCTTACACCAGCTTAGAAACTTTCATCTGCAGGATTTAATTAGCTTTAGTGAGGATCTGACACTCAGTAATTCACAGAACATAGAGGAAGGTGAGTGAGTGAGTCATGGAACTAGTCATAGAGAGATACAGCACTGAAACAGGCCCTTCAGCCCAAAGAGTCCACATTGACAATCAACCACCCATTTATACTAATCCTACATTAATCCCATTTTTTTCCCTCTCACATCCCCACCTTCCCTCAATTCTCCTACCACCCACCTATCCTAGGGGCAATTTTTTACTATAGCCAATTTATCTATCAACCTGCAAGCCTTTGGCACATGGGAGGAAACCCACATGGTCATAGGGAGAACTTGCAAACTCCGCACAGACAGTACCCAGAACTGAACCCGGGTCGCTGGAGCTGTGAGGCTGCGGTGCTATCCGCTGCACCACTGTGCCGCTCCTTATGGGTCCTCACTTGAAAAGAAGAATGGTCGCAAACCAACACACTTATGTGCAGACATAGGTCCGTCTTTCAGGATGTGCAACAGGAAGTATGTGGCCTTCATTATAGTAACATCAGAGAAGCAGGAATCAAGCAAGCACGTATCAGTTGCATTGGTATATCCGGCAACCCCTACCACAGAAGTGGCCAGGGTCCATTTAATGATTCCCTCTACATGAAAGTGCAGATTGTTATCCTGGTGGCAGTAGAAGATAGATTCGACAACATTGTGCCTACCGGCTTTCAGATATGCACGATGATTTAGGATCAAAGAGGTGTGATGTGAAGTAATGTGATGTTCTAGAATTGGTTGTGGTTTGAAGGATTTGTAATTTGTTTGAAGGTGGAGGGGAAGGAGTTATCACAATGGTGACAAAAAGACTGTTAAATAGATGAGAATGCATTGTTGATAAATTTAGTCAAGTTTCTTCTTCAAATGAGATGTCTTCTGAATGCTGGATAAGATCATCAGACTGATCATACAGATTATCTGGTCATTATTGCTTTGCTGTTTGTGCTGTGCACAAATTGCCTGCTGCGTTTCCTACTTTACAACAGTGACTACACTTCAAAAGTACTTAATTGGCTGTCAAGTGCTGTGGGCCATCCTGAGGTCATGAAAGGTGCTACAGAAATGCAAGAATTTCTTTCTATTGAGTAGACGATTGGAATTCAGAATGTGCAATTCAGCTGTGTGGATCAACTGTGGTAGGGGGGGGTGGGGGGGTGGGGGTGCGGGGTTGTTGTAGAGGGAAGCTGGGGGAACAGCAGGCTACAATATAGTCCAGGTAGGATTTTAGGAAATGTGTCTTGCAAAGGGACATCCTTATGGATGCCCTAGAGGAGAAGGCACACAGGGTTAGCAGAGTAATAAAACAGACAATAAATTGCTGCAGGAAGAGGATGCAGAGTACAACATTTGGCTAACTTAAAGAGAATTCAGGGTTCAGAGTATATTCTAATGCATATTTTAATTTTCTAATCATGCCATTCTGAAACTATCAAGTGTAGTAAAAATGATGCCAAGCAACATCCTTTGCAAAGTCTTAAAACTATTTAAGTTTTGTATGAGATTGTGTAAAATTAAGGAACTATCATAAAGCAAGATATGTAACACTTATTTTCCCTTTTCTTGTCCTCAGCACAATCTCTTCTGGCATCAGTGCTATGGCTGCGGTCTTTGTGGAAGATTTTATAAAACCAATCTGGAAACCTTGGGAACAGCTTTCTAATGGGAAGAAGACTCTGGTCTCAAAGCTCCTAGGTTGTCTTTCGACTACTAAACCTTTCAGTTCTTTTTCCACATTGCGCTTTAATAATATTTCAAAGTGTGATAGTACAGGCCCAGATGTAGTTTTACATTATTTTATGGCAAAGCTTGAAGACGTAGTGAGAATCCTGAAAAGGATCTTATATGTAAACATAAAAAGGGAACACAGCAAATATTGGAAATATGAAACAAAACAATAAATGCTGAAAATATACAGCGGATCAGACAGCAGCAGCTGTAAAGAAAAAAAAAAGTTATGATGTTTTGGCTGAGTACTCACCAGAGCTGAAGAATGAAAGGTGAACAGACATTTTAATAAGATCATAAAATAAACAGAAAAAGAGGGTGAAAAGGTTGAAGAAAATCAACAGATATGGTGGGTTAAATGATCAGCAAAGTGCTTAACAAGAAATTATTAGATGATCCTAAGTGAGAAAATGAAGAGATATAAAAAGGACAAAAGATTATGTAAATAGTGGGAGATGGGGGTAAGAAAGGAAACAGGACAGGATTTCTAGGTCAAAGACTTTGCAGCACGCTAGTGTGAGACATTATTTTATCAAAAGCTTACGTAAAATTTGTCAGGCTGCAATTATAGCCTTCCCTCAGTGATGGGTATAATTACAACATGGTAATTTTATATAGGCAGTTTGCATTCTAAATTTGGACATAAGAATTTATAATGGATTTACAAAAATAATAACCGAATGTGAAACTTTAAGATGTGGATGTTTGTGCACTCTGGTCTATTTAACCTCTCTCCTCTAACCCTGCTTTATTTGACTTCCTATGTGCAACAGCATGTGCAATTGACCACTAATTAATATATTAAAAATCTTAAGCACATCCTATCATTTTCTTCCCATTATAAGACCTGACTGTGAAAGTCAATTATGTAGCACTGTTTCTAGAAGGCCCAC
This sequence comes from Heterodontus francisci, assembly GCF_036365525.1. Lineage (NCBI taxonomy): Eukaryota > Metazoa > Chordata > Chondrichthyes > Heterodontiformes > Heterodontidae > Heterodontus > Heterodontus francisci. The sequence continues at coordinate 70,746,130 of NC_090396.1, read as the reverse complement.
CTGAGATTTTCATATGTCCTATGCGCCACCGGCCACTTCTCGTGTGACTTGCGAGGCATTAATGAAGTGGAATGGCACTTGCTGGTACATCCCGTGTGTGCCCGAAGTCCTTCCTGTCTACTCTATCTAGACCCCTCATAATTTTGTACATCTCAATTAAGATACCCCTCAGCCTCCTCTGTTCTAAGGAAAACAACCCTAGCTGATCCAATCTTTCCTCATAGCTGCAACTTTCAAGCCCTGGCAACAGGGATATGAATATATTGGATTAGAATAGTTGGGTGCTGGATGGCCGGCACAGACACGATGGGCTGAAGGGCTGTTTCTGTACTGTATAACTCTATGACTCTATAACATTCTTGAAAATCTCCTCTGTACTCTCTCCAGATCAATTATGTCCTTCCTGTAATGTGGTGACCAGGACTGTATGCAATACTCCAGCCTAACCAGCATTTTATACAGTTCCAGCATTACATCCCTGCTTTTGTATTCTATACCTCGGCCAATAAAGGAAAACATTCCATTAGTCTTCTTCACCACTTTATCTACCTGCCCTGCCACCTTCAGGGACCTGTGGATATGCACTCCAAGGTCTCTCACTTCTCAATATCCTCCCATTTATTGTGTATTCCCTTGCTTAGTTTTCCCTCCCCAAATGCATTACCTCAAATTTCTCCTGATTGAATTCCATTGGCACTTTTCCGCCCACTCAACCAAACCATTGATATCATTCTTGAGTCTACAGCTTTCCTCTTCCCTATCAACTACACAGCCAATTTTTGTGACATCAGCATATTTCCCAATCATGCCTCCCACATTTAAGTCCAAATCATTAATATATACCACAAACAGCAAAGGACCCCAACAATGAGCCCTGCAGAATGCCAGTGGAAACTGCCTTCCATTCACAAAAAGATCGTCGACCATTACTCTTAGTTTCCTGTCACTGAGCCAATTTTGCATCCAACCTGCCACATTCCCCTGTATCCCATGGGCTTTTATTTTTCTGACCAGTCTGCCATATGGGACCTTGTCAAATACCTTAATAAAATCCATGTAGACCAGATCCACTGCACTACCTTTATCAATCCTCCTTGTTACTTCCTCAAAAAACTCAATTATGCTAGTAAGACACGACCTTCCCTTAACAAATCCATGCTGACTATCCCTGATTAATCCATGCCTTTCTAAGTGGCAGTTTATCCTATCTCTCAGAATTGATTCTAATAATTTGCTCACCACCGAGGTCAGACTGACCAACCTATAATTATTTGGCCTATCCCTTGCACCCTTTTTAAATGATGGTACAAGGTTCGCAGACCTCCAATCCTCTGGTACCTCACCTGTACCTAGTGAGGATTTGAAGATGATACTCGGAGCATCTGCTATTTCCTCCCTCGCTTCCTTTCACAATCTGGGATACAATCGATCCGACCCTGGTGATTTATCCACTTTCAAGGATATCAGACCCTCTTGTACTTTCTCTCTCATTATACTTATCGTATCTAATATTTCACACTCCTCCTCTTTTACTACAATGTCTGCATCATCCCTCTCCTTTGTGAAGACAGAGACAAAAAACTCATTAAGAACCCTGCCCACATCATCTGCATCCACACATAAGTTCCCTTGTACATCTCTGATAGGCCCTACCCTCTCCTTTATCCTCTTGCTCTTAATGTACTGATAAAACATCTTCGGGTTTTCCTTGATTTTACCTGCCAATAATTTTTCATGTCCTCTCTTTGCTTTCCTAATTTCCTTTTTTACTTCACCCCTGCACTTTCTATACTCCTCTAGGCTTTCTACAGTATTAAGTTTTTTTGTAACTGTGATAAGCTTTCTTTTTCTGCTTTATCTTGCCCTCTTTGCTTCTGGATAACCAGGGAGCTCTAGATTTGACACTACTGCCCTTTTTCTTTGTGGGGACATGTGTACACTGTGCCCATAGAATCTCGCTTTTGAATGCCTCCCACTGATTTTCCTTCAAGTAACTGTATCCAGTCCACCTTCGCCAGATCACCTCTCAGCTTCGTAAAATTTGCCTTCCCCTAATTTAGAACTTTTACTCCTGTTCTATCTTTGTCCTTTTCCATGTTTATGCCGAAACTAACTGTATTGTGGTCACTATCTCCAAAACGGTCACACACTCCACTTGCCCAGCTTCATTTCCGAAGACTAAATCTAGAATTGTGCCCCCTTTCGTTAGGCTTATTATGTGCTGGCTAAAGAAGGTCTCATGAACACAGTTCAAGAATTTTGTGCCCTCTGTGCCCTTCACACTGTTTGTATCCCAGTTGATATTAGGGGAGTTGAAATCCCCAACTATCATTGCCCTATTGGTTTTGCACTCAGAAATTTGCCTACATATTTGTTCTATCTCCCTCTCACTATTTGGGGGACTGTAGTGTACTCCTAGTAGTGTGCCTGCCCCTTTTTTATTTCTGTGCTCAAACCATATGGCCTCATTTGATGATTAATTTAGCATATCATCCCTCCTCAAAGCTGTTATTAATTCCTTAAGCAATAATGCTACACTCCCTCCTTTTTTATCTCCCTCTCTATCCTGCCTGAAAACTCTATATCCAGGGATGTTGAACTGCCATTTTTGTCCCTCTTTAAGCCAAGTTTCCGTTATAGCAATGATATCATGTTGCCACGTGTCTATCTGTGCCCTCAGCTCATCGGCTTTATTTACTATACTCCTTGCATTTAAATAAATATCTTTTAACGCTGCCAAATTCCTGTGCTGCACACTTTTAAACCTTTGCTTCTTCTGTCTTTCAGAGACACTCGCTAATTTTCTGCCTCCCGTTCCCTGAATAGTGGAGCAGGCTCAAGGGGCCGAATGGCCTTCTACTGTTCCTATTATGTTCTTTAAAAATGCTTAAAGTGCTTTAAAGATGCAATTTGAAAAAGTAATGTTTTGCTTGTATTAGTCTATTATTCTGTGATCATATGCAGCTATGATATTTGGACTTGCTACAATCGGCCTGGCTGTGGTCGCCTCCTTCTTACAAGGAAATATAATTCAGGTAAATGCATTTGATAGATATTTCAAATAACGTTTGTAGAGTTATGAACGTGAATTTTAGTGATGACAGTATGTTTTGTTTTACTTAGTTATGAATAAAGCAAGTGTGGCTCTGAATGTAAAAGTAGACTGTCTTTTGTCATTCTCCTCAGGCTTCACTAAGTGTTGCAGGAATAATTCAAGGACCAATACTGGGTGTATTCACTTTAGCAGCATTATTTCCAAACAGCAATGGCAAGGTATGATCTTATATTGAGAAAGCCATGTTTTAAATGCCTAGTGTTCAGTACTGAAAACACATATTGGAAAGCATGGCACTAGGATTAAATAGACTGTGTTACTGTTGCCAATTATTGTCAGCATCCTTTTTAGCTCTTCACCAATACCAGAAAAACCTGGCCTAGGCCAGGTAGATTAGTAAATGTATATGATTCAGAAATATTGGGCTGAATTTTGTGGGTCCCTGGGAGATGGGTTGGGAGGTGAGGTGGGGCACCATAAAATAGCAATAGAAGGCAGGGGAGTGGAGTGCCTTCCCATTGACCTGCGATTAAGTCGGGTGGGATAGGCCGAAGATGGCCTTCCTGCCCAGAGGCCAATTGAGGCCATTAAGTGGCTAATCATTCGCTACTTAAGGGCCTCATCCGGCCGTTGCTGGGCGATCGCCCAGTAAAACAAGGCAGCCACCCTGTGGGTTTTGGGGGAGGGAGCGGCCTCCTCTGTGGGAATTCTATGGCCCATGAAGGGCCCCCACGGCAAAGGCTGCCCTCCGCCAAGACATTCCCCCCCCACCCCCCATCCGCCCTCAACGAACACCCTCAAACCCCCAACCCCCCCTCGCCGGGTCCTACCGGCCTGGCTCTGGCAATCCTGCTATGTTTATCTGGGGTCCAGGGCTCCAGCGCTGATCCTGGTTCTTGGCCTCCTGTAGTACTGGCAGTGGCCACCGCTCCTGATGGTACTGCCAATACTACCGAACTGCTGAACCTCTAATTGGCTGGCAGCTCTGGGAGGCGGGATCCTGTCCTTAAAGGGATGGGGACCACGGTGCCAGACAGTTAATTTCCCGCGCCGTTAAATTGAGCAGGGGGGTATCCAAAGGGCCGGGGCGGGGTTTCCCTTGCCTTTTTGGCCTGGCATTAGGACTCCACCGGCTGCACAAATTTCAGCCCGTCAACTAATTTTACAGTAATCAGGGGCATTCCAAAATTGTTCTATTATTGTAATGTTAACACAGAGCAACCAAAGCATGTACAGTCCAAAAATTATGCTTAACGTTGAGTAAGATGATTTTATGGTTTTACACCATATGAATTTGCTTTGAAAACAGCAGTTGTTTCCTTGGAAAAAGAGTTCCTAGGAGAACTGACTGACCTTGATGTTTCGGGCAGCGCACTCTGCATAAGGAAACAACTGCTGTTCTCAGAGCAAATTCACATGGTGTAAAACCGTAAAATCATCTTACTCAACATTGCTGCTCTCACCATGAAAACCTTCAAACAACTTTTAATTTTGATTACGTCTAATGATCAAGAGAGGGCAAATCTGCAGACAGGGACTGTATTTTTTTTTAGAATTAGAACATTACAGCGCAGTACAGGCCCTTCGGCCCTCGATGTTGCGCCGACCTGTGAAACCATCTGACCTACACTATTCCATTTTCATCCATGTGTCTATCCAATGTCCACTTAAATGCCCTTAAAGTTGGCGAATCTACTACTGCTGCAGGCAGGGCGTTCCACGCCCTTACTACTCTCTGAGTAAAGAAACTACCTCTGACATCTGTCCTATATCTATCACCCCTCAACTTGAAGCTATGTCCCCTCGTGTTTGCCATCACCATCCGAGGAAAAAGACTCTCACTATCCACCCTATCTAACCCTCTGATTATCTTATATGTCTCTATTAAGTCACCTCTCCTCCTCCTTCTCTCCAACGAAAACAACCTCAAGTCCCTCAGCCTTTCCTCGTAAGACCTTCCCTCCATACCAGGCAACATCCTAGTAAATCTCCTCTGCACCCTTTCCATAGCTTCCACATCCTTCCTATAATGCGGTGACCAGAACTGCACGCAATACTCCAGGTGCGGTCTCACCAGAGTTTTGTACAGCTGCAGCATGACCTCGTGGCTCCGAAACTCGACCCCCCTACTAATAAAAGCTAACACACCATATGCCTTCTTAACAGCCCTATTAACCTGGTTAGCAACCTTCAGGGATTTATGCACCTGGACACCAAGATCTCTCTGCTCATCTACACTACCAAGAATCTTCCCATTAGCCCAGTACTCTGCATTCCTGTTACTCCTTCCAAAGTGAATCACCTCACACTTTTCCGCATTAAACTCCATTTGCCATCCCTCAGCCCAGCTCTGCAGCCTATCTATGTCTCTCTGTACCCTACAACATCCTTCGGCACTATCCACAACTCCACCGACCTTAGTGTCATCTGCAAATTTACTAACCCACCCTTCTACACCCACTTCCAGGTCATTTATAAAAATGACAAACAGCAGTGGCCCCAAAACAGATCCTTGCGGTACACCACTAGTAACTAGACTCCAGGATGAACATTTGCCATCAACCACCACCCTCTGTCTTCTTTCAGCTAGCCAATTTCTGATCCAAAGCTCTAAATCACCTTCAACCCCATACTTCCGTATTTTCTGCAATAGCCTACCGTGGGGAACCTTATCAAACGCCTTACTGAAATCCATATACACCACATCCACTGCTTTACCCTCATCCACCTGTTTGGTCACCTTCTCGAAAAACTCAATAAGGTTTGTGAGGCACGACCTACCCGTCACAAAACCGTGCTGACTATCTCTAATGTACTTATTCTTTTCAAGATGATTATAAATCCTGTCTCTTATAACCTTTTCCAACATTTTACCCACAACCGAAGTAAGGCTCACAGGTCTATAATTACCAGGGCTGTCTCTACTCCCCTTCTTGAACAAGGGGACAACATTTGCAATCCTCCAGTCTTCCGGCACTATTCCTGTCGACAATAACGACATAAAGATCGAGGACAAAGGCTCTGCAATCTCCTCCCTAGCTTCCCAGAGAATCCTAGGATAAATCCCATCTGGCCCAGGGGACTTATCTATTTTCACACTTTCCAAAAGTGCTAACACCTCCTCCTTGTGAACCTCAATCCCATCTAGCCTCGTAGCCTGAATCTCAGTATTCTCAACAACATTTTCTTTCTCTACTGTAAATACTGACGCAAAATATTCATTTAACACTTCCCCTATCTCCTCTGATTCCACACACAACTTCCCACTACTATCCTTGATTGGCCCTAATCTAACTCTAGTCATTCTTTTATTCCTGATATACCTATAGAAAGCCTTAGGGTTTTTCCTGATCCGATCCACCAATGACTTCTCGTGTCCTCTCCTTGCTCTTCTTAGCTCTCCCTTTAGATCCTTCCTGGCTAGCTTGTAGCTCTCAAGCCCCCTAACTGAGCCTTCACGTCTCATCCTAACATAAGCCTTCTTCTTCCTCTTGACAAGCGCTTCAACTTCTTTAGTAAACCACGGCTCCCTCGCACGCCAACTTCCTCCCTGCCTCACAGGTACATATTTATCAAGGACACGCAGTAGCTGCTCCTTGAATAAGCTCCACATTTCGATTGTTCCCATCCCCTGCAGTTTTCTTCCCCATCCTACGCATCCTAAATCTTGCCTAATCGCATATAATTTCCTTTCCCCCAGTTATAATTCTTGCCCTGCGGTATATACCTGTCCCTGCCCATCGCTAAGGTAAACCTAACCGAATTGTGATCACTATCACCTAAGTGCTCACCTACATCTAAATCTAACACCTGGCCGGGTTCATTTCCCAGTACCAAATCCAATGTGGCATTGCCCCTGGTTGGCCTGTCTACATACTGTGTCAGAAAACCCTCCTGCACACACTGGACAAAAACTGACCCATCTAAAGTACTCGAACTATAGTATTTCCAGTCGATATTTGGAAAGTTAAAGTCCCCCATAACAACTACCCTGTTACTCTCACCCCTGTCGAGAATCATCTTCGCTATCCTTTCCTCTACATCTCTGGAACTATTCGGAGGTCTGTAAAAGACTCCCAACAGGGTAACCTCACCTCTCCTGTTTCTAACCTCAGCCCATACTACCTCAGTAGACGAGTCCTCAAACGTCCTTTCTGTCGCTGTAATACTCTCCTTGATTAACAATGCCACACCTTTTTTTTTGGATTCTGATTGGGCACCCTGCGCCCCACGGAGAGCCACCACCCCCCCCCCCCCCCCCTCCGCCGGCAGCAGTACTGGCTGTCCCAACTAAAACGATACCCACCCCCATCCTACACTGTGACCACTCCCACCCCTTGCCAAGGCCTAGTTGATTGTCTCAGGTGAGGCCCGACACCACTTACCTTTTCGGGGGCCAACGTCCATATTTCTTTTCTTGCTGGATGCAGTCCCACTCCCAGTGGTGATGCTCGGACTCAAGAACTTTCAGCTCTCTGATTGGCTGGCAACTCTTGGAGACAAGACTTTCTGCCTCAGAGGGGTGGAAACTCTAACTGCAGCCAAATTAAGGGCCTGAGCCACGTTTGCAGGCCCGGCAGAGGCGGGCTTGCCCCCGGCTTTCCAGCCAGTGGGTGGGGCCACCATCTCATTGTTAAATTCCCTCTCGAGTCTGTGATCATAGATATTAGTGCACTGTGTCACACTTCCGCTAGAACAGATTCAGTGAATTTCAGCCTCAGACAGTTAAAAGACAACTTTAATCATACTTACAGAAGAAGGTAACCGAGGTCCATTTTGCTACATGGATAATGTTGGCACTAGAAGGAAAGCCGCTTCCTTCCTTAGTGTAGGGCCTGCTCCAGACCACTACTTTGAAGTAACAGTGTGTCGTGGATGCCCAAGATCTAAGTGCATGGTTTATTTTCAGAAAGCTTTCTAATCTGCTAATGTGGTTTGCTGAATTTGACCATTCTGCAAATCGAGTGACCTGTGTTTCCTTTTGATGGAAAAGAGCTATTTGCCAAGCAGTATAATTAGAGATCATAACTTCTAAAGAAATGCCAACAATAATTTCAAATCATGCCTGATTATATATTAAATAATTTTATTTTCATGAACTGTCAAAATATTTCTCACAGCAAATGAGCAAACAACCCAGCATAGATTGCTAAATTACAGAAATTCCAGAACTGGAGTTGGCATAAATCCCACTTACACCTGCAGCAGTCTTCAACGATATGACACTACCAAGACCTGCAGGGATACCTCCCACTTAGGTTTATCTTCTGCCTCAACTCCACTTTTCCACCTGCTCCCCATATTCCTTGAGTCCCTGAAAGACCAAAAATCTGTCCGTCTCAGTCTTGAATATACTCAATGATGGAGCATTCACAACCCTTTGAGGTAGCAAATTTCAAAGATTCACAACCCTCTGAGTGAAGAGATTTCTCATCATCTCAGTGCTAAATGATTTACCCATTATCCTGAGACTCTGTTCCCATGTTCTAGAGACCTCAGCCGGGGAAAAAAACCTCTTAGTGTCTACCCTGTCAAGCCTCTTCAGAATTTTATAAGTTTCAATGAGATCACCGTTCATTCTTCTAAAGTCCAGAGAGTATAGGCCCAATTTACTCAGCCTGTCATCATTGGACAACCCTCTCATTCCAGGACCAATATAGTGAACCATCACTGTACTACCTCCAGGGTAAGTATGTTCTTCCTTAATTATGGAGTCAAAAACTGCACACTGTACTGCAGATGTGGTCTTACCAAAGCCCTGTACAACTGTACCAACTCTTCCTTATTCTTGTACTCCAATCCCTTTGCAATAAAGGCCAACCTGCCATTTTGCCTTCCTAATTGCTTGCTGTACCTGCATGCTAACTTTCTGTGATCCTTTATGAGTATGCCCAAGCCTCTTTGAACATCAACATTTAAGTTTTACGCCTTTTAAAAAATATTCTGCTTTTCTGTTCATACTACCACAGTGAATAACCTCACAGTTCTCCACAATATACTCCATCTGCCACCTTGTTTCCCACTTATTTAGCCTGTCTATATCTCTTTGCAGCCTCTGTGTCCTCCTCACAGCTTACATTCCAACCTAGTCTTCTGTTGTCAGCAAACTTGTATACGTTACTCTCGGTCTCTTCATCTGAGTAATTAATATAGATTGTAAATAACTGAGGTTGCAGCACTGATCCTTGTAGCACTCTGTTCGTTACAGTCTGCCAAGTTGAAAATGCCCCATTTATCCCGACTTCTTCTTGTCTGTTAGCCAATCTCTAACCATGCTAATATATTACCCTCAACTCCATGAGCCCTTATCTTGTGTATTAATCTTTTGTGTGGCACCTTATTGAATGCCTTTTGGAATTTTAAGTATACCACAACTACTGACTGCCTTTTATTTACCCTGCTATTTACATCCTCAAAAAACTCTGTTACAACCAAGGCGGGAGGAGTGCACTGTTTATTCTAGTTCCACTTCTTCACAGGTCATAACATATATTTAAATTTTTTCCCACTTACCAATACAGTCAATCATAGACTCTATTTTTATCCCAGCATAAAACACACCAACCAGGTTTCTTTAATATTTAACAAAATTATCAGTTTATTATCAAACAAATCTTAACCAGTAATGAAGCAAAGCATAAACACACAAATCGAAATATAAAAGTTCCCTTTTTACCTTAGCCCGTCATGCATACATACGTGTTAACTGAAGAAATAAAGAGATTTACTCTTTAGAGCTCTAGTACAAAAAAAAAACAAAAATAGAATACGTTGGACCAAAATACTTGTTAATTGTTGAAGAAAAAAAAGAGAAGAAATGAAAAGATGTCAGAAGTCCTTTTTGGTTTGGCGTCCCAAATATGTATAGAAGGCTGTCACTGGGATCTTCCTAGAACAGTTCTAGTCAGGTGACGCTGAAGATCAGCTTGGGCAGGCTTTCCAGGGAAGATGCAATAACAGGGGTTTCAGGCAGTTTCTTACACTTTTCCATCTCTTAAAAAGCTGAGAAGCACGTTTTTAAATTTGTTTTATGGGATGTGGGTGTCGCTGGCCAGGCCGCATTTATTGCCCATCTCTCATGGGCAATTAGGTATCGGCAATAAATAATGGCCTGGCTAGTGACACCCACATCCCATGAAATGAATAATAAAAAAAACATGCTTCTCAAGAGATGGAAAACTGGCAGGCTTTTTCAAAGAGCCGGAACAGACTGAGGTGGGTGTTGCTCTCTTGGCAAGTTTTCTCCAACTGTCTTTTCAATCCATTGTCCATATCCCAACTCACTGTCCAAAGTGAAACCAAAACCAGTGTTACAAGGAATCGAACCTCCTGACCCCTATAAAGTGTAACCTGTCACTTCTTTGTAAACATCTTTCCCCAAGTCAAAAACAACCCCTGCTGGGTAATTATTTGAAAACATATGCCTTCCAGTAACTGTTTTCGATCCAGACCTCTCAGTGACCCTTGTAAAAAAAAATCCATGGACTTCTTTTCAGTTTTAAACCACAAATCCTCAAAATTTAACAAAAAAAATGGAAGCACTCTTAACAACTCGAATAAATTTGTCAAACATGATTTCCCTTTCGTAAAATGATGTGGACTCTGTCTGATCGTACTATGATTTTCTAAGTGCGTTGTTAAGACTTCCTTAATATTAGATTCCATCACTTTCCTGACGACAGATGACAGACTAACTGGCCTATAGTTCTCTGTTTTCTCTCTCCCTCCTTTCTTGAATAGCAGTGGTACATTTACTAACTTCCAATCCATTGGGACTGTTCTAGAATCCAGGGAATTTTGGAAATTCACAACAACGCATCCACGATCTCTGCAGCTACCTCTTTTAGAACCCTAGGACATAGGCCTTCAGGTCCTAACGCTGTGGGCGGCACAGTGGCGCAGTGGTTAGCACCGCAGCTTCACAGCTCCAGCGACCCGGGTTCAGTTCTGGGTACTGCCTGTGTGGAGTTTGCAAGTTCTCCCTGTGACCGTGTGGGTTTCCGCCGAGTGCTCCGGTTTCCTCCCACAGCCGAAGACTTGCAGGTTGATTGGTAAATTGGCCTAGTGCAGGTAGGTGGTAGGAGAATGGTGGGGATGTGGTAGGGAATATGGAATTAATGTAGGATTAGTATAAATGGGTGGTTGTTGGTCGCCACAGACTTGGTGGGCCGAAGGGCCTGTTTCAGTGCTGTATCTCTAAATAAAAAAGATTTGTTGGCTTTTATCCACTTAGGTTTCTCTAATACTTTTTCCTCTGCTGATATTGATTACTTTAAGTTCTTCACTCTTTTTGGCCCCTTGATTACCCTCTATCTCTGGTATGTAATTTGTGTCTTCTACTGTGAAGACAAACACAAAATATTTGTTCAATGTCTCTGCCAGCCCCTCAACCCCCATGATAATTTGTCTTGTCTCTGCCTCTAAGGGACCAACTTTTACTTTAGCTATTCTCCTTTTTATATATTGTAAAAGCTCTTACAAACTGTTTTTATATTCCTGGCTAGGTTACTCTCATTCTATTTTTTCCCTTGTCCATTACTTTCTATACTCGAAGTGGCTCCAGTGGGAGCTGAAGACTTGATTAAAAAAAGTTATTTGGCCCATTTTGGCTTTTAGAAGAGTGGGACAACTTGGGTCAGGAAACTGCTGCTGGTATTGACCCCTTACAGGTGCTTTCTGCCAGCCCCACCAATGCAAATAATCCTTAGGATGAGGTCTCCAACATTGAGCAAGGATGGTGGCGGTTCCATTCTACCATATTTAGGTCAGCCATGTAGGACTCGAGGAAATTCTAAAGCATAGGGCCCGATTTTAACTCTGTGCAGGTGGGTGGGTTTTGAATGGATTAAAATTGGCTTGTTTCACTTGTGTTAGTGATACAATGTATCCTGCAAGTATTAGTCATTTTATTATTTATTTCATCTGTCCTAGGGTGCATTTGTAGGTTTGTTTGTCGGATTGGCCCTTTCCATGTGGATAGGAATTGCTGCTCAAATCTACCCACCCGCTGATAAATTTACAAGGTTACTCGCAACATCAACATCAGGCTGTGTGCAGTCAAATTCCACCACATCAATCCCTGTGAATGTAACATCCCTGCGAACCATCATAACATCTGCAAGGCAAGAAGAAAGGTAAGTTATTAAATTAATCTTGAACTGAGTTAGGAACATAGGAACAGGAGTAGGCCATTCAGCCCATCGAGGCTGCTCCGAATATTCAATACGATCATGGCTGATCTTCCACTTCAATGCCTTTTTCTCACATTATCCTTATATCCCCTCATGTCATTTGTATTTAGAAATCTGTCAATCTCTACTTTGAACATACTCAATGACTAAGCTTCCACAGCCCTCTGGGGTAGAGAATTCCAAAGATTCACAACCCTCTGAGTAAAGAAATTTCTCCTCATCTCTGTCCTAAGTGGCTTCCGCCTTATTTTGAAATTGTGTCCCTGGTTCTAGACTCCCCAACCAGGGGAAACATCTTAGCTGCATCTACCCTGTCTATCCCTTTAACTATTTTGTAGGTTTCAATGAGATCACTTCTCATTCTTTGAAACTCTAGAGAATACAGGCGCGGTTTCCCCAATCTCTCTTCATAGGACAGTCCCGCTATCCCGGGAGCAAGTCTGGTGAACCTTCGTTGCACTCCCTCTATGGCAATTATATCCTTCCTAAGGTAAGGGGACCAAAACTGCAGACAGTACTCCAGGTGTGGTTTAACCAAGGTTTTATACAATTGAAGCAAGACTTCGCTACTCCTGCATGTTAGCTATCAGTGACTTATTGACAAGAACACCCAGATCCCTTTGTACATCTACACTTTCTAATCTCTTACCATTTAGGAAATACTCTGCACATCTATTCCTCCCACCAAAGTGGAAAACCTCACATTTTTCCACATTATATTTCATCTGCCACATTCTTGCCTACTCACTGTCTGTCTAAATCCCCTTGAAGCCGCTTTGCATCTTCCTCACAATACACATTCCCACCTAGTTTTGTGTCATCCACGGACTTGGAAATACTACATTTGGTCCCCACATCCAAATCATTGATATATATTGTGAACAGCTGGGGCTCAAGTACAGATCCCTGCAGTACTCCACAAGTCACAGCCTGCCAACGCGAGAATGACCCATTTGTTCCTATTCTCTGTTTTCTGCCTGTTAATCGATCCTTAATCCATGCCAGTATATTACCTCCTATCCCATGTGCTCTAAGTTTGCTAACCAACCTCCTGTGGGGGACTTTATCAAAGGCCTTTTGAAAATCCAAGTATACCACGCCCACCGACTCCAAGTTATTGCAATTTTTGCCTTTAATTTTGCAGTTGCCATGATAGCCATTTAATTCAGGATAGTTTATCTTGCTGACATTGCAGAGATGTTATCAGTGCTTGACAACTGGACAGCTAATGAGATATTTAACTGTGATAAAATTTTGAAATCCATTTCTTACGTTCTTACATTTTTATATACAGTGCATATTCAGCAGAACAGTACCGGGGTGTAAATAATTAAATTATGAATACAGTTTGCATAAAGTTGGTTTGCATTTCCTCGAGTTTAGAGTTTGAGGGGTGATCTAATCAAGGTCTTTAAAATGATAAAGTGTTTTGATAGGATAGATAAAGGGAAATATTTCATTTGATGGAAGAACCAAGAACAAGGGACATAATATTAAAATTAGAACTGAGCCATTTCGGAGAGAGATCAAGAAGCACTTTTTCACACAAACAGTAGTGGAAATCTGGAATTGTCTCACCCAAAGGGCTGTGGATGCTGGGTCAATTGAAATTTTTAAGACGAAAATCGATAGTTTTATCTTAGGTAAATGTATCAAGGGATATGGAGCAAAGACAGGTAAATGGAATTGAGGTAAAGTTCTTCCATGATCTAATTGAATGGTGGAACAGGCTCAAGGGGCTGAATGGCCTCCTCCTATTCCTATGTTCATTTGGGTAGAAGATGAGATTCAGATGCCTAGATTGGTCCTTGGGGCACCTCAATATGCCCCAGCAAGAGTCTCCCAGATCGTAGTGGTATGCTGCGCTTTGGACATCTTGGCGCTGCAGAGGGGGGAGGCCCTGGCCAATGAGGATTTGATGGAGCTCGAGGCATCCTCAGTTGAGGAGGATGATGTGGAAGTTGATGACCAGCTGCAGCATCGGAAAGACATGAGGGGCCACTTGGAAGACGCTATGGCATAGGTGTGAGGGAGGCTCAGGAGGTGCTTATACATCCATGATTCAGATGACCCTTCCCACATCATCCTTCCTGCTAAATAAAGGACCACCTTCAACTTCCACTGTTGCCATTTAATTTGGTTGCAAGCCCAGGAGAGAGGATCTGGATCGGCGCAGGCTTGGAGGGCCGAAGGGCCTGTTCCTGTGCTGTAATTATCTTTGTTCTTTGTTCTTTGTTCTTTGTTCCCTCGCCCAGTGCCATCTGGTCCTTCTGCATAGTCTAAAAGAAAGCAGGCTATGGTCCCTCTCAAACAGCCCCAGTGGTGAGCTAGGGTACTCCTGCACTTCCAGAGGGCTTCCAACAATAGCTGGAAATGTGGAGCAAACAAGTCACATATTTGTTACACACGTAAGCGGACATCTTAACTATCTATTCACCCATGAAGCCCAAGTACATCTAATGCATTTTCTTATTTCTTTTATGAGTGCTCCTACATGATGCTTCCCCTTCCCTGCCAGCTGCAGTGGAGGCAGGCTGCTGACCTTGCTGCCCCGTGGCCTGGGATGACCTTGGCGACTGTTCTCTGGCTGCCTGAGGCCTCGTGGGCCCCGGCATGCTGAGGGGCACCTGCACAGGTGCAGGAGCCTCATCTGTCATCACGGCAACTTGAGGCGCTGTAGTCACTGGCAGAGGGGTTGAGGATCCACTGTCCACACGAGGAGCACCCTGAGAGGAACCCCCTGATGCAGAATAAAAGCAAAATACTGCGGATGCCGGAAATCTGAAACAAAAACAAGAAATGCTGGAATCACTCAGCAGGTCTGGCAGCAGCTGTGGAAAGAGAAGCAGAGTTAACGTTTCGAAGGCAGCCACTCTCCCCCCTCACAATGCACACTTGTACTTCCCTGCTAAACTGAGATGGACAAGGAGCTGGGGCAGACTCCAGGTGCCTCGTCCGCCTCTCGCCTTGCTGCTGCTTCCTTGAGCTCACGGACAAGGTAATGGCATGCAGGTCTGAGCACATCTCTGATATCCACTGACTGGCTTGCTGTATGTGGCTCTCCATTAGAGTCACCAAAAAAGGAGGCCAAGCACTCAGACAAGAGGGAGATCTCAACACTCATGGGCTGGGTGGAGTCCTGCAATGTCTGAGTTAGGGTGCATATGCCCTCTGGAATCCCTGTCAGATCTTCATGCACCTGACGCTGTACTTCCAGCATCTGTTGCCTTACTGATGACTCCAAAGGCATGTCATGTTTGGGACTGGTCTCCCACAGTCCCCCGGCTGTCAGTGGCCTCAGCTGTAACAGCCTCTGACAGCAGGCCACAGTGTGATGCTGTCACCAGGTTGTGACCCCAATTCTACTCGTGACTGCATACCCACAGAGGTGAAAGTATCTATGCTGGTGGAGGGTGTGGAGGACTGATGTGATGTTACACCCTCTTGAGGTCCCCTCCACCTCCTCAGAGGTGGACAACTGTTCCCTGGAGATGGCAACTCTCTGTTCTTGTGGATGACCTGCATGAGAGAACAGAAAGATCAAAGCGTTTTGCCTTTCCAAATATGAGCCTTCAGAATCGGCTGGTGTTCAGATCGATGTATGTACTGTGGAGAACACAGGAACACTAAGACAACCTCGTGCCCGCTCATCAGGCTACTCACCCTCTTGCGACTGCACTTCTGCCTTACCTGTTAGAGAAACTTCCAAGCCTGTTTGTGAGGAAGACACTGAGACTAGGATGCTTTGGTGGAGACTGTTTACTACTTGCCACAGAGTTTACTTCTCCACTCCTAACATCGCCCAACACCTGTTCACCCTATTACCTTCAACTACTAGGTATTTAACATCCATTAACAGAACATATTAGACACTAACAGATTCCCCTCTTTTCTTTAAATTAAATACATATATATATAAAATGAAAATGAAGAGACAAAATAATTATACATTTTTCTGTATCTTACATTATTATACCATTAACCTTCAACAGCACCAGCCATTAACATACTGTACTTTCCCCCCTTTTTTAAACAAAAAATACTTGTTTAAAGAATTACAAAGTGAACTTAATATCAAAAAAACTCCATGTTTTCTTAACATCATAGCACATGATGGCCCTCTTAGAGGTCATCCCAACAATTTCTTTGAACAAGCACCTTTCTTTGTAAAACAATCCGACAACTGATGACTTGCTTCGACCCATTTTATTTTGGAAATTTCTTTTCTTTCCAACATTTCTTTTATACTCGTGAGATCAATCCTCAACCTCTTTTCCGTGACACCTTTTGTCAAATGGACATTGTCCCAGAGAGAATGGTTATCTATATAGCATTAAATAGACATTTGGTATTACAGAACTTGAGTATTGCTGAAAATAGAGACATGTTATCAAAGCTTTTTGTCTTGCACTCATGAGGACAATCCGCAAGAATACCAATGTAAGGGAAAACAACAACTTTATACTGTATGAGAAGAGAGTGTTGATTGGTTGGCAAATTAACTCTGATTGGTAGCGGTGTTGCCATGGAAAATGCACCAGTTTATGATGACTGACAGTTGACTACCAAGCTTTGTTTGAAATTTAAACTAGGCAGCTTGACTCTGATTGGTCAAGGCATTGCCCTGAGGAATGAACCAGCGAGTGGCTGTCACTTATTTTGTTTAGTTGAAACAGGTGCAATGTTTGTACATGTTCTTTCTGTCTGCAAAGAACAGGGCCTCATGTATTAATATATGTAGCTTCTAGTATGTGCAAATGCACCACACTGTGAGCCCTACTGACAATCTTAATTTGGTTGTCAGCGTAATTCTTTGCAGACAGAAAGAACATGTATACATATTGCGCCCGTTTTAGCTAAACAAAATAAGTGACAGCCATTCATTTGCTGGTTCATTCCTCAGGGCAATGCCTTGACCAATCAGATTCAAGCTGCCTGGTTTAAATTTCAAACAAAGCTTGGCAGTTATCTATCAGTCACCATAAACTGGTGCATTCTCCATGGCAACTCTTCTACCAATCAGAGTTCACTTGCCAACCAATCAGCACTCTTTTCTCATGCAGTATAAAGTTGTTGTTTTCCCTTACATTGGTATTCTTGCAGATTGT
Organism: Heterodontus francisci; assembly: GCF_036365525.1. Lineage (NCBI taxonomy): Eukaryota > Metazoa > Chordata > Chondrichthyes > Heterodontiformes > Heterodontidae > Heterodontus > Heterodontus francisci. The sequence goes on along the minus strand of NC_090396.1, from coordinate 70,728,776 downwards.
CCGAATGAATACAAGAATAAAAGCTTCAACAACATGCTTCTATTTTCAGCAATGCTATATAGCATTCTATAGGAAAATGTTTCTCCGATTGCCACTTATATAAGAGTTCCTTTAAAATACTTGATAAATAGATACCATATCTATCTCTTCTATCAGTGCTATCAGCAGCTCAAGTGTTTTTAACTGTCCTCTTTATTTTCTTCAATTTGCAGGCTAATGGACAACATTTATCATTTCTTCCCACCAAAAATATAATGAACCCTGCTGTGCTCAAATAACCATCGGGAAGATTAGCGTGTGAGGCGTCACTAAAAATGACTAATTTCATTTCTTCTGGGTCACCCAATTATCTAAATTTATCTAAACTCAATTTCTTCAATATCTGATTTTCTTTCAGTACTTCCGCAACAGTAGCATGTTTCTGCAGGGTGCTCAATTCTAATACATCATAGCAAGCATCCGGCCTTGTTCGTGTGCACAACCAGAATAATTGCCGATTAAGCTCCTTAACAGGTCTGCTTCTTCCTTGGTTGCAGAGCCTTCCTTTTCTGAGGAGCTGGCCTGATTAATTGGGATTCTATTAACATTGTTTAGGTAAGACTGTTGATTAGGTAAGACTGTTGCTTAGCCTGCCTAATATTCAACCGGATATATTTAAAAGCTCTGGACGCCCGACCTCCAATTTTAAATTCCTGTAGAACTTTATCTACTACAAATTTCTCAAATGCTGTAGTTCCTCCCCTACATGCATCAAGACAACGCCTTCCAGTTTTTCTTCATAGTATCAGTAAAACATTGCCGGATCCGCTTTTAGCTGAATGCATCCAGCTTTTCGTAGGATGAACCGAACTGAAAAATACCACACCCTGGATGCATCATTTGGCCCATAAACACACTTCTTTCTTCTTTGGCCTCCTTGTCTCAAGAGACAATGGGTAAGCGCCTGGAGGTGGTCAGTGGTTTCTGAAGCAGCGCCTGGAGTGGCTATATAGGCCAATTCTAGAGTGACAGACTCTTCCACAGGTGTTGCAGATAAAATTGGTTGTCGGGACTGTTACACATTTGGCTCTCCCCTTGCACTTCTGTCTTTTTTCCTGCCAACTGCTAAGTCTCTTTGACTCGCCACACTTTAGCCCCGCCTTTATGACTGCCCACCAGCTTTGGCGATCGCTGGCAACTGACTCCCACGACTTGCAATCAATGTCACAGGACTTCATGTCGCGTTTGCTAACATCTTTAAAGCGGAGACATGGACGGCCGGTGGGACCAGTGACGAGTTCGCTGTACAATGTGTCCTTGGGGATCCTGCCATCTTCCATACGGCTCACATGGCCAAGCCATCTCAAGCGCCGCTGGCTCAGTAGGGTGTATATGCTGGGGATGTTGGCCGCCTCGAGGACTTCTGTGTTGGAGATACGGTCCTGCCACCTGATGCCAAGGATTTTCCGGAGGCAGCGAAGATGGAATGAATTGAGATGTCGCTCTTGGCTGACATACGTTGTCCAGGCCTCGCTGCCATAGAGCAAGGTACTGAGGACACAGGCTTGATACACTCGGACTTTTGTGTTCTGTGTCAGTGCGCCATTTTCCCACACCCTCTTGGCCAGTCTGGCCATAGCAGTGGAAGCCTTTCCCATGCGCTTGTTGATTTCTGCATCTAGAGACAGGTTACTGGTGATAGTTGAGCCTAGGTAGGTGAACTCTTGAACCACTTCCAGAGTGTGGTTGCCGATATTGATGGATGGAGCATTTCTGACGTCCTGTCCCATGATGTTCGTTTTCTTGAGGCTGATGGTTAGGCCAAATTTGTTGCAGGCAGCTGCAATCCTGTCGATGAGTCTCTGCAGACACTCTTCAGTGTGAGATGTTCATGCAGCATCGTCAGCAAAGAGGAGTTCCTTGATGAGGACTTTCCGTACTTTGGTCTTCGCTCTTAGATGGGCAAGGTTGAACAACCTGCCACCTGATCTTGTGTGGAGGGAAATTCCTTCTTCTGAAGACTTGAACGCATGTGAGAGCAGCAGGGAGAAGAAGATTCCAAACAGTGTAGGTGCGAGAACACAGCCCTGTTTCACGCCACTCAGGATAGGAAAGGGGTCTGATGAGGCACCGCTATGCTGAATTGTGCCTTTCATATTGTCATGGAATGAGGTGATGATACTTAGTAGCTTTGGTGGACATCCAATCTTTTCTAGTAGCCTGAAGAGACCACGTCTGCTGACGAGGTCAAAGGCTTTGGTGAGATCAATGAAAGCAACGTAGAGGGGCATCTGTTGTTCACGGCATTTCTCCTGTAGCTGGCGAAGGGAGAACAGCATGTCAATGGTGGATCTCTCTGCTCGAAAGACACACTGTGCCTCAGGGTAGACACGCTCAGCCAGTTTCTGGAGCCTGTTTAAAGCGACTCAAGCGAAGACTTTCCCCACTATGCTGAGCAGGGAGATTCCACGGTAGTTGTTGCAGTCACCGCGGTCACCCTTGTTGTTATAGAGGGTGATGATATTGGCATCGCGCATTTAGCTTCCATAATTTCCCCTCTATATTTCCAGCTTCTTTTGGTGGTTTTAAAAATACTTCCCTTTGAAATTTCTCCCCTTGCATAAAGGTTGCTTTCATGTCAATGGACTTAGATTCCCAGGGCTAGGAAAATCCTCAAGCTTGCTTTTCCTGCTGCTGGTCTGCCTACTCTAACTTCTTGGTTGCCTGGTTGTTCCTCAAATCCCTGAGCTATGAATCTGGCCTTAGCTTTATATGTACCATCAGGAAGTACAGATCAATCCATGGGACAATGCTGGTTGTCCTGTATCTGACACCTCCGTGTATTCGCCCAAATTCTCTCCAACTGTCAAGCTCTTGTTGTTTTTGCTTCCTTTACCAACTTACCATCTCATTTGTTGGTAGTGTCAGCCTACCCACCTACCAAGACTGAGGTACACGTTATTTCACCACATGATCATTAAAACTTAAAATTGCAAGCCCCTGACTGGAAAGACATTTGAATAGTAACAGACAGTGTTGGAACAAGGGGACTCAGTTGTTGCTTCCCCAATACACAGAAGAAGTGGTCAGACCAGTTTTAGTCACATGACTGACTGTTGGAGTTTTTTGAATTTGAACTTCCAACAGGGAAAGAAATCAGAAAGCACTTTTCTCCTGGACTGAGAAGACCTCTCTCCTGTCTGCTCTCATCTTGATTTCACCAGCTTCGGAAACCACTGAAGACGTATGAACCCCAAGAGAGAAAAGTCTCCAATATTGAACAAGGTTTAAGAAGAATACTTGGTCCCAATGAAAAGCAAGAGCTGTCTACAATCAAAGACTCTACGGTGAGCTGGAAACACAGAAACAGTAACAAGAAACCCCCTTTTAATATTGCCTCAAACCTCTCCATTTTCTTTTTCTTTTTTTTTCTGTCCCTATTTGCATATGTGTATTGCATATGCATGCTAGCGTGGGCACGTCGTATATCCAAAGGCGTTAACTAAATTAGAGTTTATGTTTAAGGTTTAATAAATTTCACTTTTCTTCTTTAAACCTAAGAAGGCCTGTTTGTGCTCATTTCTTTGCCTTATAATTGGAAAGCTGTGAACAAGGATTCATAAAGGGAGAACGCAAAACATAGTGTGTTTAAAATCAAACCCTGTTATAATAAGACCAGGTGAAGACTCGTCATAGAGTCATACAGCACTGAAACAGGCCCTTCAGCCCACCGAGTATGTGCTGACCATCAACCACCCATTTATACTACATTAATCCCATATTCCCTACCACATCCCCACAATTCTCCTACCATCTACCTACATTAGGGGCAATTTACAATGGCCAATTTACCTATCAACCTGCAAGTCTTTGGCAGGAAACCAGAGCACCTAGTGGAAACCCTCACGGTCACAGGGAGAACTTGCAAACTCCGCAGTACCCAGAACTGAACCCAGGTTGTTGGAGCTGTGAGGCTGTGGTGCTAACCACTGAACCACCCTAGACACCTTTCTCACCTAGTCATAATAGTAGCCACTAGAGCTTTTCTATCGTAACGGCTCCTACTTCTTGCGGCACTCCTTGCCTGCTCTCTGGTCTTTGTTCTTGTGAAACCACATCCTCTACTAGATTTCCTATCCCTTTCTGGACTGCTACTACTCAACCTGTTCCTCCTACGACGTGACTTCCTTTCAAAAGTTTGGGACCTTTTCCTTGAACTATGATCATCTTCAGGTCCATAGTCTGAACTTACACTACGTTTTCTGGCCTTCCACATTTTCACTTCCTTCTGCAAATCTATAGGTCCGATATCCTGTCCCTTGTCTTGCACATTCAGCCAATGTTTGTATTTCCCTGTGGCCTTTCCTGCCCTTCCTATAGTGGTGGCTTCCCTCCATCCACTAGCCTCTTCTAGCAGATACATCACTCTAGTCCCAACTTTTGGTAGTTGACCTTTGGTATAAATGGCCTTATCTTAATCTGCACTATCACTTGGTCCACTCTCAGTTAGACTGTTATCTGCCAGAAACTGTTGCTCGTAAAGGTCCGACATATGTGCGAAGTACATGGTGTATCATCAGTGTCCATCATTTGTTCAGATTCTGTCAATGTATAATCAGTGCCAATAAGCCGTGAGGAATGTACTCTAATGGTTTGGTTGCCATGTTGCAAAATTACCATTTTGCCTTCATTGCCTATTTCTGGGCCTCTCTATTCTTTCTGCCCTTCTCTTTTGTAACGCACCATGTCCCGGGTATTAAAATTCTTTTCTGATATCCTGATCTGATACCTCAAAACTCTCTTGATTTTTCTGAAACCTCCGCCTTAATAAGTGCTCTTCTTGCATGCATGGCATTCAAATGTTACACAAAAATTGAACTCATTGTAGTCCCCTCTAAAGCTGGTGGATGATCCCACATTATTGAAGATATTTTTGGATTCCTGCCATAAACTAATTGATAGGGGCTGTAGCCCCCAACCATTTGAAGCATGTTTTTCGCCCATGTCAGAGCAGCAGTCAATTTACAATTTGGTTGGTCAGCTAAAATTTTCCAGAACATTTTATCAATCAAGGCGTGATGTCTCTCACAAATTCCATTACTCAAAGGACTTTCTGCTGCCGTGTGCATTGCTACTATATTCATATTTTCACACATGCTCCTGAACTCATCATTGGCAAATGCTCCTCCATTTTCAGTTAGAAATCTAGCTGGTGTTCCCAGGCCCGTTCCTATCCACCTTTCCATTATCTTGTCCACTATTACTTTTTTGTCTTTACTATAAATTACTTTTGACAGACTGAATCTAGTCGCTATGTCTACAAAATGTAGAAGAAAAATGTTTTTGTCTTTATCCCATACCTTCAAGTCCATTGCTAGTTTCATTAAAGTCCCTTGCTAATGGTAGACCCATTACAGGTCGTGATGGCGTCCTCCTGTATTTTTTAGAGATATCACATTTTTCACTGATATCCTTGATAAGTTTAGTGTAATCATCATCTATTACCCCAGCATCTTTTAACAGAATCTTCAACCTGTGACAAGATGGATGTGTAAACTGTCAATGCAGTTTTGAAATAATTTGCCTTTTCTCCTTTAGATCCCTATCCCCGGATGCCATTAATACCTGCTTAGAGATGTTAGGTCTTGCTAAAGGAATACAATATGTCTTAACTGTGTAAACTACAAAGCTACAGATTTCCCAAAGACAATCGTCTTATCATGGTCCATATCCAATTTCATCTGAGCCTTTTTCATAAACAGCTTATTAAACAACAAAGGTATTTTACTGGATACTACATCCATACTAATAAAATGGTTTACCCCTGCTATTTTACATGGAATTACCACTCTTTTTACTGATTTCAACATGTTGTCATCCCCAAACCCGAAACAGGTAGAACTGTCATATTCTTTGACCTTACTTTGGTCTTCCTTACTTAAAGAATCCTTGTAACAACTTAACCAGTCCACTCCACATACCATGGATGTACAATCACTGTCTAGTACTGCACAAATGAACGAATCTGCGACTAGGACACTCATTACCAGACTGAAGCTTCTTATGACTAGTACAATTCCTTCTGGTTGATCAGTAACGTTATCCTCGCCTTCTGAACCTTCCACGTCATGTGTCATCTCAAAAACCCTGTTATTCCTTTTTGGACAATGCAACTCATAATGATACTTTGAGTCACATCGGAAACACCTGTTGACCACCTCTTAGCTATTCCTGGGGTTCATCCTTCTGCCGTAATTGCCCAATTCTGCCATTTGTTATAGCTGCCAAAAGGCTCTATATCCTCATTCATTTTGTTTGTGATTCTCCTTTTGTACTGATGTTTGGGCCCCATTTAGAACAGCCTCAAAATGCTGCTCGCATTGTATCCACCACCTTTAGGGGCAAAGTTGAGAGGGGATGTGCGAGGCATGTTCTTTACACAGAGGGTGGTGAGTGCCTGAAACTTGGTGGCGGGGGAGGTGGTGGAAGCAGACGTTTAAGAGGCATCTTGACAAATACATGAATACAAAGAACAAAGAACAGTACAGCACAGGAACAAGCCATTCGGCCCTCCAAGCCTGCGCCGATCTTGATGCCTGCCTAAACTAACACCTTCTGCACCTCCGGGGCCCATATCCCTCTATTCCCTTCCTATTCATATATTTGTCAAGATGTCTCTTAAACATCGCTATCGTATCTGCTTCCACCACCTCCCCTGGCAGCATGTTCCAGGCACTCACCACCCTCTGTGTAAAAAACTTGCCTCGCACATCCCCTCTAAACTTTGCCCCTCGCACCTTAAACCTATGTCCCCTAGTAACTGACTCTTTCACCCTGGGAAAAAGCTTCTGACTATCCACTCTGTCCATGCCGCTCATAACTTTGTAAACCTCTATCATGTCGCCCCTCCACCTCCGTCGTTCCAGTGAAAACAATCCGAGTTTTTCCAACCTCTCCTCATAGCTAATGCCCTCCAGACCAGGCAACATCCTGGTAAACCTCCTCTGTACCCTCTCCAAAGCCTCCACGTCCTTCTGGTAGTGTGGCGACCAGAATTGCACGCAATATTGCACAGAGAGAGAGAGAGAGAACAGCGGGAGCAGAGCTTTTCTCGTGTATAGGCGGAGCGCACGCGGGACTGCTGGGTAAGTGAGGTTACATATTTGGGCGGTTGCTTTACCCGAAACACTACTCGGGTAGTGTATCCCACCCATCCTCCTCCTCTAACCAAAAAAAAGTTCTGTCCGTCGGATTGCTAAGCTAACAAGTTTTGACTTTTTTTTTGGTTTTCGGTAGATTTGTTGGGAATTTAGAAAAGTGGGAATGGAGGTTAAGGCCGTTGAATGTTCCTCCTGCAGAATGTGGGAGGTAAGGGTCGCCAAGAGTGTCCCTGCTGACTGCATCTGCGGGAAGTGCACCCAACTCCAGCTCCTCGAGAACCGCGTTAGAGAACTGGAGCTGGAGCTGGATGAACTTCGGATCATTCGGGAGGCGGAGGGGGTTATTGAGAGGAGTTATAGGGAGGTAGTCACACCTCAGGTAAAAGAAGTAGGTAGATGGGTTACCATCAGGGGAAGGAGAGGGAACCAGCAGGCAGTGCAGGGATCCCCTGTGACCGTTTCCCTCAACAACAGGTATACCGTTTTGGATACTGTTGGGGGGGACGACTTACCAGGGGTAAGCAATGGGGTACAGGTCTCTGGCGCAGAGTCTGTCCCTGTTGCTCAGAAGGGAAGGGGGAAGAGGAGCAGAGCATTAGTCATTGGGGACTCCATAGTTAGGGGAACAGATAGGAGGTTCTGTGGGAACGAGAGAGACTCACGGTTGGTGTGTTGCCTCCCAGGTGCCAGGGTTCGTGATGTCTCGGATAGTGTTTTTGGGATCCTTAAGGGGGAGGGGGAGCAGCCCCAAGTCGTGGTCCACATAGGCACCAACGACATAGGTAGGAAGAGAGATGGGGATTTGAGGCAGAAATTCAGGGAGCTAGGGTGGAAGCTTAGAGCGAGAACAAACAGAGTTGTTATCTCTGGGTTATTGTCCGTGCCACGTGCTAGCGAAGCGGGGAATAGGGAGAGAGAAGAGTTGAACACGTGGCTGCAGGGATGGTGTAGGAGGGAGGGTTTTGGTTTCCTGAATAATTGGGGCTCTTTCTGGGGTAGGTGGGACCTCTACAAACAGGATGGTCTTCACCTGGACCAGAGGGGTACCAATATCCTGGGGGGGAGATTTGCTAGTGCTCTTCGGGGGGGTTTAAACTAATTCAGCAGGGGGATGGGAACCTAAATTGTAGTTCCAGTGTACGGGATGTTGAGAGTAGTGAGGTCAGGGATAAGGTTACAAGGACGCAAGAGGGCACTGGCAAGCAAGAACTTGGTTTAAAGTGTGTCTACTTCAATGCCAGGAGCATCCGGAATAAGGTGGGTGAGCTTGCAGCATGGGTTGGTACCTGGGATCTCGATGTTGTGGCCATTTCGGAGACATGGGTAGAGCAGGGACAGGAATGGATGTTGCAGGTTCCGGAATTTAGATGTTTCAGTAAGAACAGAGAAGATGGTAAAAGAGGGGGGGGGGGGGGGTGTGGCATTGTTAATCAAGGAGAGTATTACAGCGACAGAAAGGACGTTTGAGGACTCGTCTACTGAGGTAGTATGGGCCGAGGTTAGAAACAGGAGAGGAGAGGTCACCCTGTTGGGAGTTTTCTATAGACCTCCGAATAGTTCCAGAGATGTAGAGGAAAGGATAGCGAAGATGATTCTCGACAGGAGCGAGAGTAACAGGGTAGTTGTTATGGGGGACTTTAACTTTCCAAATATTGACTGGAAATACTATAGTTCGAGTACTTTAGATGGGTCAGTTTTTGTCCAGTGTGTGCAGGAGGGTTTTCTGACACAGTATGTAGACAGGCCAACCAGGGGCAATGCCACATTGGATTTGGTACTGGGTAATGAACCCGGCCAGGTGTTAGATTTAGATGTAGGTGAGCACTTTGGTGATAGTGATCACAATTCGGTTAGGTTTACCTTAGCGATGGGCAGGGACAGGTATATACCACAGGGCAAGAATTATAGCTGGGGGAAAGGAAATTATGATGCGATTAGGCAAGATTTAGGATGCGTAGGATGGGGAAGGAAACTGCAGGGGATGGGCACAATCGAAATGTGGAGCTTATTCAAGGAGCAGCTACTGCGTGTCCTTGATAAATATGTACCTGTCAGGCAGGGAGGAAGTTGTCGAGCGAGGGAGCCGTGGTTTACTAAAGAAGTTGAAGTGCTTGTCAAGAGGAAGAAGAATATACCTGTCCCTGCCCATCGCTAAGGTAAACCTAACCGAATTGTGATCACTATCACCAAAGTGCTCACCTACATCTAAATCTAACACCTGGCCGGGTTCATTACCCAGTACCAAATCCAATGTGGCATTGCCCCTGGTTGGCCTGTCTACATACTGTGTCAGAAAACCCTCCTGCACACACTGGACAAAAACTGACCCATCTAAAGTACTCGAACTATAGTATTTCCAGTCAATATTTGGAAAGTTAAAGTCCCCCATAACAACTACCCTGTTACTCTCGCCCCTGTCGAGAATCATCTTCGCCATCCTTTCCTCGACATCTCTGAAACTATTCGGAGGTCTATAGAAGACTCCCAACAGGGTGACCTCTCCTCTCCTGTTTCTAACCTCGGCTCATACTACCTCAGTAGACGAGTCCTCAAACGTCCTTTCTGTTGCTGTAATACTCTCCTTGATTAACAATGCCACACCCCCCCCTCTTTTACCATCTTCTCTGTTCTTACTGAAACATCTAAATCCCGGAACCTGCAACATCCATTCCTGCCCTTTGGAAAGGGTGCAGAGGGGATTTACTAGGATGTTGCCTGGTATGGAGGGAAGGTCTTATGAGGAAAGGCTGAGGGACTTGAGGTTGTTTTCGTTAGAGAGAAGGAGGAGGAGAGGTGACTTAATAGAGACATATAAGATAATCAGAGGGTTAGATAGGGTGGATAGTGAGAGTCTTTTTCCTCGGATGGTGATGGCAAACACGAGGGGACATAGCTTTAAGTTGAGGGGTGATAGATATAGGACAGATGTCAGAGGTAGTTTCTTTACTCAGAGAGTAGTAGGGGCGTGGAACGCCCTGCCTGCAACAGTAGTAGCCTCGCCAACTTTAAGGGCATTTAAGTGGTCATTGGATAGACATATGGATGAAAATGGAATAGTTTAGGTCAGATGGTTTCACAGGTCGGCGCAACATCGAGGGCCGAAGGGCCTGTATTGTGCTGTAATGTTCTATGTTCTATATATTCTAAGTGTTGCCTAACTAAGGTTCTGTGCAGCTGCAACATGACTTGCCAATTTTTATACTCTATGCCCCGACCGATGAAGGCAAGCATGCCGTATGCCTTCTCGACTACCTTATCCACCTGCGTTGCCACTTTCAGTGACCTGTGGACCTGTACGCCCAGATCTCTCTGCCTGTCAATACTCCTAAGGGTTCTGTCATTTACTGTATACCTCCCACCTGCATTAGACCTTCCAAAATGCATTACCTCACATTTGTCCGGATTAAACTCCATCTGCCATTTCTCCGCCCAAGTCTCCAACCGATCTATATCCTGCTGTATCCTCTGACAATCCTCATCATTATCCGCAACTCCACCAACCTTTGTGTCGTCTGCAATAGGATGGGAATAGAGGGATATGGTCCCCGGAAGTGCAGTAGGTTTTAGTTTAGGCAGGCATCAAAATCGGCGCAGACTTGGAGGGCCGAATGGCCTGTTCCTGTGCTGTATTGTTCTTTGTTCTTTAGTGTCACCGCTGAAGAGCCCATTTGCACCATGAAAGCAGCCGGAAAGGAATGTGTTCCCAAAAATGTTTTCAAAGTGTCAAACTTCTGATCAAAAGGTGTATCTCTTTCTTTGAATCTAACTCCGGTTAATACCAAGAGCCTATCTAAGTTCGATATCCTAGCACTATCCAACAATTTGAAGGCAAGCACTGATTTAGGAATTTCCAAGTAGAATCACTGCAATCTTGCATATAGCCGGTTAAACTCCATAATATATTCTTCTATGGAAGAACCATCCATTTTTCTAAATTTATCAAAGTCCAACCACGCCTTATAGGCACTCAATAAGTCATCTTTCATATAAATTTTATTCATAAATTTTAAGAGATTGTCCAAATGATGAGCCTCTCGCTCCGAGAACACTTTGTCCCTGATCTTGCTTCTGGCGGGAAGTGAAAGTGCAAAGGCTATTCCTTGCTTCCTTTTTGGTAAAGATGTAACTCATGTCCACTTCATTCTTCCATTGATCTTAAGGTTCGGCTTCAGAAAACAGCGGTGGAAATCATATCCCGACACCTTACACCTGGTTTCAGTCTTCTTTCTTCAAAATAAAACTCCAATTACAGCCTTCTCAAAGAAAACTCCAATTCTAATTTCCTGTCTGAAAACAAATCTTAGCCTCCAATCATCACTTTCAGGCAACCATCCTTTGCTACCAATGTTGGAGAAACTGCCAAGCCTGTTTGTGAAGAAGATATTGAGCCTAGGATGCTTTGGTGGAGACTGTTTATTGCTTGCCACAGAGCTTACATCTGTACTCCTAACAACACCCAGCACCTATTCACCTTCAACTGCTAGGTATTTAACATCCATTAACAGAACTTATTAGACTCTAACATTACCGTCTGCAATGGAGAGGCCGCCATGCTGCCCTGCCAGCACAAGAGCCTCCTCTTATATGGACGTCAATGGCTAGAAGTGGAGCTCTGCCACAGGTCTGGGCTGTTTGCTCCTGTGAGAACAGGGAAGTGGAAAGTTAGTCACCCCATAAAAACAGGCACAATGCCTATGTGGCTGGTACCCTAGATGCTGATTTTTGGGCCACTGCCATGCTTGTGGCATTGGGCCATTCCAGAGCCACCATGTGAGGGTGACCACTGCCAGGCTTGAGCCCCTTGACAAAGCTGCATCCATTTCTTCTACAGGATATGCTGAAGCCTCACTCCACTGCCATCGACATGGTGGGCTCTCCCTCCCCAGCAGCCACACCCTCCCACTTATCCAATTGCTGATCTCTAAGGGAACCGAGGTGTCGAGTGGAGAAGGCCGTTGGTGCGCTTACAGCACTGCAGTCAGGTTCTCTGGATGACCCCACAGCTGCTGACCTCCTCTGTGATCTCTGTCCAGGCTTGCTTAGTTCGGTGGGGAGGTCTGTTCCTTCTATCCCTGGGGAAGAGGACCTCCCACCTTGCCTGGATAGCCTGGAGGAGAACCTGCAGGGAGTCGTCACTGAACTATGGGGCCACCCAGGATCTTCCTTCTGCCATGCCGCCAAGTGCCTCTTTGCTCAGGTATTCACTACGCATATCTCACTGACCTCTTGGCCTTCTCCCATTGGCAGGCCTACACTGCTGTCTGGAGGTCTTGAAGAGGAAGGTCTGAGGCAGGGCAGAAGCAGGAGAATAAGCAGATTTGAAGCGCGTCCCAGTGCTGGTGGCCCTTTAAAGATGGCACCATCACTTCTGAGCGCAATATCTGATGATGCAACCGACACCTCAGTCACCATGCCTAGCCGATGAATGGTCCGCCATTCTGCCTGCCAGCCATTAATTGGCTGGCCAATGTGGGATTCTATTGAGAATGAGGATCGGAGAGGGAGCGTCAGCACCACCCACTTCCGTTCCCGCCTTCTCCTCCTCACTGAATAACGGAAAATTCCGGCCTTTGACTCTGTTTTTATCTCCATAGATGCTGCCTGACCTCATGAGTATTTCCTGTATTTTCTGTTTAGATTCAGTTAATGCTGGTTTTGAAAGATATAGGATTACATATTTCAGGTGGCAGATGAAGACAATAATATGCAATTGAGTTTTGGTTTATGTCAAAAACGGAAGATTAACATGCCAATATTAATTGAATATAGTGTTATTTTAATTAATTTGTTGACAATTGAATTATTACAGTAATAATTTAATTTGAAAGCAGTATTTGAAGTTATGATAAATATAATGGATATGATTTTAACCTTTCACACTCAGCGGAAACTGGGCAGGTGAGCAGTTAAAATTGGCCGGGTAACTTAGCTGCCTGTGTCCTGCTTGGTTCTCGTTGTCTTAACCTGCTCTTATGAATAGGTGGCAAAAGTGCTGGAGGGGTTCTTCTTTAAATATGTGGATCTCTGATGATTTCATCGGGCCCCAACTATTTTAACCAGTGCCCTGAATGGGGAAACCTCTGTGGCTTTCCTGCCAGGTGAAGACAGGAGGAAGAGGACCCAGGGCTATAAGTGCAGTAAAATCACACAGGCTTTATTTTGCTGAAGTTGGGGGTGGGGGGCGGGATGGTGAGGATGGGGCTTGGCATCGTCTTGCCCAAGTTCGACTTCCAGTTAAAAACCAGGCTTTTATATTGGAATGATAGCATAAATTGTGAGTTGAAAATGACCGTTTAACATGATGTACAAAACAAAATGCATTATTTAAAATCAAAATCAGTGCTGAGATTATACCTAAAGTAATCTTGCATGAGATGCTATTTATTCACTAGAACAGAATTACTGTTATTTTTATATATTTCAGGCCCAGCATTGCAGAAAATTTCTACTCCTTATCATATCTCTACTACAGCCCAGTTGCTTGCCTGAGCACAGTTTTAGTAGGATTTATCGTCAGTATGTTCACTGGTAAGTAAAATTAAAATTACGTTGTGACAAATTAGGACACTATTCTCTGGCTGCAATAGCATCAACATGAAGCAACTTCACAATAACTTGCATTTTATATAGAAACTTTAATGTAGCAAAATATCACAGTTGGCTGACAGACCTAAATAGCAACTACAGGATGTAGCCAAAGGTGCTGTTGAAGAGGTAGACTTTAAGGATGCTTTTGAAAGTAGCCAGAAATGTGACAACACAAAGCTGTTTCGGGAAGGGTTTGCAAAGGTACACACCTAGGATTAGTACTGGGCCTACTTTGTTCTTGGTAGATATGGATGATTTGGACTTAGCTATAGGAAACTCAATTTTAAAATTTACTGATGACACAAAGGTAGGTTTGACAATCAGCAAGAATCATTATGGAAGACTTCAGGAAGATATAAACAGGTTAGCAAAATGAGCAGATAGGTGGCAAATGCATTTTAATGTGAATACATGTGAGGTAATAAATTTTGGTAATACATCTCAGTCTGTACTATCTGGGCTGGCTGGTTCCAGGCAACAGCAAGGGCACTAGCAGAATGGTAGGGGTGGGAACACAAACCTGCTTTCCTCTCTCATTTTGACAATATTCCTGTTAATATCCCTGCCACTTCACCTAGCAGCACTCTGAGCTTCCACTGCAGCGCTCAGAGCTTTGATGGAAGCTGTTTGTGTTGCAATGTAAGTTGTGACATTGGCCGTCAGACACTGCATCACAGTGGGTTCCACAGGTGGTGATGGAGGTCACTATCTGTTGGAAAAGATGGGCTCCAAGCTCTGCACAAAGCCCTGTTCCAAGTTAGTGCTGGACAAACATAGGAACATAGGGCTTAGGAGCAGGAGTAGGCCATTTGGCCCTTTGATTCTGCTCTGCGATTCGATAAAATCATGACTGAACTAGTTGTGGTTTCAACTCCACTTTCCTCTCTGCCCCCATTACCCTTGACTCCCTTGTCTATCAAAAATCTAACTCAGCTTTGAATAAATACAATTACCCAACCTCCACTGCTTCCTGGGAAGAGAATTCCACAGACTAACGACCTTTTGAGAAAAAGAATTTCTCTTCACCTCCGTCTTAATTGTGTCCCCTAGTTCTAGTCTCCCCCACAAGAGAAAACATCCTCCCAGTATCCATTCTATCAAGTCCCCTCAGGATCTTATATGTTGCAATAAGATCATTTCTCATTCTTCTGAACTCCAATGGGTATAGGCCCAACCTGTTCAACCTTTCTTCATAAGATAAGCCCTTCATTCCCGGAATTAAGGAGACCAAAACTGTACACAGTACTCCAGATGTGGTTTCACCAAGGTCCTGTACAGCTGCAGTAAAACTTCCCTACTTTTATACTCAATTTCCCTTGGAATAAACACCAACATTCCATTTGCCTTCCTAATCACTTGCTGTAGCTGCATACTAACTTGTGATTCATGTACCAGGACATCCAGATCCCTCTATACCACCGAGTTCTGCAATTTAAATAGTATACAGCTTTTCTATTCTTCCTGCCAAAATGAACAAGTTCACATTTTCCCACATTATACTCCATCTGCCAAATTTTTGCCCATTCACTTAACCTATCTAAATCCTTTTGTAGAGTTTTTACCTCCTCTTGACAACTTACTTTCTTTCCTATCTTGGCGTCATCAGCAAATTCAGCTACCATACATTTGGTCCCTTCATCCAAGTCATTGATATAAGTTGTAAATAGTCGAGGCCCCAGCACTGATCCCTATGGCACTCCACTAGTTACAGCTTGCCAACCCGAAAGAGGCCCATTTATCCTTACTCTCTGCTTCCTAAAAACTAACCAGTCCTTTAACCAATGCTAATATGTTACCCCTACACCATGTGCTGTTATCTTGTGTAGTAATCCTTGATGTGGCACTGTATCAAATTCCTTTTGGAAATCCAAGTACACCACATCTACAGATTCCCCTTTATCCATCTTGCTTGTTACTTCCTCCAAGAACTCTAATAAATTAGTTAAACATGATTTCCCTTTCACAAAACCATGTTGACTCTGTCTGATATCATTATGATTTTCTAAGTATCCTGCTATAACCTCCTTAATAATAGATTCTACCATTTTCTGTATGACAGATGTTAGGCTAACTGGCCTGTAGTTTCCTGCTTTTTGTCTCCCTCCTTTCTTGAATAAAGGTGTTACATTTACTATTTTCCAATCTGCGGGACCCTTCCAGAATCTAAGGAATTTTGGAACATCATAACCAAAGCCTCTAATATCTCTGCAGCTACTTCTTTTAAGACCCCAGAATGCAGGCCATTTGGTCCTGGTGAATTGTCAGACTTTATGTCTAATAGTTTTCCCAGCACCTTTTCTCTGGTGATGGTGATTGTTTTAAGTTCCTCTTTCCCTTTCACCTCTTGATTTTCAAGCATCTTTGGGAGGTTGCCTAAATCTTCTACAGTGAAAACAGACACAAAATACCTGTTCAAAGCCTCCACCATTTCCTTGTTTTCTATGAACAATTCCCCAGACTCACTCTCTAGAGGACCAATACTAGCTTTAGTTACTCGTTTCCTATTTAAATACTTATAGGAACTCTTACTATCTGTTTTTATATTACTAGCTGGTTTTCTTTCATATTCTACTTTCTCCCTCTTTATTATTTTCTCGTCATTCTTTGCTGGTTCCTAAAATTCATACAATCTTTTGACCTACCACTAATCTTTGTAGATTTGTACAGTGTTTCTTTTACATAAAAAGCGAAAATAGGAGCAGGGGTAGGCCATTCGGCCCTTTGAGCCTGCTCCGCCACTCATTATGACCATGGCTGATCATCTAACTCAGTAACCTGTTCCCGCTTTCCCCCCATATCCTTTGATCCCTTTCACCTCAAGAGCTATATCTAACTCCTTCTTGAAAACATACAATGTTTTGGCCTCAACTGCTTTCTGTGGTAGTGAATTCCACAGGCTCACCACTCTCTGGGTGAAGACATTTCTCCTCATCTCAGTCCTGAGAGGTTTACCCCGTAACCTTAGACTATGACCCCTGGTTCTGGACCCCCCCCACCATCGGGAACATCCTTCCTGCATCTACCCTGTCAAGTCCTGTTAGAATTTTATAGATTTCTATGAGATCCCCCCTCACTCTTCTGAACTCCAGCGAATATAATCCTAACTGACTCAATCTCTCCTCATACGTCAGTCTCGCCATCCCAGGAATCAGTCTGGTAAACCTTCGCTGCACTCCCTCTATAGCAAGAACATCCTTCCTCAGATAAGGAGACCAAAACTACACACAATATTCCAGGTGTGACCTCACCAAGGCCCTGTATAATTGCAGCAAGACATCCCTGCTCCTGTACTCGAATCCTCTCGCTATGAAGGCCAACATACCTTTTGCCTTTTTTATCGCCTTTTGCATCTGCATGCTTACCTTCAGTGTCTGGTGTACGAGAACACCCAGGTCTCGTTGCATATTCCCCTCTTTCAGTTTATAGCCGTTCAGATAATAATCTGCCTTCCTGTTTTTGCTACCAAAGTGGATAACCTCACATTTATCCACATTATACTGCATCTGCCATGCATTTGCCCGTTCACTCAACTTATCCAAATCACCCTGAAGCCTCTCTGCATCCTCCTCACAACTCCCACTTCCACCCAGTTTTGTGTCATCTGCAAATTTGGAGATATTACATTTAGTTCCCTCATATAAATCATTAATATATATTGTGAACAGCTGGGGTCCTAGCACCGATCCCTGAGGTACCCCACTAGTCACTGCCTGCCATTCGGAAAAAGACCCGTTTATTTCTACTCTTTGTTTCCTGTCTGCCAACCAATTTTCTGTCCATCGCAATACACTACCCCCAATCCCATGCGCTTTAATTTCACATGCTAATCTCTTATGTGGGACTTTGTCGAAAGCCTTCTGAAAGTCCAAATAAACCACATCCACTGGCTCCCCCTCATGAACTAGTTACGTTCTCGAAGAATTCCAGTAGATTTGTCAAGCATGATTTCCCTTTTGTAAATAAATCCAATTCTACCACTGTTCTGCAAGTGCTCTGCTATAAAATCTTTGATAATGGACTCTGGAATTTTCCCCACTACCAACGTCAGGCTGACTGGTCTATAATTCAGTTTTCTCTCTACCTCCCTTTTTTAAATAGTGGGGTTACATTAGCTACCCTCCAATCTGTAGGAACTGTTCCAGAGTCTATAGAATCTTGGAAGATGACCACCAATGCATCCACTATTTCTAGGGCCACTTCCTAAATTACTCTGGGATGTAGATTATCAGGCCCTGGGGATTTATCGGCCTTTAATCCCATCAATTTCCCCAACACCATTTCTCCACTAATACTGATTTCCTTCAGTTCCTCCCTCTGACTAAACCCTGTGTTCCCAACATTTCTGGTATGTTATTTGTGTCCTCCTTTGTGAACACAGAACGAAAGTATGCATTTAGCTGGTCAGCCATTTCTTTGTTCCCCAAAATAAATTCCCCTCTTTCTGACTGTAAGGGACCTACATTTGTCTTCACCAATCTTTTTCACTTCACATACCTATAGAAACTTTTACAGTCTGTTTTTATGTTCCCCGCAAGCTTACTCTTGTACTCTATTTTCCCCTTCTTAATCAATCCCTTGGTCCTCCTTTGCTGAATTCTAAACTGCTCCCAATCCTCAGGTCTGTTGTTTTTTCTGGTGAATTTGTATGCCTCTTCCTTGGATCTAATGCGATCTTTAATTTCCCTTGTAAGCCATGGTTTGGCTACCTTTCCTGTTTTACTTTTGCGCCAGACAGGAATAAACAATTGTTGCAGTTCATCCATGCACTCTTTAAATGTTTGCCATTGCCTGTCCACTGTCATCCCTTTAAGTAACATTTCCCAATCCATCATAGCCAACTAGCGCCTCATACCTTCGTAGTTTCCTTTATTAAGATTCAGGACCCTAGTCTCAGAATCAACTACATCACTCTCCATCTTGATGAAGAATTCTATCATATTATGGTCACTCATCCCCAAGGGGTGTCACACAACTACATTGTCTTTTATTCCTCTCTCATTACACAATATCCAGTCTAGGATGGCCTGTTCTGTAGTATTGGTTCAGAAAACCATCCCGTACACACTCCATGAATTCCTCCTGTAAGGTATTGTGACTAATTTGATTTGATACTATCCTTAACTTCCTTATTAAGTCACGGATGATGCATCCTTCGCAAGGTATCTTTTTCACTGGGGTAAATCTTTGCTGAGAGTTATTGCATAGCTCCTTAAAAGTTTGCTGCTGCATCTCTACTGTCCTACTTTTTAACCTAGTTTCCACTTTAGCTCTGCCTTCATACCCTTGGAATTACCTTTATTTAGGTTTAAAACACTAGTCTTACACCCACACTTCTCCCCTTCAAATTGAATGTGAAATTCTATCATGTTATGATCGCTGTCACCTAGAGGCTCCTTTATCATGAGGTTATTGATTAATTCTGTCTCATTGCACATTACCAGGTCGAGAATAGCCTGCTCCCTATTTGGTTCTAGAATGTACTGCTCTAAGAAATTGTTCCCAAATATACTGTATGAACTCATTTTCCAGGCTACCTTTGCCAATCTGATTTGTCCAATCTATATGTAGATTAAAGTCACCCATGACTATTGTGGTACTTTTCTTACATGCTCTATTTATTTCTTCCTGTATACTCTGTCCTACAGTGTAGCAACTGTTAGGGGCCTGTAAACTACTCCCACAAATGACCTTTCTTATTATTTATCTCGACCCAAACTGATTCTACACCTTTCTCTTTTGAGCTAAGGTCATTTCTTGCTACTGTACTAATGATGTCCTTCGTTAACAAAGCTACCTACCACCTTTTCCTAGCTCCCTTCTTTTCGAAATCTCGAGTACCCTTCAATATTCAGGTCCCGGCCTTGGTCGCCTTACAACCATGTTTCTGTAATGGCTATCAGATCACACTTATTTATTTCTATCTGTGCTAACAATTCATCCATTTTGTTATGAATGCTATGTGCATTCAGATTCAGAGCCTTTAACTCTATCTTTTTAC
Organism: Heterodontus francisci; assembly: GCF_036365525.1. Classification (NCBI taxonomy): domain Eukaryota; kingdom Metazoa; phylum Chordata; class Chondrichthyes; order Heterodontiformes; family Heterodontidae; genus Heterodontus; species Heterodontus francisci. Next base: position 70,709,051 of record NC_090396.1, on the reverse strand, counting down.
CATTTCTGCAATCTTTGGCCTTACCTGCTGGTGACTGCTCCAACTTCCTTGACATTGAGCACGTGCTTTCTGACAGGCTTTCCAGTGCACCAAGCACTGTCGCCTGGCCCACCAAAGTTCTTATCTGAGTCCTGTGCAGCAGAACTTGCAGAACATCTGGTGAGGTGGCATCTGCACTATCCTTTGCCCCTGCCATGGCTCTTGCGCATGTCTTACCACATGCAGATCCCTCCTCTAGCCTAGCATCTGAAATATGAGCAGTGTCGGCATTTGAGCTGGTGGCTGCAACTGTAAGATTAAATGACAGTGTCTGGTCATCTTCACTTTCTTCTTCCTCTTCCTCCACTGCAGGCTCCAGTTCTTGGGTATGAAATGAAATGAAAAAAAGTTAAGTCTTGGGTTATGGCGTGGGGAGAGGAGAAGGGAAGTAGGGAGTACTTACGCCCTCTATAACTTTTCAACCAGGAGAGATTGACAAATGAGGGAGAAGTGGGATGAGAGACAGAGCATTAGGTATGGTGATATCCTGATCATTGATTGCTTCAGCGCGTCAGTGGCCACAGCCTCAGTGATGCTACCTCTAATGATGGTTGGCACTGTCTCCTTCACAAGGGTTAACATATGCAGGCATACTTGTCCTCCTCCAATTTATTGTTGCTACCTGTTGCTCTGCGTCATTTTCTCCTTCAAGAAACAGTGAAGTTAATCAGGCCGTGTTCTGCATTGTGTTTAGGTGCTGTGGTCGTCATGGTTGAATAGCATTACCTCACATTTGTCCGGATTAAACTCCATCTGCCATTTCTCTGCCCAAGTTCCAACCGATCTATATCCTGCTGTATCCTCTGACAATCCTCATCACTTCCGCAACTCCACCAACCTTTGTGTCGTCCGCAAACTTACTAATCAGCCCAGCTACATTTTCCTCCAAATCACTTATATATACTGGGGTTTTGTCGGATTTTAGTCCCTTAAGTTTCTCGAATACTTTTTCTCTGCTGATATTAATTACCTTAATTTAGAAACATAGAAACATAGAAAAATAGGAGCAGGAGTAGGCCATTCGGCCCTTCGAGCCTGCACCGCCATTCAATACGATCATGACTGATCATCCAAACTCAGTACCCTGTTCCTGCTTCTTTCCCATATCCCTTGATCCCTTTAGCCCTAAGAGCTATATCTAACTCTAAATCTAATTTCCTCAGTCTTTTTAGCCCCAGGTTACCCTCTATTTCTGGTATGCAACATGTGTCTTCTATTAGGAAGACAGACAGAAAATATTTATTCAATGCCTCTGCAATTTCCACATTCCCCATAATAATTTCTCCTGTCTCTGTTTCTAAGAGACCAACGTTTACAAAGAACAAAGAACAGTACAGCACAGGAACAGGCCATTCGGCCCTCCAAGCCTGCCTAAACTAAAACCTTCTGCACTTCCGGGGATCATATCCCTCTTTTCCCATCCTATTCATGTATTTGTCAAGATGCCTCTTAAACGTCATTGTCGTACCTGCTTCCACCACCTCCCCCGGCAGCAAGTTCCAGGCACTCACCACCCTCTGTGTAAAGAACATGCCTCGCACATCCCCTCTAAACTTTGCCCCTCTCACCTTAAACCTATGTCCCCTAGTAACTGACTCTTACACCATGGGAAAAAGCTTCTGACTATCCACTCTGTCCATGCCACTCATAACTTTGTAAACCTCTATCATGTCGCCCCTCCACCTCCGTCGTTCCAGTGAAAACAATCTGAGTTTATCCAACCTCTCCTCATAGCTAATGCCCTCCAGACAAGGCAACATCCTGGTAAACCTCTTCTGTACCCTCTCCAAAGCCTCCATGTCCTTCTGGTAGTGTGGTGACCAGAATTGCACTCCATTACTTTGGCTACTCTCTTCCTTTTTATATACTCGTAAAAGCTCTTACAATCTGTTTTAATATTCTTAGCTAGTTTACTCTCGTATTCAATTTTTTCCCTTTTTATCAACATTTTGGTGGCCCTTTGCTGGTTTCCAGAACACTGTCAATCCTCAGACTTGCTACAGTCGTTTTCAACACTATAAGCCTCTTCTTTTCATCTTCTAATTCTATCCTTAACTTCCAGAGTAAGTCACGGATGGCTGTTTCTTGCTGAGTTTTTATTTTTCAATAGAATGTATTTATGTTGAAATGCTGGAATGTGACCCCAGATCCAACACACCCATGCCCGTCATCATTGCTACTGCGGCAAATATTGAGGCAATCGAGGGTCCTGCCATAGAGAGCTAGGACGCTTAATTAACTTATTGAAATTGAGCTTCCACATTGCTTCCCTCACTCAGCCCCAATCACCAGCATGAACTCCATGCCACCCTCCCCCACCACCCCCTACCCAGCCCCAATTGCCAGGGACTGTCTCCAAGAGTCTCGGTTTGTGGCCTCCTGCTGCTGATGTCCCCTCCCAGCCACTGGGCCAGTTGCTTATTTGGCCAGAAATCAAGAAGGCATACGGCATGCTTGCCTTCATCGGTCGGGGCATAGAGTATAAAAATTGGCAAGTCGTGCTGCAGCTGTACAGAACCTTGGTTAGGCCATACTTGGAATATTGCATGCAATTCTGGTTGCCACACTACCAGAAGGACGTGGCAGCTTTGGAAAGGGTACAGAAGAGGTTTACCAGGATGTTGCCTGGTCTGGAGGGCATTAGCTATGAGGAGAGGTTGGATAAACTCGGATTGTTTTCACTGGAACAATGGAGATGGAGGGGCGACATGATAGAGGTTTACAAAGTTATGAGCGGCATGGACAGAGTGGATAGTCAGAAGCTTTTTCCCATGGTGGAAGAGTCAGTTACTAGGGGACATAGGTTTAAGGTGAGAGGGGCAAAGTTTAGAGGGGATGTGCGAGGCAAGTTCTTTACACAGAGGGTGGTAAGTGCCTGGAACTTGCTTCCGGGGGAGGTGGTGGATGCAGGTATGATAGCGATGTTTAAGAGGCATCTTGACAAATACATGAATAGGATGGGAAAAGAGGGATACAGACCCCAGAAGTGCAGAAGGTTTTAGTTTAGGCAGGCATCAAGATTGGCGCAGGCTTGGAGGGCCGAATGGCCTGTTCCTGTGCTGTACTGTTCTTTGTTCTTTGTTGACCTCATGGTCTACATTCTAGGGTTCCAAAAGAGATAGCTGCAGAGATAGAGGATGCGCTGGCTATAATTTTCCAAAATTCCCTAGATTCTGGAACAGTGCCAGTAGATTGGAAGTTAGCAAATGTAACACTGCTGTTCATGAAAGGAGGCAGAGAGAAAACAGGGAACTACAGGCCAGATCTGGAGCCCCTTGGATGTCAAGGAGCTTACAGGGTAAGTTAAGGCAGAAAAGGAAAGCTTGCGCCCGACACAGAGAACTCAATACTATGGAAAGCGGAGAGGAGTATAGAAAGTGGAGGGGTGAAATCAAAAAAGAAATTAGGAAAGCAAAGAGAGGGCATGAAAAAATATTGACAAGCAAAATCAAGGTTAACCCAAAGATGTTTTATCAATACATTAAGAGTAAGAGCATAATTAAGGAAAGAGTAGGGCCCATAAAAGACCAAAAAGGTAAACAATGTGTAGGGGAGGAAGATGTTGGCATTGTTCTTAATGAATACTTTGCGTCTGTCTTCACAAAAGAGGGGGACGATGAAGATATTGTAGTTAAGGAAGAGGGGTGTGAAGTATTGGATGTGAGCAACATAGGGAGAGAGGACGTATTAATGGGATTAGCATCCTTGAAAGTGGATAAATCACCAGGGCCGGATGAAATGTACCCCAGGCTGTTAAAAGAAGCAAGAGAGGAAATAGCAGAAGGTCTGACCATCATTTTCCTTTATTAGCTAAGATATAGAAGATAAGAGCAGGGAGGTTATGCTGGAACTGTATAAATCATTGGTTAGGCCACAACTTGAGTACTCTGTGCAGTTCTGGTCACCTCATTATAGAAAGGATGTAATTGCACTGGAGAGGGTACAGAGGAGATTTACAAGAATGTTGCTAGGGCTGGAAAAATGCAGCTATGAGGAAAGATTGGATAGGCTGGGGTTGTTCTCCCTGGAACAGAGAAGATTGAGGGGAGATCTGATTGAAATGTACAAAATTGTGAAGGGCCTGGATAGAGTGGAGGTGAAGGACCTATTGACCTTAGCAGAGAGGTCAGTGACTAGGGGACATAGATTTAAAGTGATTAGTAGAAAGATGAGAGGGGAGATCAGGGTAAGTTTCTTCATCCAGAGGGTGGTGGGGGTCTGGAACTCACTGCCTTAAAGGGTAGTTGAGGCAGAAACCCTCAACTCATTCAAAAGATGTCTGGAGATGCATCTCAAGTGCTGTAACCTGCGAGGCTATGGACCAGGTGCTGGAAGGTGGAATTAGATTGGGTAGCTAGTTTTTTCGGCCGGTACAGACACGACGGGCTGAATGGCCTCCTTCTGTGCCTTAATTTTTCTATGATTCTATGAGAGGGTTGTCCTACGATGAGAGGCTGAGAAAACTGGGCTTATATTCTCTGGAGTCAATTAGAAGAATGAGAGGTAATCTCATTGAAACTTACAAGATTCTGAAGGTGTTTGACAGGATAGACATTGAGAAGTTGTTTCTGCCGGGTGGGGAATCTAAAACACGGGGGCACAGTCTCAGGATAAGGGGCAATCATTTAGGACTGAGATGAGGAGAAATCTCTTCACTCAGAGGACTGTGAATCTTTGAAATTCCCTACCTCAGAGGGTAGTGGATGCTCCATCCTTGAATATATTTAAGGTTGAAATAGCCAGGTTTTTGGTCTCTCAAGGAATCAAGGAATTTGGGGAGTGGCAGGAAAGTGGAGTTGAAACCCAAGATCAGCCATGATCATATTGAATGGTGGAGCAGTCTTGACGGGCCATATGGTCTATTCCTGCTCCTATTTCTTATGTTCTTAATTAACTTTTTAATCCTCATGACCCTCTCCTGCTCATTGTGGTGGGATCTTATAATCGAGATCTTGAGTGCAGGTAATTAAACCCACATTAAAGTCCAACAGCATTTTGGGTTTTATAAGTAGGGGCACAGTGTACATGTAAATAAGTAATGATAAATTTGTACAAAACATTAGTTGACCACAGTTACAAGCATGCTTATATGGATATTAAAGCCATAGGGCACTATTGGAATCTCGGGGCAACATAAAGGGGAGGAGATCTGATGTTCCAGGGCCTTGCTACTTTTCCTCTCCTTTGCACTTTGGAACTGTGTGTTTCCCCATTTGTATTTCAGTGGAAAATAGGCCCCATTATCTCCTTCTATACATAGAGTCACAGAGTCAATTACGGCATAGAAGGAGGCCATTCGGCCCATAGCTTTCATGCCGGCTTTCCATGGAGTAATCCAGTCAGTCCCATTCCCCTGCATGATCCCCGTAGACCAATAAGTTTATTTTCTTCAAGTGCCCATCCAATTTCCTTTTGAAATTATTGATTGTCTCCACTTCCACTACCCTTGCGGGCAGCGGGTTCCAGGTCATTACCACTCATTGCGTAAAAAAGTTCTTTCTCACATTCCCCCTGCATCTCTTGCCCAAAACCTTCAGTCTGTGGCCCCCTAGTCCTTGTGATATCAATTAATGGGAACAGTGTTTCCTTGTCTAACCTATCTAAGCCTGTCATAATCTTGTACATCTCTATCAAATCTCCTCTCAATTTTCTTTGCTCCAGGGAGAACAACCCCAGCTTTTCCAATCTAACCTTGTAACTAAAATTCCCCATCCCTGGAACCATTCTGGTAAATTTCCTCTGCTGCACCCTCTCGACCCTCATATCTTTCCTTAAGTGTGGTGACGCAGTATTTTAGTTGGGACTTAACCAGAGCTTTATAAAGGTTCAGCGTAACCTCCCTGCTTTTGTACTCAATGCCTCTATTTATGAAGACTAAGATGTCATATGCTTTGCTAACCACTCTCTCAATATGTCTTGCCACCTTCAAAGATCGATGAACACGCACATCCAGGTCCCTTTCTTCCTACACACTCTTTTTAGAACTGCGCCATTGAGTCTATATTGCTTCACTCTATCCCTTCTGCCGTACTGCATCACCTCACACTTGCCTGTGTTAAATTCCATCTGCCACTTATCTGTACATTCTGCTAGCCTATCTATGTCCTGTTGCAGGCGGTTCGTATCACCCTCACTGTTTGGCACTCCTCCAAGTTTGGTATCATTGGCAAATTTTGAAATTCTACTCTGTATTCCAAGATTCAAGTAATTTATGTATAGCTTAAAAAGCAGTGTTCCTAGCACTGACCTTTGGGGAACACCACAGTCTACCATCCTTCAGTCTGAACAACAGTCATTTATCGCGACTCGCTATTTTCTGTCCTTAAGCCATTTTTTAATCCTCTTGTTCCATAAGCCTTAATTTGTTAACCAGCCTTTTGTGTGCTACTTTATCAAACGCTTTATTAAAATCCATATCGACAATATCCACTGTGTTCCCTTCATCAACCTTCTCTGTTACATCATCAAAAAATTCAATTAGATTAGTCAAGCATGATCTATCTTTTACAAGTTCATGCTGGCTATCCTTAATTAACTCAAACCTCTCCCAAGTACCTTTTGATTTTTCCCCCCGATTATTGTTTCTAAAACCTTACCCACCACTGATGGTAAATTAACTGGCCTGTCGTCTCTAGGACTGTTCTTACACCCTTTCTTGAATAAGGGTGTCACATTTGGCTTTGTCTTAATATGTTTCTGGCTGTAACCACTCTGCAAACTGCAATTAAAATAGTTCCTGTCATCTCAAGAATCTGTTGTGTCATCTATTATAAATTATATATTAAAAATTGTGAGTGGTGGCAGAATTCTAAAGGCGCTATGCCTGTAGGTGGTATCTGACACGTTACATATAATGGTGCTACATCTATGGTTATGTGATCATCAATCAATATTGAGATATTTACCGGAATTCTGCATGCTGTACTATTCATTCACCAGAAGGTAGCAATGCTACACAATATTTACTGAAGCTCAGCAGACATCTTTGTAAAGAATAAGTAAATTGAACTGATTTCCAGGCCAGCTATCCCTGACAGGCAAAAATAAAATCCAAGCAGCCCATATTATCAGCACAAAAAATCAGCAGCAGAGTGATTGTGTGGCTGACAGTGCTGTGACTGCCAATACCTGGTATTCTTTTGATTTTCTGGTAAAGTTGCTGGTTTCCCAAACAGCCAATATTTTATCCATTTTATCCAAAAGGGTGGGTCTGGATTTTCTGTCGTGGTTTGAACGAAAATGGAGCACCTTGCCTAGGTCTGTGTCAGTGTCCAGATTTGTGAACTGTGTCCAGATTTGCCACAATTGTCACAGATCATGTTTCTCCCCGTGTCGGCATCCTCCTGGATTTTTATGGGGGCAGGGGTGCAGTTCTTCAACTGGAGCTACAGGTTTCTTTTGTGCAGTTTTGGGTATATGCAGCGCTGTCTGTAAGACTGCTTCCTACTGCCCTTTTTCTGGGACACACTATGCCACTAGCTGCTTCCAACGTGGCCTGCGTGCACCCCTTCTTAAGAAGTACGATTGCACGGGCATCCCCAGTAAGGAGGAAGCCTCAGAAGGAGTGCTATCCTGACATCGCACCAGCTGACGTGACACCAGATTGTCTAATTTGGACTGCGCAGGTCCAGACAACGATGTCACATGTCACTCTACAAAGAGCAAGTGCTAAGCTGGAAGAACTGTGGCGTCTCTCTTTTCGACCATCTCTACCACTAATGCATCCAGCACCTTATCAGTTACTCTGGAACCCTCTCTCTGCCCTTGTGTTTCCATTTTTCATTTTTTAAATTGCAGCTATATTATTCAGTGCAGTTTCCCCTTTAAGAGAGACAGACTGCCTTTAAGAAGAGCAGCCTGGCTCCACCACATGCTGTTCAGTCCTCTTGCTGAGTGCAGAGGTGGACAGCAGCATGAAGAGGCAGCCAACAGTGTGGAAGGCGCTCGGTCCAATGCTGCAATCATGGTAATGAAGGTGGGAGCATCAAATTTATGTGCTACCCAACCCAATGGAACCAGCACAGGAAGGTCACAAATTGCAACCTGCTTGGCTGAAAAATGGGCAAAAATGAATTTTTTGTCCATGATCGTTCAAGGCTCCCCATCCTTGCATTGCAGCTTCTAAAAGATTCACCCACATAGTTGTTTTACTGACCCCTGCGCGAAGGACAGTCTTTAATAAACTATGCAGTTGGAGCAGGAAATCCTGTCTGACTACCTTAGAGCCCCTGGTGTTTGCCTGCTTCTTTTGGATCAGCTGAACAAGTCCCACAATCTACCTCCGATCCCTGGATAGTTTGCATGCCCTCCTTTTGAGCATTAATTTGAATCATGCCCAATATGTGCATGATGTCCAGTTTAATGTCCTGCATGGGAGTTCTGGAGCACGAATAGCAAGATCGAGGGAAGCTTGAACTATTTGTTGGCATTCCAACCATATAATCTTCTTTTGGTCCACCTCCGATATGACCGGGGTGGATGATGCCAAAGGAGGTGATCCGACGAGACAGCTCTATTGGATTGTTGCCCTCGATAACCATCTTGAGATGGTGCTTCTGTCTCAGGAGGTGGGATTGTTTTTTCCTCTCAGAGCCTTCCTGTTACGCTTGGTACTTGGGATCACATTCATAGGGGTGGATGGCTCTTTGTATCAGTTGCCACAATTATTGTCACAGTCAAATCATCCCAGTTGGCATTACCATCATTGAGTCCCTGTGTGGTGATGGCCAAGATGACGGCTGCCTGCTGGTTTAATCTGCCCCACAGCTCATAGAGCTGCAGTTGGCAAGTTGTATGATGGCTCTCACGGTTGGGTCGACTTGCCATTTCCCAGAGGGCTCCCCTGATATCTTCCAGCAGTTATTCTGTACTTTTAAGTAACTCTTCATTTGCTGCACTCCCAGAGACTGTGCAGCTGCCTGGCGTTGGGCTACCAGACAACTGCGATCACTATTTTTGAGTCCAGCTGATGGTGTTCTTTCTTCCATTTGGTTGTATCTCTTGGTGATTGGTATCCTTTATGTCATTTGCTGCATGCAGAGGTGGGCTGCATAACATAACAAAACAATTGACTCTGGATCCATCCTTTCTCCTTCTGTTACAAGTCCCCTTCTGTACTGGGCAGAAATAACACTATATCTGTCACACATAATTTACATCCGAGTATACTGAAGGAATTGAAGGTGGAAATTGCAAATTACTTCCAATCCTCCTTAGTGGGAATGTGTGTTGTAAGGAAGATGTAAAGTGGCTTCAAGGGGATTTGGACAGATTTAGTGAGTGGGCAAGAACGTGGCAGATGGAATATAATGTGGAAAAAGTGAGGTTATCCACTTTAGTAGGAGGAATAGATGTGGAGAGTATTTCTTAAGTGGTAAGAGATTAGAAAGTGTAGATATACAAAGGGACCTGGGTGTCCTTGTCAATGATGCCTGGCTTTGGTATAAAATTAAAACCCGACCCGGGCCCGACCTGACAACAGTCAACCCGAACCCGACCCGAGCCTGAGTCCTTTAATTTTTTTAAATGCCCGACCTGACCCAAACCTGACACATGTATTCAGGTTTGGTCGGGTAGCCAGGCTTTAGACCAGTGATCGAGTACAGGTGCCAGTTGTTGATGTACCCATGTTCAATCAATATCATAAAGTTTAAAAAAACAAACACTGATTTCAAACAGGCGAAGGCGCCGCGACCCTGAGCACTCGCGGGAAAGAAAGTATCCACTTCAGGAAATCATGCAATGTAACAAACAAGCTTCTGAACTGTATCAAGTTCCGATGTCATTAACAAAAAACAACTCAGGTTGGGAAGTTTAATCTCCCTGTTTCCAGATAATTTTAAATCCTTGGGCCAAGTATGGATTAAAGCAAGAGCTCAGTTGATGGTTCTGTACTTACTGCAGTTACTGGTATCCTCCCCGGGCTTGGCAGTTTCTCCCAGACTTGATAGATTTCAGAGTGGAAGGGGTTGGGTTAATTTCACTGGGGTGCTTTATGTCAGAACTTGTAGCTGTTTCTTTCCTTTCCTTTTCCCCCCCCACTGTTCTCACCTCTGATTTCTGTTTGTCCTGATCTCTGTCCACGTCCAGCCCGCCCGGACCCAAGCCCACATTTTGGACCCGAGAGACCCAACTCGACCCGAATCTGACACATGTCATCGGGTCCCATCGGGTTCGGGTCGGATAGCCATGCTCTACTTGTCAATAAGTCACTGAAAGCTATCATGCAGATGTAGCAAGCAATTAGGAAGGCTAATGGTATGTTAGCCTTTATCACAAGAGGATTTGAGTACAGGAGTAGTGAAGTCTTGCTTCAATTGTATAGAACCTTGGTTAGACCACACCTGGAGTACTGTATGCAGTTTTGGTCCCCTTACCTTAGGAAGGATATTATTGCCATAGAGGGAGTGCAACCAAGGTTCATCAGACTTGTTCCTGGGATGGCGGGACTGTCCTATGAAGAGATTTGGGAATTTGGGCCTGTATTCTCTAGAGTTTCAAAGAATGAGAGGTGATCTCATTGAAATTTACAAAATACTTAAAGGTATAGACAGGGTAGATGCAGGTAAGTTGTTTCCCCTGGTTGGGGAGTCTAGAACCAAGGGGCACAATTTCAAAATAAGGGAGAAGTCACTCAGGACAGAGGTGAGGAGAAATTTCTTTACTCAGAGGGTTCTGAATCTTTGGAATTCTCTACCCCAGAGGGCTGTGGAAGCTCAGTCATTGAGTATGTTTAAAGCAGGGATTGACAGATTTATAAATACCAATGACATAAAGGAAAATGGGGATAGTGTGGGAAAAAGGCATTGAAGGAGATGATCTGCCATGATTGTATTGAATGGTGGAGCAGGTCGATGGGCTGAATGGCCTACTTCTACTCCTATGTTCCTATGTTTCTAGATACAGGGGTGGTGCCAAAGGATTGGAGAACTGCAAATACTACACCCTTGTTCAAAAGTGGGTGTAAGGATAAACTCAGCAACTACAGGCTAGTCAGTTTAAGCTCGGTGGTGGGAAAGCTTTTAGAAATTATAATTGGAACAAAATTAACAGTCACTTGGAAAAGTGTGGATTTGTTCAGGGCAAATTGTGTTTAACTAACCTGTTTGAGTTTTTTGATGATATAATAGAGGGCTAATGAGGGTTATGCGGTTGATGTGTTGTATGTGGACTTCCAAAAGCATTTGATAAAGTGCCACATGACAGGCTTGTCAGCAAAGTTGAAGCCCATGGAGTAAAAGGGAAAGTGGCAGCATGGATACGAACTTGGCTGAATGACAGGAAACAGAGAGCAGTGGTAAACGGTTGTTTTCGGACTGGAGGAAGGAATACTGTGTTGTTCCCCAGGGATCGGTACTAGGGCCACTGCTTTTCTTGATATATATTAATGATTTAGACTTGGGTATACAGGGCACAATTTCAACATTTGCAGATGACACAAAATTTGGAAATGTTATGAACTGTGAGAAGGATATTGGTAGACTTCACAAGGACAGATAGGCTGGTGGAATGGGCGGACACGTGGCAGATGAAATTTAATGCGGAGAAGTGATACATTTTGGTAGGAAGAATAAGGAGAGGCAATATGAACTAAAGGATACAATTCTAAAGGGGGCACAGAAACAGGTTGAGAAAATAGCTAAAAAGGCACACAGGACTCTGGCATAGAATACAAAAACAAGGAGGTTATGGTGAACTTTTATAAAACTCTAGTTTGACCTCAACTGGAGTATTGTGTCCAATTTCGGACACTATACTTTAGGAGAGATGAAGGCTTTAGAGAGGGTGCAGAAGAGATTTACAAGATTGGTTCCTAGGATGAGGGACTTCAATTACTTGGATAAATTGGAAAAGCTGGGGTTGCTCTCCTTTGAGAAAGTTGAGTGGAGATTTGATAAAACTGTTAAAAACCATGAGGAGTCTAGAAAGAGTAGATGGAGAGAAACAGTTCCTTTTGACAGAAGGGACAAGAACCAGAGGACACAGATTTAAAGTTATTGGCAAACGAATCAAAGGTAACATGAGGAAAATCTTTTTTACACAGCAAGTGGCTACTATCTGGAATGCCTGAGAGTGGGTTGGAGGCAGATTCAATTGTGATTTCAACAGGGAAATGGATAAGCATATGAAGGGAAAAACTTGCAAGACTACGGGGAAAGGCTGGGGGAGTAGAACTAACTAAATTGCTCATGCAGAGAGCCAGCATGGACTCAATGGGTTAAATGGCATCTGTGCAATAACCATTCTATGGATGAATTGAATTCTGCTGCAATAGAATCATTCATGTTTTCTCCCTTACTCCCCCCAACCTACCCAGTCAAGCATAGATGCCAAACACAAGTGGTGCCTGAGCCCATCTTATCTCTGTCTTCAGTATTCTCACCAGCTTCTATTGTACCTCGGTTAATGGCCCATCCTGAAAACCTTGAAACTAATGGTATTACTGACTATAAACAAGTATCAAAACATTGTTCACTTAACTAATTTAATTAGAGGAATGAATGTAGCTGTGGCAAATCAAAGCTAAGAAATTAAATGTAGTCTATCCAGGACCAATATTATAAACTAATTGAAGAGCTTGTAAATTGGACAAAGGATTAAGAATTGTATAGTACACAGGGCTGGGCTGGGCTGGGTGGGCGGTGGGAGGTAAACTAAAGATAGTGAGTTTCACATCTGACAGCACTGTGGGTGTACCTACCCACCCCCCCATGGACTGCAGTGGTTCAAGAAGGCATCTCACCACCACCTTCCCATGGGCATTTAGGGATGGGCAATAAATGCTGGCCTGGCCAGCAACACCCACATTCCCATAAACAAATAAAAAAAATCTCAAGGATTCTCCTTTGTTTTCCTTAATAATAGAATACTCATTAGTTTGAAAAAGCCTATTACCAATTGTATTCAGCTTGTGGCAGAACCTGCCTCCAAGAGAAGATACCCCACCTAAATGGATTGTTTGCTGTATGCCCATCATCTTTCGTAGATGGAAGGATGCCAACCATTACCAATTGGAACAGTTTAAGGTTCCTCCCACTGTTCAGACCAGGCTGCAACTTTTAATTCTTTCGAGCTGGTTTTCTCAAACACCTTCTAATTCCTTATTTCCTTACAGGAATTCTGGCAGATGAAAAGAGGCGAGAAGGGACAGATCTAATTGATGTGCATTTCCAGCACTGCTTGTGGACCAGGATGAGCAGGAGTGTTTCCCCAGTCCCCAAGTGAACCTATTTAAAGTCTTCACGATTGGACCCTGTGATGTCCAGCTTCCCCGACTCCCACCCACGATTTCCGACTACCCATCCCTGCAAATTCTGGCTCAATCCACACCCCTGCGATTTCTGATTCCCCCCACACCCTGACGATCTCCACCAACCCCACCGGCCGTGATATCTGACAACCTACCCCCCCCACACCACCGCCCCCGCCAATGTCATGATCTCCAAACCCCCAAAACTTCTGTTTCCCCACCGCCCCCCCTCCCCCCACACACACTCCCTGCTACTTACCTGGTGTACACTCTCCATTCTTTCACCTGATAGGCAGACAGGGCTAATATTAATGGGTGGAACAAATGAGCTGTTTGTCTTGCTGAGTTTATGTAGTTGGTAAAGATTAGCCCTTGGTGCAAAGCGATAGATTACAATTTTCATTTTCTGGACATATTATAACGGACCCCATGCGGTATTGTATTATTAACTCTGATCTCTTTGATACAGGTGGAACTGAGAATCTGGATCCTATTCTAATTGCTCCAATAGTACACACTATTCACAATTTCATCTTTAGGAATGAACAAGCCCTTCCAATACCAGAAACAGTAAGATAATTATATTTCACTCATAACTAAATTGAGAGTGGTATCACCTCAGCTCATTTTAAATGATTTACAAGTTTCAGCTGATTAGTTGACATTTATGAGAAGCTGAGCACTTCTGATTTTGCTGGTCTTTAGCTGAAACATAAAAGGACAGTTACACATGGATGCACGGGGCATGGCAGAGGTATTAAATAAATACTTTGCACCTTTCTTTACTAAGGAAGAAGAAGCTGCCAAAGTCATTGTGAAAGAAGAGACAGTTGAGATACTGGATGGATTAAAAATTGATAAAAGTATTAGATACTTTACTTAAAGTCATTAGGACCAGATATGATGCATCCAAGGATACTGAAGGAAGTAATGGTGGAAATTGCAGAGGCACTGGCCATAATCTTCCAATCCTCCTTAGGTATAGGGGTGGTGCCAGAGGACTGGAGAATTGCAAATGTTACACCGTTGTTCAAAAAATGGTTTGAGGATAGGCCCAGCAACTGCAGGCCAGTCAATTTAACCTAAAGCTTTTAGAAATGATAATTCAGGACAAAATGAACAGTCACTTGAACAAATGTGGATTAAATAGGGAAAGCCAGCAATGATTTGTTCAGGGCAAATCGTGTTTACCTAACTTGCTTGAGTTTTTGATGAGGTAACAGAGAGGGTTGATAAGGGTAATGCAGTTGATGTGGTGTACATGCACTTATAAAAGGCATTTGATAAAGTGCCACATAATAAGCTTGTCAGCCAAGTTCAAGCCCATGGAATAAAACGGACAGTAGCTGCATGGATACGAAATTGGCTGAGTGACAGAAAACAGAGTGTAGTGGGGAATGGCTCTTTTTCAGTCTGAAGGAACGTATGTAGTGGAGTTCCCCAGGGGTCGGTGTTATGACCCCTGCTTTCGTTGATACATATTAATGATATAGACTTGGGTGTACAGGGCACAATTTCAAAATTTGCAGACGACACAAAACTTGGAAGTATTGTGAACTGTGAGATGGATAGTGATAGACTTCAAGAGGACATGGACAGGCTAGTGGAATGGGCAGACAAGAGGCAGATGAAATTTAATGCAGAGAGGTGTGAGGTAATTCATTTTGGTAGGAAGAACAAGGAGAGGAAATATAAAATAAAAAGTACAATTCTAAAATGGTTGCAGGAGCAGAGGGATAGATATATCTGCACAAATCATTGAAGGTTGTAGTTTAGGTTGAGAAAGTGGTTAATAAAGTATATGGGATCCTGGCCTTTATAAATAGAAGCATAGAGTACAAAAGCTTGGGGCAGCTTACTGTTTCATGCCAACATAGAAAACTGACCAAAAGCTTCAAAAAAGTTCATAGCTCGAGAATGCAAGCCATAGACCAGGAATTAGAGCAAAGGGGCAATTGGACATCGTTATAACTTAAGTTGCAGATATAGCCAACAATTAATTAATTTTATTGTAAAATTTAGAAATTACTGTAGTGAGAGCTGTGTGCTGAAGACATGAAATTTATTTGCTTTAGTATCTTTTGTAGTTCTGGGAATGCATTTGGAGTTCTGTTCCATGCCGAAATGGCTGAGAAGTCAATGGAAGTCTGTGGACTCCTAGCAATCTCCTGGGTGAGGGAGATGCTGGATCAAAATAAAGAAAAAATTGTGATTCCTTTCTTTGGGGAATGGGGCTCGGATCCTAGAAGGCACCACCTCTACCATTGTCAATCAAGTGCTCTTGGTATGGAAGACATGTACTGACCCTATGCTGGGTTGTGACTGAAGACTGAGCACATGACCTCCTGACTACTTGCCCGCCTCTCACCCATCTTTATGTTCATGGTCTTGTAGGGATCGGCGGAAATTCAGACCCACAAGACCATAAGAGAAACAATTGTACAGGTCAGAATCAATGTACTCTTTAACCTTTTTCGGTGTGCCTGGGCAATTTAAATCTTATTGCATGGCTACTTAAAGGAACCAACTTGTGTGTGGTCTGCACAGGAACTTTCAGGCATGTGGCTGCGCAACTTGGAGGGAATGTTGGTCAGGATCTGTATCTGGATTCCAGCTGAGGTTTTGGCTTTTTGATAGACTCATGCCAAAATTTCAATGAGAGTTTCCAGAACACCTGCAGATTTTCTGCTTTTAAAGTCTTGAAAATATGTGAGCCAGGCAATTATTGATGTAATTGGTTGAATCTGATAGCCTCTAATGACAATTAAAAACAGCAGCTTTTTCGCATGAAACAATCAAGCCCCAATTTTAACCCTTTTATGACAATCGAGAACAGGGTGGGCAGAAGTTAAAATAGGGGCAGAGTCCTCTCTATCCACCAACATTTTAGCTCCTTGGTTTCAAGAGGCATTCACCCCAGGTAGGCATGGATCTCATTAGTTTGCAAAAGTCAGGATCTTATGTTGCGATTTCTACCCTGGGTTGAGCATGTTGTGCTGAGTGCTAAACCCACCAGAGCTACCAGGCGGCACAGTGGCGCATTGGTTCGCACCGCAGCCTCCCAGCACTAGCGACACGGGTTCAGTTCTGGGTACTGCCTGTGTGGAGTTTGCAAGTTCTCCCTGTGACTGCGTGGGTTTCTGCCGGGTGCTCCAGTTTCCTCCCACAGCCAAAGACTTGCAGGTTGATAGGTATATTGGCCATTATAAATTGCCCCTAGTATAGGTAGGTGGTAGGAGAATTGTGGGGATGTGGTAGGAATATGAGATTAATGTAGGATTAGTATAAATGGGTGGTTGATGGTCGGCACAGACTCGGTGGGCCGAAGGGTCTGTTTCAGTGCTGTATCTCTCTATGACAAGCAGGAAGGGGACTAGAAGAGGTGCGAGAAAGTACATTTTTAGTTTTCTCGACTTGTTTCCTTTTGGGCCAGGAGGAGCATAAGTGATACAAAAGCAAAATACTGCAGATGCTGGAAATCTGAATCAAAAACAGAAAATTCTTGAAATACTCAAGAGGTCAGGAAGCATCTGTGGAGAGAAAAATAGAGTTAACATTTCACGTCTGTGTGACCTTTGATCAGAAATCTGACCTGAAACGTTAACTGACTGGAATTTAATAACGCTACCTCCCCTCTCCCCCACCTCCGGGAGCAGACTAGGAGGCAGGGGGCATAAAAAAGGGTGCAAGGTGGCTGGTGCTATGCCTGTTGCCTACCTGCCCCTGCTGCCATTTTACCTGTAGTGGGGGAGGTGGAAGTTGGCATGCCTGCCCTTAGGCTAATTCTTCCCACCACTGCTGGTTATTTACCAGCAGCACATGGGCACTTCAGCACCTGAGGAAGCTGCCTAGTAACACATGGTGGCCGATCTGTACCCATGGAGGGCCCCCCCAGCAGCACGGTCCACCCTCCTCTAGAACAACGACTGCCTCCCCCACTTTTGCCAGGGACTAGCCGATTGTCCCTGGTGAGGCCCGACTTCCTCTTACATTTTCTGAGGTCGTTGTCCATGATCCTCTTCTTGCTGGGTGCTGTCCCAGCATTCACTGCTCCCTGTGGCCCTGCTGGGACTGAAGAGCTGCCAACCTTTTATTCATTCATTCATGGGATGTGGGTGTCGCTGGCAAGGCCAGCATTTGTTGCCCATCCATAATTGCCCTTGAGAAAGTGGTGGTGGGCTGCCTTCTTGAACCGCTGCAGTCCATCTGGTGCGGGTACAACCACGCTGCTGTTCAGGAGGGACTTCCAGGATTCCTCTGGTTGACCTCTCTTGGAGGTGGGACTTCCTCCCTCAGAGGGGCAGAAGCCTGGACTGAAGCCAATTAAGAGCCTGAGCCACACAAAATATGCCTTCTTCACCACTTTATCTACCACCGTCAGGGACCTGTGGACATGCGCTCCAAGATATCTCACCTCTTCTGCCCCTCTCAATATTCTCTCTCTCTCTCTCCCTGCCTGCTGACTGACCACCTTTGCATACTCCGGCTACAACCAGAAATCCCTTGGAGGAAATCATCTGTATTGCTGTCTCCAAGAGACCCACCGAATCACTCATCTCGCTCCAAACCAGAAGCCTCAGGAAGACCAAATTCAGCTAAAAGTCAGCCAAATCACCAAACTCCACAGAGCGTATACCCCTTTTTTCTATGGACTTGAACTCGACCAATCTATCTTTCACCATTCTGTAGTGTGTGTGTGTGGGGTGTGTGTGTGTGTACCTCTACTGTGTATGGATGTGTGTGAAAGCTGGACCGTAGTTTTATTATTTTACTTCGGTTTAAGTATAATAAAGTTAACTTCTTTCTTTGTTAAACTCAAGAAAACCTGTACGATTGGTTCTTGCTATGATCAAACCAAGTAAATAATCAAACACCTACTGAATTAGCTAGTACATCCACTTTAAAAAATTAAACCTGTTCTGCTCAAACAAGGAGAGGGAAAAGAGCAAGGTCCTTCGATCCATCCTCACCTGACCGTAACAGTGGCCTGCTCAATGATCATCCTTGTGCTCAGATGGCATCGGTTGTAGTGTCTTTCAGCCTCTGTGGTGGGATAATGCACCAGAGTCATCATCCATCTCCTACAGGATAAGGCATATCCGCTAACAGCCATCCGCAGATTTCCAATTGTCCCATGAAGAGCTGCGGCACCTGTGATTGCTGGAGGATGAAGCCGTTACGGCAGTTTCCAGGATAGCATGCACACACCAGAATGAAGCACTTTCTGTGGTCACATGCCAGCTGAGCATTTTGGGAGTGGAATCCCTTTCTGTTGAGGAATCTCCCCAGCTGGTCATTTGGTGCCTTGATGGCCACATGGGTGCTATTGATGATCCCCGCAGCAGAGGGAATGTGGCAATTGAGGCAAATCCCACTGCCCTTTGAGCTTGAGTGCCGCTGTCCAGCTTGAATTCGATGTAACCTCCATGATGCAATGATGTGCTGCTGCCTGTGATATGCCACCAATGTCTGCTGCTGCTGCTGCTTGGAAAGACCCAGTTACAAAAAACTGCAGGTCCATTGTGACTTTTATAGTCATGGGAAGGCCATGGCGATTGTTCCTGCAAACACCTGGATGACCCTTGACGAAGGCACACAGGTCAGGAATCATTTGCATGAACAGGCGCAGCCCTCTGCTGCACTGATGCTCCGACATGTCCAGGTAGCTTCTCTTTGGCCGTAGACACTCTGCTTAGGATATCGTCTTCGTTGCATTCCTGTCCCTCGTTCCTGACCCCTGTTGCCCAGGGCTCTGCCTCTGCTTCTGCAGATGCTGTACCTCATTGCTAGTCAAATCTATTTTGGAGTAGCTTCCTGTTACATCCTTTCTTGCTCTATATTATGGGACTGACTGGATAGCTCATCATAGCCAGCATGGACTTGGTGGGATGAATGGCCTCCTTCTGTGTCACAAATGACTCTATTGGAATGTGCAGCCTTCCTGACCCTTCCCTGTCATGAACCCGTGAGGCCCGTAAGTAAAGGGTCCCGTCCACCCACGCTTCCCCACCCCCAAAGCCGCCCCTCAAAAATGTCCTTGTCAAGAGTGAGGAGATATGACAGATAATTCTCCTGACTGTACAACTGATTGCCTGTGAATGAGGGCCTTTTCTGAGCCTTCCATCTGTGGAGCCTATTGCTGCTGACCGGCCGTTCTGAGGGCTTCCCACGTTGTGTGCCTCCTGTCGTGGTTCAGGCCCTGTATCTCACAGGAACTTCAAAACTTGCCCTTAATGAGCTGACAACAAGCTCATTAAGTGGCTTAACTGGCCCTTTAGCGATCTCGTTCGGGTTGGCTCTTTTGGTTCTTTGCAGAGCCTTTTAAAATTTGAGTGTGTCAGTTTTGTGTTGGGAAACTGGCAAGCCAACCTGAGGGGCAGGTTTAATGACTGCCTGCCTCCATTCCCGCTCTTGCATTGAAATAAAAATCCCGCCTCATATATCAGATTTTCAGGAGCTAGGGAGGAAGTTAAAAAGTAGGACTTCGAAGGTATTGATCTCTGGATTATTCCCCATGCTATGCATGAGCAAGAGTAGAAATAGGAAGATAGGGTGGATCAATGTGTGGTTTGAGGCATGGTACATGGCTTGGCCATGTGAGCCGCATGGAAGATGGCAGGATCCCCAAAGACACATTGTACAGCGAGCTCGCCACTGGTATCAGACCCACCGGCCGTCCATGTCTCCGCTTTAAAGACATCTGAAAACGCGACATGAAATCCTGTGACATTGATCACAAGTCATGGGAGTCAGTTGCCAGCGTTCGCCAGAGCTGGCGGGCAGCCATAAAGACAGGGCTGAAGTGTGGCGAGTTGAAGAGACTTAGTAGTTGGCAGGAAAAAAGACAGAGGCGAAAGGGGAGAGCCAACTGTGTAACAGCCCCGACAAACAAATTTTTCTGCAGCACCTGTGGAAGAGCCTGTCACTCTAGAATCGGCCTTTATAGCCACTCCAGGCGCTGCTCCACAAACCACTGACCACCTCCAGGCGCTTATCCATTGTCTCTCGAGATAAGGAGGCCAAAGAACAGAAGAAGAACAGGAGGGAATCTGTTGGAGTTCTTTGAGGATATTGTTAACAGAATTGATAAAAGGGAGTGGTACAGTTGGATTTTCAGAAGGCTTTTGATAAAGTCCCCCAGAGGAGCAGAGGAGGTTGGTTAGCAAAATTAAAACACATGGGATAGGAAGGAATATACTGGCGTGGATTAAGGATAGGTTAACAGGCAGAAGACAGAGAGTAGGAATAAACGGGTCATTCTCACGTTGGCAGACTGTAACTAGTGGGGTACCACAGGGATCAGTGCTTGGGCCCCTGCTGTTCACAATATATATCAATGATTTGTATGTGGGGACCAAATGTAATATTTCCGAGTTCACGGATGACTAGGTAGGAATGTGTGTTGTGAAGAAGATGTAAAGCTGCTTCAAGGGGATTTGGACAGACTTAGTGAGTGGGCAAGAACATGGCAGGTGGAATATAATGTGGAAAAATGTGAGGTTATCCACTTTGGTGGGAGGAATAGAGGTGCAGAGTATTTCTTAAATGGTAAGAGATTAGAAAGTGTAGATATACAAAGGGACCTGGGTGTCCTTGTCAATAAGTCATTGAAAGCTTATATGCAGATGCAGCAAGCAATTAAGAAGGCTAATGGTACACAAACAAGAAATGCTTGAAATACTCAACAGGTCTGGCAGCATCTGTGGAGAGAGAAGCAGAGTTAATGTTTCAGGTCAGTGACCCTTCCTCAGAATGGTATGTTAGCCTTTATCGCAAGAGGATTTGAGTACAAGAGTAGTGAACTCTTGCTTCAATTGTGTTGGTTAGACCGCGTCTGGAGCACTGTGTGCAGTTTTGGTCTCCTTACCTGAGGGAGGATATTATTGCCAGAGAGGGAGTGCAACGACAATTCACCAGACTTGTTCCAGGGATGTTGGGACTGTCCTATGAAGAGAGATTGGGGAAACTGGGCCTGTGTTCTCTAGAGTTTCAAAGAATGAGAGGTGATCTCATTGAAACCTACAAAATACTTAAAGGGATAGACAGATCAGATGTTTCCCCTGGTTGGGGAGTCTAGAACCAAGAAACACGATTTCAAAATAAGGGCAAAGCCATTTAGGACAGAGATGAGGAGAAATTTCTTTACTTAGAGGGTTGTGAATCTTTGGAATTCTCTACCCCAGAGGGCTGTGAAAGCTCTTGGTGGTGCTGCTGGTACAGAGAGCTGCCGGCCCGCTGATTGGCCAGCAGCTCCATTATGTGGGACTTCCTGCCTCATTGAGGTGGAAGTCCTGCCTCAGACCAATTAAAGGCCTGGGGACCGTAAAATGTGGTCCAGATCCCCAGGTCATGAGGAGGCGGGTTCGCCACCGACTTTTCTGTCAGTGGATGGCTCCTGTCTGCCAAGGGTAAAATCCAGCCTACTATTCAGTGCTTGATTTCAAATGTATGAATTTGACCTGACATTGATAACTAAACTGCATTAGAAATGTAGCATTACAGCATTGCTGCCATAGTAATGGAGAGGCCTGAACCATTAGGTAGCCCTGAGTACTGTTTCATGTACAAAAATCATTCCATGATAAACTATCTGTCTGGAATTAAAACTGCAATAATTGATGGATATTCAATTTTTATTTAACTACAAAAGTCCTAATTGAAAAAGGTAACTTTTTATTATACATTCACACAAATGTAAAAGTCAAAGAATCTGGCTCGTTTAAACCTTGTTTTTCTATCAGTACCATCCTGTAATGAAGTCTTCTCAGTGAATGTTAATTTCAGGAAGATTCAGCTTGTGTAGATGTGTTATATATTTATATCGAGCTTTCAACAGATATAAAGTTCCAAGGTGTCTCCCAAGGCGTATGGGAAAAATAGAAACCGAGGCAAAGGAGATTTGGAGGGGTTACCAAAAATGGTTAAAGAGGTGGGTTTTAATAAAGGAAAGGGATTTGTAGAGGGAATTCCAGAGAGTGTGATCTAGATGGCTAAAGGCACAGCCATGAATAGTGAGGTGAAGGAAGGGTGGGCGGCATGATAAAGAGGCCAGAGTTAGAGAAACCAAGAGTATAGGAAAGGACAGGTTGTTGGACTGGGCCTGAAGATGATAGCTTTCGTCTTCTGAATGTTTAGCAGGAAAAAGATCCGACTCATGCAAGATTGGAGATTGGATGAACAGTCCAATAGCACAGAGGCAGTGGGAGGATCAAGAGGTAGAGCTGGGTGCTATCAGCATGCACATGGAAGCTGACACCATGGGCTGAATTTTTGGGGCCCTCTGAACTCGGGAATGGGGGGTGGGGGGGGGGGGTGGGGAAGTGCGAAAATACCAGCACTAGGTGATGTGTCAATTTCAAGGTGCCGATCCCGGCGTTGGCAATACTCAACAGGGTGGGGAGGGTGGACAGGAATCCCACTCCCCTCCCAATTGAGACCAATTATACTTGTTAGAAAGCTTGATTAGAGCTTGACTTGGGCTAAAGTTCTAATTTATAAAGGGGCGCACTGTTTACCCATGCCTTCAGAAAGTGACCAGCTGAAGGTAGGCAGGTAAAGAGTGTGGAGCCAGTCATGGCTGCCCCAGGTCATCATCCCAGGGAAAAGGGGAACTGGACAGTAGGTAGGTGGGTGCCCTTGGTGCTGCACAGGTGGCAGGGAGAGTGGGCTTTGAATGGAGTCAGCCCCTCTTTGGCATTGCGGGAGCAGAAGAGCAGGGGAGCAAGGCTGCCAAGAATAATTGGGTGGCCACCTGCCCAGAAGGAAGGCTCCAGCTGGCAATGAGGGCATGACTTTCAGAATTTGGGCATAGTGGTGATGAGGGGCAACAGCCTCTGCAGGAATGGCAGAACTCCAAAGATCAGGAGGGCATGGGAGAGAAAAGAAGCGCAAGAAGGCAATGGAAGCCAAACCCTCAACACTGGATTGACTGCCGAAGATGGAGCCAACTGGAGATGTCTAAGACCCAGAGTTGCAGGAGACTGACTGTCCAGGCAGATGGTCATTTGTGGCGGTCTACTGCATTCTCCATAACATAGCCCTCCAGGCAGGTGTGGACCATGATGATGGTGAGGCCCTGGAAGGAGACATCTCATTAGGAGAGGAGCAGAAGGTAAGAGATGAGGAAGAATTGGAGGCAGAGGGAGATAACACTGAACAGAGAGGTGCCCCTGCTGCATGCTGAGATGTCCTCCTCCTGCCACCCTCCAGGAAGAGGACATCCCTCTCTCCTTCATGGCCTCCAACATTCAATCCAGGTTGGTATCGATGAAGCAAGGGACTGCCCTGCCCTAGGTGCCAGGTCTCCGGCTCCCTTGTGACATCTCGCTTCCCTCTGATGCCGTGGAAGGCTTTGGCATAAACCGCAGATGTCTCCCTCAGGACAACCAACAGCCTGAGTGATGGCTACCATGAGGTGTCAAAATGAGTCCCACATTTTATCTGACCCACTTCTGTTCCCACCCCCCCATCGGCTGTAAGTAGACATGGAACCCGTCTCCATATCAATTAAGTGCTCACCCCTGTGATAATCTGAATTTTATTCAGTTTCCCCCCAGAGGCTTGTTTCTAACCCGAAAACAGACCAGTCTCCTGTTTCCTGCCTCCATGGCCAAAATTCATATTTGTGGTTTTGGATGATGTCACCAAGAGTCAAAGGCCGGGATTGTACCCTTGGCGGACAGGAGCCGTCCACCGATTGAAAAGTCAGTGGCGAACCTGCTTGCGCCTGGCCTGGGGATCCGACCCGTATTTTGTGGGTCCCCGGCCTTTAATTGTTCTGAGGTGGGACTTCCACCCACTTGAGGTAGGTTTTTTTTATTCGTTCCAGCAGCGCCACCGGGAGCAGTGGCCACTGCTGGGACTGCAGCCCAGCCTACAGAAAAAGATGTTGGGGAGCCTTGGAACTAAGGTAAGTTTTTGTTGCTTCGCCGGGGCTGATCAGTCATGCCCTGGCGAGGCAAGGGTGGTCGATTTGAGGGACGGGGGGGTGGGGGGGTGCATGTTGGGGGTGTTTGGGGTAGTGGGGGTGGCCCTCCATCGGGCACAGGGTGCCTGATCATGAGGGCTCCACCCCCCCCACCCAAGCTGTCAGAGAGCCACCTGCTTTTGTCAGGCAGCTTTTCCCGGGCATGAGATGCATGCCTGCCAAGGGTAAGATCCCCATGGAGGCGGGAGGAGTGGCCACTTAAGGGCCTTGATTGGCCTGGGGCGGGTGGGCTGTTTTTTGCCACCGCCGGCCTGCATACAGTGACAGCGGAAGCGGGAGTGGGATGGGAAGAGCCCCCGGAGCCTCCTGCTCCAATTTACGCCCCCCCACCACCCCGCCACCTTCCTGCTCTTTGGCAGGGGGGTGGGGGTGGGTGTGTGTGGTGCAGAATTCAGCCCAAAAGATGATGATTTTTGATCTACTGCTGAGCCCAAGAGGGCAGTGCTTATGCTTTGAGTGAAATGGGAAGGCGGTCGATTTAAAAATAGTCCCCAACAGCTAAACAGCTTTATTGGATAGATATGTCTTCGGGAGAGAAGGCAGAGCAGTTGGGATTACTGTTCTTAAGGAGGCAATAACAGAAGCCACAATAGATCTGAGTGAGAATGTTGAGACTGAGTTCACTAAATCACAGAGCCAGAATGTAGGAGAGGCCAATGGCATAGGTGTGTACACTATATGGTACTGAAATGCCTGTCCGCCATCTACAAGGCACAAGTCAGGAGTGTGATGGAATGCTGTCCACTTGCCTGGATGCCTGGAGCTCCAACAACATTCAAGAAGCTTGACACCATCCTGGACAAAGCAGCCCGCTTGATTGACACCCCATACACAAACATTCACTCCCTCCGCCACTGACGCACAGTGACAGCAGTGTGTACCATCTACAAGATGCACTGCAGCAATGCACCCAGGCTCCTTAGACAGCACCTTCCAAACCCACGACCTCTATCACCTGGAAGTACAAGGGCAGCAGATGCATGGGAACACCACCACCTGCAAGTTCCCCTCACAGCCACACACCATTCTGACTTGGAACTGTATCCTTCAGTGTCGTTAGGTCAAAATCCTGGAACTCCCTTCCTAACAGCACTGTGTGTGTACCTACCCCACATGGACTGCAGCGGTTCAAGGAGGCAGCTCACCACCACCTTCTCAAGGGCAATTGGGGACGGGCAATGAATGCTGGCCTAGCCAGCGACGCCCACATCCCATGAACAAATAAAAAAATTCCACTGTGATAGTACTATATTTTCATAAGTATTGATGTTAAGAAGATTTGTTTAATAGATATATTTTTCCAATGTGTATGTATAGGTTGGAAAAAATAAATTTGGTGACATCTGTGGGACACCATAGTTTTAAATAGAAGCATTAATAAATCCAATATTGGTACAGCAATAAACCTTGCAGGTACTGAGTTACTCCTCCCTTTCACTTTGCAGTGAAAGGGGAGGAGAGTGGTTCCTGCAATCATTCCTGGCAACAGTGTTAAAACAATGGTTACTTTCAATGTTAAGGTGCCACAAAGCTTGGATAAGGAGGTCCTGGACTCCTGCATCTGGAGGGGACCCTTTCCTCCAACAATCTCAAATCCCCACCATGTGAGCCTTTGTGGGATTGCTTAGCCATCTTCTCTGGACTGATGCCAAGAGAGTTTTGATTGAGCTACAAGCATCTCAAGATTTTGGCTTGAGTTTGAAAAATATTATATAGTATATAAATTTGTATATATTACATTCATGTGCTCTGTTAGAAAATTGAAGGACACATTGTTTGGAAGTAATCAAGTTTAATAGTCCTATTTTCTTTTTATTTTTATAGAATGAGAAGTTGCAAAATCCATTACGATGGCTCAAGAAAAAAACTGAAAGCTGTGAGAATGCAATGCATGTTCTAGATCCTGCAAAATCAACTAGAATGTAAGATACTGGATTTGGGGGAAATTAGCTTTTTGATGAAGCTACTGGATTCTTACAAATCAAGTGAATAAAGCAATCTGATTCCAGAAAGTCAATGGCTTTTATTTCTATGTTCATTGTTACGTAAACAAGTTCTGTTTAGCCTGTCCCATTACCAAAGCATTTGTATTCTTAATCTACATATATTGGAACATGACACGTTTTGTGTAAAATGGTAGTAATACCAAGCAGTGCAGGAAGTTAGTTGTGATGTGAGAACAGACGTTCCATGGAGGCATTTGTTTTACCTTTGAATCCCACCTGCCCCATTTATAGTACAAGACTGAATGGCTAAAACTCTTAAGCTTCATTATCAGATGATGAAAAAATTCTGTCATTTGTAATTGCCATTGGCAAAGTCATCAGGCAAAGGGGTAAAATTTGCAGTTTTGAAAAAGAATAGCAGTATAGAGCACAGAAGGAGGAAATTCAACCCATTGACCTAGAAAGGGACCCGGGTTCGATTCTGGGTACTGCCTGTGCGGAGTTTGCAAGTTCTCCCTGTGTCTGCGTGGGTTTTCGCCAGGTGCTCCGGTTTCCTCCCACATCCAAAGACTTGCAGGTGATAGGTAAATTGGCCGTTGTAAATTGCCCCTAGTGTAGGAAGGTGATAGGGAATATGGGATTACTGTCGGGTTAGTATAAATGGGTGGTTGTTGGTCGGCACAGACTCGGTGGGCCGAAGGGCCTGTTTCAGTGCTGTATCTCTAAATAAATTTTAAAAAATAAATCAGATCAGGCCCAAATTATTACTGATGTGGTCAGCGTATAATGTCTGTGCTACCTGCTGATTAGATTGACTTGTGTATGCAGCGAGTGCTTCCCATGCTATTCATTGGCTGCATGCTTATTGGGAGGGACAATAGCGGGAGGCTTGGACGCTTTTTATTATTAAGTATTATTTACATGGAGAGACTGCAGAATTCTGCGGTACAAGGGATCTGAGTGTCCTTGTACATGAATGACAAAAAGTTAGCATGCAGGTACAGCACGTAATTAGGAAGGCAAATGGAATATTGGCATTTATTTCAAGGGGGATAGAGTATAAAAGTCGGCAAGTCTTGCTACAACTGTACAGGGCATTGGTGAGACTGTACCTAGAGTACTGTGTACAGTTTTTGTCTCCTTACTTAAGGAGGGATATACTTGCATTGGAAGCAGTTCAGAGAAGGTTCACTAGGTTGATTCCTTGGATGAAGGGGTTGTCTAATGAGGAAAGGTTGAGCAGGTTGTCCCTATACTCATTGGCGTTTAGCAGAATGAGAGGTGATCTTATTGAACCATATAAGATTCTGAGGGAGCTTGACAGGGTAGTTGCTGAGAGGATGTTTCCCTTTATGGGGGAATCTAGAACTAGGGGGCACAGTTTCAAAATAAGGGGTCTCCCATTTAAGACGGAGATGAGAAGTAATTTCTTCTCTCATAGGGTTGTTAATCTTTGGAAGTCTCTTCCCCAGCGAGCAGTGGAGGCTGGGTCATTGAATATATTCAAGGCTGAGTTAGACAAGTTTTTGATCTACAAGGGAGTCAATGGTTATGAGGGCCAGCAGTAAAGCAGTGTTAAGGCCACTATTAGATCAGCTATGATATTATTAAATGGCGGAGCAGGCTCAAGGGGCTGATTGACCTACTCCTGCTCCTATTCCTTATGTTCTTATTTAGAGGCAGCCAGCAACTTTAAAGGGAGGTTCATTCTGACTGCAAAAGCTGTGCTACAAGTTTTGGAAGAAATGGCTGAAGGAAGGAGTGAGCAATCACCAAGGTTTTCTGATGCTCCAATGAAGGCCTTGGTAGTCAGTGGAGAGGAGGATGGAAATCTTTAGTTCCATGGGGCAGGACGCCCTCCAGGCATCTACTGAGGAGTGAGTGGGAAGAGATCGCTGAGGATTTTAATGCTAGGAGCATTATCCCAAGAACAAGGCTGCAATGCAGGAAAAAAATTAAATGATTTCATTAAAGTTGTTCAGGTAAGAAAACTGCTAAAATGCTGAATCATGCTAAATGCCAACTGTACCATTCAATACTCTGCTGTCCTTCAATCCCTTCACCGCACCTTCACTAATGCACTCAACAGCAAATGTCACTTAGCTCGAACTCACATCTTACACTCTGGCTGTCAGTTATTCTACCATGACAAATAAATTCTCCAAGTACCGCATAACACTCTCACTCACTCCTTTTTCTTCCTGCAGGAGAAGGTTGCACACAGCAGCTGGCAACAGACTGCTACTGGAGCAGGAAGCATTGGTCTGCTTACCTTCTCCCTCTCCGCCTACAAGAGAGCCTCCTAGCTATAATGGAAAGGGGCAAATTGGAGGCTGTGGTCACTGTTGGAGATGCCAAGCAAGTTTCTTTATACCTAATCCATGTTCTTTTCATTAATTTCAACTGCCGATAATGTCGACATTCTACAGCCAGTGGAGGAAGGTGAGTGCGCTTCTAGAAGATGCATGATCACTTGATCTGAGTCTTGCAAGTACTTACTCAGTTATTGACACCACAGGGTCTTTAGAGTTCAGATTAGAGGAGGTGTTTGCATGTGGTGACTCACCAGGCACAAGTGTGCAGGAATAAAAACAAGAAATGCTGGAATCACTCAGCAGGTCTGGCAGCATCTGTGGAAAGAGAAGCAGAGTTAACGTTTCGGGTCAGTGACCCTTCTTCGGAACTCACTGACCCGAAACGTTAAATCTGCTTCTCTTTCCACAGATGCTGCCAGACCTGCTGAGTGATTCCAGCATTTCTTGTTTTTATTTCAGATTTCCAGCATCCGCAGTATTTTGCTTTTATACAAGTGTGCAGGAGCTAGGGCAGGGGGAAAGGCTGTCTCAGGGGCCAGCTCATCCGAGGGTTAGGCTGTGTGCCGATGCTGCTGCAGAGCACACAGATGCTGACTTTAATGGTCCAGGATACCAAAAAGGCTTGTGAACATACTGGGCAGCCTGCCATAGAGCTTTCGCACAATGTTGTGGAGCATGGAGGAGTTCATCTCCAACTCGTTTCAAGCCTTTGTGCAGGACTACTGAGATGCTGAGAGGATGTTTCCCCTCGTGGGACAATCTAGAACTAGGGAGCATAGTTTCAAATTAAGGGGTTCTCCCATTTAAGACGGTGACGAGGAGGAATTTCTTCTCTCAAAGGGTTGTTAGTGTTTGGAATTCTCTTCCCTAGCAAGCAGTGGAGGTTGAGTCAGTGAATATATTCAAGGCTGAGTTATACAGATTTGTATATAAGCAAAATACTGCAGATGCTGGAAGTCTGAAATAAAAACAAAGTGCTGGAAATACTCAGCAGGTCAGGCAGCATCGGTGGAGGGAGAAGCAGAGTTAAAGTTTCAGGTCTGTACCTTTCATCAGAACTGGTTCATCCACTGGCCCAGGACTGCAGCCGTGGCTCAATGGGAGAGCTTGCTTCCCAGTCAAACCCTGCCAGTGGCGTTGCTGGTGCCACTGGAGCAACTGGTCCAGATTGCTATAGCCCACTGGGGATGCTGCAGTCTGTGGCCGAGTCGACAGGCCCAGAGCTGCTGAAAATTGGCTCCAATACCATCTGAAGTGTCCTCCAATGGAAAATCAGTAGCCTTCTGATACCATTCAACTATTAGTCAACCACCTTCCTTCTATTGTTCACAACAACATGCTTCGAGTAAGCACGAGACACTTGAAAGTGCAGTATATGGAACAGACTATATTCATATACTGCACAGATGATCTGCCTAACCATATATAGAGAGTTGCTTTTCAGTTTCTTTCTTTTGAACCTTTAAAATAAACTGAAAACTAGCTGTTTTTAAAACCTTCTTTTGTCTGCATCCAAGGTACATTTCACAGATAAGTACCTGTTTCTGAATCCTTTGAGAACAGTCTATTTACCTAGTACATAGTCTTTGTTTACTTCAAAGAGATACTTCTCTCAAACAAAACTTCCTAACTTAATTGTTCTCAATCCTTTCATAAAATAGGTTTATTCATCATTACCTTTCTATACTATAGATAATGGGTCCCTATGTCTATGTACACTAACTACTAAAGTTATACTTAAATCACTCATGCTTGATGTCTTCCTAGTCATTTATTACCTTGTGCCTGAATAAGCATTTTTCATGGATATTATCAGACATCAAAAGCAGAAGACAAGCCATGTTTTCTTCTCATGACATTTCAAAGCCATCTTTTTTATCTTGCAAAGTCTGTTGCTCCAAATACAAAGAAATTTGATTAACCATAACTCTCCAAGATGTCCACCAAACATCACTCCAGGATGTCCAACATATCCAATACTTTTTTATTTCTTGTAATGAATGCTGATATAATGAGATTGACTCCATCTTCTTCTTCTTTGGCCTCCTTGTCTCAAGAGACAATGGGTAAGCGCCTGGAGGTGGTCAGTGGTTTGTGAAGCAACGCCTGGAGTGGCTATAAAGGCCAATTCTAGAGTGACAGACTCTTCCACAGGTGCCGCAGATAAAATTGGTTGTCGGGGCTGTTACACAGTTGGCTCTCCCCTTGCGCTTCTGTCTTTTTTCCTGCCAACTACTAAGTCGCTTCGACTCGCCACTCTTTATCCCCGCCTTTATGGCTGTCCGCCAGCTCTGGCGATCACTGATAACTGACTCCCACGACTTGTGGTCAACGTCACAGGACTTCATGTTGCGTTTGCAGATGTCTTTAAAGCAGAGACATGGACGGCCGGTGGGTCTGATACCAGTGACGGGCTTGCTGTACAATGAGTCCTTGGGGATCCTGCCATCTTCCATGCGGCTCACATGGACAAGCCATCTCAAGTGCCGCTGGCTCAGTAGGGTGTATATGCTGGGGATGTTGGCCGCTTCGAGGACTTCTGCGTTGGAGATACGGTCCTGCCACCTGATGCCAAGGATTCTCCGGAGGCAGCGAAGATGGAGTGAATTGAGATGTCGTTCTTGGCTGACATACGTTGTCCAGGCCTCGCTGCCGTAGAACAAGGTACTGAGGACACAGGCTTTATACACTTGGACTTTTGTGTTCCATGTCAGTGCGACATTTTCACACACTCTCTTGGCCAGTCTGGACATAGCAGCGGACGCCTTTTCCTTGCGCTTGTTGATTTCTGTATCGAGGGACAGGTTACTGGTGATAGTTGAGCCTAGGTAGGTGAACTCTTGAACCACTTCCAGAGCGTGGTCACCGATATTGATGGATGGAGCATTTCTGACGTCCTGTCCCATGATGTTCGTTTTCTTGAGGCTGATGGTTAGGCCAAATTCGGTGCAGGCAGCCGCAATCCTGTCAATGAGTCTCTGCAGACACTCTTCTGTGTGAGATGTTAATGCAGCATCGTCAGCAAAGAGGAGTTCCCTGATGAGGACTTTCTGTACTTTGGTCTTCGCTCTTAGACGGGCAAGGTTGAACAACTTGCCATTTGATCTTGCGTGGAGGAAAATTCCTTCTTCTGAAGACTTGAACGCATGTGAGAGCAGCAGTGAGAAGAAGATCCCAAACAGTGTGGGTGCGAGAACACAGCCCTGTTTCACGCCACTCAGGATAGGAAAGGGGTCTAATGAGGCACCGCTATGCTGAATTGTGCCTTTCATATTGTCGTGGAATGAGGTGATAATACTTTGGTTGACTGCATATACGGTATAATTCTAATCTATAGGTGCTGAAACATATTCTAAACTGTCATTCACCATTCAATGATTTCCATTGGTAGATGACCCCTTTCCAATGTCAGAATTATGTTGATTCATATACACTGTCAGTCTTGTAATGTCGGAGTTTTCAAACTAGTTAAGTGAAAAGAAAACCTGTTTCCTTCACTACCGCTGAGTCTTAGGGCTGGATTTTGTAGTCCTGCCGCCCAGAGCGACAGTGGGTGTGGAACATGGTGGCCATCCCCCACACGGGACCCGCGCCACTGCCATTACCTATTGATGGTAGCTGCTCTTCCCCAATTACGTGGTGGGGTGGCCTTGGCAATGCTGTTCACGGCGTCACCTGTTGAAGGAGTCGGTGCTGCTGATATTTTTAAAAGGCTGCCAGCCCTGCAAACAGCACAACATAATGCAGAGTTGACCCCTAAACTACTCCCCCCACCCCCTCTCCCCGCCGCCATACCCATCAGAGTGCAGAGTTCATCCCTTCCCCACCTCGGTGACACCAGCTTTCCCTGGACAGGAAAGTGAAGGTACATGAATGTCGCACATCGCGCTGAAGATTGGGAACTGAAGGTAAGATCACTGCAGTTTACATTTTCATTCATGCAAATATGTAATTTACATATACTAACTCGGGTCCCATCACAGAGCGACGGAGGGGCCACCATGGAGCTTCCCTGCCGCCAGGAAGATCAGGCCTGGTAATCCTGCCATCAGACTCTGTGGCAGCCGCTGCCGCTCCAAGTCTCCACACCCTGCCCCCTGCTTCTGCCACGAAGCCTGCGTCGGACTGGGAACAAAATCCAGCCCTTAATTTCCAATAGCCCTTGGTGAACCCTCAAGGGCTTATCGAAGGTTTTACTCTTAATAGCATCACATAATTATCTCGATTCATTTGTTTGTGTTGGAATTCAGGGATGTTAGAGTACTTTAACCTCTTCACTCTGAAGTCATGATTCAAAGTGTTCTCATTATTGGTGACAATGGTTATATTTTATTCAGTATAAGTAAGACTTGACACATGCTAACATCTGAGCAGTAGTATCAAAGTGCAACAGCATTCCCATTACACCCTGGGTAGAAGCGCAATCTCCGTCGTCATGTCCCAGGTACCATCGCATCAGTCAATGTGACACATAATAACTCTATAATCTCTGTGCTCAAAGCATCCTTTCTTATAGATCTGATGAAGGGTCACTGACCTGAAATGTTAATTCTGCTTCTCTCTCCACACATGCTGCCAGACCAGCTGAGTATTTCCAGCATTTCTTGTTTTTATTTCAGATTTCCAGCATCTGCAATATTTTGCTTTTATTATCCTTTCTTATACTCTTGTTACACAGCAAAGCCCACGGGGACCTATTTAACCCAATCATATCTCACTATTATTTGAACTGATCAATTACAAAAGATGTCTTGTTCCCATCTGCCCAGCCAAGCCAACGTCAGCATCTCAGTAATTCTGACTTCAAGTTTCCCATGCTCAGACTCGAATCAGTTCGTAAACATTTCAATGCTAGTGCCTGGCCAAAGCAAGGAAGATATGGTGGCCTTGGCACATAGTTACTTTGTCTCAGCTCTACCTCCATCTGGGCCTCTGGGATTATACTAATTCTCGTGCAGCAGGCTGCTTGAAATCTGCTAGATTTCTGTGGAAATTTACTTTTTGACTATTTGGTTCCTTTCAAAACCTTTGGGGCAAATAAAACAATTGGTCAATGAAGGTCCAATCCACAGTTTAACATCAAGTCACCTCTCAGCCACTTTTACCCAGGGTATATTTCAAGCCGGGTTAAAAATATCATTCAGTATAAGCATTATCATATCATAGCAAGTGAAAGCTCTAATTTACAATCAGTCGTAGTATTTCAGTTAGCTCTCATTAATTAGTAACAAGACCCGATGTAGGGATTCTTACAGTACACACCTTTCTATGGGAGGACCTTTCACTCAATTTCAATCCATTATTTCCAGTTCTGTTTTGGCCCCACCTGGTGAACCTACTCGATCTTTTCTTCTTGATGTGTGTAGCCATTAATATTGATTAAAATATAAGTGACTGCACAAAGGGGCATATTTTTTTACACGAGAGATACTGGTCCCTGTGAAGCACTCATTATCCCTACCTTTAGCCAAGATACTGGTCCTCCCTTCTTTTTCACAGTACTCCAATGAGGTAATATCTGATTTTGGTTCCAAAGCACAGATAGCCCTGCTCTTTCTCATGTTTTTCCGAATGGCTAACATCAGCTTTCGCTGGTGATCATACTATAAAAGTTCATTCTCTCTCTGTCTGTCTGTCTCTCTCCCCTATTTTGTCTCTACTGCATTCTGAAAGTCATTTAAAAAGACAAAGGGCTGTGAAGTCACATACAGTGCAATTAAAGAAGTGTTACCTCTCGCAATAGCATTGTAGAATCATAGAACTTTTACGGCACAGAAAGAGGCCACTTGGGACATCGTGTCTGTGCCAGCCGAGAAACAAACCACCCAGTCTAATCCCACCTTCCAGCATTTGGTCTGTAGCCCTGCAGGTTACGGCACTTGAGATGCATATCCAGACACTGTTTAAATGAGTTGAGGGTTTCTGCCTCCACTACCCTTTCAGGCAGTGAGTTCCAGACCCCCACCACCCTCTAGGTGAAAGAATTTTTCCTCATCTCCCTTCTACCAATCACTTTAAATCTATGCCCCCTAGTCACTGACCTCTCTGCTAAGGTAAATAGGCCCTTCACCTCCACTCTATCCAGGCCCCGCACAATTTTGTACATTCCAATCAGATAGAGAGTCATAGAGAGATACAGCACTGAAACAGGTCCTTCGGCCCACCGAGTCTGTGCCAACCAACAACCACCCATTTATACTAATCCTACATTAATCCCATATTCCCAACCACATCCCCACCACCTACCTAGACTAGGGGCAATTTACAATGGCCAATTTACCTATCAACCTGCAAGTCTTTGGCTGTGGGAGGAAACCGGAACACCCGGCGGAAACCCACACAGTTACAGGGAGAACTTGTAAACTCCGCACAGGCAGTACCCAGAACCGAAACCAGGTCGCTGGAGCTGTGAGGCTGTGGTGCTAACCACCGCTCCACTGTGCGGCCCAAAGATCTCCCCTCAGCCTTCTCTGTTCCAAGGAGAACAACCCCAGCCTATCCAATCTTTCCTCATAGCTGCATTTTCCAGTCCTGGCAACATCCTCGTAAATCTCCACTGTAGCCTGTCTAGTGCAATTATATCCTTTCTGTAATGAGGTGACCAGAATTGCACACAATACTCAAGTTGTGGCCTAACCAATGATTTATACAGTTCCAGCATAACCTCCCTGCTCTTATATTCTATACCTCAGCTAATAAAGGAAAGAATTCCATATGCCTTCTTAACCACCTTAATGACCTGTCCTGCTATCTTCAGGGATCTGTTGACATTCACTCCAAGGTCCCTCACTTCCTCTACACTTCTCAGTATTCTCCCATTAACTGCATATTCCTTTGCCTTGTTTGACCTTCCCAAATACACTTCTCCAGTTTGAATTCCATTTGCCACTTTTCTGCCCATCTGATCAGTCCATCGATATCTTCCTGCAGCCTAAAACTATCCTCCTCACTATCTACCACACGGCCAATCTTTGTGTCGTCTGCAAACTTCTTGATCATGCCCTCTACATTTACGTCCAAATTGTTAATATATACCACAAAAAGCACGGGATCCAGAACTGAGCGCTGCGGAACGCCACTGGAAACAGCTTTCCAGTCGCAAAAACACCCGTCACCAATTACCGTTTGTTTCTGCCAATTTTATATCCACCTTGCTTCATTTCCCTGCATCCCATGTGCTTTTATTTTTTTAACCAGTCTGTCATGTGGGACCTTGTCAAAATCCTTGCTAAAATCCGTGTAGACCAGATCAACTGCATTGCCCTTATCAATCTTCCTTGTTACTACTTCTAAAAATTCGATCAAGTTGGTCAGACAAGATCTTCCCTTAACAAATCCATGCTGACTATCCTTGATTAATCTGTGTCCTTCTAAGTTTATTCTGTCTCTCAGAGTTGATTCCAATAATTTGCCCACTACTGAGGTTAGACTGACTGACCTGTAATTATCTGGTCTATCCCTTGCTCCCTTTTTTAACAGAAGTACAACGTTAGCAGTCCTCCAATCCTCCAGCACTACACCTGTATCCAGTGAGGACTGGAAAATGATGGTCAGACCTTCCACTGTTTCCTCTCCTGCTTCTTTTAACTGCCTGGTGTACATTTCATCCGGCCCTGGTGATTTATCAACTTTCAAGGATGCTAATCCCATTAATACTTCCTCCCTCCCGATGTTTATCACATCCAATACTTCACACCCCTCTTCCTTAACTGCAATATCTGCATTGTCCCCCTCTTTTTGTGAAGACAGACACAAAGTATTCATTAAGAACAATACCAACATCTTCCGCCCCTACACATAGGTTACCTTTTGGGTCTTTAATGGGCCCTACTCTTTCCTTAGTTATCCTCTTATTCTTAATGTATTGCTAAAACATCTTTGGGTTCACCTTGATTTTGCTTGTCAATATTCTTTTGTTCCCTCTCTTTGCGTTCCTAATTTCCTTTTTGATTTCACCGCTCCACTTTCGATACTCCTCTAAGGCTTTCTGTAGTATTGAGTTCTCTATGTCGGGCGTAAGCTTCCTTTTCTGCCTTATCTTACCCTGTAAGCTCCTTGACATCCATGACACTCTAGATTTGGCCCTCCTCCCCTTTTTCTTTGTGGGAACATGTTTACTCTGAACCCCTTGAATCTCCCCTTTGAATGCCTCCCACTGCTCTGGCACTGATTCACCTTCAAGTAGCTGTTTACAGTCCTTGTTCGCTAAATCACTCCTCAGCTTAGTA
This sequence comes from Heterodontus francisci, assembly GCF_036365525.1. NCBI lineage: Eukaryota > Metazoa > Chordata > Chondrichthyes > Heterodontiformes > Heterodontidae > Heterodontus > Heterodontus francisci. The sequence goes on along the minus strand of NC_090396.1, from coordinate 70,672,287 downwards.
AAATTGGCCTTGTCCCACTTGAAAATTTTAACTCCTCTTCTATCCTTGGCCTTTTCCATAATTATGTTAAAACTGATTGAATTATTATCACTACCACCAAAATGCTCTCCCACTGACAGTCCTTCTACCTACCCCTCTTCATTTCCTAAAACTAAGTCTAAAACTGCACTCTCTCTTGTTGGACTTGCTGCATGCTTGCCAAAAAGGTCCTCATGAATGCACCTCATGAATTTTGCTCCCTCAATTCCTTTCACACTAAAACTATCCCAGTTAATATTGAGGTAGTTAAAATCCCCTACTGTTACTGCCCTATTGTTTTTGCACTTCTCAGAGATTTGCCTACATATCTGCTCTTCTATCTCTCTCTCTGACTGTTTGGGGATCTATAGTACACTCCCAACAGTGTGATTGCCCCTTTTATGTTCCTTAGCTTGATCCATTTGGCCTCATTTGATGAACCTTCCAACATATCATCCTTCCTCACAGCTGTAATTGTTTCTTTGACCAAAATTGCCACACCCCCTCCTTTCTTATCCTCTTCCCTATCGCGTCTAAATGCCCCGTAACCAGGAACATTGAGCTGCCATTCCAGTCCCTCCTTAAGCTATGTTTCTGTAATAGCTATGATATCATACTACCTCGTGTCTATCTGTGACCTCAGCTCACCTGCTTTATTTGCCTTACTCCTTGCATTGAAGTAGATATCTTTGAGCACTGCCAAACTCTTTTTATTTTCTAACCTTTGTTTCCTCTGCCTTCCAGACTCATCCTTTAATTTTCTGCCTTCTATTTTCATTCCTGATTTTGTCCCAACTGAGTCTACCTCTGGTCCCCATTCCCTTGCCAAACTATTTCAAACCCTCCCCAACAGCACTAGCAAAATGTCCCGCAAGGAACTTAGTTCCAGCTCTGTTCAGGTGCAACCCGCCGGCCTGTACAGTTCCCATCTCCCCCAGAGCCGGTCCCAATGTCCCAAGAATCTAAAGCCCTCCCTCCTGCACCAACTTTGTAGCCACGCATTCATCTGGCTTATCCTTCTATTCCTGTACTCACTTGTGCGAGGTACAATCCGGAGATTACTACCTTTGAGGTCCTGCTTGCTAATTTCTTATCTAGCTCACTAAACTCTTTCTGCAGGACCACATCCCTCTTTCTACCTATGTCGCTGGTACCAATATGGACCACGACTGCTGGCTGTTCACCACCACCCCCTTCCCACCCCGCCCCCTGCACTCAGGATGCTCTGCAGCCACTCAGTGACATACTTGACCCTGGCACCAGGGAGGCAACACACCATCCTGGATTCACATCTGCGTCCACAGAAATGCCTGTCTGTTCCCCTGACTGTTGAAACTCCTATCACTACCGCTCTTCCAGTCTTTCTTGTGCTCCCTGTGCAGCTGAACCACCCAAGGTGCCATGGCCTTGGCTCTGGCTGCTCTCCCCAGATTAACCATCATCTTCCTCAGTATTCAGAATTGAATACCTGTTGGAGAGTGAGACGCAGTTAGGAGTCTTCTGCACTACCTGCCTGTTTTTTCTTGACTGTCTGGTAGTCACCCATTCCCTCTTTCCCTGCATACTCTTAAGCTGCGGGGTGACCGTAAGCCTGAGGAAAGATTGGCTCTAGCATAATCCTTCAACAACAAGCTTTCTGGAATATAACACACCCAATCCTCAGACTTGCTACTATTCTTTGCAACATTATAACACTTCTTTTAATCTAATACCATCCTTAACCTTCTTAGTAAGCCATGGATGAATCCTTCTCGCTAAGTTTTTGTTTTTCAATGGAATGCATTTTTGTTGAACATTTTGAAATGTTTCTTTGTGTTTCCCACTGTTTATTTACTGCCATAACTTTTAGTAAATTTACCCAATCAACCGTAGCCACCTTTCCCCTCATACCTACATAATTGGCTTTGTTTAAGTTTAAGATTCCTGTTTGTGATAGGAGGATGTCGTTTTCAGGGATGAGAAATTTCTACCATTGGCATTCCAGAAATCTGCCACTGGCTTCTCCTGTTATGACTTTGAGCAAAAGACTGGCTTTTAAAAAAAAATAGGAGTTCTGATTTTTTTAAAGCCATTCTTTTGCTCAAAGTCAGAAAAGGTGGTGGGGAGAGAGAGAGAAACTGAGACTGGGGGTGTGTGCAAGAGGGAGAGCGAGTGAGACTGCAGGGGGGAGATAGACAGACAGAAAGATAGGGGAGAGAGACAGAGACTGGGGACAGAGAAACAGACAGAGAGAGAGAGAGAGAGAGACTGGGGGGAGAGAGAGAGAGAGAGACTGGGATGGAGAGAGACAGAGACTTGGGCAGAGAGAGATGGAGAGAGAGACTGGGGGGTAGAGAGATAGACACAGAGAGGGGAGCCACAGAGAGGGGGGACACAGAGTGGGGGAGAGAGAGAGACAGAGAAAGAGACAGACACAGAAAGAGGGGGGAGAGAAAGACAGATATGGAGAGAGGGAGAGAGACAGACACAGAGAAGGAGAGAGAGAGAGAGAGAGAGAGAAAGAGACAGACAGAGAGAGAGGGGGGAGAGGGAGAGACAGAGATATAGAGAGGGGAAGACGGCGGGTGGGGAGACAGAGTGAGACAGAGACCCAGAGAGGGAGAGAGACAGACACAGAAAGAGGGGGGAGAGAAAGACAGAGATACAGAGAGGGGGAGAGAGACAGACACAGAGAGGGACAGAGACAGACTGAGAGAGAGGGGGGAGAGGGAGAGACAGAGATACAGAGAGCATCCTGCCAATCAGTTGAACCCTGATTTAGTGAAATACCTTGCATTGTGTTTGCTTGCACAAGTAGTCAATGTCAACCCTCACACTTGATGTAGCGATGTGGAGTATTCCAGATAGATGTCCATCTGTCTGGAGTGATCTTGCTCACTCTCTCTCCCCTCTCTCTCTCTCTCTGTCTTGCTCTCTCTCCTCCTCGTGTCTCTGTCTCTGTCCCTCTCTCTGAGTCTCTCTCACTCTGTCTCCCCCCTTTGTCTCCCCCTCTCTGTATCTCTGTCTCTCCCATTCCCCCCTCTCTCTGTGTCTGTCACTTTCTCTCTCTGTTGCTCTCTCTCTCTCTGTCTGTCTCTCTTCCCCTCTCAGTATCTCTGTCTCACTCTGTCTCCCCCGCCATCTTGAAATAAAGGTCAACATGCTATTTGCCTTCCTAATTGCTTGTTGTACCTGAATGTTAACTTGCTGCGTTCCTTGTACAAGCACACCCAAGTCTTTTTGATGGCTCATCTGGGGAATGCAGGAGACCCCTAACTGCTTCTCACTTTCCAACAGGTATTCAATTCTGAATACTGAGGAAGATGATGGTTAATCTGGGGAGTGCAGCCAGAGCCAAGGCCATGGTACCATAGGTGGTTCAGCTGCACAGGGGGGCACAAGAAAGACTGGAAGAGTGGTAGTGATAGGAGATTCAATAGTCAGGGGAACAGACAGGCGTTTCTATGGACGCAGATGTGAATCCAGGGTGGTGTGTTGCCTCCCTGGTGTTAGCGTCAAGTATGTCACTGAGTGGCTGCAGAGCATCCTGACAGAGAGTAATGTATCTAAGCTTGCTGATGGCACAAAGTTAGGTAGAAAGGTAAGCTGTAGGGAGGACACAGAGAGGGTGCAAAAAAATATTGACAGATTAAGTGAATGGGCAACAAGATGGCAGATGGAGTATAATATAGGGAAGTGTGAAGTTATGCACTTTGGTTCTAAGAATAGAAAAGCAGAATATTTTTTAAAAGATGTGCAACTTGTAAGTGTTGATGTTCAAAGAGACTTGGGTGTGCCTGTATAAGGAATGCAGAAAGTTAACATTCAGGTACAACAAGCAATTAGGAAGGCAAATGGCATGTTGACCTTTGTTTCAAGGGATTGGAGTACAGGAAAAGGAAGTCTTGCTACAATTGTACGGGGTTTTGGTGAGACCACATTTGGAATACTGGGCTGAATTATACAGACCCCCCTGACGTCGGGGGTCATGGTGTGGGGGGGCGGAAAATGCCTCCAGGAGAGGGCTGCCACGCACACTGACGCTGGGAAGGCCTGGCCTGATATTGCTGGCGGCAGTGAGGCCTCGTGGCGGCACCCCCACCGCTCAGCGACAGGACCGCCATTTAAATATTTAAATTAATTGAAATCAATGAATTAATGAGACCTATGTTCCTGCTGTCTGTCCCAGTGTGATCTTCGTGCTGCTGGCCAGCACTCCCACGCCTTAGGATCCCCATCCGGGAGGAACAATGGTGGGGAGGGGGGAGTAGGTAATTTTCTCAGTGCAGGGGTGTGGGGTGTGGGGTCAAAGTAATATAATTAGTGTAGGGGAAGGTGGGAAGGGTTTTAGTTTAAAGTTTATGCACTTTGGGGGGGGGGGGGGGGTGCGGAGAAGGTCAGGTGGACAAGGCAAGTGTTTTGTGGGTGAGAGGGCAAGTAATTAATTTAATTGTTTTTGGGGGGGTGGGAGTGGGGCAGAATAAATGCATTAAATTTTTTTATTAAATGTCTCTTTAAATATTTAAATGGAACAGTAGGCATCAAAGCCTTTTAAAAATAGTGTCAGCGCCTGTGCACAGGCAGCTGACGCCATTGTTGGGAACGGACAGCCCGCCCCCTCTACGTCATCGGGGGGGGGAGGGGGGGGGGGTGGCCAGACCCGGCTATTTAAATGAGCCACTGCGCTTAATATCGCGGCTGCTCCGCGATGTGTGACCCTTTTGCCCCCCACCGACTTTGGCGGTGGGAGCATAAATTTCAGCCCACAGTGTGCAGTTTTGGTCTCTACATTTAAGAAAGGATATACTTGCTTTGGAGGCAGTGCAGCGAAGATTTACTAAATTGATCACTGGGATGAGGCGTTTATCCAATGATGAGAGACTAAGTAAATTGGGCCTACATTCTCTGGGGTTAGAAGAATGAGAGGTGATTTCATTGGAACATATAAGATTCTAAAGGGGCTGGATAGGGTAGACACTGAGAGATTATTTCTACTGGTTGGGGAGTCTAAAACATGGGGGCACAGTCTCAGGATAAGGGGCCAATCACTTTGGACAGAGATGAGACAAAATTACTTCACTCAAAGGGTTGTGAATCTTTGGAATTCTCTACCCCAGAGGGTTGTGGATGCTCCATCGTTGAATACATTTAATGCTGGAATAGACAGATTTTTGGTCTCTCAGGGAATCAAGGGGCATGGCAAATGAACAGGAAGGTAGAGTAGAATCCTAAGATTAGCCATGACCGTTTTGAATGGCGGAGAAGTCTCGATGGACCATATGCTCCTGTTTCTTGTGTTCTTGTGTGTTCAACATAGTGATGAGAAAGTAAGCTAATGAATTAATCTTCTCATTTAAAGATTGTTCACAAAAATGCATATTTTTTATTGTTTTGATTAATAGTACAATAAATTTCTAATGCCTTTATCTTTCTGAAATTTGTTCACTGGCCCCCTACGTAGGACAAAAATTGTAATGTGGCCCCAACCCTAAAATGTTGGACACCGCTGCAGTTTCCGACCTTCAGACCCAAAAAAAGGCTTTAAAACAAAATTGGAATTGTCAGTTTCACTGACAGTTGCTGCGAGTAGGTCCTGCTGCTTCCGACCTTTGGGGCAGTTTTGTGGTTTTCCAGCAGATTTTAAAAAGAAATCAGAACTGACAGTTCTGGTGTTAAAATTTATTTCATCCTTCATACTTATGTGATGTACTAACTATTAAATGCTGAAATGTTAGAATGCTGAGGTCATTTTGATGATTTTATACAAATGCATTTGTCCACCGTCTTGACGGTAATCAAAGATAAACAAAGATTGGCCGTGTGGTAGATAGCGAGGAGGATAGCTGTAGGTTGCAGGAAGATATTGATGGTCTGGTCAGATGGGCAGAAAAGTGGCAAATGGAATTCAACCTGGAGAAGTGCGAGGTGATGCATTTGGGGAGGTCAAACAAGACAAAGGAATACATGATTAATGGGAACATACTGAGAAGTATAAAGAAGTGAGGGACTTTGGAGTGAATGTCCACAGATCCCTGAAGGTAGCAGGACAGGTCGATAAGGTGGTTAAGAAGTGTTACGACCAGGTGAGAAAGAGATCTAGGGTTCCCTTTCAGCCTTCACCTGGTCTTACTGTGACAGGGTTTTATTTTTAAACACACCGTGTTCTTAGCTCCCCCTTGGTGAATCCTTGTTCACCGCTTTCCAATGATAAGGCAAAGAAACCAGCACAACAGGTTTTATCAGGTTTAAATTTATTAAACTTAAACTCTAATTCGGTTAACGACTACAGATACACGACACACCCACGCTAGCATGCATACGCGATGCACACATGCAGATAGGGACAGAAAGAGCAGAAGAAAAATAAAGTGGAAAAGTTTAAGGCACTATCTGAAGAGTTGTTGTTACGGTTCTTTGAGCTCACTGTAGAGTCCTTGATTGTAGGTAGATCTTGCTTTTCGTTGGAGCCCAGTATTCTTCTTAAACGTTCACTGTGGGAGACTTTTCTCTCTTGAGGTTCATATGTCTTCAGTGGGTTTTGGAATTACGTGAGAAAGAGATGGGAGCAGACAGACAGGCAGGAGGTCTTCAGTCCAGGAGCATTCAGCTTTCGGCAGACCCTCAGTTCAAAACTGTACACTTCAGAAAAAAACCCAGACTGCCAAGTAGGTTAGTCATATGACTAACTGGTTTGACCACGTATGTTTCTGGATTGTATTGGAGCAGGGGATAGCTCCTTTATTCCACACACTGTCTGTTAATATGCAAAAAAAAGTATTTCCAGCTAGGAGCCTGGCAACCCCTTGTAACTGGCCTTCTCTTCTTCCCAGCAACAATTTGAAATTTAATGTCCATGTGGTGAAATTAAAGTGCCTCATTCTTGGCAGGTAGGGGCCTGCATGACAGAAGGCATATGGAATTGTTTCCTTTATTAGTCGAGGTATAAAATATTAGAGCAGGGAGGGTATGCTGGATCTGTATAAATCATTGGTTAGGCCACAACTTGAGTACTGTGTGCAGTTCTGATCACCTCATTACAGAAAGGATGTAATTGCACTAGAGGGTACAGAGGAGATTTATGAGAATGTTGCCAGGACTGGAAAAATGCAGCTATGAGGAAAGGTTGAATGGGCTGGGGTTGTTCTCCTTGGAACAGAGAAAGCTGAGGGGAGATTTGATTGAAATATACAAAATTTTGAGGGGCCTGGATAGAGTGGAGGTGAAGGGCCTATTTACCTTAGCAGAGAGGTCAGTGACTAGGGGGCATAGATTTAAAGTGATTGATAGAAAGATGAGAGGGGAGATGAGGGTAAGTTTCTTCATCCAGAGGGTAGTGGGGGTCTGGAACACACTGCCTGAAAGGGTAATTGAGGCAGAAACCCTCAACCCATTCTAAAGGAGTCTGGATATGCATCTCAAGTGCTGTAATCTGCAGGGCTACGGACCAAATGCTGGAAGGTGGGATTAGAGTAGGTGGATCGTTTTTCGGCCGGCACAGAGACGATGGGCCAAGTGGCTTCTTTCTGTGCCTTAAACGTACTTTGATTCTAATGTTTCTACACATTTGAATTGACCCAGAAGCATTTGCATTCATTACAGATCATTAACAGTGCTATAATTACATGATTCCATGTCCAAAAAAAAATCAGACTTTTTGTCTGCAGCCACTAATTTTCAGACTTTTTGGTCTTTGGCCACTCACAGAATCACAGAATTGTTACAACGCAGAAGGAAGCCATTCGGCTCATTATATCCACACTGACTCTCTGAGAGAGCAATTCACTTAGTGCCATTGCCCTGCTTTCTACCTGTAACCCTACACATTCTTCCTTCTCTTATAACTCTCACCCCTGGTCGTTTTCAAACTTAATCTGGAATTCAATAGTATTAGATCTTTTACTATGACATTACTAATTAACCCTGCCTCAATGCATGATACTAGATGTAAAATAGCTTTATCCCTAATTGATTCCACAACATATTGCTCCAGGAAACTGTCAGAAAAGCATTCCACAAACTCATCTTCCAGACAATCTTTGCCAATTTGATTGGTCCAGTCTATATGAAGATGAAAACCCCCCATAGTTATTACATTGCCTTTGTTACAAGCTCCAATAATTTCTTGTTTAATGCTCTGTCCAACAGTATAACTACTGTTAGGGGGCCTATAAACTACTCGCACCACATTTTCTGAGCCTTGCTGTTCCTAATCTCCACCCATACTGAGTCTACTTCCTGATTTTCTGAGCCAAGATCCTTTCTCAGTGCTGTCCTTATGTCATCCTTTATTATCAAGGCTACCCCACCCCCCCTTTTCAATTCTGTCTGTCATTTTGAAATATTGTGTACTCTGGAATATTTATTTCCCAACCTTTGTCACCTTGTAACCATGTCTCTGTAATGGCAATAGTTCTAAACTATTTATCTCTATTTTGCCATTAGTTCATCTACCTTATTGCGGATGCACTGTGCATTCAGATAAAGTGACTTCAATTTTACTTTTTTACGAATATTCCCTGTATGGACCTTACACTTTGATGCACTATTACTGTTAAACTTTCTGTCCCTTCCTGTCCCACATCTATATACTTTTCCATTGCCTCAACTTTTATCTTTGGATTTCTAAATCTCCCTTCATCCAAACCCTCCTGTCCCTCTGTTAGTTTAAAGCTGTGTTTCCCTACTCTGAGTATATTTGCTTCAAGCAATAGATCAAGCATGGACTTAAAAGATCTATCTTAATTCTTATTAAGTATTATTCCTCCCTAACCTTCAAATTTCTTAATCCAGATGCCATGACCCTCATGACCCTCTGTTTAACTCCATTCTAATTGTTTCAAAGTCAATTTTTCTATGGAATATGTGTCAATGCCTTGATGATTTAAAATGTTGTCTCACTCTTCTGGCCACATTAACCATTTCATATTGTGCTGTTTGTCAAATAACTGAGTATGTCTGAGACCCATTCTTCAGTGTAAAATCACCATGTATTTCCACATGTTAGTTGCTTCAAATGTAAAATCACATTTGCACACACACCTGTATCCCAATATTGTGCCACACATATCATCCGATACAAACCATTCTTGGCTGGTCAGACAGGGTGTCTGTCTGGAGATCTTTGCCCATCTCCCTCTGCATGGTCCTGGTGACTCAGGTAGTGGCCATCAAATGCGTTTTTCTTGAAAAGATCATAGGTAAGGATACAAACATCTCCCAAAGATATGATTAATTTGCTATTCTCACCTGCACTTTCCTGACTTTCACTAGAATTAATATCAGATTGATACCTCACATTGAATTATACTCAAGGTGAGTTATTTCAATTCCCATTTGGCAGTGTGATTTTCCTGTCTCTATCTTCAATCCTTAATCACCTCTTCTCATTCTATTTCACACATCCCCTTAATTAACATTCTACCTCATGAATGAGCCCTGGAGAAACTTTACTGGCCAATACACTATTTTCATAGTACCTTTAAAACAGAAATCAAACGTTCCCACTTGGTCCAAGCCATTAACACATTTTGTTTGTTGATTATTTTAGATGACCTTTTATTTGCTAAAAATAACTCGTTATATTGTGCCTGCCATTTATCATTTCAAAATATTCTAAATTTAACTAGCAGTGTTGTTGGACTGACAATTTTGGTCAATGCTCAATTTTAATTCCCCAAAACCACCTTCCTTGATACTCAGGAACCACTTACACAGCTTTCAATCAGTTTCTTCAAATTAATATTTGATTATCCCTTAAATATCACGTAAATTTTCCCTTTGAGTGCTTGAAATAGCAACTCATATCAATTTATTTAATCAATTCAGATCTTCGAAACAATGGGCTGAATTTTACCAGCCCCTTGACGCCGGGGCTTGTGGTGGGGGGGCCCGTAAAATTCTGCCAGGAGAGGCCCGCCATGACCCTCGACATCTAGAAGGCCCCGCTGCATTTTTCCGGCAGCGGCGAGGCCTTGGTGCGGCCATCCCGCCGCCTAGTGGCGGCGCCTTCATTACAATATTAAAATTAGCCACATTAACATGCTAATGAACTTTCCTGCCACCGTTGGCTGTCCCGCGCCGATTTTATGTCCATCCAACCGCAACTCACATGCCTTCGGAACTCAGTTGGGGAGGGGTAAGGAATAAAATTATCAGGGCGGGGGGGTGGAAGCGGGGAAAATATTTTTGGTACTGTGGTAAGGGCAGAAACCTGATTGAAGGGATTCAAACATAGAGTTCCGGGAAAGATGTCATAGATTTGGGAGGCGACCACACATTTCAGGACTTTGGAGAGAAAAGGGAGGTTGGAAATGGGACAGTAATATGCAAGGACAGTAGGGCCAAGGGTTGGTTTATGAGGAGGCGGTGATGACGACAGATTTAAGGGAGAGAGGGACAACACCTGAAGAGACAGAACTATTTAACATAATCAGCTAACATGGGGCCCAGGAGAAAAAGTTGGGTGGTCAGCAGTTTAGTGGGAAAAGATTTGAGGGAGCAGGAGGTGGATCTCATGGACAAGATCAGCTCTAAGAGGGCATGAGGGGAGATAGGGGAGAAATTAGAGAATGATGTGAGTTCAGGGCTCGGACAAGGAGGAGATTTTGTGTAAATTTGACCCGGTGGACTAGGGAAAGAGAGGGAAGCAGAAGAGACAGCTGATTGGATGGTCTCAATCTTAGTGACAAAGAAGTCCAAGAACTCCTTGCACTTATTTTGGAGATGAGGATGGAAGGGACAGGGGTGAAGGGTTTAAGAAGATGGCTTGCGGTAGAGAAAATAAGCTGAAGGTTATCTTTGCATTTCAGGATGATCCTGGAATAGTGCAGTTTTGGCAGACGAGAGCAGGACCTGATAGTGTTTATGTGGTCCAGCCAGATCTGGTGATGAATGGATAAGCCAGTTGCCTGGCAAAGACTTTCAAGTCTGTGTCCCTCAGACCTAAGGGGGCTGAGACAACTAGGGTGAGAGACTATGATGGATTTAGTGGGGACCAGGGCAAAGATGGTACAGAGGGTGTGATTTAGCAAATCAGCAGCTGCAGAAATATCTTGATCAATCGTATGCTAAAGACTAGATAGTTGAAAGGGCAGTGGAAAGAGGCTTGAGGGACAGTTTTTTCCAGGGGCAACACAGAAAGAAATGGGGTAGGGAGAGGGAAGGGGAATATGGGTAGACAGTGATATAAGGAAATGATCAGATATTGCCTTTTCATTGATAGTTACAATGAGAGCAGCGAGGCCACATGTGATGACAAGATCAAGGGAGTGGCTGTGAATGTGAGGGAAAGTTTATGTGGAGGGAGAGATTTTGGGAGGAAAGGAGGACAGTAAACTCAGATGAAAGAGAACAAGAGTGAAGTTGGAGGTTGAATTCAGCTTTGATGAGAAGTCACTCGGTGCAGAGGCAGAGCGGGAAGAACAGAGAAGATATCTTGTTGAGAAACTTGGTGTGACACCCGGGTGGGTGGTACAGAACAAGGATTTTAAATAAGAGGCGTGAAGGGTGGAACAAGGTGAGATACTCAAAGGAGGAGAAATCGCCACAGCAGTAGGGAGACAGAGCAAGGTGTGATTTAAAGGTAAGGGATACATCACCAGCCAGGCAGTTTGAGAAGGACAAGTGGTAGAAAGAAGAGCCAGGTGGGGAAGCTTCATCAAGGGGAAAGGTGTTATGATCTCTCAAACGTGTCTCGTTAAGGCCATGATGTCAAAATAATCATCCACAGTAAGATCATGGATGGCGAGAACATCTCCCCATCCTAAACATCACTCTCCGAACACTGACCCCGAGACACTCAGCACCTCTCCCCACCTCACCATCACTCTCCTAACACTGACCCCTGAAACACTCAGCTCCTCTCCCCACCCCAACATCACTGGTAAGTGAATGGGCTTTAACAAACATCTGGCCCAGAATGAAAGCTCTCCTTCCACACTGTCCAGTATTGATTCGCAGATCAGCTCCACCACACATCAGTTCAAGTTATAATTGTGTGACGGGTGCTGGGACATCCTTTGAAGTTATTTTGGCATGAGACAGATTCAATATTAATATAAGAGAAGTTAATCGTTCATGGATCTTGCTGTATGGATAAGCCCAATTGAGTCAATACTTAATTGAGCTTTGTCCTTTTGACAAGGGTAGGGAATTGGTCAAGAGGTCGGAGATAGAGAATAGGGATAATGGATATGTACACCAATTGGCAGGATGTGACTAGTGGTGTCCCCCAGGGATCTGTACTGGTCCCTCAGCTTTTCCCTATTTATCAATGACTTGGATGAATGAATAGAGAGCCGTCTGTTCAAGTTTGCTGATAACATCAAGTTAGGTGGCAGAGTAAATTGTGTATCTGGGAGCAGAAAGTTGCAAAAGGACATTGACAAATTAAGCCAGTGGGCAAAGCTGGTAGAGGTGGGGTGGTAGTGACATAGCAATATTGTTACTAGACTAGGAACGCAGGGACCCAAGATATTGCTCTGGGGATATGGGTTCGAATCCCACAACTGCAGAAGATGGAATTTAAATTCAATTAATATTGAAATCTGGAATTAAAAAATGATAGCCATTGTCAATTGTTTTAAAAACACACCTGGTTCACTAATGTCCTTGAGGGAAGGAAATCGAATATCCTTACCTGGTCTGGCCTACGTGTGACTCCAGACCCACAGCAATGTGGTTGACTCTTACATGCCCTCTGAATTGGCCTAGCAAGCCACTCAGTTGTATCTAATTGCTACAAACTCAAGAAGGAATGAAGCCGGACGGACCACCCGGCATCGACTTAGACACCGGAAACAACAACGGCAAACCCAGCCCTGTTGTTCCTGCAAAGTCCTCCTTATGAACAACTGGAGGCTTGTGCTAAAGTAGGGAGAGCTGTCCCACAGACTAGTCAAGCAACAGCCTGACATAGTCATACCCATGGAATCATACCTTACAGACAATGTCCCAGACACTGCCATCACCATCCCTGGGTATGTCCTGTTCCACGAGCAGGACAGACCCAGCAAAGGTGGCGGCACAGTGATATACAGTCAGGAAGGGGTTGCCCTGGGGGTTCTCAACATCGTCGCCAGACCCCATGAAGTCTCATGGCATCAGGTCAAATATGGGCAAGGAAATTTACTGCTGATTACCACCTGCTGTGCCCCCTCAGCTGATGAATCAGTTTTCCTCCATGTTGAACAGCACTTGGAGAAAGCATCGAGGGTGGTAAGAGCACAGAATGTACTCTGGGTGGTGGACTTCAATGTCCATCACCAAGAGTGGCTCAGTGGCACCACTACTGACCGAGCTGGCTAAGTCCTAAAGGACACAGCTGCTGGACTGGGTCTGCAGCAGGTGGTGAGGGAAAAATCTGCTTGAACTCGTCCTCAACAATCTGCTGGTCACAGATGCATCTGTCCATGACAGTATTGGTAGGAGTGACCATCACACAGACCTTGTGGAGACAAAGTCCCATCATCACACTGAGGATACCCTCCAGCGTGTTGTGTGCCACTAACACTGAGCTAAATGGGATAGATTTCGAACAGATCTAGCAGTGCAAAACTGGGCATCCATGAGGTGCTGTGGGCCATCAGCAGCAGCAGAATTGTACTCAACCACAATCTGTAACCGTCTTCTTTTTTTCTTTGGCCATCTTGTCTCGGGAGACAATGGGTAAGTGACTAGAGGTGGTCAGTGGTTTGTGAAGCAGCGCCTGGAGTGGCTATAAAGGCCAATTCTAGAGTGACAGACTCTTCCACAGGCACTGCAGATAAAATTGGTTGTCGGGGCTGTTACAGTTGGTTCTCTCCTTGCGCTTCTGTCTTTTATCCTGCCAACTACTAAGTCTCTTCGACTCGCTACTCTTTAGCCCCGCCTTTATGGCTGTCCGCCAGCTCTGGCGATCACTGGCAACTGACTCCCATGACTTGTGTTCAATGTCACAGGACTTCATGACGCGTTTGCAAATGTCTTTAAAGCGGAGACATGGGTGGCCAGTGGGTCTGATACCAGTGACGATCTCGCTGTACAATGCGTCCTTGGGGATCCTGCCATCTTCCATGCGGCTCACATGGCCAAGCCATCTCAAGCGCCGCTGGCTCAGTAGGGTGTATATGCTGGGGATGTTGGACACCTCGAGGACTTCTGCTAGGAGATACGGTCCTGCCACCTGATGCCAAGGATTCTCCGGAGGCAGCGAAGATGGAATGAATTGAGACGTCGCTCTTGGCTGACATACGTTGTCCAGGCCTCGCTGCCATAGAGCAAGGTACTGAGGACACAGGCTTGATACACTCGGACTTTCATGTTCCATGTCAGTGCGCCATTTTCCCACACCCTCTTGGCCAGTCTGGACATAGCAGCGGACGCCTTTCCCATGCGCTTGTTGATTTCTGCATCTAGAGACAAGTCACTGGTGATAGTTGAGCCTAGGTAGGTGAACTCTTGAAGCACTTCCAGAGCGTGATTGCCAATATTGATGGATGGAGCATTTCTGACGTCCTGTCCCATGATGTTCGTTTTCTTGAGGCTGATGGTGAGGCCAAATTCGTTGCAGGCAGCTGCAATCCTGTCGATGCGTCTCTGCAGACACTCTTCAGTGTGAGATGTTAATGCAGCATCGTCAGCAAAGACGAGTTCCCTGATGAGGACCTTCCGTACTTTGGTCTTCGCTCTAAGATGGGCAAGGTTGAACAACTTGCCATCTGATCTTATGTGGAGGAAAATTCCTTCTTCTGAAGACTTGAACGCATGTGAGAGCAGCAGGGAGAAGAAGATCCCAAACTGTGTAGGTGCGAGAACACAGCCCTGTTTCACGCCACTCAGGATAGGAAAGGGGTCTGATGAGGCACCGCTATGCTGAATTGTGCCTTTCATATTGTCATGGAATGAGGTGATGATACTTAGTAGCTTTGGTAGACATCCGATCTTTGCTAGTAGTCTGAAGAGACCACGTCTGCCGATGAGGTCAAAGGCTTTGGTGAGATCTGTGAAAGCAATGGAGAGGGGCATCTGTTGTTCGCGGCATTTCTCCTGTAGTTGGCGAAGGGGGAACAGCATGTCAATGGTGGATCTCTCTGCTTGAAAGCCACACTGTACCTCAGGGTAGACACGCTCAGCCAGCTTCTGGAGTCTGTTTAAAATGACTCGAGCGAAGACTTTCCCCACTATGCTGAGCAGGGAGGTTCTACTGTAGTTGTTGCAGTCACCGCGGTCACCCTTGTTCTTTTTGAGGGTGATGATATTGGCATTGTGCATGTCCTGTGGTACTGCTCCCTCATCCTAGCACAGGCAAAGCAGTTCATGGAGTGCTGAGAGTATAGCAGGCTTGGCACTCTTGATTATTTCAGGGGTAATGCCGTCCTCCCGGGGGCTTTTCCACTGGCTAGAGAATCAATGGCATCACTGAGTTCTGATTTTGTTGGCTGTTCGTCCAGCTCATCCATGACGGGCAGAGACTGGGCTGCATTGAGGGCGGTCTCAGTGACAACATTTTCCCTGGAGGACATTTCTAGGTAGTGCTCCACCCAGTGGTCCATTTGCTTGTGTTGTACTCAACCACAATCTGTAACCTAAAAGCAAAATACTGCGGATGCTGGAAATCTGAAATAAAAACAAGAAATGCTGGAACCACTCAGCAGGTCTGGCAGCATCTGCGGAAAGAGAAGCAGAGTTAACGTTTCGGGTCAGTGACCCTTCTTCGGAACTCCAATCTGTAACCTCATGGCCCAGCATATCCCTCACTCTACCATCAAGCTGGGGGATCAACCCTGGTTCAATGAAGAGTGCAGGAGGGCATGCCAGGAGCAGCACCAGGCATACCTCAAAATGAGGTGTCAACCTGGTGAAGCTACAACCCAGGACTACGTGCGAGCCAAACAGCGTAAGCAGGCATGCAATAGACAGAGCTAAGCGATCCCATAACCAACGGATCAGATCTAAGCTCTGCAGTCCTGCCCCATCCAGTCATGAATGGTGGTTGACAATAAAACAACTAACTGGAGGAGGTGGCTACACAAATATCACTGTCGTCAATGATGGGGGAGCCGAGCACATCAGTGCAAAAGGTAAGGCTGAAGCATTTGCAACAATCTTCAGCCAGAAGTGCCGAGTTGATGATCCATCTCGGCCCCCTCCTGAAGTCGCCAGCATAACAGGTGCCAGTCTTCGGCCAATTCGATTCATTCCGCGTGATATCAAGAAACGACTGAAGGCACTGGATACTGCAAAGGCTATGGGCCCTGAAAACATTCCGGCAATAGTACTGAAAACCTGTGCTCCAGAATTTACCGCGCCCCTAGCCAAGCTGTTCCAGTACAGCTACAACACTGGCATCTACCTGGCAATGTGAAAAATTGCCCAGGTATGTCCTGTACACAAAAAGCAGGACAAGTCCAACCCGGCCAATTACCGCCCCATTAGCCTACTCTCAATCATCAGTAAAATGATGGAAGGTGTCGTCGACAGTGCTATCAAGCAGCACTTGCTTAGCAATAACTGCTCAGTGATGCTCAATTTGGGTTCCGTCAGGGCCACGCAGCTCCAGACCTCATTACAGCCTTGGTTCAAACATGGACAAAAGAGACGAACTCCAGAGGTGAGGTGAGAGTGACTGCCCTTGACATCAAGGCAGCATTTGACCAAGCATGGCATCAAGGAGCCCTAGCAAAACTGGAGTCAATGGGAATCAGGGGGAAAACTCTCCGCTGGTTGGAGTCATACCTAGTGCAAAGGAAGATGATTGTGGTTGTTGGAGGTCAATCACCTGAGCACCAGGACATCACTGCAGGAGTTCCTCAGGGTAGTGTCCTAGGCCCAACCATCTTCAGCTGCTTCGTCAATGACCTTCCTTCAATCATAAGGTCAGAAGTGGGGATGTTCGCTGATGATTGCACAATGTTCAGCACCATTCGTGACTCCTCAGATACTGAAGCAGTCCGTGTAGAAATGCTGCAAGACCTGGACAATATTCAAGCTTGGGCTGATGAGTGGCAAGTGTTATGACCCAGTGAGAAAGAGGTCTAGGGGTCCCTTTCAGTCTTCACCTGGTCTTACTGTAACAGGGTTTTATTTTTTCAACACACTATGTTTTAACTCCCCCTTGGTGAATCCTTGCTCACCGCTTTCCAATTATAAGGCAAAGAAACGAGCACAAACAGGCTTTCTTAGGTTTCAAGAAGAAAGGTGAAATTTTATTAAACTCAAACTCTAATTCGGTTGATGCCTACGGATACATGACGCGCCCATG
The DNA here is from genome assembly GCF_036365525.1 of Heterodontus francisci. Classification (NCBI taxonomy): domain Eukaryota; kingdom Metazoa; phylum Chordata; class Chondrichthyes; order Heterodontiformes; family Heterodontidae; genus Heterodontus; species Heterodontus francisci. The sequence continues at coordinate 70,655,051 of NC_090396.1, read as the reverse complement.
CTAGCATGCATATGCGATACACACATGAAAATAGAGGCAGAAAAGAGCAAAAGAACTAAAGTGGAAATGTTTAAAGCAATCTCTGACGAGTTTTTGTTACAGGTCTTCGAACTCACTGTAGAATCCTTGATTGTAGGTAGATCTTGCTTTTAATTGGGACCCAGTATTCTTCTTAAACCTTGTTCGCTGTTGGAGGCTTTTCACTTTTGGGGTTCATGTGTCTTGAGTGGGTTTTGGAGTTCCGTGAGAAAGAGATAGGAGCAGACAGGAGGCTAGGAGGTCTACTTCAGTCCAGAAGCATTCAGCTATTTCTGCAGACTCTCAGTTCAAACTCTACAATTCAGAAAAATAAGCCAGACTGCCAAGTAGGTTAGTCCTGTGACCACTGGTCCGACCACGTCTGTTTGTGGATTGTATTGGGGGATAGCTCCTTTGTTAATATGCAAAAATGTTTTTCCAGCCAGGAGCCTGGCAACCCCTTGTAACAGACCTTCTCTTCTTCCCAGCAACAATCTGAAATTTAATGTCCATGTGGTGAAATTAATGTGCCTCATTCTTGGCAGGTGGGGGCCACACATTTGTGTTACACAAGTGCCAGGCAATGACCATCTCCAAGAAGAGACAATCTAACCATCTCCCCTTGATATTCAATGGCATTATGATTGCTGAATCCCCCACTATCAACATCTTGGGGGTTACCATTGACCTTATACTGAACTGGAATAGCCATATAAACACCATGGCTACAAGAGCAGGTCAGAGGCTAGGAATCCTGTGGCAAGTAACTTACCTCCTGACTCCCCAAAGCCTGTCCACCATCTACACCCTGGATGGGTGCAGCTCGAACAACGCTCAGGAAGCTTGACACCATCCAGGACAAAGCAACCCGCTTGATTGGCACCCCATCCACAAACATTCACTCCCTCCACCACCGACACACAGTGGCAGCAGTGTGTAACATCTACAAGATGCACTGCAGCAACGCACCAAGGCTCCTTAGACAGCACCTTCCAACCCCATGACCTCTACCACCTAGAAGAACAAGGGCAGCAAATGCATGGGGACACCACCAACTGCATGTTCCCCTCCAAGCCACACACCATCCTGACTTGGAACTATATTGCAACTCCTTCACTGTCGCTGGGTCAAAATCCTGGAACTCCCTTCCCAACAGCACTGTAGGTGTATCTAAACCACATGGACTGTAGCAGTTCAAGAAGGCAGCTCACCATCACTTTCTCAAGCGCAATTAGAGATGGGCAATAAATGCTGGCCTAACCAGCCACACCCACATCCCAGGAACGAACCAAAAAACGATAGAGTTCAATGTGGGGAACTGTGAAGTCATCCACTTTGTATGCATTAAAGAAAAGATCAGATATTTTCGAAATGATGAGAAACCAGGGACTCTGCAGAGAAATTTCAGGGTCCAAGTGAAAAATATCACAAAAAGCTAGTGGGCAGGTGGCAACGACAATCAAAAGACTAATGGAACGTTACCTTCATCACAGGTGGACAGAATACAATTATGCTGCAGTTTTATAAAGCTCTGGTTCAATCCCATTGGAGTACTGTGTTCAATTTTGGGCACCACACTTCAAGAAGGATACATTGGGCTTGGAGAGGGTCCAGCGCAGTTTCATCAGAATGATACTGGGGCTTCAAGGGTTAAATTATGAGAACTGGTTGCATGGGCGAGGCTTGTTTTTCCTCAAGTACAGATCATTGAAGGATGATCATCTTGGGGTTTTAAGGTTATTAAAGTATTTGACGGAGTAGATCGAAAAAAACTAAACCCTCTGGTGGGAAAGTGTAGAACAAGTGGACAAAGCCTTACAATTAAAGCTAGGGCATTCATGGGTGATGTCAGGAAGTGATTCTTCACACAAAAGGTAGTGGCAACCTGGAGTACTCTCTTGAATGGCTGATAAGTCTGCAGTTCAATTGAAAAATTCAAAACTGAGATGGATAGATTTTGTTGAATAATGGTCTTAAGGATTACGGAGCTCAGGTGTGAGCACCCATGATCTAATTGAATGGCAGAACAGACAGGAGCGATTTAAAGGCCTACTTCTGTTCCTAAGTTTCTATTAATGGGCACATGTCGATATGACCTTTGAACATTTCTGATATAAAGAAAGGCTTTAAAGGCTTCTTCTCTATTAAATTTTGCCTGTTACACTGGCCAAGATTTAAACCACACACTTGAGTGAGAGAGCCATCACGTGCTCCAGGCAGGTGGATATAGACTTTTGCAGCCCAAGATCATCAATTTATTTCAGTGTGTGTACAGTGTACAGCCTACATCAACAACTACTTTAACCAGTAAAACGCCCCAAAGTGCTCCACAGGAGTGTAAATCAGTCAAATATTTGACACCGCGTCACATAAGGAGATATTAGAGCAGGTGTCTAAAAAGGTTCATTTTAAAGAGCTTCTTAAAGGATGAGAGGGAGGTGGAGAGGTTCAGGGAGTGAATTCCAGAACTTAGAGCCTCAACGACTGAAGGCATAGTCATCAATGGTGGAGCAATTAAACTGGGGATGTGCGAGAGGCCAGGATTAGAGGAGCGTAGAGTTCCTTGCTTCATTTTGGTGACAGTGGAGTTTACAATTTCAAAACTCCTTATATTTTGATCAATTTTTTAGTCCTCAGATATCTTTTTAATATAATCTGATGATGGCTTTACAGAACTCTATCTAAATACCAATAAATCTCTATTATTGCTTGTGTTGTCCTGGGTTAATGAAACTAACACTTTAAATGCTGTCGATTGTTTCATGAGATTGGAAGCAGAGTTTGGGGGAGAATTGTTTTCACCATTTATATCATTTATTAAACGCGATTCCATGTTAAATCTGGTTTCCAGTTGGGATTTAAACCTCTTGAATATAAATGATGAATAATACTTAGAGGTGGGAGTAAATGATGACAGTGTGTTAGGAGGTGGAGGCTGGTGTGGACCAGTCCATTTTAACACAGAGAACCCATGTTAGCCACAGAGTGAACTAGACACACAGCAGTGAATAAAACCCTTCATACCTGTTACACTGGTCAAGATTTAAACCACACACATATTATATAACATCATTGCTGATTATTAGCAAAGAAAATGCATTCACATAGTGCTTTTCACCACCTTTCACAGGATGTACCAAAGTAATAAGATTAATAACCAGATAACTTGCTTTACTGATGTTGCTCAGGGGATAAATATTGACCAGAACACGGGGAATACCTCCCCTGCTCTTCTTCAAAATAGTGGCTGTTGAATCTTTTACATCCACCTGATAAGGCAGATGGGGCCTCAGCTAGGATCTCACCTGAAAGACAGCACCTCCAACAATGCAGCGCTCCCTCAGCACTGCCAGAGCAAGTATATCTATTCCACCAACACATTTATATAGAGTCTTTAAAAGTAATAAAACCTCCCAAGGTGCTTTATAGCAGCATTATAAAACAAAGTACGACACCGAGCCGCAAAAGGAGACATTAGGTCAGATGACCAAAAGCATGGTCAAAGAGTTAGATTTTAAGGAGTGTCTTAAAAGGGAGAGTGAGGTGGAGAGGCAGAGAGGTGTAGGGTGGGTATTCCAGAACTTAGGGCCTGGGCAACTGAAGGTGTGGTCACCAATGGTGGAACAATTAAAATCAGGGATGCACAAGAGGCCAGAATTGGAGGAGCACAGATATCTTGGAGGGTTGTGGGGCTGGAGGAGTTTACAGAGATAGGGAGGGGTGAGGACATGGAGGGATTTGAAAACAAGGATGAGAATTTTAAAATCAAGACGTTGCTTGACCTGGAGCCAATGTAGGTCAGCGAGCACAAGGGTGATAGGGGAATGGGACTTGGTACGAGTTAAGACACGGGCAGCAGAGTTTTGGATAACTTCAAGTTTACAGAGAGTAGAATGTGAGAGACTAGCCATGAGTGCCTTGGAATTGTCAAGTCTAGAAGTAACATAGGAAATAGGAGCAGGAGTACGCCATTCAGCCCATCAAGCCTGCTCTGCCATTCAACTAGATCATGCCTGCTCTTCTACCTCAACACCATTTTCCCACACTATCCCCATATCCCTTGATATCTTTAATATCTAGAAATCTATTGATCTCTGTTTTGAATATACTCAATGACTGAACCTCCACAGCCCACTAGGGTAGATAATTCCAAAGATTCACCACTTTCTGAGTGAAGAAATTCCTCCTCATCTAATTCCTAAATGGTCTACCTTTATTCTGAGACTGCATCCCCTGGTTGTAGACCCCCCAGCCAGTGGAAACATCCTTCCTGCATCTACCTTGACACACCCTGTAAGAATTTTTAATGCCTCAATGAGATCACCTCTGATTCTTCTAAACTCTAGAGAATACAGGCCCAGTATCCTCAATCTCTCCTCATAGGACAATCCTGCCATCCCAGCAATCAGTCTGATGAATCTTCATTACCCTCCCTCTATGGCAAGTATATCCTTCCTTAGGGAAGGAGACCAAAAATGTACACAATCCTCCAGGTGCAGTCTCACCCAAGGCTCAATTCAATTGCAGCAAGACTTCTTTACTCCTGTACTCAAATCCTCGTGCAATAAAGGCTAACATACCATTTTCTTTCCTAATTGCTTGCTGCACCTGCATGTTAGCTTTCAGTGACTTATGAACAAGGGCACCCAGGTCCCTTTGGACATCAACACTTCCCAATCTCTCATCGTTTATGAAATACTCTACACTTCTGTTTTTCCTATTAAAGTGAATAACTTCTCACTTTTCCATAAAATATTCTATCTGTCATGTTCTTGCCTACAAACTCAGCCTGTCTAAATCCCTTTGAAGTCTCTTTTCATCTTCCTCACAACTCACATTCCCACCTAGTTCTGTGTCATCAGCAAACTTGGAAATATTACATTTGGTCCCCACATCCAAATCATTGATATAGATTGTGAATAGCTGGGGCCTAAGCACTGATTCTTGCGGTACTCCGCTAGTCACAACCTGCCAACCTGAGAATGATCTGTTTATTCCTACTTTCTGCTTTCTATCTGTTAACCAATACTCAATCCATGCCAGTATATTAACCCAATTCCATATGCTCTAATTCTGCTTGCTAACTTGTGTGGGACCATATCGAAAGCCTTCTGAAAATCCAAATACACCACATCCACTGGCTCCCTTAATCCATTCTGCTAGTTACATTGTCATAAAATTCCAACAGGTTTGTCAAACACAATTTCCCTTTCATATATCCATATATCCTACCATTATTTTCCACGTGTCCAGTTAACACATCCTTTATAATAGATCCTAGCATTTTTTCTACTACTGATGTCAGGCTAACAGGTCTGTAGTTCCCCGTTTTCTCTCTCCCTCCTTTCGTAAATAGTGGGGTTACATTTGCTACCTTTCAATCTGCAGGAACCATTCCAGAATCTCTAGAATTTTGGAAGATGACCACCAACACATCTACTATCTGTACAGCCATCTCTTTCAACACTCTGGGATGTAGATCATCAGGTCCAGGGGATTTATCACCTATCAGTCCCATTAATTTCTCCAGTACCACATTTTTACTGATACTAATTTATTTCAGTTCCTCATTCTCGTTAGTCCCTTGGTTCTCTGGTATTCCTGGGAGGTTTCTCAGATCTTGCTCTGTGAAGATAGACGCAAAGTACAAAGTAACGAAGGCACGAATGAGGGTTTCAGCAGCAGATGAGCTGAGACAGAGGCGAAGTTTGATGATGTTACAGATGTGGAAATAGGCGGTCTTAATGATGTCATGAATATGAAGTTGGAAGCACATCTTGGGGTCAAATCTGACACTAAGGTTGCAAACAGACTGACTTAAACTCAGACTATTGCCAGGGAGAGGAATGGAGTCGGTAGCTAGGGAACAGAGTTTGGAGCAGGAGCCAAAAACAATGCCATGAGTCTTCCCAATATTTAATTGGAAGAAATTTCTGCTCATTCAGTACTGGATGCTGGATAAGCAGTCTGATAATTTAGCAACAGTGAAGGAGTCAGGAGAAGTGGTGGTCAGGAGGAGCTGAGTGTCATCAGCATACATGTGAAAACTAATGCTGTGCTTTCAGATGATATTGTCGAGGGGCAGCATGCAGATGAGAAATAGGAGGGGGTTAAGGATAGATCCTTGGGGGACACCAGAGGTAATGGCATAGGGGCAGGAAGAGAAGCCATTGCAAATGATCCTCTGGCTGCGATTAGGTTGATAAGAATGGAACCAGGTGAGAGCAGTCCCATCCAGCTGGACGATAGGGGAGAGGCGTTGGAGGAGAATGGTGTGGTCAACTGTGTCATAGGCTGCAGACAGGTCAAGAAGGACGAGAAGGGAAAGTTTACCATTGTCACAGTCACATAAGATGTAATTTGTGACTGATAAGAGCTGTTTCGGTATTGTGGCAGTGGCAGAAACCTGATTGGAGGGATTCAAACATGGAATACTAGGAAAGATGAGAATGGATTTGGAAGACTATAATATGCTTAAGCACTTTGGAGAAGAAAGGGAGGTTGGAGATGGAACAGTAGTTTGGAAGGGTGATGGGGTCAATGGTTGTTTTTTTAAGGAGAGAGGCAATGACAGCAGATTTAAAGGAGAGAAGGACAACACCTGAAGAGAGAGAACCGTTTACAAAATTGGCTAACATGGGGACCAGGAGGGGAAGTTGGGTGATCAGCAATTTAGTGGGAATAGGATCGAAGGAACAGACGGTAGTTCTCATGGACAAGATGAGCTCAGAAAGGGCATGAGGGGAGATAGGAGAGAAACTAGGAAAAGATGCGAGTTCAGGGCTAGGGCAGGGGGCAGCATTATAGGAAGTTTGGCTAGGTGAGCTGGTGGAAGGGAGGGTCACAGCAGATCATTGGTCTCAATCTTAGTGACAAAGAAGTCCAGGAGCTCCTCGCACTTATTGTTGGAGATGATAGTGGAGGGGAAAGGAGTTTAAGAAGACATTTTGCAGTCGAGAAAAGAAGCCAGGGTTATCTTTGCATTCCAAGATGATCCTGGAATAGTGAGTAGTTTTAGCAGATGAGAGCAGGGCCCGATAGTGTTTTAAGTGGTCCAGCCAGATCTGGCATTGGATGGCTAAACCAGTGGTCCGCCATATCTTTTCAAGTCTACATCCCTTGGACTTAAGGGAGCAGAGATGAGGGCCATACCAGGGAGAATGGCCAGGTTGAGAGTGACTGATCTTTTTATTGGGGACTAGGGCATCAAATGTGGAGGTGACGGTGCAGTTGACCAAATATGTAGCTGCAAAAATGTTCTGGCGAACAGTGGGCCAAAGGCTAGATAGCTGAGATTTTGAAAGTGCATGGGTTAGATACATTGTAAAGCTCCATCTAGACTGCCCCATCAAACACTCCCAGGCATGGATTAGGTAGAGAGTAAAGTTCCTTCTAGACCGCCCCATCAAATGCTCCCAGAGCAGGTACAGCATGGGTTAGAAACTGAGTAAAGCTCCCTCTACACTGTCCCATCAAACACTCCCAGGGCAAATACAGCACTGGTTACATACAGAGTAAAGCTCCCTCTACACTGACATGGAATCCAGGAATAGCCATGCACTATACTTCTTTCATGGAGAAGTCTTAATAAATCTGTATGTGCTCCATCGCACCGCTCTCTCTGCTGGATAATTTTATCACTGCAGTGATTAAGTATGATCTGTATGATTAAGCTATCCAACTAAAAATAGCTTCACAACACTAAAATATTTACAGACATGAATTATAAAACAGCACAGGATTTGGAAACTCACTGATGATTCCCCGTCACTGGGACTGATTTTCTGCCACTCGGAGTATTTTGTCAGTTACTTTAAATCGGTGTCCTCTGGTTATCAACTCTGGAAATAGTTTCTCCTTATTTACCCTAACAAAACCATTTCTGATTTTGAACATCCCTATCAAATCTCCTCTTCACCTTCTCTGCTGTAAGGATAACAACCTTAGCTTCTCCACATAACCAAAGTCCCTCAACTGTGGTACCACTCTAGTAGATATTCTTCCTAAAGTGTGGTGCACAGGAATGGACAAGATAATTGGCAACAGAATTGGGGTCTCTCCCTCAGTATTTAACCATCAATTTATTCTCATCCACTGATCACTTCTGTGTTCACAGATCTACATTGGCTCCTTATCTGACTCAGTGCTAACTACTCAACCCTGGTACCAGAAAAGAGCTCCAGCCTGTTCAGGCTTTCCTGATAGTTATAACCACTCAGTTCTTGTGAATTCTTTCGAGTTAACTAGTGTCAGGCAAGCTCTCCACCTGCCAAGAATGAGGAAAATTAATTTTGCCACATGAACATTGATTTTAAACTGCTGATGGTGAAGAAAGAACTTGCTTTAAAAATCAATTGGAGACTTTGGCTGGAGAGAGATATTAGCATATCAACAGACAAGTACTTCAAAGGACAAAGGAACTATTCCGTGCTCCAATTTAATCCACAATGGACTTTTGATTACCGGACGTTGAAGCATTCCAGGTTAACTACTAAGATGGTTGAATACACAAACAGACGTGGTTGGGCCAGTTTGGTCACATGACTGTTGGAGTTTTTTGAATTTGAGCTTCCAACAAGGAAATTGAAATCAGAAGGCTGTTAGCTCCTGGACTGAAAACATCTCTCTTCTGTCTGCTCCCATCTCTTTCTCATGAAACTGAAGAACCATCGAAGGCACATAAACTCAAAGAGAGAAAAGACACCTATGTGAACAAAGTTTAAGAATAATACTGGGCCCCAATGAAAAGTAAGAGCTGTCTACAATCAAGGATTCTATGGTGATCTGGAGACACAGAAACAGTAACAAGAAACCCTCTTCTGATCTTGCCTCAAACCTCTCCATTTTATTTTTCTCCTGCTCTTTTCGGTCCCTATTTGCAAGTGTGTATCACGTGTGCATGCAAGCGTGGGCGCATCATATCTCCTTAGGCATTAACCGAATTAGAGTTTAAGTTTAAGGTTTAATAAATTTCACTTTTCTTCTTTAAACGTAAGAAGGCCTGTTTGTGCTCATTTCTTTGCCTCATAATTGGAAAGCTGTGAACAAGGATTCACAAAGGGGGAGCTCAAAACACAGTGTGTTTAAAATTAAACCCTGTTGCAATAAGACCAGGTGAAGACAGTAAAAGACCCCTAGACACCTTTCTCACCTGCTCGTAACACTAGCAAGAGAGCGAAAGGATGAGAGTTTTCTGAATGGAATGATTGTCAGTCCTTATCTTTTTAATCAGCTGTTGTTAAAAAACAATCCCTTATTTATGATTACTACTGGAAGGGGAAAATTTTACAAAGCTATGAGGAAAGAGCAGGGGAGTGCAACTCATTGGATAACTCTTTCAAAGAATTGGAACAGGCATGATGGGCCGAACGGTCTCCTTCTTTGCTGTACTATCCTAAGACTTCATGATTCTAAATCAGGATGGTGAGGTATTCGGAGGGAAATGTGCAGGTGGTGGTGTTTCCAACCTGCTGATGGTAGAGCTATCACGTTTGGGAGATGCTATTGAAGAAGCCTTGGCGAGTTGCTGCAGTGTCTCCTGAGAATCAGACACACTGCTACTCTACCTGACATCAGCAACACTGAATCAGCCCGATGTCCTATTCCAGATGATCACACAGCTCGCCTGTTAGACCTGAACCTGCATAAAGTGGCTGTTGCAGCAGTCAATGATACTAATTCCTGTGTTAAAGATGATAGAGATTAATGAATGTACAATTGTCCTGGCATCAACTAAAGTCATTAACTAAAGCTGCACACTTGAATAGATTATTTTTTAATTCTCTATGTAAATTGAATTGAGTGAATATTAGTAACGAATCCTAAAGCTGTAAAGTATGAATGAATAATCGAATGGTGCAGATTACAGATGCAGTCACCACCTGCAAGCTCCCCTGCAATCTTCACACCATCCTAACATGGAACTGCATCATTGTTCCTTCACTGTCACTGAGTCAAAATCCTGGAACTCCCTCCCTAACAGCATTGTGGGTGTACCTACACCACAGTGACTGCAGCAGTTCAAGAAGGTGTTTCACCACCACCTTCTCAAAGGCAATTAGGGATAGGCAACAAATGCTGGCCTTGCAATGACGCTAACATCGCAAAAAAGAACATATTAAAAAAATGGTAAGTGTTCCTGAATTGCCATGTCCTCAGTACATAAGTAACAGCACCATGCCCCAGTGTTGCAACTGAGGACTGTCAAGAGCCAGTTGCTGGTGGGAGTTTGGTGTGAAACCATAGCAGGAGTGAAGTGAGAGATAGGGATAGTGTCTCATTTCACCATTCACTTGAGCTGTTATTCTCAATCCCTAATCATGACATATTTCTCTACAGCCAGTCAGCTGTTCCAGCAATCTTTCGATTACAGCATCAAATCAGTGCATGCATACTGGACAACAATGACTGATGAGTCCTTCCACAACCGAGCCACTCATTGCAAGCATTCATATAATGAGACCCACGCTACCACTTGAAAACCTCATACCACACTTGTACATTAAACAGTCCTCCTTTATGGGAAATCTTTGCAGCTAAAAGTCCCAAACAACTCCCAATTGCAATGGGTTGAATCTCCCAGACCTTTCTCAAGGTTAATGTCCTCTTTGCTCATTTCTTCCGAGTACTTTTAACCTGGACTTCTGTGAATAAGGCAATATCTGTTAATCCTGTTGATGTTTTACTTCTCTGCAAATCTTAACTTTCAAATCAGGTTCAAGTCTTTTGCTGCATCAGTCTTCTGAGAGCAGGTATTCCCTCTCTATCTCCTCTCTGAAGCTGCCACCACTGGTGTTCTTCTGGTCTTCCTTACAGCCTGCCTGCCTTCTGACAATCTGTTCAGTTTATCTGCAAACAAAAGTCAATAGCCACTTGTCTTTTCCAATATGCAAAGTCCACAAGCCTGGCTACAGCAGAGTCACCCAAACTTTCCAATTTTTCTTCCTATTAGCAGCTGCAATTCCGAATTGACATTTCAGAACCACTGACTCCTTGTTTATGATCTGAAAGACTGGGAGAGTGAAACCCATTGTTCTTCAGGTGTTATACTGTTTCCTTCTGCTTTTCAAAAGGGTCTTTGATCTGGGTTCTTTGTTGTCCAAGATGCCTGTCTTGTCTTTAAGCAGAGTTAATGTGAGGTCAATAATTTCAGAGCAGGACTGGTCCCAAGCCCTCTGGATATACCCCCAAAACAGGAAGTTGTAGCAAAATTTCTCTAATCACGTTTACTCCCACATTCCCCACAACCCACCCAATCATATTGATAAGTACATGTCCAGGCACAGCCATGTCTGGACCTGTCTTATCTCTATCTGCAGTCTCAACTCCAGCTTCTATTGTACCTGGATTAATGGCTTGCAGACCTTGAAAATAGTGGTATTACTGACTGCAAATAAGTGTCAAAACATTGTTCACGTTACTAATTTAATTAGAGGAATGAATGCAACTGTGGCCTATCAAAGCTAAGAAATTAAACATAGTCTCTCCAGGCCCAATATTATAAACGAATTAAAGAGTTTGTAAATTGGACAAAGAAATAACAATTCGATAGTACACAGAGCTGGGCTGGGGGGTGGTAGTGGGGTAAATTAGAGATAGTGGGTTTCACATCTCAAGATTCCTCCTTTGTTTTCCTTAATAACAGAATGCTCGTTAGTTTGGAAAAGCCTCCTACCAATTGCAGTTTAAGATCCACTGTTCCAGATCAGGCTTCAACTTTTAATTCTTTCGAGCTGGTTTCCTCAAATTCCCGCTAAACCCTTATTTCCTTACAGGAATCCCGGCAGGTAAAAAGGGGCAAGAAGGGACAGATCCAATTGATATGAATTTATAGCACTGTTTGTGGACCAGGAGGAGCAAGAGTGTATCCCCAGTCCCCAAGTGAACCTATTTAAAGTCCTCATGATCAGATCCTGTAATGTCCAACTTCTCCACTCCATCCTGCGATCTCTAACTACCCACCCCCTGCAAATTCCAACTCATGCCACACCCCTGCAATCGCCAACGCCGCTCACACCCGCTGCAATCGCCAACCCCACCGCCCATAATCTCTGACAACCCCCACCACACCATGATCTCCAACTTCACCGCCCCCTCAACCTTCTGCATCTCCCACCCCTTCCTACTTAATTGGCATTCGTTCTCCAGCTGCTTTTTCACCCAATAGGCAGCCAGTATTAATGGGTGAAACAGATCTCCTGTTTGTGTTGCTGTGTTTGTGTAGTTGGTAAAAATTAACTCTTAGTGCAAATCTGTAGAGTTCAATTTTCATTTTCTGGACATATTATAACGGACCCCATGCGGTATTGTATTATTAACTCTGATCTCTTTGATACAGGTGGAACTGAGAATCTGGATCCTATTCTAATTGCTCCGATAGTACACACTATTCACAATTTCATCTTTAGGAATGAACAAGCCCTTCCAATACCAGAAACAGTAAGATGATTGTATCTCACTCATAATTAAATTGAGAGTGGAATGACCTCAGCTCATTTCATTAATTAGTTGATGTTAATGAGAAACTGAGCACTTCTGATTTTTCTGGTCTTTTGCTGAGATTTTGTGCAGATGTTTTCTATCTGATTGGTAAGAGCTTATTGACCCACAGTTTTCATACATTGATCTTTTAGCAGCACTTTCCAACACAGGTCACTCTATAGCGATTAGGAGCAGGCTGATTCTCCTCTACTCAGCTATGAGGTGCTGAAGCTAATTATAATCCCCTGGATGCTGTCCTGGTTGAGATCTGTTAACAGCACAACCATGGATTGAATCAAGCAATTTCTAGTTTATATATCACTTCAGATAGTTAATTTGCCAATTGAACCTTCAGGCAGGGGATCTTGTAGTCGTATATTTCCCCTTGGAACTGTCAGTTAAAGAATGTAATATTAATTCTTCATTCAGCCTTTTTCATATACCACTGGAGCCCAGTCAGTCGACCATACCTTAGATAAACCAGGGGGTAAGCCCACCCCCATCTAAGATGTCCACAGTCCCACAGTGGAACCATGGCTGATAGGCCATGGCTACCCAGGCTGCCTCATCACCTGTCAAGGGCCACAGACAGCTTGGGGCAGCTTACTGTTTCATGCCAACATAGAAAACTGACCAATAGCTTCAAAAAAACTCATAGCTCGTGAATGCAAGCCATAGACCAGGAATTAGAGCAAAAGGGAAATTGGACATCATTATAATTTAAGCTGCAGATATAGCCAACAATTAATTTATTGCAGAAATAAGAAAAACTGAAGTTTGCAGCTGTGGCGAATTTAGAAATTACTGTCGTGGGAGCTGTGTGCTGAAGGCATGAAATTTATTTGCTTTGGTATCTTTTGAAACTCTGGGAATGCCAAAATCATCACACTATACAAAAACAAAGGTGACAGAGGAGACTGCAACAACTACAGGGCAATCTCACTCCTTGGCGTCACAGGGAAGGCCTTTGCTAGGGACATACTAAACGACTCCACGTACTTGCAGACCGAGTGTACCCGGAAGCGCAGTGCAGTTTCCGTGCTGGCAGATCAACTGTGGATATGATTTTCTCCATACACCAACTACAAGAGAAGTTTAGGGAACAGAGTATACCCCTTTACCTTACTTTTATAGATCTCATTAACCCATTTGACACAGTCAACAGAGCAGGTCTCTGCAAGATTTTGGAAAAAATTGGCTGTCCACTGATCCCCTCAGTCTCATCCGCTCCTTCCATGACAACATGCACTGCACTGTACAGTTTGATGGCTCCACTTACGACAGTTTTGGAGTGAAGAATGGAGTGAAACAGGGTTGTGTCCTAGCTCCCACTCTGTTTGGCATTTTCTTTTCCATGCTCCTGGCCTTCGCCTTCCCTGCAGATATGGAAAGAGTCTATTTGCACACTAGGTCAGACAGCAAGCTTTACAACCTATCAAGGCTGAAAGCAAAGACAAAAACACATCACATCTTGATCAGAAAACTCCTCTATGCTAATGATACTGTGCTAGTCGCTCACACGGAAACTCAGCTACAAAGACTCATGGACTATATCTCTCATGTCTGTAACTTGTTCTCCTTGACTATCAAGAAAACCGTGGTCATGGGACATGGTGTTGCATCTCCACCCTGATCACACTAAATAACACCCCACTGGAAGTGGTTAGCAAAATTCTGCTACCTTGGGTCCACGCTGACCGACAATCTGTCTCTTGATGCAGAGCTTGATAAACGCATAGGGAAAGCATCTATCACCTTTGGCCAACTTGCGAAACGCGCATGGAATAACACCAAGCTGACCCTTAGGACCAAGCTGATGATTTATAAAGCCTGTGTTCTCAGCACCTTGCTGTATGGCTGTGAAACATGGGTGATTTACAGATACTAGGAAAAGAAGCTCAATAATTTCCATCTTTGCTGTCTGCGGCACATTCTGGATATATCCTGGCAGGACAAAATCACAAATGTGACAGTCCTCTCAAAGGCAGAGCTCCCAGGTTTGTTGGCACTAATCAAACAGAGGCAGCTTTGGTGGATCGGACACATCCACTGGATGGAAGATGGTCGCAGACTACAGGAACTTCCGTATAGTGAGATAGCCAGAGCCAGATGACCAGTGGGGCGCCCAAAGCTCCACTTCAAGGATACTTGCAAGTGTGACATAAAGGAGCTAAATGTCGACTATCGCACCTGGGAGTCACTAGCTGGTGAAAGAGGGAAATGGTGACACATCCTGTGGACTGGTGTGCTCTACCATGATGACCAGTTGCTACAGCAGCTTCGCAACAGGCCCCAATGTCAAAAACAACAACTCACAGTGTCACTTGGCAGTTTCATGTGCAGCACTTGTGACAGAACCTGCCTCTCAAGGATTGGCCTTCACAGCCATCAGCAAAGGTGCACCAAGAGAAAACACCTCACCTACATGGATTGTTAGCTGTAAGTCCATCATTTTTTGTGGATGGAAGGATGCTAACCAGTGGGAATGCATTTGGGGCACTGTTCCCTGATGAAGAAGCTGAGAAGTCATTGGAAATTTGTAGACCGGCTGGTGGGCTCCCCCCCAGTACAAATGTTTTGGTGCTCTCAGCAATCTCCTGGATGATGGAGACCTGGTTAAAAATAAACAAAAAATTGGCATGCCCTTTTCTTTGAGATTAGATCTCAGATCTTAGTAGGCCCCACCTCTACCATTGTCAATCAGATACACCTGGTGCAGTAAACATGTACTGACTACATAGATTCTGATTGAGGACTCAGCACGAGAACGCCTAACTAGTTTCCTGCCCCCAATCCCCTTTACGTTTGTGGCCTCGTTGGGATAGTAGGAAATTCTGACCCACAAGACATTGGAGAAATACTGACACAGGTCAGGACCTGTATCTGGATTCCATTGAATTTGTGACCTTTTGGTAGAGTCATATCAAAATTACAATGAGAGACTCCAAAATGCCTGCTGATATTCTGTTTTTAAAGTCCTAAAACATGGGAGAAAGGAAAATATTGATCTGATTAGTTGATACTGATAACCTCCAATCCCAATGTGCAAAATGCAGTTTCTTTGTGTGAACGATCAAGCACTGATTTTAACACCCCATGACCAATGAGAATGATGGGCGGAGGTTAAAAAAGGGCAGAGTACTCACCTTCCTGTCCACAGCCATCTTAACTCCTGGATGTCAGGAGGTGTTGGGGGCATTTGCCACAGCAGGCTAGGGCCTCAATAATATGCAAAAGTTGGGGTGCTCTAATGCAATTAGGACCCTGTTTTGATTTTAACTCTGGGTCACATCTAAATGTCAAAACTGCGAGAGATACCGAGCAGCAAGTGGGAATGGGGCCAGAAGAGGCCAAAAGAAGGTAAGTTTTTATATTTAAAAAAAAATCCCTTTGTCCTAGGAGGAGCATTATTGCTCCTTTGGGCCTCGCTAGCCCTCGACTTCCTAATCTTGCCAAGCATGATTGACACCTGATTACCCCTAGCCATTTACCTTAGTGCAAGGACAGTTGCCCTTCGTTAGATAGAATAGTACAGCAAAAAGGAGACCATTTGGCCTATCAAGTTCATGCCAGCTTTTTCGAAGCACAATCCAGTTAGGTCCCACTCCGCTGTTCTTTCTGACCTCGAACATAAGAATGAGGCTGGCAAGTTAAAATTTGAGCTGGACTCAAGTGGCACTGAGATGGGAACCTTTCCCTACCTGACTGTTCCCCACCCACATGTCACATGCCCAAGTTTTGCAATCTGACATATCGGTTAAAATATTGACTGCTAACCTAAATGCTGAAAAGCTGATTATAAAATCAGGGAGCATTTCCATATATGGTAAAAATTGGCTGGCATCCCACTGATTGCCTGAGGGTGGATTATGTCATGATCGTGTAGCAGGGGGTTATATGGTTATGTAAAGAACTCCCTTAAAGGGAAGAGCAGAACAGAAACAGCAAGAGCAGCAATTAGGAATTTGACAGATTTGACAACTTGAACACATGTGGTCGGTCATCTGCTCTCCAAAGGATTGGGTAATTTTCATCTTTTGCACTTATTACCTTGTTATTGTGTGCAACTAGTTGTACTTGATTGTTAAAATTGGTGATTGCTACTGAGTTATTTCTCTTGTTGAATTGGTCTACATTTATGTTTACTGCAGTAGCAGTGTTTTCTTTCTTGCAAGAGAGTCTTGACAGTTATAGTTAGCAGGCTATTCGAACCTGAAGGGCAACACAGCCAAGCCGATCCTGCACTCACTGATATGGGAGGGAGAGGGGTTGCCCACTGGATAATAGTTGGTGTGAGAACCCTGGCTGATTTGATCCCTGTTTAACCCAGGGGTCGGGGGCTTGCAGTGAGGAGATGAGATGTAGAGGATAACTGCAGCACCTCCTACGGTGGATAATGCATTATAGATGCAAATGAGCTTCGCTCCCTGAGATTAGCTTTAACAACTGAAAAATCTTTCATTCAGTTAAGACTATATTTTCAGTCAGTTTGTACAGTAGTGATTGACTGTGTCCTATCAGCAGCAAAGGTCAGGTAATAATGAATGTGTTTGTACTATGTCCTTGTGCTCGCTATTCTCATGTAAGCATGTGTTAGTACCTCGTTGAAAACTCTGCGCATGAAAAAGTAATACAAATGTACTAAGCATCATACCTGAACTAGAATCTAAGGTTAACAGGCATATTTAATCTTATGTTCTCGTACTGGTACCTTAAGGTGACCATTTATTGTTGTTTCAAATACATTATGATTCAAGTTGCAATATATGCTATCAATTAAAGAACATATTAATCCCCAGGGGGCAGGGAAATACCTAACTATCCCCAGATAGACAAATACATAGAAAATGCCAGGAATTTAATGCAGAGAAGTGTGAAGTGATACATTTTGGTTAGAAGAACAAAGAGGGCAATATAAAAGAAAGGTTCCAATTCTAAAGGAGTGCAGGAACAGAGAGACCTGGGTGTGTATGTGCACAAATAGTTGAAGGAGGCAGGGCAAGTTGAGAAAGTGGTTAAAAAGGCATAAGGGATCCTGGGGCTTTATAAATAAAGACATAGAGTACAAAAACAATGAACTTATGATACACCTTTATAAAACACTGCTTTGGTCTTAACTGGAGTATTGTACCTAATTCTGAGCCACGCACTTTAAGAAGGCTGCTAAGGCTTTAGAGAGGAACATAGGAGCAGGAGTAGGCCATTCAGCCCATTGAGCCTGCCCCACCATTCAATATAATCATGACTGATCATCCACTTCAATGCCTTTTTCCCACACAATCCTCATATCCCCTTATGCCAGTTGTATATGGATATTTGTATTTGTAGAGGATACAGAAAATATTTACAAGAGGGGTTCCAGAAAAGAGGGATCTGCATGGATAGATTGGAAAAAACTGGGGTGGTTCTCCTTAGAGAGGTTTGAGAGGAAATTTGATAGAGATATTTAATATAATGAGGGGGTCTAGACAGAGTCGACAGAGACAAACTGTTCCATTGATAGAAAGGTCCATTTAAGGTGAATGGCAAAAGAATTGAAGGTGACATGAGGAAAAGTTTTTTTATGCAGCGAGTGGTTAGGATCTGGAATGCACTGCTTGAGAGTTTGGTGGCTGCAGATTAAATCATGGGTTTTAAAAGGGAATCGGAAAAGCACCTGAAGGGAAAAAATTTGCAGGGCTACGGGGAAAGGAAGGGGAGTGAGACTAGCTGAATTGCTTTTGCAGAGAGCCAGGCTGAATAGCCTCCTTCTGTACTGTAACCATTCTATGATTCTAGTGCTGTCCTTTCTTTTACAAATAAATTTAATAGGCCAATAAAATCTCAAATTATTACTTTGGATTAGCTGATTTATGATCACCAATCATTCCTTTGCAGGTGTGACTTACTATGTGATGACTAATATTTACTGAGCATTCACATAGGTGTGGTGTGGGAACAGTTATGAACAGGAAACCTGGAAATACAGGTTTTTCTAAATCTTCTAAATTTCTTCAAATTTTTTTCATTTCATTTATGGGATGTGAGTGTCACTGGCAAGACCAGCATTTATTGCCCATTGTTAATTGCCCTTGAGAAAGTGGTGATGAACCGTCTTCTTAAATTGCTGTAGTCCATGTGGGGTAGGTACACCCATAGTGCTGTTAGAGAGGGAGTTCCAGGATTTTGACCCAGTGACAGTGAAGGAACGACGACATAGTTTCGAATCAGGATGGTTTGTGACTAGGAGGGGAACTTGCAGATGGTGGTGTTCCCATGCGTCTGCTGCCCTTGTCCTTCTAGGTGTTAGAAGTCGTGGGTTTGCGAAGTGCTATCAAAGATGCTTTGGCAAGTTGCTGCAGTGCCTCCTATAGATTGTACACACTGCAGCCATGGTGGTGGAGGGGGAATATTTAAAATGGTGGATGTGCTACTTTGTCCTGGTTGATGTCAAGCTTCTTACAAGAATATAAGAAATATGTTCATTAATGAAGCAGCTAAAGATGGTTAGGCCGAGGACATTGCCCTGAAAAAATCCTGCAGCAATGGAGGTGTCCAGATATCATTCTACACTGCACTCCCTCCAAGTGTCCTTCCTAAGGTGCCGTGCCCAGGACTGAACACAGTACTCTAGGTGTGGTGTAACCAGGGCTTTGTACAGCTGAAGCATAACTTCTACCCCTTGTATTCATGTTCTATAGATATAAAGGCCAGCATTCCATTAGCCTTTTTGTTTTTTTTGTACCTGCCATGACATTTTAATGATCTATGTTAATAGAACCCTAAGTCTCTTTGGACCTTCACTACTTTTAGCTTTACACCATTTAAAAAGTACACTGTAAAGTACTCTTTAGGTCCAAAGTGAATTAGCTCACACTTGCCCATATTGAAATTTATTTGCCCATTTTACCCATTCACTTAATCTATGAATATCTCTGTGATTTTATATTTATAACTGCACTGCATATAATGCCGCCTACCTTTGTGTCCTTAACAAACTTGGACATGGGGCTCTCTATCTCATCATCTAAATCATTTATAAATATAATGAATAGATGAGGCCCCAAAACAATCCCTGTGGGACTCCGCTAATGACATCATGTCAATTAGAGTACCTGCCTATTATTCCTACTCTCTGTCTCTTGCTGCTCATCCAATTTCCTAACCAGGTCAATAATTTGTCCTCAATTCCATAGCTAACAGTCTCTAATAAAGGACTTTATTGAAAGCCTTCTGGAAGTCCATATACAGTAAAAACTTTGTTATCTGGCATGTGGCAGACCTGAGAGATGCCGGATAATTGAAAATTCTGATTAATCAAGAGTTCTACTTACAATACAATAGTTCTAATTTTAAGAGAAATGATTACATACAAAGTACAAGAAGATGTACATTACAGAAATCTTAAGGCAGTAAATAACCAATGCCGAGAAGAATCGACTGCACTCGGAGAATACTCGGCCTGGGAGAGCTTTAGGAGATGTCTGGAGGTGCTGGATGGATTCTAGTTACTACAATCGAGACATGTTTAGAGAGATTTTGGAAATTCCAGATAACAGAGCTTGCCAGTTGGTAAAGTGCTGGATAACAAAGCTTTTCACTGTAAATAATATCTGTAGGTATTCCCCGTCTACTACTTTAGTTACCTCATCAAATGTTCAATCAGATTCATCAGGTATGATGTATCTTTTAAAAATCCATGCTGGCTGCCCTTGACATCAAGGCAGCATTTGACCCAGTATGGCATCAAGGAGCCCCAGCAAAACTGGAGTCAATGGGAATCAGGGGGAAAACTCTCCGCTGTTTGGAGTCGTATCTAGCGCAAAGGAAGATGGTTGTGGTTGTTGGAGGTCAATCATCTCAGCTCCAGGACATCACTGCAGGAGTTCCTCAGGGTAGTGTCCTAGGCCCAACCATCTTCAGCTGCTTCATCAATGACCTTCTTTCAATCATAAGGTCAGAAGTGGGGATGTTCGCTGATGATTGCACAATATTCAGCACCATTCGCGACTCCTCAAATACTGAAGCAGTCCGTGCAGGAATGCAGCAAGATCTGGACAATATCCAGGCTTGGGCTTATGAGTGGCAAGTAACATTCACGCCACACAAGTGCCAGGCAATTTCCAACTCAAACAAGAGAGAATCTAACCATCTCCCCTTGACATTCAAAGGCATTACGATCGTGGAATCCCACACTATCAACATCCTGGGGGTTATCATTGACCAGAAACTGAGCTGGAGTAGCCATATAAATACCGTGGCTACAAGAGCAGGTCAGAGGCTAGGAATCCTGAGGCGAGTAATTCACCTCCTGACTCCCCAAAGCCTGTCCACCATATACAAGGCACAAGTCAGGAGTGTGATGGAATACTCTCTACTTGCCTGGATGCGTGCAGCTCCAATAACACTCAAGAAGCTCGACACCATCCAGGACAAAGCAGCCCGCTTGATTGGCACCCCGTTCACAAACATTCACTCCCTTCACCACCAACAAACAGTGCCAGCAGTGTGTACTATCTACAAGATGCACTGCAGCAACGCGTCAAGGCTCCTTCGACAGCACCGTCCAAACCCGCAACATCTACCACTTAGAAGAACAGGGCAGCGAACACATGGGAACACCACCACCTGCAAGTTCCCCTCCAAGCCACACACCATCCTGACTTGGAACTATATCGCCGTTTCTTCTCTGTCGCTGGGTCAAAATCCTGGAACTCCCTTCCTAACAGGACTGCAGTGGTTCAAGAAGGCAGCTCATCACCACCTTCTCAAGGGCAATTGGGGATGGGCAATAAATGCTGGCCTAGCCAGCGACACCCACATACCATAAATGAATAGAAAAACGTCACTCTAGCCTTAATTATAGACTCTAGTAATTTTCTGACAACAGATGCTAGGCTAACTGATCTACAATTCCTTGGTTTCCTTCTCTCACCTTTCTTAAATATCAGAGTGACAGGCACAATTTTCTAATATAAAGGAACAGTTCTCGAATTGAGAGAACTTAGAAGATTATAGTTAGAGCATCTGCAAAGGTTCTCACCTTCCTTTAAAACCATGGGATGGAAACCATCTCATCCTAGGGATTTGTCATTTTTTTGTGTTATTTTCTTCATCACGGTTGTTTGGCTCACGTTAATTAATTGGTGACTTCCTGTCCCTGGTTCAATATTATTTTCCTTGAGATGTTTGGCATGCTGACCTCTTCCTCAACTATAATTACTGACACGGTAATTATTCAACGTGCTCTTTACTTTCAAACATTCTTTGCGTTGATTTTGATATCGCTTGCAAACTTCTTTTCATACTCCCTTTTTGTAGCTCTATCTGTTTTGTCACCCTTTGCTGTTCTTTGTACCTCTCCCATTCACCGGAACATGTGCTATTTTTTGCATTTTTGTATACTTTTCTTTTAGTTTTATGTTGTCTTTTGTCTCTTTAGTCATCCATGGCTGTTTATTGGCAAGTAAAGCTCTTCGCCCTGAAGGATATAAACTGGTTCTGCATCACATTAAATTCTTTTTGAACATATCCCACTGGTTGTTTTAACATTAACAGCTTTGCCCAGTTTACTGTGAACAGTCTCTGTCTCGTTGCATTAAAGTCAGCCTTATCTAAATCTAGAATCTTCATAGCTATTTTATGATTCTGCCTTTCAAACACTATGTTAATGTTATGACCAGGTGAGAAAGGTGTCTAGGGGTCTTTTACCGTCTTCACCTGTCTTATTGTAACAGGGTTTAATTTTTAAACACACTGTTTTGAACTCCCCCTTGGTGAATCCTTGTTCACAGCTTTCCAATTATAAGGCAAAGAAATGAGCATAAACAGGCTTCCTTAGGTTTAAAGAAGAAACATGTAATTTATTAAAACTTAAACTAAAAACTCCAATTCAGTTAATGCCTATGGATACACGCTGCACCCATGCTAGCATGCATACGCGATACGCACATGCAAATAGAGACAGAAAAGAGCAGAGGAAAGATAAGTACAACATTTTGAGGCAAGATCTTGTTACTGTGTTTCGAGCTTGCTGTAGTCCTTGATATGGTCTTGTATTTCATTGGGGCCCAGTATTCTTCTTAAACCTTGTTCACTGTAGGAGACCTTTCTCTCTTGGGGTTCATATGTCTTCAATGGTTTCCGAAGCTGGTGAGAGCGAGATGAGAGCAGACAAGAGAGAGGTATTTTCAGTCCAAACTGGTCCGACCACATCTGTTTGTGCATTTGGCCATCTTAGCAGTTAACCTGGAATGCTAGCCTTCAACATCTGGTAATCAAAAGTCCATTGTGGATTAAATTGGAGCTGGGAATAGCTTCTTTGTCCTTTGAAGTACTTGTCTGTTGATATGCTAATGTCTCCCTCCAGCCAAAGGCTCCAATTGTTTTTTAAAGCAAATTCTTTCTTCACCAACAGTACTTTAAAATCAAGGTTCATGTGGCAAAATTAATTTTCCTCATTTTTGGCAGAGGGGTAGCTTGCTTGACACCTCCACACCCAGGGGAATGAAATGTGATTTGAAGAAAAATGGCGCATTTCATTACAGGGTTTGAGAGAAATATGA
The DNA here is from genome assembly GCF_036365525.1 of Heterodontus francisci. NCBI lineage: Eukaryota > Metazoa > Chordata > Chondrichthyes > Heterodontiformes > Heterodontidae > Heterodontus > Heterodontus francisci. Next base: position 70,632,009 of record NC_090396.1, on the reverse strand, counting down.
CATACAGAAAGAAAAAGCATGTATTTCTCTCATTCATTTCCATTCATTCACCAATCTTAAAGAATATTAAAAATGGTCTTTTCTGAGTGCCAGGGCTGTTTTAATTTCCCTCTTTTTTTCTCAGCAGAGTTAGTAGTGGGCGGGTCTATCTTGAATTCTCTGAGCCATGCAAAGATTTTTGACTTCAGGGGATGGGGGGAGGAGTCTTTGTTACTCTCTCCTTTGTTTACTGGGACACTCCTACCTGCAGGTATTTGTGCAGATTTAACTGCACTCTCCTGTGACACGTCGACTAGGTGAGGCATCACCCTCACAGTTTCTGTGCCCCCTAGAGGTCTCTCTTTGTCTCTGCAGGTTCCTGTAAATGCTGTTAGCAACTCTGTTGGGGTGCATCTGGAGCCGGCATTTACATAGCAGGATGTGGGGTCTAACTTTTCACATTTTTCAGGGTTGGTTGACCAGACGGTAGGGGTCTTCATCCGTGATTTTTCCCAGTCTTCCTTTAACCTGCCCTCTTGGTTACTTTCTCCCCTTCTCTTATGAAACTTTTTCCAACCGTGTGCCTGCCTGTCCCCTTTTATTCTCGGCGGGGATCCCTTACAATTCACCAGCCCTCTGCTGGAGGATCCTCCTAACATCAGTACAGGACTTAGGGGTGCAGGTTTCACTGTAGGTTGGGGTTTCCCCTCAACTTGGCGCATGTGGCAACTCCTGCAGTACTCCACCACATCTTTGTGGAGTTTTGGTCGTCAAACTGCTGTCTTATATGGGCTTTGGTCTTTCATATACCGGCATGTACAACTACTGTAGTCTCGTGAGCCCTTCTTAATATTTCTTCCCGGTACCTCTGTGGCACCACTAACTGGTGAACTACTGTCCACTCTTTTGCTCTCAGGTCTGTGAGGAGAACTCCATTTCCTCATCAGTACCTCATTCTTTAAATAGTAGCAGTCAGGGACTCCCTCTGCTTCACTTTCAGACTGGGCAGCCTGTGCTAACTCTCGCAATATTGGATCGTCTCGCTGAGCCTCAGCTAGGGAAAATCCATTTAATTCATACCCTGGGTCTCCTAACGTTCCAAAGAGAGTCTCGGGCAGGCAAACCTCATGATCATTTGCCTGCAGTGCCAATGCAGTCTCCTCTGGAGGAGCTGATTTGATCATGGTTTGATCCGCTACATATTCAGGGACTCTGCAGGAGACCATCTCCTGCCACTGCCCTATCTCTCTGACCTCCTGCGGTCTTTCTTTCACTACTGGGGGGGCTACCACCTTTACCACCAGATCATTACCCAGGAGCAGGTCAACCCCGTCCACAGGCAAACTAGGGACAATCCCTCGGGTCACTGGTCCCGAAACTAGGTCACCCTCCAGGTGCACCTGGTGCACAGGTACAGGCAAACACTTATTATTTTCTTGATTACTGTTGTTTGGCTCACGTTAATTAATTGGTGACTTCCTGTCCCTGATTCAACATTAGTTTCCTTGGGATGTTCGGCACGCTGACCTCTTCCTCAATTATAAATACTGACACGGTAATTATTCAACATGCTCACCATTTCCTTACTTTCATTGACAATATCACCATTATTGATTTTCAAGGGGCCTACATTACTCTTGATCACCCTCACATTCCTAACATAATTGCAAAAATTCTTTGTGTTGATTTTGATATCACTTCAAGCTTCTTTTCATACTCCCTTTTTGTAGCTCTATCTGTTTTGTCACCCTTTGCTGTTCTTTGTACCACTTCCACTCACCAGAACATGTGCTATTTTTTTTCATTTTTGTATACTTTTCTTTTAGTTTTATGTTGTCTCTTGACTCTTTAGTCAAAAGTCCATTGTGGATTAAATTGGAGTAGGGAATAGCTCCTTTGTCCTTTGAAGTACTTGTCTGTTGATATGCTCATGTCTCTCTCCAGCCAAAGTCACCAATTGTTTTTTAAAGCAAGTTCTTTCTTCACCAATAATAGTTTAAAATCAATGTTCATGTGGCAAAATTAATTATCCGCATTCTTAGCAGATGGGTGGCTTGCCTGACAGTTGAACTCTATTATATAGACAAAATCAAAATACTGCTTAATATAATATAATAAGATAATACAATTATATTAGGAAAATATAATACACACACTGATTTTTATGAATGAAGAGTCAAATTTGCCTTATCACACTGTATAATACGCACCTAAACTTTGCAGTACTGCGGTCAAAGTGACCCTATATTGAAAAAAGTAATGAGCAAACCTGACTAAGCTAAAGAGACTGTCCCATCCTGCTTTGCTGAGCGGCCAGCTCCCACGGCACACAAAAGGCTGAATCTTGTGGTGCCAGCGGGACTCCCGGCACTGGACCAAAAAGCCGGGAGGAGCCCCATCTCAGCCATTTGGAGCTCCCCCAGTATGGGATAGAAATACAATACTGTGCTTGCGTGCCTCCTGGCTTGCCATTGTCATGTGACCTCTACCATGAGGCACTTTGACTGCAGGCAGTCATTATAGTCAGTTTCGTTAAAGACAGAGTCCACACCAGACTGGTGTCCTGTGAGCTCGTAACATGGTGTCAGAGTGGAGTTGAGACTGAGTGGTGAAGAGCTGTGAGAAGCACAGCTATGGAACAAAGGCCACATGAATTGTCAGAACTGCCTAATGCTGCCTAAAGCCACAGGATGCCACAGAAACGGAACAAAGAAACAGCAGCTTTCCAACCACATTCTGGACACTGTTCGGGAGATACAGATGGTTGCGCATGCTGTTTGGCATTTCCATGGCTCCAGAGGAGGATCGTCGCAGACGGCATGAGATAGTTAGTGATCTTCCTGGAAGCTGTAGTGGATGATCTGCTAGTTTATGGATGCGGAGACTAATCAAACATGATCAAAATCTAGTGTGACTGCTGGATTGCCAGGTGAACCTGAAGCTGAACAAGAAAAAATTGCAATTAAAGATGCCCGAAGTCAAGTACATAGGTCATGTACTGACAGCAAAAAGTCTTTGCCCAGATCCCGAAAAGATGAGAGCAGTAGCAACAATGCGGCAACCAACAGATGTAAAAGCAGTGCAACGATTTGTTGGATTTGTCAACTATTTAGCAAAATTCTTGTCCAATTTGTCGTCGGAGTGTGAACCATTACGTCAACTCACTGTCAAGGACGTGCTGTGGTATTGGGACACAGAACCAGAAGCAGCGTTCACTAAAATCAAGCAACTAGTGACTGTAACACCAGTGCTGACATATTATGACGTAAATGATGAAGTCACCCTGCAGTGTGACGCCAGTGAGACAGGACTTGGAGCAACCCTAATGCAGCAAGAACAACCGGTTGCATTTGCATCCAGGGTGTTAATGCAAAAGGAACAACACTCTGCTCAGATTGAGAAAGAGTGCCTGGCCATTGTCTTTGCTTGTGAACATTTTCATCAATACCTACTTGGACGAGACAAAGTGACAGTCGAGTCTGACCACAAATCACTTCAAAGCATTTTCCTCAAGCCGCTACTATCTGCTCCAAAGCGTCTGAAAAGGATGTTACTTCGGTTACAGAGATATCATCTGGATGTGACATACAAGCAAGGGAAACAGGTGTACATCGCTGACATGCTGTCGAGAGCTGCACTCTCTATGAAGAAAGGTGCAGATGCTACGACAGAGTGTGAAATCTTCCAAATCCAACATGAAGCTGCAGCTCGACATGCTCTGGAAGCCATCAACCCAGCAGAGACATTGAATCTGACAGACACAGGCCTTGCTCAAATCAAGCGACCTACCAAACAAGATCAAACTCGACAAGTAATAAATGCAAAATACTGCAGATGCTGGAAATCTGAAATAAAAACAAGAAATGCCGGAAATACTCAACAGGTCTGGCAGCATCTGTGGAGAGAGAAGCACAGTTAACGTTTCAAGTCAGTGACCCTTCATCAGAACTGGCAAAGGTTAGAAATTTAATAAGCTTTAAGCAAATAAAGCGGGGATGGGGCAAGAGATAACAAAAGGCAAGGTGTTGATAGGACAGGGTCAGAGAGAATAACTGACCAGAAGGTCATGGAGCAAAGGCAAATGTTATGTTAATAGTGTGTTGAAAGACAAAGCGTTAGTGCAGAGAGGGTGTTAATGACATCCCGCTTCTACCTCCTTCCCAAAATCCACAAACAGGACTATCCTGGTAGACCCATCATTTCTGCCTGTTCCTGCCCCATTGAACTTATTCCTTCCTATCTTGACTCTATCTTTTCTCCTCTGGTCCAGTCTCTTCCCACCTACATCCGTGACTCTTCGGACGCTCTACGTCATTTTGACAATTTCCAGTTTCCTGGCCCTAACTGCCTCCTCTTCACTATAGATATCCAATCTCTCTTCACCTCTATCCCCCATCAGGATGGTTTGAGGGGTCTCCGCTTCTTCCTTGAACAGATGCCCAACTAGTCCCCATCCACCATCGTAATAATATAAAAGCAAAATACTGCAAATGCTGGAAATCTGAAATAAAAACAAGAAATCCTGGAAATACTCAGCAGGTCTGGCAGCATCTGTGGAGAGAGAAATAGAGTCAACGTTTCAGGTCAGTGACCCTTCCTCAGAACTGGCAAATATTAGAAATGTAAAAGGTTTTAAGCAAGTAAAGTGGGGGTGGGGCAAGAGATAACAAAAGAGGTGTTGATAGGACAGGGTCACAGAGAATAACTGACTAGAAGGTCATGGAGCAAAAATAAATGGTATGTTAATGGTGTGCTGAAAGACAAAGCGTTAGTACAGAGAGGGTGTTAATGGACATAAAACTGAACAGCCTGGCCCCAAGCACAAACATGAAAAAACAATGGGTAGGCACAGTAGAAACAAACTAAACAAACTAAAATAAAATAAACACGGAAAAAATAAAGAAAAAAGAAAAAAATAACTAAAAATAAAAATAAAAAGGGGGGCCCGTCATGCTCTGAAATTATTGAACTCAGTGTTCAGTCTGGCTGACTGCAGCGTGCCTAATTCGTAAATGAGGTGCTATTCCTTGAAATTGCGTTGATGTTCACTGGACCATCTACCACCACCCTCCTCTGCCTGGTTGAACTTGTTCTCACATTGAACAACTTCTCCTTCAACTCCACTCACTTCCTTCAAGTAAAAGGTGTTGCTATGGGTACCCGCATGGGTCCTAATTATGCATGTCTTTTTGTGGGATATGTCGAACATTCCATGTTCCAGTCCTACTCCCTCAACTCTTTTTCCGGTACATTGATGACTGTATCGGTGCCATTTCCTGCTCCCGCCCCGAACTGGAAAAACTTTATCAACTTTGCTTCCAATTTCCACCTTTCTCTCCTCATTGTTACATGGTCCATCTTCGAAATTTCCCTTCCCTTCCTCGATCTCTCTGTCTCCATCTCTGTCCACCAATATTCGTTATAAACCCACCGAATCCCACGGCTACTTTCATTACACTTCCTCACACTCTGCCTCTTGTAAGGACTCCATTCCATTCTCCCAGTTTCTCCGTCTCCGACGCATTTGCTCTGATCATGCAACCTTCCCCAACAGCGCTTCTGATATGTCTTCCTTTTCCCTTAACCAAGGATTCCCCCCCACTGTGGTTGACAGGGCCCTCAACCGTGTCCGGCCCATTTCCTGCACCTCTACCCTCACCCCTTCCCCTCCCTCCTAGAACCGGGACAGGGTTCCCCTTGTCCTCACTTTCCATCCCACCAGCCTCCACATCCAAAAGATCATCCTCTGCCATTTCCACCATGTCCAGCATGATGCCACTACCAAACGCATCTTCCCATTCCCCTCCGCGGTCAGCATTCTGAAGGGATCGTTCTCTCCGCCACACCCTGGTCCACTCCTCCATTACCCCGAAAATCTCATCCCCTTCCCACGACACCTTCCCATGCAATTGCGGGAGGTGTAATACCTGCCCTTTTACCTCCTCTCTCCTCACTATCCAAGGCCCCAACCACTCCTTTTAGGTGAAGCAGCGATTTACTTGTACTTCTTTCATTATAGTACATAGTAGTCTCTGCTCACAATGTGGTCTTCTCTACATTGGGCAGACCAAACGCAGATTGGGTGACCACTTGGCGGAACACCTCACTCAGTCCGATAGCATGACCCCAAGCTTCCGGTTGCTTGCCATTTTAATATACCCCCCTGCTCTCATGTCCATATATCTGTCCTGGGATTGCTGCAGTGTTCCAGTGAACATCAACGCAAGCTCGAGAAACAGCAGCTCATTTACCGATTAGGCACCCTACAGCCTACCATACTGAACAATGAGTTCAATCATTTCAGAGCATGACTAGCCCCCCCTTTTTTTAGTTTTACTTTGTATTTCATTTTATTTCAGTTTGTTTCATCATTACAGTTTCTTTTTACCATGTGCCTGCCCACTGTTTTATTTTCTTTTTTCTTCATGTTTTTGCTTGTGGCTAGGGCTTTCATTATTCTGTCATTTAACACCCTCACTGCACTTATGCTTTGTATTTCACCACACCATTAACACATTCTTTGTCTTTGCCCCATGACCTCCTTGTCAGTTATTCTCTGTGACCCTCTGTCTTATCGACACCTTCCCATTTGTTCCCTTTTGCCCCATCCCCACTTTATTTAGAGTCATAGAGTCATAGCGTTATACAGCTCAGAAACAGGCTCTTTGGCCCATCGTGTCTGTGCCGGCCATCAAGCAACTATCTATTCTAATCACATTTTACAACACTTGGCCCGTAGCCTTGTATGCTATGGCATTTCAAGTGGCCATCTAAATACTTCTTAAATGTTGTGAGGGTTCCTGCCTCTACCACCCCTTCAGGCAGTGTGTTCCAGATTCCAACCACCCGTTAAGTTAATTTTTTCCCCCCTCAAATCCCCTCTAAATCTCCTGCCCCCTTAAATCTATGCCCCCTGGGTATTGACCCCTCCACTAAGGGAAAACGTTTCTTCCTATCTATCCTATCAATGCCCCTCATAATTTTGTATACCTCAATCAGGTCCCTCCTCAGTCTTCTCTGCTCTAAGGAAAACAACCCTAGCCTATCCAGTCTCTCTTCATAACTGAAATGCTCCAGCACAGGCAACATCCTGGTGAATCTCCTCTGCACCCTCTCCAGTGCAATCACATCCTTCCAATAGCGTGATGCCCAGAACTATACACTATACTCCAGCTGTGGCCTAACTAGCATTTTGTACAGCTCCATTATAACCATCCTGCTCTTATAAGTGGCAAGTAACATTCACACCACACAAGTGCCAGGTAATGACCATCTCCAACAAGAGAGAATCTAATCATCTCCCCTTGACATTCAATGGTATTACCATCGCTGAAATCTCCGCTATCAACATCCTACGGGCTACCATTGACCAGAAACTGAACTGGAGTAGCCATATAAGTACCGTGGCTACAAGAGCAGGTTAGAGGCTGGGAATCCTGAGGCGAGTAACTTACCTCCCGACTCCCCAAAGCCTGTCCACCATCTACAAGGCACAAGTCAGGAGTGTGCTGGAATACTCTCCACTTGCCTGGATGGGTGCATCTCCAACAACACTGAAGAAGCTCGACATCATCCAGGACAAAGCAGCCCGCTTGATTGGCACCCCATCCACAAACATTCACTCCCTCCACCACCGATGCACAGTGGCAGCAGTGTGTACCATCTACAAGATGCACTGCAGCAACGCACCAAGGCTCCTTAGACAGCACCTTCCAAACCTACGACATCTACTAACTAGAAGGACAAGGGCAGCAAATGCATGGGAACACCATCACCTGCAAGTTCCCCTCCAAGTCACATACCGTCCTGACTTGGAACTATATCGCTGTTCCTTCACTGTTGCTGGGTCAAAATCCTGGAACTCCCTTCCAAACAGCACTGTGAGTATACCTACCCCACATGGACTGCAGCGGTTCAAGAAGCCAGCTCACCACCAACTTCTCAAGGTCAATTAGGGATGGGAATAAATGCTGGCCTAGCCAGCGATGCCCACATCCCATGAATGAATAAAAAAAAATTCTATGCCTCGGCTAATAAAGGCAAGTATCCCATATGCCTTCCTAACCACCTTATCCACCTGTGCTGCTGCCTTCAGTGGTCTATAAACAAGTACACCAAGGTCCCTCTGTACTTCCTAGGGTCCTACCATCCATTGTATATTTCCTTGCCTTGTTAGCCCTCCCAAAATGCATCACCTCACACTTCTCAGGATTAAATTCCATTTGCCACTTCTCCGCCCATCTTACCAACCAATCTATATCGTCCTGTAATCTAAGGCTTTCCTCCTCACTATTTACGACACCACCAATTTTCGTGTCATCTGCGAACTTACTTATCATACCTCCTATATTTACATCTAAATCATTAATGTACACTACAAACAGCAAGGGTCCCAGCACCGATCCCTGCGGTACACCACTGGTCACAGGCTTCCACTTGCAAAAACAACCCTCAACCATCACCCTCTGCCTCCTGCCACTAAGCCAATTTTGGATCCAATTTGCCAAATTACCTTGGATCCCATGGGCTCTTACCTTCTTAACCAATCTCCCATGCGGGACCGTATCAAAAGCCTTACTGAAGTCCATGTAGACTACATCAACTGGTTTACCCTCATCTACACATCTAGTCACCTCCTTGAAAAATTCAATCAAGTTAGTCAGACATGATCTCCCCCTGACAAAGCCATTCTGACTATTCCTGATTAATCCCTGCCTCTCCAAGTGGAGATTAAATCCTGTCCCTCAGAATTTTTTCCTGCCACTGATGTTAGACTCACCTGCCTGATAAACCTGGTTTATCCCTGCTACCCTTCTTGAATAGTGGTACCACATTCGCTGTCCTCCAATCCTCTGGTACCTCTCCTGTGGCCAGAGAGGATTTGAAAATTTGTGTCAGAGCCCCCTCTATCTCCTCCCTTGCCTCACGTAACAGTCTGGGATACATCTCATCTTGGCTTGGCGATTTATCCACTTTTAAGCCCGCTAAAACAGCTAATACTTCCTTCCTTTCAATGCTAATATGTTCAAGTATATCACAGTCCCCCTCCCTGACTTGTACACCTATATTGTCCTTCTCCATAGTGAACACAGATGAAAAGTAATCATTTAAAACCTCACCTAAGTCCTCCGGCTCCGCACACAGATTGCCACTTTGGTCCCTAATGGGCCCTACTCTTTCCATGGTTATCCTGTTGCCCTTAATATACTTATAAAATGCCTTGGGATTTTCCTTTACCTTGCCCGCCAGTGTTTTTTCATGTCCCCTCTTCGCTCTCCTGATTACTTTTCTAAGTACCCCCCTACACTTTTTATATTCCTCTAGGGCCTTCCCTGTTTTCCGCACTCTGAACCTGTCATAAGCCTCCTTTTTTTGCCTTGTCCAATATTGTATATCCCTTGACATCCAGGGTTCCCTGGACTTGTTGGTCCTACCCTTCACTTTTACAGGACCATGTTGGCCCTGAACTCTCACTCTTTCCTTTTTGAATGACTCCCACTGGTCTGGTGGAGACTTTCCTACAAGTAGCTGCTCCCAGTCCACTTTGGGCAGATCCTGTTTTATCATATTGAAATCGGCCTTCCCCCAATTCAGTACTTTTATTTCCGGTTCCTCTTTGTCCTCTTTCCATAGCTACCTTAAATCTTACAGTGTTATGGTCACTATCCCCGAAATGCTTCCCCCACTGAAAATTCTACCACCTGTCCAGCTTCATTCCCTAGGATTAGGTCCAGTACTACCCCTTCTCTTGTAGGACTTTCTACGTGCTGGCTCAAAAAGCTCTCCTGTATGCAAAGAACAAAGAACAGTACAGCACAGGAACAGGCCATTCACCCTCCAAGCCTGCGCCGATCTTGATGCCTGCCTAAACTAACACCTTCTGCACCTCCGGGGCCCATATCCCTCTATTCCCTTCCTATTCATGTATTTGTCAAGATGTCTCTTAAACGTCGCTATCGTATCTGCTTCCACCACCTCCCCTGGCAGCAAGTTCCAGGCACTCACCACCCTCTGTGTAAAAAACTTGCCTCGCACATCCCCTCTAAACTTTGCCCCTTGCACCTTAAACCTATGTCCCCTAGTAACTGACTCTTCCACCCTGGTAAAAAGCTTCTGACTATCCACTCTGTCCATGCCGCTCATAACTTTGTAAACCTCTATCATGTCGCCTCTCCACCTCCGTCTTTCCAGTGAAAACAATCCGAGTTTTTCCAACCTCTCCTCATAGCTAATGCCCTCCAGACCAGGCAACATCCTGGTAAACCTCCTCTGTACCTTCTCCAAAGCCTCCATGTCCTTCTGATAGTGTGGCGACCAGAATTGCACGCAATATTCTAAGTGTAGCCTAACTAAGGTTCTGTACAGCGCTTTATGCACTTTAAGAATTCCGGCCCCTTTAAGCCTTTTGCACCAAGAGTATCCCAGTTGATATTGGGGAAGTTGAAATCCCCTACTATTATTACCCTATTATTTTTACACCTCTCTGAGATTTGCCTACATATCTTCTCCTCTATCTCTCCCTGACTATTTGGAGGCCTGCAGTACACTCCCAGCCAAGTGACTGGCCCCTTTTTGTTTTTAAGCTCTACCCATATGGCCTCATTTGAGGAACCTTCTAAGATATCATCCCTCCTTACTGCAGTAATTGACTCCTTGATCAACAGTGCAAGACCTCTTTTACACCCTCCCCTGTCACACCTGAAGATTCTATACCCTGGAATATTGAGCTGCCAGTCCTGCCCTTCCCTCAACTATGTCTCTGTGATAGCAATAATATCATATTCCCAAGTGTTAATCAATACCCTCAATTCATCTGCCTTACTAGTAAGACTCCTTGCGTTAAAATAGATGCAATCCAGCCTTGCATTATTCTCTTGTGCCTTAACAGGTCTATATTTGCTCTGCCTTCCAGACTGACTTAATTTCTCTTCTATATTTGACTGTGCATCACCCCCTACTGTACCTCCATTCTGTATGCCATCCCCCTGCCAAATTAGTTTGCACTAGCAAACCTCCCAGCAAGGGTGTTGGTCCCATTCCGGTTCAGGTGCAACCCATCCAACATGTACAGGTCCCACCTTTGCCAGAAACAGACCCAGTGATCCAGGAAACTAAATCCCTCCTGCACCATCTCTTCAGCCACACATTCATCTGCTCTACCCTCCTATTCCTATACTCACTAGTACGTGGCACAGGGAGTAATCCAGAGGTTACAACCTTTGAGGTCCTGCTTTTTAATCTGCTACCTAGCTCCCTAAATTCTTGTTGCAGGACCTCATCCCTCTTTCTGCCTATGTCGTTCATACCAATGTGTACCACGACCTCTGACTGTTCACCATCCTTCTTCAGAATGTCCTGCAGCCGCTCCGTGACATCCTTGACCCTAGCACCAGGGAGGCAATATACTATCCTGGAGTCACGTTTGCGGCCACAGAAATGCCTAGCTGTACCCCTTACGATACAATCCCCTATCACTATAGCTCTCCCACTCTTTTTCCTTCCCTCCTGTGCAGCTGAGCCAATTTGCTTAAAACCTATTACATTTCTAATCTTTGCTAGTTCTGATGAAAGGTCACTGACCTATAATGACCTTTGCTTCTCTCTCCACAGATGCTGCCAGACCTGCTGAGTATTTCCAGCACTTTTTTGGTTTTATTTTAGATTAAATAACAAAGCTGTCCTGGGACAAAGGCAAAGAGTGTGTTCATGCTTGTGGTGACAAAGCATTAGTCCTGAGAGAGTGTTAATAGCAGAATAATGAGAAGCTCTTTCTACATGAAAAACAGGCACATGGTTAAAAACTAAAATAAAATAAAAAATATAAAAATAGGCCAGGCTCTGAAGTTATTGAACTCAATGTTCAGTCCGCAAGACTGTAGAGTGCCTAATCAGAAGTGGCCGGAAGCGTACTGGCTGACATTTTTGAAGTTGCGGCCTTCTGTAGTACCAGCGGCAGCAGCGCTATGGAGCCCAATTTCGCGGCCCAATAGTGCATGAGTGAGAAAGGACAAATTGGGAAAAAGTAGTAAAAAGTTAAAATTACAGGTATGTTATCTGAATACATGAAGCATTTGTGACAAGATGAATTAATGGTACAAATACAGATAAATGAGTTTAATCTAATAGCCATAACAGAGATGTTTTTTAAAATTCATTCATGGGATGTGGGCATCACAGGCCAGATCAGCATTTATTGCCCATCCCTAATTGCCCTTGAACTGAGTGGCTTGCTAGGCAGCCACATTGCTGTGGATCTGGAGTCACATGTAGCCCAGACCAGGTAAGGACAGCAGATTTCCTTCCCTAAAGGACATTAGTGAACCAGATGGGTTTTTACAACAATCAACAATGGCTTCATGGGTATCATTAGGCTAGCTTTAAATTCCAGATTTATTAACTGAAATCAGATTCCACCGTCTGCTGTGGTGGGATTCGAACCCATGTCCCCAGAGTAATACCTGGGTCTCTGGGTTACGAGTCCAGCGACAATACCAGTACGCCACCACCTCCCCGATATGGTGCATGGTGACCAAAGTTGGGAACTAAATAATCCAGGATTCTTGGCATTTCTAAAAGACAGACAAAATAGAAAAGGAGGTTGGGTAGCTCTGATAATAATGGATGACATAAAATCAGTAGTGAGAAAGGATTTTTGCTTGGAAGAACAGGATGTAGATTCAGTATGGGCAGACCTAAGAAATAACAAGAGTTAGAAAATGCTGGTGGGAGTGGTTTATAGACCCAACCCCCCCAACAGTAGCTATACTGTTGGACAGAGTATTAATCAATAAATAAAAGGAACTTGTAACAAAGGTGATAAAATAATATTGGGGTCTTTAATCTTCAAATACACTGGACAGATCAAATCAGTAAAAGTAGTCTGGAGGATGAATCCCTAGATTTTAGAATGTTCAGTGGATTGGAAGTTAGCAAATGTAACACCGTGATTCAAGAAAGGAGGGAGAGAGAAATCAGGGAATTACAAGCCAGTTAGCCTGATATCAGTCATCAGAAAATCCTGTAATCTACTATTAAGGAGTGGTTAATAATGCACTTAGAAAATCATAATATGTTTAGGCAGAGTCAACAACATTTTATGAAAGGGAAATCTTGTTTGACAAATCTATTAGAGTTTTCTTCGGGATGTGACTAGCAGGGTAGATAAAGGGGGACCAGTAGATGGGTGGCACAGTGGCGCTGCGGTTAGCACTGTAGCCTCAGAGCTCCAGGGACCCAGGTTCGATTCTGGGTACTGCCTGTGTGGAGTTTGCAAGTTCTCCCTGCGACCATGTGGGTTTTCGCCAGGTGCTCCGGTTTCCTCCCACAGCCAAAGACTTGCAGGTTGATAGGTAAATTGGCCATTGTAAATTGCCCCTAGTGTAGGTAGGTGGTAGGGAATATGGGATTACTGTAGGGTTAGTATGAATGGGTGGTTGTTGGTCGGCACAGACTCGGTGGGCCAAAGGGCCTGTTTCAGTGCTGTGTCTCTAAATAAATAAATATTTGGATTTTCAGAAGGCATTCGATAACGTGTCACGTGAAAGATTGTTGCAAAAGATAAGGTCTCATCAATTTGGGGTAATATATTAACATCGATGGAGTATTATTTAATGGACCGAAAACACAGTTTAGGAATAAACAGGTCATTTTCAAGTTGGCTGGCTGTAACTAATGGAATGTGGCAAGGATCAGTGCTGGGGTCTAGCTATTTACAATCTATATTAATAACTTAGATGAAGGGACCAAAGTAATGTATCTAAGGTTGCTGACAATACAAAGCTACGTGGTAAAGTCTGCTATGAGGAGGACACGAGCCATAGAGTTATACAGCACAGAAACAGGCCCTTTGGCCCATTGTGTCTGTGCCGGCCATCAAGCACCTATCTATTCTAATCCCATTTTCCAGCACTTGGCCCGTAGCCTTGTATGCTATGGTGTTTCAAGTGCACATCTAAATACTTCTTAAATGTTGTGAGGGTTCCTGACTCTACCACCCGTTCAGGTAGTGTGTTTCAGATTCCAACCACCCTCTGGGTAAAAAAGTTTTTCCTCAAATCCCCTCTAAACCTCCTGCCCCTTACCTTAAATCTATGCCCCCTGGTTATTGATTCCTCCGCTAAGGGAGAAAGTTTTGAGTCATAGTCATAGAGTTATATCTATCCTAACAATGCCCCTCATAATTTTTTAGACCTCAATCAGGTCCCCCCTCAGCCTTCTCTGCTCTAAGGAAAACAACCCTAGCCTTTTCAGTCTTTCTTCATAGCTGAAATGCTCCAGCTCAGGCAACATACTGGTGAATCTCCTCTGTACCCTCTCCAGTGCAATCACATCCTTCCTATAGTGCGATGACCAGAAGTTTGGTCACAAAGGGCAGAATTTTAACTGAAAGCCAGGGTGGGAAGGGAGCAGACGGAGTGGGGGGCAGATGGGGAATTAAATCCCCCAAAAATGCTGGCGTGTCAGAAACCTGATATGATCCTGTTCACTTAATGCAAGTCTGTGCAAGATATCCTGAAAGCTGCCATGATTCTTTCATTCTACGACAGCCACATCTCCCACTGATTGTACCTCCAAACAGAGTGACCCCTTTGAGACGAGGACTACCTTCTGAGGAAGTGGCTGATGAACCTGTGAGGATCCCTACCACTGATGTAGAGGAAAGTTAGAAATGGAGCTACATGTGTACGAGGGCAACCAAGGCATTGGATTGTTGAAGCTGCAATTCAGATGCTTGGACAGATCTGGGGGTGCCCTTCAGTAGGCCAAGAGGAGATCAGCCATGATCATACTGAATGGCAGAGCAGGCTCGAGGGGCTGAATTGCCTACTCCTGCTCCTAGTTCTAATGTTCTTATGCACCAGCAAAGGTGTGGAAAATGGTAGTGGTCTGTGGTGCCTTGCACAGCATTGCGCTGCAGAATGGAGCTGGAAGGTGTTGACTACGCTGCATCCTCGGACAAGGAGGAGGAGCCTGATGTGGCCAGGGTGCCTGCAGCTGCTCACCTAGCTGCCAGAGAGGCCTGCAATGGGCTCATACAGGCATGTTTCTGATAACTTGAGTGTATGAAGCCATATGGCACTCCAATACTAAACATACTGCCCTCCAGTCAAAGCTTTCTCCATCTTTACACCCTTTGCCCATCTTTCATTCTGGTCATACTATTCTCCAGAAGGTTAATGTCCATTTGGAATTCAGGAGACAACAATGGAGATGGCAGGACAATGGAGACTTCAAATAAAGTGCTTGATTCATTGAAACATTTATTTGCATAACATTGATTTTGTTATAAACACCAAAGTGAATCCTCTTGTGCAACTAAGAAGTCTTACTCTTCCCCTTCCTCCCACATCCTACATGCTGCTACCCCTATAGCTTCAGCACAGCTAGAGACAGGCAGCTCATTCCCCAGCACTGACAGATGAGATGCCCATGGTGAATGTCCTCTGGGTTTTGATGCCATACTCGGTCAAATGCTGCCTTGATGTCAAGAGCAATCACTCTCACCTCACCACTGAATTTTAGCTCTTTTGTCCATGTTTGGACTAAGGCTGTAATCAGGTCAGCAGCTGAGTGGCCCTGGCGGAACTCAAACTGAGCGTCAGCGAGCAGGTTATGACTGAGCAAGTGCTGCTTGATTGCACTGTTGACATCCCTTCCATCACTTTGCTGCTGATCGAGATTAGACCAATAGGGCCAGATTGGATTTCTCCTGCTTTTTGTGTACAGGACATACCTGGGTAATTTTGTACATAGCCAGGTAGATGCCAGTGTTGTAGCTGTACTAGAACAGCTTGGCTAGGGGCGCGACTAGTTCTAGAAAACAAGTCTTCAGTACTATTGCCGGAATGTTGTCAGGGCCCATAGCCTTTGCAGTATCCAAAACCTTCAGCCATTTCTTGATATCACATGGAGAGAAACAGATTGGTTGAAGACTGGCATCTGTGATGCTGGGGACCTGAGAAGGAGGCCGAGATGGATCATCCACTCGGCACTTCTGGCTGAAAATGGATGCAAATGCTTCAGCCTTGTCTTTTGCATTGATGTGCTGGGCTCCCCCATCATTGACGATGGGGATATTTGTAGTGCCTCCTCCTCCTGTTAGTTGTTTAATTGTCCACCAGCATTCATGACTGGATGTGGCAGGACTGCAGAGCTTAGATCTGATCCGTTCGTTGTGGGATTGCCTAGCCCTATCGCATGCTGCTTCCATTGTTTGACATGCAAGTAGTCCTGTGTTGTAGTTTCACTAGGCTGACACCTCATTTATAGGTATGCCTGGTGCTGCTCCTGGCATGCCCTCCTGCACTCTTCATTGAACCAGGGTTGGTCCCCCAGATTGATGGTAATGGTAGGGTGGAGGATATGCTGGGCCACGAGGTTACAGATTGTGGTTGAATACAATTCTGCTGCTGATGATGACCCACAGCACCTCATGGATGCCCAGTTTTGCATTGCAAGATCTGTTTGAAATCTGTCCCATTTAGCATGGTGGTAGTTCCACATAACACAATGGTGGGTATCCTCAATGTGAAGATGAGACTTTGTCTCCACAAGGACTATGTGGTGGTCACTCCTACCAATGCTGTCATGGACAGATGCATCTGTGACAGGCAGATTGGTGAGGACGAGGTCAAGTAGGTTTTTCCTTCTTGTTGGTTCCCTCACCACCTGCTGCAGACCCAGTCTAGCAGCTATGTCAGCCAGCTCAGTCAGTAGTGGCACTATCAAGACACTCTGGGTGATGGACATTGAAGTCCCCAACCCACAGTACACTGCGTGCCCTTGCTACCCTTAGTGCTTCTTCCAATTGGTGTTCAACATGGAGAAGCACTGATTCAACAACAACAGGTGCGGTAGGTGGTAATCAGCAGGAGGTTTCCTTGCCCATGTTTGACCTGATGCCATGAGATTTCATGGGCTCCGGAGTCATTGTTGAGGACACCCAGGGCATTTCCCTCCCAACTGTACACCACTGTGCTGCCACGTCTGGTGGGTCTGTCCTGCCGGTGGGACAGGATATACCAAGGGATGGTGATGGTGGTGTCAGGGACACAGTCTGTAAGGTATGATTCCCTGAGTATGACTATTTCAGGCTATTGTTTAACTGGTCTGTGGGATAGCTGTCCCAATTTTGGCACAAGCCCCTAAATGTTAGTAAGGAGGACTTTGCAGGGTCGACAGAGCTGGGTTTCCCATTGTTGTTTCCAGTGCCTGGGTCGATGCCAGTGGTCAGTCCAACTTCATTCCTTTTCTTAGATTTTGTAGCAGTTTGATACAAGTGAGTTGCTTGCTAGGCCATTTCAGAGGGCATTTGAGAGCCCTCAACCACATTGTTGTGGGTCTGGAGACACATGTTGGCCAGACCAGGTAAGGATGGCTGATTTCCTTCCCTGAAGGACATTAGTGAACCAGATGAGTTTTTACAACAATCGACAATGGTTTCATGGTCACCACTAGACTAGCTTTTAATTCCAGATTTATTAATTGACTTCAAATTTCACCATCTGTGTGGTGGGTTTCAAACCCATGTTCCCAGAGCATTAGCCTAGGCCTCTGGATTACTAGTCCACTGACATTACTGCTATGCCACTGCCTCCCCTCTCCACTAAAGAGTGTACAGAAATGGGTTCTTGAGTTGAGATACAGAAGACTATATGAGACAATATATTTTCTAAATTATATAAAAGTTTATTAAAGAACTGAGCATGCAATTCTCACTTTTATAGTAAAACAATCGCAACGTCAATGGTTCTAGGAAAACAAAGAAAGTATAATCTTATTCCTAGTAGAGAATCCACATTTTAAGTCTAAATAATGTTACAGTAAAATATTTAAAGCAGCATTTACTTTAAATCCCGGAGTAGAAAGCGAGATACCTCTACCCCAATTAAGAGAACTATCATCACTGCACCAGGTAGCTCGTACTTTTACCAGGAGAAAGGCTGGAATGAATCTAACGATTCTAATGATCCACTGTGTGGTTCCAATACTTATCCTGTTTCTAAGCTGCATAACAAGCTTTTTTTTATGTATGTGGGTGTTACTTCTCATACAAGTAGATTTGTCCCCTTCTATTTCCCAAATAAGGCGTATAACTGTCAATGTGAAATCCACATTATTTAATTCCTAAGGAAAGGCTGAGTTAGCAGGAATGTGTAAGCACTGATAGAGTCATAGAGTTATACAGCACAGAAACAAGCCCTTCTCCCATCGTGTCTGTGCCGGCCATCAAGCACCTATCTATTCTGATCCTATTTTCCAGCACTTGGCCTGTAGCCTTGTATGCTATGGCATTTCAAGTGCTCATCTAAATACTTCTTAAATGTTGTGAGGGTTCCTGCCTCTACCAACCCTTCAGGCAGTGTGTTCCAGATTCCAACCACCTGCTGGGCGAAAATCTTTTTCCTCAAATCCCCTCTAAACCTCCTGCCCCTTACCTTAAATCTATGCCCCCTGGTTATTGACCCCTCTGCTAAGGGAAAAAGTTTCTTCCTATCTATCCTATCAATGCCCCTCATAATTTTGTATACCTCAATCAGGTCCACCCTTCAGTCTTCTCTGCTCTAAAGAAAACAACCCTAGCTTATCCAGTCTCTCCTCATAGCTGAAATGCTCCAGCCCAGGCAACATCCTGGTGAATCCCCTCTACACCCTCTCCAGTGCAATCACATCCTTCCTATAGTGTGGCGACCAGAACTGTACACGGTGCTCCAGCTGTGGCCTAACTAGCGTTTTATATAGCTCCATCATAACCTCCCTGCTCTTATATTCTATGCCTCGGCTAATAAAGGCAAGTATCCCATATGCCTTCCTAACCACCTTATCTACCTGTGCTGCTGTCTTAAGTGATCTATGGACAAGTACACCAAGGTCCCTCTGACACTCTGTACTTCCTAGGGTCCTACCATCCATTGTATATTCCCTTGCCTTGTTAGTCCTCCCAAAATGCATCACCTCACACTTCTCAGGATTAAATTCCATTTTCCACTTCTCCGCCCATCTTATCAGCCCATCTATATCGTCCTGTAATCTGAGGCTTTCCTCCTCACTATTTACGACACCGCCAATTTTTGTGTCATCTGCGAACTTACTGATCATACCTCCTATATTCACGTCTAAATCATTAATGTACACTACAAACAGCAAGGGTCCCAGCACCGATCCCTGTGGTACACCACTGGTCACAGGCTCCACTTGTAAAAACAACCCTTGACCATCACCCTCTGCCTCCTGCCACTATGCCAATTTTGTATCCAATTTGCCAAATTGCCCTGGATCCCATGGGCTCTTAACTTCTTAACCAATCTCCCATGCGGGACCGTATCAAAAGCCTTACTGAAGTCCATGTAGACTACATCAACTGCTTTACCCTCATCCTCTAGTCAGCTCTCAAAAAATTCAATCAAGTTTGTTAGACACGATCTCCCCCTGACAAAGCCATTCTGACTATTCCTGATTAATCCCTGCCTCTCTAAGTGGAGATTAGTCTTGTCCATCAGAATTTTTTCCAGTAGTTTCCCTACCACTGATGTTAGACTCACTGGCCTGTAATTACCTGGTTTATCCCTGCTCCCTTCTTGAATAGTGGTACCACATTTACTGTCCTCCAGTCCTCTGGTACCTCTCCTGTGGCCAGAGAGGTTTTGAAAATTTGTGTCAGAGCCCCTGCTATTTCCTCCCTTGCCTCACATAACAGCCTGGGATACATCTCATCTGGGCCTGGGGATTTATCCACTTTTAAGATCGCTAAAACAGCTAATACTTCCTCCCTTTCAATGCTAATTTGTTCGAGTATATCACAATCCCCCTCCCTGATCTCTAAACCTACATCGTGAATTACCATAGTGAACAGTAATACTCTTCCATTACCATCAAGCCAATTGACCAACCCTGGTTCAATGAGGAGTGTAGTGTTAATTGTATATTAATTGTATTTAATTTTATGCAAGTGGTAACTATGAACCGGGGATTCACTTGAGCTCTTATGAATAGACACAGACTAAAACTGTGGTTGTCGGATTAGAAGGTGAATGCTTGTGATGTGTGACTCTAAATAAATATAAAAGTCTGTAAAGATTGGCTCCAGTTCTATCCTTCACTAATTGGCTTTCTGGAATCAAACATGGTTGCAGAGAATGGTTGCCGAAAGGTTAAGGTTGAAAGCTAAGGAAAAAGTTTCAGATAAAAAACTACAATCCTAGTAGCCATTGTGAAAAATGGCAGAAAGCAAGTTGTAAATCATTGAGGTATGATTACTCTCTGGTGTTCTTGGAGTCTGACCTATATGACCAGTGGAAGAATGAAGTGGATATATGGACATGGGTTTTGTGATATATGGATATGAGCCTTGGCGTTGACAAGTATTTTGTGAGCTGATGCCTGACATTTGGATAGTGTTGAAGGTTTGGACCTTCTATTAGAGGTCTTGGATGAAGTTGACAAGAAAGATCATCTGTTAAATACCTATGAGGCATGATCAGATTTTGATGGATTTCAGAAAACAGATGGTCATTCCCCTGGAGGAAAAATCATGCACTTTAGCATATTGTATAAAAGATTGACAAAATTCAATTTGGAGATCCCTGGATCAGTACTACTGTTTACATTTCTGGATTATGATGTCTCATACGGACAGGCTCCTGGTTCCAATTGGTTTTCAGTTCTTGGAGAGGGAGACACTATTGGATCAGATATCTGCTGCCTTGAAAAAATTCCTGGGGAAACAATAATTTCCTTTAGCCTTCATGGAACAACTGGGACATTCCTGATGACACAAAGAATAGAGGACTCAATGATTGCCAGATTTCAAAATGATCCAGATACTGGATGCAGGTGTCAATGCAATGGAAGGGTTAAAGACAGGCAGAATGAGGATGAAAGCACCTTTAGCAGTTTTGGCTATTACATCAGAAGACAGAATTGGAACAGCAACAATAGGTGAATGAATCCCAGGAATGCCCAAGGAACAGTTAATAGGTGCTTCAGGTGTGATTCGAAGTATCATTATGTGATGAACTGCTCAAAGCAGAGAGACAGGGTCCTCAAAATGACATATAACACTGAGAATTCTGAGAAAGAGGATGAAGATAATGATGAATCTGAAAAAAACATACAGTTTTAGTCCTGTGATGAATGTGCTAGTCATGGACTTGTTTAACTGTGCAGTGCTAGATAATACTTGCACTTCAAGAGTATGTGGAACAAATTGGTTAAAATGTTACTTTGATTCACCAAATAGTGAGGATAGATGCAAGGTTAAGGAGTATGGAAGTATTAATTGCTTTAGGTTTGGTAATGACAACACATTAAGGTCACTAAAGAGAGTTGTAATCCATGCTGGAGTGAGCCATTTTATAAGTACTGATGCCTTCTCTAGTGAGATACCTGTGCTGTTAAGTAAACCTTCTATGAAAAAGGCACAATGAAACTTGACACGGAGTATAAGGCAATTATTTTTGGAGAGTCAGTGAATATCCATTTTACAAAACCTAGGGCTACATTTTATCAGCCCTCTATGGACGGGCAGGGAAAGACCCATAAAATAGTGAGGGAAGGTAGTGATCAACAGCAGTCAATTTTGTCAGAGGCAGGTAAGGCCGAGAACAGCCTTCCCCCCCAGAGGCCAATTGAGGCCCCTACATGGCTGCCACTGGCACTTTACCAGCAGCAAGGAGGCCCTCCACCATGTGGGGAGGCTTCCCAGTAACAGCAATCCCTGCGGGCTGTGGCTGGGGTCCTCCTGCTTAGGAAATCTACCACGGAGAGCTCCCAGCAGCAAAGATGCACCTGCGCCAATACCCCCTCCACCCTCAAAATCTACCTCACTCCCACCCCTTGCTGGGACCTGCCTGACTGGCCCCGGCGAGACCACCCCATTTACCTGCACTCTGGGGCTGTTGCGTTGCTCTTGGTCCCAGGCCTCTTGCAGTATCAGCAGTTGCCACTGCTCTCATTGGCGCTGCTGGGACTGCTGAGCTGCCGGCTCTCTGATTGGTCGACAGCTCTTGGAGGCGGGATCCCCATTGTTAAGGGATGGGAACCATGGCACTGGGCAATTAACTGCCTGAGCGCCGTAAAATGCA
Organism: Heterodontus francisci; assembly: GCF_036365525.1. Taxonomy (NCBI): domain Eukaryota; kingdom Metazoa; phylum Chordata; class Chondrichthyes; order Heterodontiformes; family Heterodontidae; genus Heterodontus; species Heterodontus francisci. Next base: position 70,609,948 of record NC_090396.1, on the reverse strand, counting down.
GCTGGTGGGGGGTGGGTCCCCCAAATGGCTGAGACGGGGTTCCCCTTGCCTTTCTGGCCCGGCATCAGGACTCCCACCGCCTGCATAAAATTCAGCCCCTGATGTTTCTCATCAGCGTGTTCGACCAGCATTAATGGCATCAGGTGATAAGAAGCTGAGAGAAAAAAAGCAAATTGTCTTAAAGTTACATAGACAATTTGCTCACCCTACTTGTCAAAGATTAAAAACTCTGCTAAAGGATTCAGGTGTGTTTGATGAAGAATATACAAGACTAACAGAAGAGATTAGTGAGAAGGGTGAGATCTGTAAAAAGTATCGGAAGACATGGCCATGTCCTATTGTAAGCCTTCTACTGCATGTGATTTTTAACAAGGTACTTGCCATGGATCTAAAGCTATGGGACAAAGACAGAAATATTTTCATTCTACATGTTATAGACCTGGTGAACTAGTCTTTCTACAATATTAAGGACAAAAGGGTGATTATCGACAAAATCATGGAGAAATGGATCGGGACCAGACTTGCGGCACCCTCTAAGTTTTTGACTGATAATGGAGGGGAATTTGCCAATGATGAGTTCAGAGACATGTGTGAAAACATGAACATCATGGTTATGAATATTGCAGCTGAAAGTCCTTTCAACAATGGACTCCGTGAAAGGACCATGTAGTGATCGATGAAATGCTGCATAGAAGTTTAGCTGATCAACCAGATTGCAAGTTGACATAATCCCTGGCAAGGATGGTTCATGCAAAGAATTCACTTCATATGGTTGGAGGGTGTAGACCCTATCAATTAGTCAATGGGCGAAATCCCAAATTGCCATCTGTGCGGTGCGATAGTCCTCTTGATCTGGTGGGTACGATAATTAATTAAATTTTTTCTGCATATTTGAATGTTTTACATGCAGGGAGATGGGCTTTCACCAACACTGAGGTCTTGGAGAAAATTTGGAGAGCTCTGAGGCATCGTATAAGACCATGCAAGACAGAATTTAATTCAGGAGATTTGGTGTACTATAAAATAGTGGATGATGGGGAATGGCAAGGCCCTGGTAGGGTAATAGGTCTTGATGGTAAGATAGTACTTATCAAATATGGAAGTCAAACTATTAAGGTTAGTTGCTTATGATTAATTGGAATTAATTACAAAATCTGGGATTCTGAACAGTTGATAGAGGTAAACGAGTCACCTTGTACCTCAAATGCTCATGTGTTTGTGATGAAGGTCCTGAGGAACAGAATACAGTGGATCAAGGGCTGGATAGTGGTAGTGTGAGTGATCATGACACACAGGATAGAGCAATCATATCCACAGACCAATTGCCCAGAGTGGGTACTTGGGTGACATATATTCCAGAGGGGTCTAGTGAATGGTGGGATATGACAATTGTGGGACATGCAGGAAAAGCTACTGGCAAGTTTAAATATTGGTTGAATGTTCAGGATGACGGCCAATAAGTGAGGTCCATAGAATGGCAGAATGGGGTGAAAGAGCGGAGAGTAAGCAAGCGCAGTGCAAGTACTGATAGTAGATCCAGAAGTGACTCTTGCATCAGAAAACAATCAAATACCAGAGAAACAGACTCCAATAGTGCAAGAGGGTGATCACACAGTCATAGTCCCAACAGACATAAAAATGCAAGTAGAGGCTGTCGCTTGAATAAATTGCACAATAAAATCAAGGCCACAGAACAGTCTCGGAACACATGTAGAAGCAGAAGTCCTCATGTTCTTGAATTTTTAGTGGCTGCCATCAAGGATAAACTAATAAGAGAGGCAAAACAAAGATAATAAGATTGTTGGGGAGAGTTTGGAAGTTTATTTTGAGATATCAGATAAGGGACAAACAGCTTTGTCACATAGATGGAGTTGTACTGAAAATGTCCTTGCATATGGGACCTATAAGGCTAAAGCGAGGCTAATTACTAGCGGTTTTGAAGAGTGACTGGGTAATACGAACATACGAATTAGGAGCAGAAGTAGGCCATTCGGCCCCTCTAGCCTGCTCTGCCATTCAAAAAGATCATGGCTTATCTGTTTGTGTTTCGAACTCCACAAGTCCATCCACCCCCAATAACCCTTGATTCCTTTGCCTAACAAAAATCTATCTACCTCCGGCTTAAAAATATTCAATGACACCACCTCCACCACCTTCTGAGGCAGAGAGTTCCAAAGTCGCACAACCCTCAGAGAGAAAAAAATTCTCCTCGTCTCTGTCTTAAAAGGGTGACCCCTAATTTTAAAACAGTGCCCCCTAGTTCTGGACTCACCCACAAGAGGAAACATCTCCACATCCACCTTGTCAAGACCGTTCAGGATCTTATAAACTTCAATCAAGTCTTCCCTCACTCTTCTAAACCCCAGTGAAAACAAACCCAGTCTGTCCAACCTTTCCTCATAAAACGCCCATTCCAAGTATCAATCCAGTAAACCTCCTCTGAACCCCCATCAACACATTTACATCCTTCCTTAAATAAGGAGACCAAAAACTGCACACAGTATTCAAGATGTGGTCTCACCAATGCCCTGTATAACTGAAGCATAACATCCTTACTTTTATTTTCAATTCCTCTTGTAATAAAGGATAGCATTCCATTAGCCCTCTTTATTACTTGCTGTACCTGTATAATAACTAGAACGCCAAGATCTCTCTGCACTTTGGAATTCTGCAGTCGTTCCCCATTTAAGTAATACCCTGCTTTTTTATTCTTCCTGCCAAAGCAACAACTTAACATTTTCCCATATTATACTCCATCTGCCAGATTTTGCCCATTCACTCAACCTATCTATATCGGTCTGTAAGCTCCTTATGTCCTCTTCAAAACATACTTTCCTACCTATCTTTGTGTCATCTGCAAATTTAGCTACCATACCATCGCTCCCCTCATCTAAGTCATTTATATAAATTGTAAAAAGTTGAGGCCCCAGCACAGACCCCTGCGGGACTCCACTCTCAACATCCTGCCAATCAGAAAAGGACCCATTTATGCATACTCTGTGTTTTCTGCCAGCTAGCCAATCTTCTATCTATGCTAATATGTTACTCCCCCACACCATGAGCTCCTACTTTGCGCAATAACCTTTTATGTGGCACCTTGTCAAATGCCTTCTAGAAATCCAAGTACAGTACGTCAACGGGTTCCCCTTTATCCACGGCACATGTCACTCCTTCAAAGAACTCCAACAAATTGGTTAAACATGATTTCCCTTTCACAAACCCATGCTGACTATTCCCGATTACCTTGAGTTTTTCTAAGTGCCCAGTTACAAACTCCTTAATGATCGATTCTAACAACTTCCCCAGGACAGACGTCAAGATAACTGGCCTATAATTAGCTGTTTTCTGCCTCCCCCCCCCTCCCCCATCTTGAATAGAGGGGTTATATTTGCTACTTTCCAGTCTGATGGAACCTTTCCAAAATCTAGCAAATTTTGAAACATTATCACCCATGCATCTACTACCTCATTAGCCATCTCTTTTAAGACCCTAGAATAAAGTCCATCAAGACCCGGGGACTTGTCAGTCCGCAGCTCCATCAGTTTGCTCAGTACTGCTTCCCTGGTGATTGTAATTTCACCGAATTCCTCTCTTCCTTCCACCTCCTGATTTACAGTTATTGCCGGAATGATTTTTGTATCCTCTATAGTGAAGACAGAAGCAAAATATTTGTTCATTGCATCAGCCATTTCCTTATTATCTACTATTAGCTCCCCATTCTCACTTTCTGGAGGACCAACACTCACTTTATTTACTATTTTCCTTTTTAAATACCTGTAGAAACTCTTGCTATCCATTATTACATTTCTAGCTAGCTTCCTCGCATACTCTAATTTCTTTCTCCTCATTAACCTTTTAGTCATTCCCTGCCATTCTTTATATTCTGACCAATCATCTGAACTACCACTCATCTTTGCACATTTATATGCCTTTTCCTTAAGTTTGATGCTTTCCTTAACTTCTTTAGTTAATCACGGATGGTGGGTCCTCCCCTTAGAATTTTTCTTTATAGTAGGAATATACTTATCCTGAGTATTCTGAAATATCCCCTTGAAGATCAGCCACTGCTTTTCTATTGATCTATCTCCTAACCTAGTTATCCAGTTCACTTCAGCTGGCTCAGCTTTCATGCCCACATAGTTGCCCTTATTTAAGTTTAAAATACTCGTCTTAGACTCACTCTTCTCTCTTTCAAACTGGATGTAAAATTCAATCATATTGTGGTCACTGCTGCCTAGATGTGCCTTTTCTCTGAGGTCATTAGTTAATCCTGTCACATTACACAATACCAGATCTAATATAACCTGTCCTCTGGTTGGTTCCAGAACGTGCTGCTCTAAGAAACTATCTCAAAAGCATTCTATGAACTCCTCATTCAGGCTACTATTGCCAATCTGATTTTCCCAGTTTATCTATAGATTAAAATCACCCATGATAATTGCCGTCCCTTTATCACAAACACCCAATATTTCTTCTTGTATACATCGTCCTACATTATGGTTACTGTTAGGGGGCCTGTAGACCACTCCCACTAGTGACTTCTTTCCCCTACTATTCCTCATCTCCACCCAAACCGATTCTACATCCTGATCTCCTGAACCAAGGTCATCTCTGACTATTGCACCAATGCCTTCCCTGATAAAGAGTGATACCGCTCCACCTTTACATAGCTTCCTATTCTTCTTGAACGTCATATACTCCTCAGTATTCAGGACCCAATCCTTCTCATCCTGCAGCCACATCTCTTCAATGGCTATCAGATCATATTTATTTACTTCAATGTGCGCTATCAATTTGTTTAGTTTGTTATGAATGCATAACAAAGCCTTTAGTTTTGACTTTTTGTTATCTTTGTAATATCTAGTCTTGACTGTTGGTGTGTTATTAGCTATTTTTTCTCTGCCCCTTCCTGCCATTCTCTGACTTTGACTATACCTCTTGGTTAGCTATGTCTACTCAGGCTTGATCCCTCACCCACCCCTTGTTTAGTTTAAAGCCCTCTCTACGTCCCTAGTTATACGGTTTGCAAGAACACTGGTCTCAGCATGGTTCAGGTGCAGACCTGTTTAATAGTATGTGCTGCATGCATCTTGCCAGAATGCATCAGGTCATTGATCCTATTTTGACACTGTAGCCACATGCATGGAACCACTCCACGGCTGCTCATCTCCTCCGCTATCTCCATCCTTTCCCTTTTTGTCTGGCGATTTGGAATCTTGCACCTGTCCTGAGGGATTAGGATTTTCCTCCAAGCCCATACTGCCTGGAGGAGCACCTCCAGGGAGGCGACAGAGAACCTGACTGCCACCCTTGCTCTGCCTTCTGCTATTTCTCCCAACTCCATGTCTTCAGCTGGGCGGCAGTCCCAGCAGTGGCCACCTCTCCTGATTGGCCAGCAGCGCAATGAGGCAGGACTTCCTCCCTCAAGCAGGTGGAAGTCCCGCCTTGGAACAATTAAAGCCTTGGGACCCGTAAAATGCGGGTCGGATCCTGAGGCGAGGCGGAAGCGGGTTTGCCACCGACTTTTCAGAAGCAAAATAATGAAATTAAAGATTCTATATCTGAATGCACAAGCATCTGCAATAAGATAGATAAATTAGTGGCACAAATAGAGGAACATGATTTAGATCAAATCGCCGTCACAGAGACATGGTTACGTGGTGATCAAGGTTGGGAAATAAATATTCCAGGGTACACAATATTTCGGAAAGGCAGACTGAATAGCAAAGGAGGAGGGGTAGCACTGATGGTAAACAATGACATAAGGGCATTAGTGAGAAAGGATCTGGCCTCAAAAGATCATGAATTAGAATCAGCATGGGTGGAAATAAGGAACAGCAAGATTCAGAAAATACTGGTGGGAGTAGTTTATAGGCCCCCTACCAGTAGTTATACTGCTGGACAGAGAATTAAACAAGAAATTATTGGAGCATGTAACAAAGGCAATGTAATAATTGTGGGGGACATTAATCTTCATATAGCCGAGGACAATTAATTTGGCAGGAGTGGTCTAAAAGATGAATTTGTAGAATGTTTTGGGACAGTTTCTTGGAGCAATATGTTGTGGAGCCAACTAGGGGGAAAAGCTATCTTAGATTTAGTATTGTGTAATGAAGCAGGGTTAATAGAGGTGTCAGAGAGATACAGCACTGAAACAGGCCCTTCGGCCCACCGAGTCTGTGCCAACCAACAACCACCCATTTATACTAATCCTACGTTAATCCCATATTCCCTACCACATCCCCACCATTCTCCTACCACCTACCTGCCTACACTAGGGGCAATTTACAATGGCCAATTTACCTGTCAACCTGCAAGTCTTTGGCTGTGGGAGGAAACTGGAGGACGCAGCGGAAAGCCACGCGGTCATAGGGAGAACTTGCAAACTCCACACAGGCAGTACCCAGAGCTGATCCTGGGTTGCTGGAGCTGTGAGGCTGCGGTGCTAACCACTTTGCCGCCCCCATATCTCAAGCATATAATAAGCAATGTCGTGGAAAGATTCACTGGGAAACAGTGATCATAATACCATTGAATTCCACCTAAATTTGAAAGTGACATGCTCCAATCACAAACATGAATCTTAAACTTAAACAAAGCCAGTTACGTAGGCATGAGGGAGAACTGGCAAAGGTAAATTGGGTAAATAGACTAAAAGGTATGGTGGTAAATGAATAGCGGGAAACCTTTAAAGAAACAATTCAAACAAGTTCAACAAAAATACATTCCTTTGAAAAACAAAAACTCAGCCAGATAGACCCATTCGTGGCTCACTCAGGAAGTTAAGGAGAGTATTAGATTAAAAGAAAAGGCTTACAATGTTGCAAAAAAGAGTAGCAAGTCTAAGGATTGGGAGTGTTTTAGGAACCAGCAAAGGGCCAGCAAAATGTTGATAAAAAAGGGAAAAATAGAATGAGAGTAAACTAGCCAGTAACATAAAAACAGATTTTAAGAGCTTTTATAGGTATATCAAAAGGAAGAGAGTAGCTAAAGTAAACATTGGTCCCTTGGAAGCAGAGACAGGAGAAATTATCATGGGGAATGAGGAAATGGCAGAGGCATTGAACAAATATTTTGTGTCTGTCTTCACAGTAGAAGACACAAGTTCCATACCAGAAATAGGCAGTAACTTAAGGGCTAAAAAGAGTGAGGAAATTAAGGAAATTCATCTCAGCAGAGAAAAAGTATTAGAGAAACTTAAGGGACTAAAATCTGATAAGTTCCCGGACCTGATGGCCTACATCCTAGGGTTCTAAGAGAGAGAGATGCAGATATAGTGGATGTGCTAGCTATGATTTTCCAGAATTCTTTAGATTTGGGAATGGTCCCATCAGATTGGAAGTTGGCAAATGTTATACCGCTTTTCAAGAAAGGAGGGAGAGAGAAAACAGGAAACTACAGGCCAGTTAACCTAGCATCAGTCATTGGGAAAATGCTGGAATCTATTATTAAGGAAGTCTTAACAATGCACTTAGAAAAGCACAGTATGATTAGAACAAGTCAACATGGTTTTACAAAAGGAAAATCCTGTTTGACAAATTTATTAGAGTTTTTTGAGAATGTAATTAGTAGGGTAGATAAAGGGGAACCAGTAGATGTCGTATACCTGGATTTCCAAAAGACATTTGATAAGGTGCCACACAAAAGGTTAATTGGTAAGATAAGGGCTCACGGAGTTGGGCTAATATATTAGCATGGATAGATGATTGGTTAACAGACAGGAATCAGAGAGTGGGCATAAACAGGGCATTTTCAAGTTGGCAGGCAGTAAATAGTGGAGTGCTGCAAGGATCAGTGCTGGGGCCTCAGCTATTTGTAATCTATATTAATGACTTGGATGAAGGGACTGAGAGTAATGTATCTAAATTTGCTGATGATACAAAAGTAGGTGGAAAAGTAAGCTGTGGGAAGGACACAGAGAGGCTGCAAAGAGATATGGACAGGTTGTGAGTGGGCAATAAGATGGCAGATGGAGTATAATGTAGGGAAGTATGAAGTTATGCACTTTGGTCGTAAGAATAGAAAAACAGAATATTTTTTAAAAGGCGTGCAACTTGTAAGTGCCAATGTTTAACGAATGCAGAAAGTTAACATACAGGTACAGCAAGCAATTAGGAAGGCAAATGGCATGTTGGCTTTTATTGCAAGGGGATTGGAGAATAGGAATAAGGAAGTATTGCTACAATTGTACAGGGTTTTTCTGAGACCACATTTGGAGTACTGTGTGCAGTTTTGCTCTCCACATTTAAGAAAGGATATACTTGTATTGGAGACAGTGCAATGAAGGTTCACTAGATTGGTACCTGGAATGAGGGGGTTGTCCTATGATGAGAGACTAAGTAAATTGGTCCTGTATTCTCTGGAGTTTAGAAGAATGAGAGATGATCTCATTGAAACAAACAAGATTCTAAAGGATCTAGATTGGGTAGGCACTGAGCATTTATTTCCACTGGTTGGGGAATCTATAACACGGGGACACAGTCTCAGGATAAGGAGCCGATCATTTAGGACTGAGATGAGGAGAAATTACTTCACTCAAAGGGTTGTGAATCTTTGGAATTCTCTACCCCAGAGGGTTGTGTATGCTCCATAGTTGAATACATTTAAGGCTGGGATAAACAGATTTTTGGTCTCTCAGGGAATCAAGGGGTATGGTGAGCAGACGGGAAAGTGATGTTTAATCCTAAGATCAGCCATGATCATTTTGAATGGCCATATGGTCTACTCCTGCTACTATTTCTTTTTTTTTTAGAACATTAGAACATTATAGCGCAGTACAGGCCCTTCGGCCCTCGATGTTGCGCCGACCTGTGAAACCATCTGACCTACACTATTCCATTTTCATCCATATGTCTATCCAATGACCACTTAAATGCCCTTAAAGTTGGTGAGTCTACTACTGTTGCAGGCAGGGCGTTCCACGCCCCTACTACTCTGAGTAAAGAAACTACCTCTGACATCTGTCCTATATCTATCACCCCTCAACTTAAAGCTATGTCCCCTCATGTTTGCCATCACCATCCGAGGAAAAAGACTCTCACTATCCACCCTATCCAACCCTCTGATTATCTTATATGTCTCTATTAGGTCACCTCTCCTCCTCCTTCTCTCCAACGAAAACAACCTCAAGTCCCTCAGCCTTTCCTCGTAAGACCTTCCCTCCATACCAGGCAACATCCTAGTAAATCTCCTCTGCACCCTTTCCATAGCTTCCACATCCTTCCTATAATGCGGTGACCAGAACTGCACGCAATACTCCAGGTGCGGTCTCACCAGAGTTTTGTACAGCTGCAGCATGACCTCGTGGCTCCGAAACCCGATCCCCCTACTAATAAAAGCTAACACACCATATGCCTTCTTAACAGCCCTATTAACCTGGGTGGCAACCTTCAGGGTTTATGCACCTGGACACCAAGATCTCTCTGTTCATCTACACTACCAATAATCTTCCCATTAGCCCAGTACTCTGCATTCCTGTTACTCCTTCCGAAGTGAATCACCTCACACTTTTCCGCATTAAACTCCATTTGCCATCTCTCAGCCCAGCTCCGCAGCCTATCTATGTCCCTCTGTACCCTACAACATCCTTCGGCACTATCCACAACTCCACCGACCTTAGTGTCATCCGCAAATTTACTAACCCACCCTTCTACACCCTCATCCAGGTCATTTATAAAAATGACAAACAGCAGTGACCCCAAAACAGATCCTTGCGGTACACCACTAGTAACTAAACTCCAGGATGAACATTTGCCATCAACCACCACCCTCTGTCTTCTTTCAGCTAGCCAATTTCTGATCCAAAGCTCTAAATCACCTTCAACCCCATACTTCCGTATTTTCTGCAATAGCCTACCGTGGGGAACCTTATCAAACGCCTTACTGAAATCCATATACACCACATCTACTGCTTTACCCTCATCCACCTGTTTGGTCACCTTCTCGAAAAACTCAATAAGGTTTGTGAGGCACGACCTACCCGTCACAAAACCGTGCTGACTATCGCTAATGAACTTATTCTTTTCAAGATGATTATAAATCCTGTCTCTTATAACCTTTTCCAACATTTTACCCACAACCGTAAAACACCAGCTGTGTTCTTTTAGATTGCGAAGGTGTTTTTTAAAAAGTTACGTTAAGTGATGCATCTGGGAATGTTTGGCTCCGCCGTCTTGAATACAAGCAGAGACGTTAATCCTTTTTGTGACATAGGGCGTCAGAAGAGTCATGGATGTAGGTGGGAAGAGACTGGACCAGGGGAGAAAAAATAGAGTCTAAATAGGAAGAAATAAGTTCAGTGGAGCAGGAACAGGCTGAAACGATGCGTCTACCAGGACAGTTCTGTTTGTGGATTTTGGGAAGAAGGTAGAAGCGGTCTATCCGGAGTTGCAGGACTATGAGGGGGGAAGTTCTCCAGAGGAGATGAGCTCAGTGACTGTCCTGCAGACAGCGGCTTTATGTTCAGTGGTGGGATCATAGTCCAGGGGAAGGAGGAAGAAGTGTCTGACAGTTGCCGCCCAGCCTTTGCAAGGTAGAGGTCTGTATGCCAGACAAGAACAGCACTTCCCTTGTCAGCAGGTTTTATCACAATATCGGGGTTAGACCTGAGAGAATAGGGTGCAGCAAGTTCAGAGGAAGACTGGTTAGAGTGAGTGAGGGGAGCAGAGAAATTGAGACAGCCAATGTCATGCCGACAGTTCTCAATGAAAAGATCAAGAGCGGGTAAGAGGCCAGAGGGAGGGGTCCAGGTGGAGGGAGAATACTGGAGGCGGGTGAATGGGTCTGCTGGTTGCGAGGAGGACTCCTGGCCAAAGATCTTGAGCCCAGAGGTGAAGGCGACAAAAAAAGAGCTTAACTGCATGACAAGCTTGAAATTCATTGAGGTGGGGTTGTAAGGGTATAAAACTGAGTCCTTTGCTAAATGGGACGAATTGATCAACTCTTTCAAAGAGCCAGAACAGGCAGGATGGGCCAAATGGCCTTCTTACCTGCTTACCATTTTATGAAACACCTTATCATTTTAACTTGTGGTCAATAAAAAGCTAGTAGAACGGAAGTCACAGATTATCCACACCCATCCCAAACAGCAACACTTAGAATCATTTTTCGTACAAGTAATTAGAGCCTTTCATCCCTGTTTGAAGACCAGAGCAAGTTGCATCTTGTCATTGTTTGTGATTGGCGCCTGATTAAATTATTGAAAAAGGCGTTCCCTGACCAGAAGTGAACCAGTTTTGAAACTGAAGTGTTATTTTCTGTCGTGTTTTTGTGCAAGACCTTTGTTTAATTATTAAAACTGCAAAAAGGTAAGGAATCATTGCGAACAGCCAGATGGAAGGGGTAATTACGGGTAAAATTGTGGAAGACTAAGCGTGATGATTATACGCATGGAACAAAGAAGAAGAAATTATCTTTGTCTTACTTATGTCACATTAATCTTCACTGTCTTAATAATCAATAATATTTATGAAGTAACTAATCAATGGTGATCCTAATTTTGTTGCAGGAAAGGAACATTTCAGCTGTGGACTTCGAGCTATCTGATCATTTGATCTTCGCACTTTGAGTTTTTATCTTTATAAAAGAAGCTGCCATGGCAGAGAAGCATGTCTTTCATATCTTGGATTATATTGTTTCTGCCTCTGTGCTGTTAATGTCTACTGCAATTGGAATTTGTTGTGCTTTTAAACGTGGCGGGTCTGGGCAACAAACAGCAGAAGAGTTTCTGGTAGGAAACCGGTAAGCCAAATTAAAAATTTACAGGTAGTGAATTGGAACTTAACATTTATAGAAAAACTATAAATATGCAAGTTTGTGTGACTTAAAATTTACTGCATCACATTTTGTTTGAAACAGACAAATCTCTGCCTATCCAATTGCTTTTTCGTTGGCTGCCAGTTTCATGTCTGCTGTATCAAGTAGGTATTATTGATTTTCTCTATAAACATCAAAATAGTTGTTTCGCGTGTTGTCTTAACATCTGTGTTAGCTGCTACTATACACACTGCCCTAACCACTCAAGACGGATCAGTAACGCAGTAACGTAAACTCTTTATTTAAGGATGATTCTGCATGTACAGGTCTTCACTATACAGGTACTTAATTAAGATGCCCCCCAACCCAGAAGTCAAATGGTGTGTTATATCAGAGCTCTTACTCTGTTGGCAAGATAACATAGCCACATCTCTTAAAGGTGTACACAAAAGAAGTTTTACAGGAGCAAAATATTTACCTAACAGTGTGATTTGATGTTTAACATTACAAACTGAAGTAAAATACATACAATATATGTTTGTTAAGTTTATAGATGGTCCCTGGTTTTATGACCTGCAAATATACTGCATATTTGTGTCCAGAGACAGACTCAATCTGGGTACAAATGAAATACTTGGCCTAAAAGATAACAGAATTTTGGGCTTAAGTCAGTTCCGTAAACACAATACGTCTGAATCTCCTCAATCTTTTACAACTGTTTATTGCTCCCTCTGCCCAAGCATATCTATGGCCATTATATGGCCTCGCCCCCAAATTCTGAAGCTTTAGAAGCTCAGAGGCTCTCTTCAAATTAGAGCCATATTTTCAGGTACAACAGGAAACAAAATCATTTTTCTAGTGGTTGTGGTTGTTGGAGCTCCAGGACATCACTGCAGGAGTTCCTCAGGGTAGTGTCCTAGGCCCAACCACCTTCAGCTGCTTCATCAATGACCTTCCTTCAACCATAAGGTCAGAAGTGGGGATGTTCACTGATGATTGCACAATGTTCAGCACCATTCGCAACTCCTCAAATACTGAAGCAGTCCGTGTAGAAATGCAGCAAGACCTGGACAATATCCAGGCTTGGGCTGATAAGTGGCAAGTAACATTCATGCCACACAAGTGCCAGGCAATGACCATCTTCAACAAGGTAGAATCTAACCATCTCCCCTTGACATTCAATGGCATTACCATCACTGAATCCCCCACGATCAACATCCTAGGGGTTACTATTGACCAGAAACTGAACTGGAGTAGCCATATAAATACCGTGGCTACAAGAGCAGGTCAGAGGCTAGGAATCCTGCAGCGAGTAACTCACCTCTTGACTCCCCAAAGCCTGTCCACCATCTACAAGGCACAAGTCAGGAGTGTGATGGAATACTCTCCACTTGCCTGGATGGGCGCAGCTCCAACAACACTCAAGAAGCTCAACACCATCCAGGACAAAGCAGCCTGCCATATTGAAACACCATCCATAAACATTCACTCCCTCCACCACCGACGCACAGTGGCAGCAGTGTGTACCATCTACAAGATGCACTGCAGCAACGCACCAAGGCTCCTTCGACAGCACCTTCCAAACCCGCGACCTCTACCACCTCGAAGGACAAGAGCAGCAGATGCATGGGAACATCATCACCTACAAGTTCCCCTCCAAGTCACACACCATCCTGACTTGGAACTATATCGCCGTTCCTTCACTGTTGTTGGGTCAAAATCCTGGAACTCCTTTCCTAACAGCACTCTGGGTGTAACTACCTCACATGGACTGCAGTGGTTCAAGAAGGCAGCTCACCACCACCTTCTCAAGGGCAATTAGGGATGGGCAATAAATGCTGGCATAGCCAGTGATGCCCACATCCCATGAATGAATAAAAAAAAGTGTTTGATTGAAATTTCTCGGGTGTTCTTTTTCATTTATCCGAGACCCGCACTGTATTTCCTGTCTCTTTGAGTGTATTATAATGGTGTCGGTATAATACACATTGAAAATTGAAGAACTTTCCTGATTACAGGTTCTTATAAATACTGTGCCTAATGTGCCTGAATGACAGTTAACTTAGTTGAAAATTTAATTTTAATAGTTAAGGAAGAAATATAGGGCTGAATTTTTGTTGCATGGCGGAGGTGGGAATGGAGGTAGGGGGCATGTCTGTTCCCAACAAGGTTCTGATGCGCTGCAATTTATGAAACTGAGTCGGGAAGCAGCAAGAGGGTCGTGGCAAGGCACTCGAAAATGGCGGGTCTGTAATTTGGCATGCAAATGAGTTAATTGTAAACTTGTTGAGGTGCAGTTTGCAATTTTTGAGAGGAGGCAGGGGAAACACGGAGGGTGTCCAGCCTGTCTCTGAGGAGGAGGCGACATTGCAGCGAGATGCCAGTCTTGGACATAGGTGTTAGTCAGAACATCGCTTAAGTGGGGGAAGGCTCAGGGATCATCTCACTCTTTGGAACACAGTGGCCATTGCTTTATCAGTGCTTCCTGCGAGTTTGATCAGTGAACGCTGGGGCAGTTGGTGGTGGGGGAGGCGGAAACTGCATGGATCATGGAGGCATAAGCAGAAGGAGCCCAGGAGGCTGTGATAATCCAGCTAGAGGCAAGCAAGGCCATTCCTGCAATTCCTCTGAATTGGAGATGAGTAGCAATGAGGAACAGCCTCAGCAACAGATTCAGACTCCTGGCCATGAGTGAAGCTTAGAAATCAGAGTATCAGTGCTGCAGGAGGCTGCGCCTATCCAGGCAATTGGTTTCTGACCTCTGTGCCCTTGTTGAGGATCACCTCAGGCCTAACAGGTCGCCTGCGCACACTCAGCCAGTAGTCATAAAAGTCACAGTGGCACTGAAGTTCTTTGCATCTGGATCGTTCCAGGGATTGACTGTGACCTGGGTGGCATTTCTCAAGCGGCTGCCCCTCATTGCATAAGGCAGTTCACAGATGCACTGTTTGAGGGGCCTGCATCTTACAAAGAATTTTAAATGGATAGTGCAATGCAGGCACTGAGGGCAGATTCATCTCCATTACTGGATTCCTTCAGGTGCAGGGGGTCATCAATTGCACCCATGTGGCCTTCAAGGGACCGAGTGAGCAATCAGAGAGATTCCTCAATAGGAAGAGATTTCACTTTCTATATGTCCAGCTGGTCTGTGACCACAAGAAGCCTTCATGCAGGTGTGTGCACATTATTCTGGCAACTGCCCATGATTCCTTCATGCTCAGGTAATCAGAGGTGCCGCAGCTCTTCATGGCACCGGGGAGACTTCCTGGATGCTGTTAGGGGATAAGTGATATCCCCTAAGAAATGGCTGCTGACACTGATGCGAGTCTCTGCAATGGAGCCACAGAGGTACTACAATTGAAGCCATCTCATCACCAGGATTACCGTTGAGCTGGCCATCTGACTTCTGATGAGCCTTGACTACTCAGGAGGTGCCCTCCAGTACCCTCCCTCAAAGGTCTCTTGCTTTGTGGTGGTCTGCTGTGCTCTCCATAACATGGCCCCCTGGAGAGGCGTGGATCTTGTAGAGGAAGAAGAGGTGGAGCAACACATTTCCTCAGAGGAGAAGGAGGAAGAGGCATTGGAGGATGGGCCCATGCTTTGCAAGGCCTTCCAGAGGATCGGATCAAAGGTTAAGACATTGAGAAAGATGGCGGGGAAACTCCGGCAGTTCTCTTCCAGGAACATTTCTGCTGATAGCGCGTCTTCCTGGAAAGTACTTGGATCTGATACTCACCTTCATTGAAATAAGACAGTGCTTCCACCAAGCTCACAAGGCAGAAGTCTGCCATTCCTCCCCATTATGAATAAGGCACAAGTCACCAATAGCCACACAATTACTCCGAGCACAAACCTTTGTGTCGCTCCCCCACATCTTCCTTATTTTTTACCTTGATTTCATCAATCACTGGAACACATAGGTCTCTGTTCAAACAATACCACATCCATTGTATTGAGTTCTCATAACTTTGCTCAAACAAAACACATGCCACTCAAGTGAACCTCAGTGTGAAATTACCGATGTGATGGCCTTTACTCGTGGCCATTCTTACTGGTTCCTCCCCATGTGACTGGGGATGACGGAGGCAGTCTGTTTGCTTGTGTCTGCTTGTGGCTGGGATGCCTATGGAGTGCAAGAGGCATCCACTCCATGCATCAATGCTGCAGAATGTCTCATACGAACATACAAATTAGGAGCAGGGGTAGGCCACTCAACCCCTCGAGCCTGCTCCAGAATTCAACAAGATCGTGGTTGATCTGATTGTAACCTCAATTCCACATTCCCGCTTAGAATCATAGAAAGTTTATGGCACAGAAAGAGGCCATTTGGCCCATCGTGTCTGTGCCTGCCGAAAAACGATCCATCCAGTCTAATCCCACCTTCTAGCTGTCCTTACCTGGTCTGGCCTACATGTGACTGCAGACCCACAGCAATGTGGTTAATTCTTAACTGCCCTCTGAAATGGCCTAGCAAGCCACTTAGTTGTCCAGAGCAATTAGGGATGGGCAACAAATGCTGGCCTTGCCAGTGATGTCCACGTCCCAAGAAAAGAAAAAAAAAATTGGTCCATAGCCAGACCATCAATATCTTCCTGCAGCCGACAGCGATCCTCCTTGCTATCTACCACACGGCCAATCTTTGTGTCACTTGCGAACTTATTGATCATGCCCCCTACATTTACATCCAAATCGTTAATATATACCACAAAAAATAGGGGACCCAGTACTGAGCCCTGCGGAACCCCCGATAACCTTCCACCCCCTCGCTTATCAAGAATCTATCTACCTCTGCCTTAAAAATATTCAAAGACTCTGCTTCCACTGCCTTTTGAGGAAGAGAGTTCCAAAGACTCACGATCTGAGAGAAAAAATTTCTCCTCATCTCTGTCATCTGGGCAACCCCTTATTTTTAAACAATGACCCCTAGTTCTAGATTCTCCCACGTGAGGAAACTTCCTGGCCACATCCACCCTGTCAAGACCCCTCAGGATCTTATATATTTCAATCAAGTCACCTCTTACTCTTCAAAACTCCAGCGGATACAAGCCTAGCCTGTCCAACCTTTCCTCATAAGACAACCCACCCATTCCACGTTTTATTCTAGTAAACTTACTCTGACATGCTTCCAACACATTTAAATCCTTCCTTTACTAAGGAGACCAATACATTTTTTTATTCATTCATGGGATATGGGCATCGCTGGCTATGCCAGCAATTTATTTCCCATCCCTAATTGCCTTTGAGAAGGCGGTAATGAGCTGCCTTCTTGAACCACTGCAGTCCATGTGGGGTAGATACACCCAAAGTGCTGTTAGGAAGGGAGTCCCAGGATTTTGACCCAACGACAATGAAGGAACGGCGATATATTTCCAATTCAGGATGCTGAGTGGCTTGGAGGGGAACTTGTAGGTGGTGGTGTTCTCATGCATTTGCTACCCCGGTCCTTCGAGTTGGTAGAGGTTGCGGGTTTGGAATGTGCTGTCTGAGGAGCCTTGGTGCGTTGCTGAAATACATCTTGTAGATGGTATAAACTGCTGCCACTATGCGTCGGTGGTGGAGGGAGTGAATGTTTGTGGATGGTGTACCAATCAAGCAGGCTGCTTTGTTCTGGATGGTGTTGAGCTTTTTGAGTGTTGTTGGAGCTGCACCCATCCAGGCAAGTGGAGGGTGAAGGGTGGGAGATATAAGGGGGATGTCAGGGGAAGGTTCTTTACCCAGAGAGTGGTCGAGGCATGGAATGCCTTGCCCGGGGAAGTTGTTGAGTCAGAAACTTTAGGGACTTTCAAAAGGCTTTTGGATAGGTATATGGATAAAGGAGAATGATGGGGTATAGATTAAATTGTCCTTGACAGAGGACAAAGGATCGGCACAACATTGTGGGCCGAAGGGCCTGTTCTGTGCTGTATGTTCTATGTTCTATGTTCTATGTTCTATGTTCACACTCCTGACTTGTGCCTTGTAAATGGTGGACAGCTTTGGGGAGTCAGGAGGTGAGTTACTCGCCACAGGATTCCTAGCCTCTGACCTGCTCTTGTAGCCACGGTATTTATATGGCTACTCCAGTTCAGTTTCTGGTCAATGGTAACCCCTAGGATGTTGATAGCGGGGGATTCAACGATGGTAATGCCATTGAATGTCAAGGAGAGATGGTTAGATTGTCTCTTGTTGGAGATGGTCATTGCCTGGTACTTGTGTGACGTGAATGATACTTGCCACTGATCAGCCCAAGTCTGGATATTGTCCAGGTCTTGCTGCATTTCCACATGGACTGCTTCAGTATTTGAGGAGTTGCGAATGGTGCTGAACATTGTGCAATCATCAGCGAACATCCCCACTTCTGACCTTATGATTGATGGAAGGTCATTGATGAAGCAGCTGAAGATGGCTGGGCCTAGGACACTACCCTGAGGAACTCCTGCAGTGATGTCCTGGAGCTGAAATGATTGACCTCCAACAACCACAACCATCTTCCTTTGCGCTAGGTATGACTCTAACCAGCGGTGAGTTTTCCCCCTGATTCCCATTGACTTCAGTTTTGCTAGGGCTCCTTGATGCCATACTTGGTCAAATGCTGCCTTGATGTCAAGGGCAGTCACTCTCACCTCCCCTCTTGAGTTCAGCTCTTTTGTCCATGTTTGAACCAAGGCTGTAATGAGGTCAGGAATTGAGTGGCCCTGGCGGAACCCAAACTGAGCGTCACTGAGCAGGTTATTGCTAAGAGAGTGCCGCTTGATGGCACTGTTGATGACACCTTCCATCACTTTACTGATGATTGCGAGCAGACTGATGGGGCGGTAATTGGCTGGGTTGGACATGTCCTGCTTTTTGTGTACAGGACATACCTGGGCAATTTTCCACATTGCTGGGTAGATGCCAGTGTTGTAGCTGTACTGGAACAGCTTGGCTACAGGCGCGGCAAGTTCTGGAGCACAGGTCTTCAGTACTATTGCTGGAATATTATCAAGGCCCATAGCCTTTGCAGTATCCAGTGCCTTCAGTCGTTTCTTGACATCACGTGGAGTGAATTGAGTTGGCTGATGTCTGGCATCTGTGATGCTGGAAGCTTCAGGAGGAGGCTGAAATGGATCATCAACTCAGCACTTCTGGCTGAAGATTGTTGCAAATGTTTCAGCCTTACCTTTCGCACTGGTGTGCTGGGCTCCCCCATCATTGAGGATGGGGATATTTGTGGAGCCACCTCCTCCAGTTAGTTGTTTAATTGTCCACCACCATTCAAGGCTGCATGTGGCAGGACTGCAGAGCTTGGATCTGATCCGTTGGTCATGGGATCGCTTAGCTCTGTCACTCGCAGGCTGCTTACGCAGTTTGACACACAGATAGTCCTGTGTTGTAGCTTCACCAGTTTGACACCTCATTTTGAGGTATGCCTGGTGCTGCTCCTGGCATTCCCTCCTGCACTCTTCATTGAACCAGGGTTGGTCTCCTGGCTTGATGGCAATGGTAGAGTGGGGGAAAGGCCAGGCCATGAGGTTACAGATTGTGGTTGAGTACAGTTCTGCTGCTGCTGATGGCCCACAGCGCCTCATGGATGCCCAGTTCTGCATTGCTAGATCTGTTCAAAATCTATCCCATTTAGCACGGTGGTAGTGCCACACAACATGATGGAGAGTATCCTCAATGTGAAGGTGGGACCTCGTTTCCACAAGGACTGCGGTGGTCACTGCTACCAATACTGTCATGGACAGATGCATCTGCGACTGGCAGATTGGTGAAGACGAGGTCAAGTATATTTTTCCCTCTTGTTGGTTCCCTCACCACCTGCCTCATACCCAGTCTAGCAGCTATGTCCTTTAGGACTCGGCCAGCTCGGTCAGGAGTGGTGCTACCGAGCCTCTCCTGGTAATGGACATTGAAGTCCCCCACCCAGAGTACATTCTGCGCCCTTGCCTCCCTCAGTGCTTCCTCCAAGTGGTGTTCAACATGGAGGAGTACTGATTCATCAGCTGAGGGAGGGCATTAGGTGGTAATCAGCAGGAGGTTTGCTTGCCCATGTTTGACTTGATGCCATGAGACTTCATGGGGTCTGGAATTGATATTGAGGATTCCCAGGGCAACTCCCTCCCGACTTCATACCGGTGGGACAGGACATACCCGGGGATGGTGATAGCAGTGTCTGGGACATTGTCTGTACAGTATGATTTCGTGAGTATGACTATGTCAGGCTGTTGCTTGACTAGTCTGTGGGACAGCTTTCCCAACTTTGGCACAAGCCCGCAGATGTTAGTAAGGAGGACTTTGCTGGGTCGACAGGGCTGGGTTTGCCGTTGTCGTTTCCAGTGCCTCGGTCGCTACCGAGTGGTTTCATTCTTTTTTATTGACTTTGTAGTGGTTTGATACAACTGAGTGGCTGGCTAGGCCATTTCAGAGGGCATGTAAGAGTCAACCACATTGTTGTGGGTCATTGTTATGTCCTCTTCACAACTTACTTTCCTACCTATCTTTGTGTCATCAGCAAATTCAGCAACCAGACTTTCTGTGCATGTCAGCACACTGTTCCTGCATAGACTCAGAGTGATGCCGCATATGGCTCTACACAAGGTTGGTCACTTTCTCAAAGGAGGAGTTCATATGCTCAAAACGCTGAGACATGACTGTGCATGTGTGATAAATAGACCCCTCCAGTCTGTGCCCATGACTCCACACTACCTCAGGGAATTCCTACATATGGGAACACATGTCCCACTGCTGGTCCAGGAATACTCTCCTTGTGTGTCACTCCAGACGCTGTGCATCTCCCCCCAGCTGAGCATGGCTGTGTCTGTCCTTCATCCTCCAATAGGGACTGCCCAGAGCTGCCTCTGCCCTTCTCAGCTCCTTCTGCTCACTTGTGAAGTGTTGCTCACCCTATGCCACCCGTTCTAAAATCGCAAACGGGCCCACTGAGGTGTGTGTATCTGAGCTGGTCCAGGGTGCACTTGACTGTGATGGTGCAGCCTCGCTTGTTTCTTCCTCCTCTGCAGATGACAATGAAGATGTTCCCTGGCCTGCCTTCCCCCTCTTCTCCACTTCTGTCCCTGTTGGAGACATAAAAATGCGGTTATGTTAAATTGCCTCTGACAGCAGCTACTTCTGCAGAGCTGAAGCAGGCCATTAGAGCTAATACTTTGGCATGAAGGAAACTGAGGAGGAGGGAGCTCCATCCCCGTCACCTGGAGACAATCAGATCTTTTCACCCTGTCTTGCATTGACTCCCATCTCGCCGTCGTCCACTCCCTCAAGTGTTGCCACCCTGGCCACAGCAAGGGTCTTTTCCTCCATGGCCATCAGAATAGCTGGATGTGGCACTCCACCAACTGACTGAGCCCTTTCTCTTAAGTCGTGTGCTGTTTTCTCCTGCAAGGTCAAGAGGGTGAAAGGTAGGACCATGGTGCCCACCTTCACTATTTCCAGCTACACTAACACATATGATGTTACTGTCTTCAAAATCCTGGGGGTTACCATTGACCAGAAACTTAACTGCACTAGCCATATAAACACTGTGGCTACAAGCGCAGGTCACAGACTGGGAATTCTGCAAGGAGTAACTCACCTCCTAACTCCCCAGTGTCTGTCCATCATCTACAAGGCACAAGTCAGGTGTATGATGGAATACTCTCCACTTGCCTGGATGGGTGCAGCTCCAACAACACTCAAGAAACCCGAACTGGCCATCCAAGACAAATCAGTCCGCTTGATCGGCAACCCATCCACCAACTTAAACATTCATTCACTCCATCACCAGCGCACAGTGGCAGCAGTGTGTACCATCTACAAGATGCACTGCAGCAACTCACCAAGGCTCCTTGACAGAGCCTTCCAAACCTGCGACCTCTACTTCCTAGAAGGACAAGGGCAGCAGATGCATAGGAATACCATCACCTGCAAGTTTCCCTCCAAGTCACACACCATCCTGCTTTGGAACGATATCGTTATTCCTTCACTGTCACTGGGTCATAAATCTGGAACTCCCTCCCTCACAGCACTTTGAACATCCCTGCACCAGATGGACAGCAGTGGTTCAAGAGGGTGGCTCACCACCACCTTTCAAGGGCAATTAGGAATGGGCAACATATGCTGGCATTGCCAGCGACACTTACTTCCCATGAAAGAATAAAAAAAGTTGCCTGCTGCACTTTTGCTAGTGATGTGAGCTTTGCCCACAGGTCTGTAGTGCTCTTAGGAACACATGTTTTGACTGTTATGGAGGACTATACGCCCTCAGGTAGTTCATCTCGCATGTATGCTTGTGACTGCAGACCTGGAGGCCTGTCATATGGGTACAGCATTGCATTCACCTTACCAGCCTCAGGAGATCATTGAAGCATTTGCAGCACTATATTGAGGTCCTCCTCACCACTCTGTGGCTGCTGACTTCTTCTGCCACGTCCAGCCAGGCCTGCTTGGTCTGCCTGCCTAGCCTTCTCCTGCCACTCTCCTGGAATAGAATGGTGTGCCTTGATGCCACTGCCTCCAAAAGGACCTGAAGCGAGGCGTCGCGAAATCAAAGTGCTGCCCTTGAAAGGGTTCCTGACCATTTGCTGTTCTCCTGCTTCTTCCATTTCCCACTACACTGGCAAACGCAATCATGGCTGCCGGTTCACCTTTAAATTATGCCCGCCTCACTGCTCTCCCACCTACTTCGCACATCTGCCGCCAATAATTGGACAACGACTGTGCTTCTTGGCCACTAATTCACCAGCTCATTAAAAATCGCGTCAGGCGCAACGTGATGAGGGGTCAAGACAGGGAAATGCTCCTGATGTCGGGGTCCTGACTTCAGAATAAAAATTTACCCTATGGTGTGAGTTTGGCACTTTTCTTAGACCCTGATTGTTTACACTGCTTTCAGGTAATTTATGCCCCTATTACATTTTGGAATATTCTAATGATATTAGCAGGAAATTTGAGCCTAACTTGACAGCAGCAGAATGGGCCTACTTTCAAGCCTAACTTCCAGATTGCGCAAATGGAGGAAGTTCCAGACCCGTGTACAATCAAATGCACTTGAAGTAATTACAAAACAAACGACAGTACAAAAAGCAATTTATTTATGGGGTGGAGGGAAATGTGAAACAAATCTGGTAACTTTGGATAGCATTTCAGAAATGTGTTTTTGAAGATTTCTTCTGGTTGTTATTTATAGCTAATGGTGAACAAGAGATTTTTAGAATGTGTTTATAGTTAACCAAGAAATGCTGAACAGAGGAAATATTTGCAATCACATTTTCAAGGTTGATGCATGTGGTAACCAGAGCATTTCTTTCTCCCATGGTCTTATGTTTACAATAATATGACAGTTTTGGTCCGTGTTTTTGTTACCTCCAGACTCGAATTTTCCAATGCTCTCTGGCCAGTCTCCCATTTTCCACCCTCCAAAACTCACCAAAACTCTGCTCCCTTATCCTAATTCACACCAAGTCCTGTTCACCCATCACTTCTGTGCTTGCTGACCTACATTAGTAATGCCTCGATTTTAAAATTCTCAAACCTGTGCACAAATCCCTCCATGGTTTCCTCCCTTTCTATCTCTGTAAAGCTTTCAGCCATACAACTCTCCGAGAACTCTGCGTTCGTCCAATTCTGGCTCTTGTGAATCCAAGTTCCTTCCTTCACTGTTTCCAGCTGTCTATGCCCTAAGCTCTGGAGTTATCTACATTTCTACTTATCTCTCTTCCTTTAAGATGCTCCTCATAATCTACCTCTTTCCTGTCCTATTATCTTCTTCTGTGTCTCAATGTCAAATTTTGTTTGATAACTCTCCCTTGAAGCACCTTGAAATGTTTTGCTACACCAAAGCTATATAAATGCAAGTTGCTGTCATTCAGGGAAGTTAGAGTCAAGTGCAAAGGGTGCACTTCTTCATGCTGACTTATTTATCTGGTGATTTTTATTGGCATTGTTACGTAGGAACAAGCAAGTCTGATGTGTTGCCATTTTCCAGGATACTGGTTTGAAGGTTTGGTTGAGGAAGGGTTGAGAGAAATTAAGACAAATATAGATTATGTTAAACGGAAGTGAAGGTTTCAGTGATCAGCTCTGCTGTAATGCGCTTTGCAACAGTCACTGAGAAGTTCTCAGAGTGACAGTTATCTTGATGGTCTTCACCATATACTTCTGCCTCCAAAGTTGCTGAACTGCCTTCCAACGAATGGCCCAAGCCCAAGCATTTTTGTATGACAAAGTCATACAGGTTAGAACAGGCTGTGTGGGACTCGAGAACAGGAGTGTACTGAAGAACCCCTCCCCCCCCCCACCTCTGAAAACTGCCAAGGCAGTGAAAAGTACCCCTTTAAAACCCAACTTGTCATATTGTTAACCACTCTAGTAGAGACACTCTTCTGCTGCAGAACCAATAACCATTTGAGTCTAAACTGTGCAAAAAGCAGAAAATTTGGTCTTATTAATGCTAATAAAAAACAAATGAGAAATTCTCGAGAAGCAAAGGTTAAAATATATAAGGCTGTATAATCTTCTACTGGCATGTAAATAGTGGACAAGTGGTAATGGGTGGAGTGGGGCCTATTGGGGATGAGGAGGGTGGTATATGCTTGGAGGCACAGGGCAAGGCTGGAATGCTTAGGGAGTACTTTTTATCAGTGTTTACTAGGAAAGAGGAATCTGACAGGGTGTCTGTGGAAGTGGGGAGAGTGGAGGCAATGGAGGATAGAGATTGAGAGGGAGGTACTGAAAAGGCTGGTGATGCTTAGGGTAGATGGGTCACCTGGTCCAGATGGCTTGCATCCCAGTTTGCTGGGAGAGGTGGGGTTGGTGATGGCAAAGGGGCTTGCCATGGTCTTTCAGTCTTCCCTTGATGTGGGGGAGATGACAGAGGATTGGGGAGTGTCAGATGTGATACCCTTGTTCAAGAAAGGATGTGGGTCAGTCCTAGCAACTACAGGCCAGTAAGTTTGACATTAGTGGTGGGTAGGGTTTTAGAAACAATAAACAAGTTAAAAGTTTACAGGCACTTGGAGAGGTTTGAGTTAATTAAGGATGGCCAGTGCGGATTTGTAAAAGGCAAATCATGCTTGACTAATCTAATTGAATTTTTGGTGAGGTGGTGGAGAGGGTTGATGGAGGGAGTGTGGTGGATGTTGCCTACATGGATTTTGGGGGAGCGTTTGATGGAGTACCATATAAAGGGGTGGTTGGCAGGGTTGAGACTCATGGAGTGGGAGGGTCAGTGTCCAATTAGATGAACAGTTGGCTTGAGAATAGAAAGCAGCGAGTTGTGTGGGTGGTTGTTTTTCTGACTGGAAGATGGTAGTCAGTGGTGTTCCCTGCAGGGATAGGCAGCAACATGTTGCACCACGGACATTTGACAAAATTATTGACTCAGCCATGGATGTGGGGGCAATTAATCTGTATATAAAGTGTATAGCTATCCTAATGCCATCAAAACCAGTCCGATTTGAAACACATTTCTCCCTGTTTAGTGAGATACCTGGCATTGTTTTTATTTGCACAAGTAGTCAATATCTGCTTGCACACTTCACGCAGCAATGCGATGTATCCGGATAGGCGTCCATCTGTCAGGAGTGATCTTGATCTCTTTCTCTCCCCTCTCGCTCTCTCCCCTCTCTGTGTCCATCTCTCTCCCTTCTCTCCCTCTCCCTCTCCCTCCTCTCTCTCCTCTCCCTCTGTATCCATCCCTCACCCCCTCTCTCTCCCCCTCTCTCTCCCACCTCTCTCTCCCTCCTCTCTCCTCTCTCTCTTCCCTCTCCATCTCTCTCCCTCCTCATCTCTCTCCCCCCCTCTCTCTCCTCCCCCCTTTCTCCCCCTCCTCTCTCTCTCCCCTTCGTCTCTCTGTCTCCCCTTCACTGTCTCTGCTCCCTCTCTCTCTCTGTCATAGGAACATAGGAGCAGAAGTAGGCCATTCAGCCCATTGAGCCTGCTCTGCCATTCAATACAATCATGGCTGATCATCCACTTCGAGCCTTTTCCCCACACTATCCCCATATCCCTTTATGTCATTGGTATTTAGAAATCTGTCAATCTCTGCTTTAAATATACTCAATGACTGAGCTCCCACAGCCCTCTGGGGTAGAGAATTCCAAAGATTCACAACCCTCTGAGTAAAGAAATTTCTCCTCATCTCTGTCCTAAGTGGCTTCCCCCTTATTTTGAAATTGTGTCCCCTGGTTCCAGACTCCCCAACCAGGGGAAACATCTTAGCTGCATCTACCCTGTCTATACCTTTTAAGTATTTTATGGTTTCAATTAGATCACCTCTCATTCTTTGAAACTCTAGAGAATACAGGCCCAGTTTCCCCAATCTCTCTTCACAGGACAGTCCCATCATCCCGGGAGCAAGTCTGGTGAACCTTCATTGCACTCCCTCTATGACAATAATATCCTTCCTAAGGTAAGGGGATCAAAACTGCACACAGTACTCCAGGTGCGGTCTAACCAACGTTCTATACTATCTCTGTGCCATCTGTCTCTCTCTGTCTGTCCCCTCTTCTCTGACAGTTGCAAAGAGCAGGAACTCTCCCCAGAGCAACTTTGTGGTTGTTCAGTTTCTTTTAATGACAGCGGTTGGTTTCACAGCTGACAGGTGCTTACGGCAGACTCAGCGCTTCCAAACATCAGACAAGTTCTCGGTTTTCAGTGGGCTTTTAAAAAAAAAATCAGAAACTACCGGAAACCCCAAACTTGTCCGAAGTTCGGAAGCGCTAAGTCTGCTCTAAGCACCTGTCAGCTGTGAAACTGTTGGCTGCAATTTTTTTAAAGTTGGTCTGGTTTGGAAGAAGAAGCCAATGGGAAATTTCTCATCCCTGAAATTACCTGTCATGGATCTCAAAATGTTTTGCCACGGACACTGGTGTCTGTGTACAGGCATGTTGCCAACCCCATGGTTCTCTGGGAGTCAGTGCTGGGACCACTGTTTTTTTTTTCTTGTGTATAAATGACTTGGATCTTGGAATACAGAGTAGAATTTCAAAATTTGCCAATGGTGCCAGTCTTGGAGGAGTGGCAAACAGTAAGAATGATATGAACTGCCTGCAACAGGACATAGATTAGTTAGCAGAATAGGCAGACAAGTGGCAGATGGAATTTAATACAGACAAGTGTGAGGTGATGCATTTTGGCAGAAGGGATAGGGTGAGGTAATATAGACTCAATGGCAGTTCTAAAGAGTGTGCAGGAACAGAGGGACCTGGGGGTGCACGTGCATTGATATTTGAAGGTGGCAAGACATACTGAGAGAGTGGTAAGTAAAGCATATGGGATCTCAGGCTTCATAAATAGAGGCAGAGGAGTTATGCTGAACCTTTATAAAGCTCTGGTTAGGCCCCAACTAGAGTATTGCGTCCAGTTCTGATCACCACGCTTTAGGAAAAAATTGAGGGTCCTTGAGAGGGTGTAGAAGAGATTTACCATATGGTTCCAGGGATGGGGGATTTTAGATACAAGGTTAGGTTGGAAAAACTGGGATTGTTCTCCCTTGAGCAAAGAAGATTGAGGGGAGATTTGAAAGAGGTGTGCAAGATTATGACAGGCTTAGTTAAGTTAGACAAAGAAAAATCTTTCCATTAACTGATAGTATAAGGACTAGAGGACACAGATTGAAGGTTTTGGGCAAGACATGCAGGGGAATGTGAGGAGGAACTTTTAAATGCAGCGCGTGGTAATGATCTGGAACTTGCTGCCCGCAAGGGTGGAGACAATCAATGATTTCAAAAGGAAATCGGATGGGTACTTGAAGGAAATAAACTACAGGGATCAAGCAGTGGAGTGAGGTTGACTAGATAGCTCCACAGAGAGCCAGCATGGACTCAATGGGCCAAATGCCCTCCTTCAATGCCATAAATGACTCTATTGTTATACTCCAGAAAGCTTGTTTTTGAAGAATTATGCTGGAACCGAATGAATTTGGCCCAACCATCAGCCTCAAGAAAATGAACATCATGGGACAGGACGTCAGAAATGCTCCATCCATCAATATCGGCGAACACGCTCTGGAAGTGGTCCAAGAGGTTACCTACCCAGGCTCAACTATCACCAACAACCTGTCTCTCGATGCAGAAATCAACAAGCGCATGGGAAAGGCGTCTGCTGCTATGTCCAGACTAGCCAAGAGGGTGTGGGAAAATGGCGCACTGACACGGAACACAAAAGTCCGAGTGTATCAAACCTGTGTCATCAGTACCTTGCTCTATGGCAGCGAGGCCTGGACAACGTAGGTCAGCCAAGAGCGACATAGAACATAGAACATAGAACATAGAACATAGAACATTACAGCGCAACTCATTCCATCTTCGCTGCCTTCGGAGAATCCTTGGCATCAGGTGGTAGGACCATATCTCCAATGCAGAAGTCCTCGAGGTGGGCAACATCCCCAGCATATATGCTCTACTGAGCCAGCGGCGCTTGAGATGGCTTGGCCATGTGAGCCGCATGGAAGATGGCAGGATCCCCAAGGACACATTGTACAGCGAGCTCGTCACTGGTATCAGACCCACCGGCCGTCCATGCCTCCGCTTTAAAGACGTCTGCAAATGTGACATGAAGTCCTGTGACATTGACCATGAGTCGTGGGAGTCAGTTGCCAGTGATCGCCAGAGCTGGCGGGCAGCCATAAAAGCGGGGCTAAAGAGTGGCGAATCGAAGAATCTTAGCAGTTGGCAGGAAAGAAGACAGAAGCGCAAGGAGAGAGCCAATTGTGTAACAGCCCCGAATACCAATTTTATCTGCAGCGCCTGTGGAAGAGTCTGTCACTCTAGAATTGGCCTTTATAGCCACTCCAGGCACTGCTCCACACACCACTGACCACCTCTAGGCGATTACCCATTGTCTCTCGAGTCAAGGAGGCCAAAGAAGATGCTGGAACCAATCTTTACTCATTACTCAGTCTTGCATTTGTTTTACAAAGTAAAAAGATTAAAAGCATGCAGCTCCTTACTCAAAGCTTCAGCCAGCTTCAGTAAGTGTCTCCTTATATATCAGGGTTGTCCAACCTTTTCACATGGGCGGCCACATTACAATTTTTGTCTGACATTGGGGTCAGGTGAGACAATTTCGGAAAGATGAAGGAATTAAAAATTTATCTTACTATTAATCAAAACAACAACAAATGTACAATTTTGTGAAAAAGCTTTAAATGAGAAGACTAATTTATTGACTTACTTTCTCTTCACTATGGTGGGCACTGATTTAGTGAGATGCTTGGCATTTTTTTTGCTTGCACAAGTAGTCAATGGTTGCCTGCACACTTGTAGTGATGCGGAGTATTTCGGATACTCCATCTGTCAGGAGTAATCTTGATCACTCTCTCTCCCTCTCTCTTTCTCTCTGTGACACCCCCTCTCTGTGTTTCCCCCTCACTGTGCTCCCCCCGGTATTGTCCTCGCTCTGTGTCACCCCCTCTCTGTTCCCCCTCATTCTTTCTCTGTCCCCCCTCTCTGTCTCCGCTTCTCTTTCTCTCTGTCCTACCCCCTTTCTCTCTGTCCCTCTGTCTTTCTCTCTCTGGTTCCCCCCTCTCTCTGTCCCTCTCTCTCTGTCCCACCCTCTCTTTATTCCCTCTCTCTCTATGACCCCCTCTTTCTTTCTCTCTCTCTCTGTCCCTCCCCCTCTCTCTGTCCCATCTCTATCTCTCTCTATCATTCTCTGCCCTTCTCTCTCTGTCCCCCTTTCTCTCTCTCTCTCTCTCTGTCCCCTTCCTCTCTCTCGGTCCCCCTTTCTCTCTCTCTGGCTCCCTTTCTCTCTCTCTCTCCCTCTCTCTCTTTGTCTCCTCTCTCTGTCCTCCTTTCTTTTTCTCTCTGTCCTTCACCTCTCTCTCTCTGTCCCCCTTCCCCCTCTCTCTGTACCTCTCTCTCTTTCTCTGTTACCCCCCACTTTCAGTCCCTCTCTCTCTCTGTATCCTCTCTCCCTCTCTCTCTGTCCCCCCCTCTCTCTGTCCCCCCCATGTCCCCTCTCTTTCTGTCCCTCTCTCTCTCGCTTTGTCCCCCTCTCTCTCTATTTCCCTTTCTCTCTCGCTGTCCCCTCTCTTGTCCCCCTTTCTCTCTTTGTCCCCTCTCTCTCTCTCTGTTCCCCCCCCCCTCTCTCTGTCCCTCTCTCTTGGTCCCCCATTGCTCTCTCACTGTGCCCCTCTCTCTCTATCCCTCTCTCTTTGACAGTTGCAGAGAGCGGAAACACTCAGCAGATTGTTAGTCAGTTTTTTTAAAAATCACAAGTAAGTTTCACAACTGGCAGGTGCTGCATGAGATCGGGAACAGCGTTTTCTGAACTTCGGGCAGATTCAGGGTTTTCTGGCGGGTCTTTTAAAAAAAAATTGGAACCCACAGGAAATGCCCGAAGTTCAGAAACCGCTGTTCCCGATCTCATGCAGCACCTGCCAGTTGTGAAACTGACTTGTGATTTTTTTAAAAAGCCGGTCTGAAAGAAGAAGCCAATGGAAAATTCGTCATCTCCGGTTACAGACCCCTGGTGAGGATGAGGATGAGGCTGAGGAATGGCCTGGGTACAGATTACAACCATGGGCCGGATGGATCCTAGCCTGCAGGCCATATGTGGGACAACCCTGTTATACATACTCAAGTAAGAACCTAATTAACACCCTCCACCTGCATATGATTAAACATAATTAACAACTATCACTCTATGACTCTCTCCACAGATGTTGCCAGGTCTGCTGAGTATATCAGCAGATTCTGTTTTTATTTCATTGTTTAGTATTTCTGCTACAGTTCCTACTGTTAAAATCAATGATAAAGTAGCCTAAAAATTCCAGGATGCAGTTGCACCACCAGAATTAAAATGTGGCAGGATTACCAGCACCATTTGATGCAATGTTAACCCTGCCGGAAATTATTTTAATTATCAGAGACAGGCAGCACAAATCTAACCTGTTATGCCAGAGTTACATGAGGAAGGGATGGGGGTAACCATGGGGAAGTGGGAACTTCGTCCATGAAGCATTTTGACTGGAAGTCATGGGGCAGGGGTTGGGGATTCTGGGTTGTGGGATGTTGGAGAATTAGCAATTGGAGTTGAAGATCTAGTACAGCAACAGAATAAAATATATGCTGCTTAAAGAACTATGACAGAACTGTCTGGGTCTGAGCTTCTTATCAACTGGTTCCTCTTTCCCTGCAGCCACTTCACTGCTGCTTGATAGTTCTTCAGATGCCTCTTCCTAAGATTGGGGGAGATGGTGGTGTAGTGGTAACATCACTGGACCTAGTAATAGGGACATAGGTTCAAATTCCACTATGGCAGCTGGTGGAAATTAAATTAATTAAAATCTGGAATTGAAAGCTAGTCTTAGTAATGGTGCTGTGAAACTATCATCTTTTGTCATAAAAACCCATTTGGTTCACTAATGTCCTATAGGGAAGGAAATCTTCCATCCTTACCCATGCTGGCCTACATGTGACTCCAGTCCCACAATGTAATTGACTCTTAACTGCCCACTGAAATGGCTTCACAAAGGATTCAGTTGTCAAGGGCAATTATGGATGGGCAACAAATGCTGGCCTTGCCAGTGATGCACACATCCCATCAACGAATAAGTAAAAATAAAGTGAATTACTGAGGTGGATGTGAGCTGATGATTATGTGATCTAGGGTGTGTGGCAGATGGTTGTGTGACTGGTTGGGTTCTTTGTGCTGTCTGTGACATTGGATGTCATTACTATGTTGTGGTGCCTGTCTGAAATGGCTTAACACAGAGTTCAAAGGCATTGTGCATAATGAGCTTTGATATGAGTGAGGGAATGTGTTTGAAGATGGTAAAGGAAAAGTGGATTTGTCAGTGTTCCACAAAGCCACCAGGCTCTCCTTTGCCCACACCCTCAGTCGACTCCAATCCAGCTATTTTCATAGGTTCCTCTTCATGTTGAGCATCTGCACCATCAACCACCCCGCTCCACAAATACCACCCATGTACCCCCCAGTCCTTGTCTCCCAATGGTTGTCAGGTCAGACAAAATGTGCATATGTTGGCAGATAGTGTAAATACATAAATGCAAATCCTTGCGATGAAAGCTCATGGACCTGAAATGTTGTGCTGGATTTTACTAGCCCTCTGGGGATGGGCTGGGAGATGGGGAGGGGTGGGGCGCGTAAAATGGTGAGGGAAGGCAGGGACAGGGTGCCTGTCATCCTCCCGCCGCCAAGGCATATTGCCAGCAGCGGGGAAGGTGTCACTTGGCCTCCTACCCAGAGGCCAATTGAGCCACCTAAAGTGGCCAATTAAGGGTCTCTTCCCGCCACTGCTGGCATTTTACCAGTGGCATGTGGACCCTTTGCCCTATGCGGAGACCACCTGGTGAAACTTAACAGCCTCTCTGCGAGCTTTGGGAAGGGGCTCTCCTATTTGGGCACTCTGTGGCTCACGGAGGGGCTCCCCAGCAGCAATGGCCACCACCATGGCAAACCACCCCCCCTTCACCCTCATCAACCCCCCTTTGAAAGCCCTGGTGCTCCCAGACCCTATTTACGTGGATGGGAGGGCGGCCTGCTCCCATGTGTCCTGTCTTCTAGGCACAGTGCCAGAAGTGGTCACCGCTTCCTTCCTCCTGATTGGCTGGCAGCTCCAAGGGGCAGGCGCAGTCCTTTAAAGGGATGGGAGCCCCAATGGCAACTAATTAGTTGCCTGCGCTCATCTAATTCTGGCCTTTTGATTTTAATCCTTCCACTATTGGTGGCTGTGCCTTCAGCTGCCCTAAGCTCTTGAATTCCCTCCCTAAACCTCTCCGCCGCTTTACCTCACTTTCCTCCTTTAAGGCGCTGCTTAAAACCTACCTCTTTGACCAAGATTTTAGTCAGCTGATATCATATCTCCTTATGTGACTTGGTGTTGTATTTTGTATTATAATGCCCTGTGAGGCACCTTGGAATGTGGAGTAATCAGTTCAGCCATGAATTTATTGAATGGCGGAGCAGGCTCGAGGGGTCAAATGGCCAACTGCTGCTCCTAATTCGTATGTTTGTACAATATTAAAGGCACTATATAAATACAAGTTGTAGTTGTTATGATTGTAGTTCTCCTTATCTATCATTGAGTTCATTGCTTGGGAGAATAGCCAGATATGATCTTATTTTTCTCTGCGTATTTTTTCTCTGTCGGCAGCCAGATTTTTCTGTTATTTGAAACTGCAAGCAAATTTGAACAAATTTTGTTCTGAAACTTTCAGATAGTATTTCCACAGTTCAGTTCCTCACTGCAGCTTTGGAGTGAAATAAATCTAACATCCTCTCTGATTTTGATCCTGTTGATAATTACCCAATGGATTTGCTTAACTGGTGCAATTAATCTATTCCTTGGTGAACTGTTGTTCCCGAGTTACTTTACCTTTACCTCTAATTTTGGTCCAAATGCATTGGTTGCTCATGAGCTTATCCCCCTTGGCTATCTCTGTATTAACCCAGTCTGCTCTTTCACCAAGAGACACCCTTTTAATTCAGGATTTCAAGTCCATTCCTTCATCCATCTTGTGGTTCACGTGCGAGTGTCATTCTGTAGACCTTACTTAATTCTCCTTAAGAGCAATCACCAAAATTCATTGTGAAGCCCAGAATCTTTCACTTTTGACTTCTACCTCATGTCTCACAAGCTGAATGAGAAGTTTCAGATGCTTTCACCACTCACTTTCACTCTCTGTGCTCCCTTCACACCCTTGTCTTTCTATCATTTTAGGTGCTTAGGTCCCTGTGCCAGTGAAAAAAATGAAACCAATTTCCTGAAGCTGCAGAGTTACTTGACCTCACCTTCGCAAGATACTGTTATCACACATAATTATGAGGATAGTTTTTAGAAGTGTGAGCAGGATCTTGGGCAGGGAGATAGGTTGCTACTGTATGTTTGGTTTGTCTGCTGCCACCTTAGTATGCCACCTTGGTTAGTCTAGCTTAGAGAGATTACTGAGTCTTTGATACTTTGAACATTAACTCTTTTATTGCATTCTAACGAGGTAAAGCGCAAGTCTTTATGACTTCTCTGAAGCCACGCTGCATTTCCCTCCAGTCTCTCACATGTGATCTCTTACATCATCGTTCCTGGTTACAGGATTTTCAGAAGTGATAAGGAGGGGGATAAGAAAGGAGGGGGAGTGGCAATTTTGGTCAATTAAACTATTACAGCTGTGAGGAGGGATGATATGTTGGAAGGTTCATCAAATGAGGCTATATGGATTAAGCAAAGGAACTAAAAAGGGGCAATCACACTGTTGTACTATAGACCCCCAAACAGTCAGAGGGAGATAGAAGAGCAGATATGTAGGCAAATCTCTGAGAAGTGCAAGAACAATAGGGCAGTAAAAGGGGATTTTAACTACCCCAATATTAACTGGGATAGTTTTAGTTTGAAAGGAATTGAGGGGGCAGAATTCTTGAGGTGCAGTCAGGAGAACTTTTTTGGCCAGTATGCAGCTAGTCCAACAAGAGAGGGTGCAGTTTTAGACTTAGTTTTAGGAAATGAAGCTGGGCAGGTGGAAGGACTGTCAGTGGGAGAACATTTTGTTGGTAGTGATCATAATTCAGTCAGTTTTAACATAATTATGGAAAAGGACAGAGATAGGAGATGAAAAAGGAAGCATTTGTAAGGGCTGGAAGGCTAGGAACAGATGAAGCACTTGAGGAATATAAAGACAGTAGGAAGGAACTTAAGCAAGGAGTTAGGAGAGCTAAAAGAGGTCATGAAAAGTCATTGGCAAACAGGATTAAGGAAAATCCCAAGGCTTTTTATACATATATAAAGAGCAAGAGGGTAACCAGGGAAAGGGTTGGCCCACTCAAGGACAGAGATGGGAATCTATGTGTGGAGCCAGAGGAAATGGGCGAGGTGCTAAATGAGTACTTTGCATCAGTATCCACCAAAGAGAGGTATAGACAGGGTGGATAGCAAGAAGCTTTCTCCCAGAGTGGGGATTCAATTACTAGGGGTCACAAGTTCAAAGTGAGAGGGGAAAAGTTTAGGGGGGATATGCGTGGAAAGTTCTTTACACAGAGGGTGGTGGGTGCCTGGAACGCGTTGCCAGCGGAGGTGGTAGACGCGGGCACAATAGCGTCTTTTAAGATGTATCTAGACAGATACATGAATGGGCAGGAAGCAAAGAGATACAGACCCTTAGAAAATAGGCGACATGTTTAGATAGAGGATCTGGATTGGCGCAGGCTTGGAGGGCTGAAGGGCCTGTTCCTGTGCTGTAATTTTCTTTGTTCTTTGTTAGTGGATGATGAGCCTAGGGAAGGGAGTGCAGATAGTCTCAGTCATCTCATTATCAAAAAGGAGGAGGTGTTGGGTGTCTTGCAAAGCATTAAGGTAGATAAGTCCCCAGGGCCTGATGGGATCTACCCGAGAATACTGAGGGAGGCAAGGGAAGAAATTGCTGGGGACTTGACAGAAATCTTTGCATCCTCATTGGCTACAGGTGAGGTCCCAGAGGACTGGAGAATAGCCAATGTTGTGCCTTTGTTTAAGAAGGGTGGCAAGGATAATCCAGGAAATTATAGGCCGGTGAGCCTTACGTCAGTGGTAGGGAAACTATTAGAGAGGATTATTCGGGACAGGATTTACTCCAATTTGGAAACAAACAAACTTATTAACGAGAGACAGCATGGTTTTGTGAAGGGGAGGTCATGTCTTACTAATTTGATTGAGTTTTTTGAGGAAGTGACGAAGATGATTGATGAAGGAAGGGCAGTGGATGTTATCTATATGGACTTTAGTAAAGCCTTTGACAAGGTCCCGCATGGCAGACTGGTACAAAAGGTGAAGTCACACGGGATCAGAGGTGAGCTGGTAAGATGGATACAGAACTGGCTCGGTCATAGAAGACAGTGGGTATCAGTGGATATCAGTGGATGGATGTTTTTCTGAATGGAGGAATGTGACTAGTGGTGTTCCACAGGGATCAGTGCTGGGACCTTTGCTGTTTGTAATATATATAAATGATTTGGAGGAAAATGTAGCTGGTCTGATTAGTAAGTTTGCGGACGACACAAAGGTGGGTGGAGTTGCGGATAATGATGAGGATTGTCAGAGGATACAGCAGGATATAGATCGGTTGGAGACTTGGGCGGAGAAATGGCAGACAGA
This sequence comes from Heterodontus francisci, assembly GCF_036365525.1. Lineage (NCBI taxonomy): Eukaryota > Metazoa > Chordata > Chondrichthyes > Heterodontiformes > Heterodontidae > Heterodontus > Heterodontus francisci. The sequence goes on along the minus strand of NC_090396.1, from coordinate 70,574,151 downwards.
GTTTAATACGGACAAATGTGAGGTAATGCATTTTGGAAGGTCTAATGCAGGTGGGAGGTATACAGTAAATGGCAGAACCCTTAGGAGTATTGACAGGCAGAGAGATCTGGGCGTACAGGTCCACAGGTCACTGAAAGTGACAACGCAGGTGGATAAGGTAGTCAAGAAGGCATATGGCATGCTTGCCTTCATGGGTCGGGGCATAGAGTATAAAAATTGGCAAGTCATGTTGCAGCTGTACAGAACCTTAGTTAGGCTACACTTGGAATATTGCGTGCAATTCTGGTCACCACACTACCAGAAGGACGTGGAGGCTTTGGAGAGCGTACAGAGGAGGTTTACCAGGATGTTGCCTGGTCTGGAGGGCATTAGCTATGAGGAGAGGTTGGAAAAACTCGGATTGTTTTCACTAGAACGATGGAGGTGGAGGGGGCGACATGATAGTGATTTACAAAGTTATGAGCGGCATGGACAGGGTGGATAGTCAGAAACTTTTTCCCAGGGTGTAAGAGTCAGTTACTAGGGGACATAGGTTTAAGGTGCGAGGGGCAAAGTTTAGAGGGGATGTGCGAGGCAAGTTTTTTACACAGAGGGTGGTGAGTGCCTGGAACTTGCTGCCAAGGGAGGTGGTGGAAGCAGATACGATAGCGACGTTTAAGAGACGTCGTGACAAATACATGAATAAGAAGGGAATAGAGGGATATGGGCCCCGGAAGTGCAGAAGGTGTTAGTTTAGGCAGGCATCAAGATCGGCGCAGGCTTGGAGGGCCGAATGGCCTGTTCCTGTGCTGTACTGTTCTTTGTTCTTTGTAGGAGTTAGAGTTCTCAATTGGTGCAAGGCCAATTTTACTAAACTGAGGAGTGATTTAGTGAAAGTGGACTGGAAACAGCTACTTGAAGGTAAATCAGTGTCAGAGCAGTGGGAGGCATTCAACGGGGAGATTCAAGGGGCTTTGAGTAAATAGGTTTTCACAAAGAAAAAGGGTCAGACTGCCAAATCTAGAGCTCCATGGATGTCAAGCAGCTTACAGGGTAAGATAAGACAGAAAAGAAAAGCTTATGTCCGACACCAAGAACTCAATACTACAGAAAGCCGAGAGGGGTATAGAAAGTGGAGGAGTGAAATCAAAAAGGAAATTATGAAAGCAAAGAGAGGGCATGAAGGAATATTGGCAAGCAAAATCAAGGTGAACCCAAAGATGTTTTTATCAATACATTAAGAGTAAGAGGCTATCTAAGGAAAAAGTAGGGCCCATAAACGACCAAAAAAGGCAATCTATGTGTCAAAGCGGAAGATGTTGGTATTGTTCTTAATGAATACTTTGCGTCTGTCTTCATAAAAGAGGAGGACGATGCAGATATTGTAGTTAAGGAAGAGGGGTGTGAAGTATTAGACATGATAAACAGAGGGAGAGTATTAAGTAGATTAGCATCCTTGAAAGTTGATAAATCACCAGGGCCAGATGAAATGTACCCCAGGCTGTTAAAAGAAGCAAGAGAGGAAATAACGGAAGGTCTGACCATCATTTTCCAGTCTTCACTGGATACAGGTGTGGTGCCAGAGAATTGGAGGATTGCTAACGTTGTACCTCTGTTTAAAAAGGGAGCAAGGGATAGACTGAATAATTGCAGTCTAACCTTAGTAGTGGGCAAATTATTGGAATATATTCTGAGAGACAGGATAAACTGTCACTTAGAAAGGCACAGGCTAATCAAGGATAGTCAGCATGGATTTGTTAAGGGAAGATCTTGTTTGACCAAGTTGATCGAATTTTTTGAAGAAGTAATAAGATTGATGAGGGTAGTGCAGTTGATGTGGTCTACATGGATTGTAGCAAGGCTTTTGACAAGGTCCCACATGGCAGACTGGTTAAAAAAATAAAATCCCATGGGATCCAGGGAAATGCAGCAAGGTGGATACAAAATTGGCTCAGTGGCAGGAAACAAAGGGTAATTGTTGACGGGTGTTTTTGCAACTGGAGGGCTGTTTCCAGGGGTGTTCTGCAGGGCTCAGTATTGGGTCCCCTACTTTTTGTGGTGCATATTAACGGTTTGGATGTAAAGGTAGGGGGCATGATCAATAGGTTTGCAGACGTCACAAAGATTGGTTGGGTGGTAGATAGCGAGGAGAATAGCTGTAGGCTGCAGAAAGATATTGATGGTCTGGTCAGATGGGCAGAAAAGTGGCAAATGGAATTCAACCCAGGGAAGTGTGAGATGAGGCATTTGGGGAGGTAAAACAGGGCAAAGGAATACACGATTAAGGGGAAAATACTGAGAAGTGTAGAGGAAGTGAGGGACCTTAGAGTGAATCTCCACAGTTCCCTGAAGGTCACAGGACAGGTCATTAAGGTGGTTAAGAAGGCATATGGAATCCTTTCTTTATTAGCTGAGGTATAGAATATAAGAGCAGGGAGGTCATGCTGGGACAGTATAACTCATTGGCTAGACCACAACTTGTGTACTGTGTGCAGTTCTGGCCACCTCATTACAGAAAGGATGTAATTGCACCAAAGAGGGTACAGAGGAGATTTACAAGGATGTTGCCAGGACTGGAAAATGCAGCTATGAGGAAAGATTGGATAGACAGGGATGTTCTCCTTGGAACAGAGAAGGCTGAGGGGAGATCTGATTGAAATGGACAAAATTTTGAGGGGCATGAATAGAGTGAGGTGAAGGACCTATTTACCTTAGCAGAGAGGTCAGTGACTTGGGGGCATAGATTTAAAGTGATTGGTAGAAAAATTAGAGGGGAGAGGAGGAAAATCTTTTTCACCCAGAGGGTGATGGGGGTCTGGAACTCACTGCCTGAAAGGGTAGTTGAGGCAGCAACCCTCAACTCATTCAAAAGAAGTCTAGATATGCACTTTAAGTGTCTTAATCTGCTGGGCTACGAGCCAAATGCTGGAAGGTGGGATTAGAATGGGTGGATTGTTTTTCGGCCAGTACAGACATGATGGGCCAAGTGGCCTCTTTCTGTGCCTTAAACTTTCTATGATTCTATCATGGTGGGAGATATTCCTTACACTGTCTGAATCATCAACTCTTTCCGATCCTGATACTGCAGTTGCCACTGGTGCCAGCTGGCGGGAGGGTGAGGTCACATTCTGGTTCAGCTATGTAGTAGTTAGATGCTGACTTTGAGGGCCCAGAGTACTAAAAAAGACTCATGGGCATATACCAGGAAATAGTTGGTGCTCTGGGCAACCTACCAGCAAGCTTGTGCACAGAAGGTTCCAGCACCAACTTCTCACAAGACTTCAGTCAGAACACAGAGATCATTCTGTCCAACATGGAGCAAATCGTCAGCTCCATTAACTTGACAGTGGCATCCACCTCTTATGACAGCTCTGACAGCTTTTATGACTGCACAAAATACTGCCACGGAAGCTCAGATGGCTGCCAGTTGGGCTTGGGGAGCCAATTTGGCAGAAATCCTGTACTCTGTCCTTGGGCAGAGCCATAGGTGTGCTGAGGCACTGTACTGTGACAGTGCTCTAGACTCCATGGGAGAGGTACCTGCTGTTGTCTCTCAGGATGACAGTATGCCTGCTCCCCACCAGCCACTCCGAGAATGCCCTTGTTAGTGACACACAGCCAGATGGGACAGACTGCTTCGACTCACTGAGATGCTGCAGTTTTCAGCTGAGCCCTTATGGCCCAGAGCTGCTCGAGGCCATCTGAAGTGTCTTCGATTGAAACTCAACAGCTTCCACTCCCAAGCTGTAGCCTCTGGAGAAGTATAAGGATAGGAGAAGGAGCACGCATGATAGACACTATGAGTGATTCTTAATTATTTCTGTTAACTAATAGATAGGGATATCACTGAACTGATTGATAAACTTGTCTTTTTGTTCTGGATTTGGCGCTGATCTTTGTAATGAAGTGAGGACAAGATCCATAAGTTTCAACTGAAGCAGTGCTGGTCGTAAGGACAGAGATAGAGATTGTTGGGCAGTTGGTGAATTGAGAATGGGAGGGCTGATTTAGGTCATGTAGTCCTTGATGATCTGGTCTCTGAGAGCTCTGGCAGGTAGGGGCACTTGAACTTGTTGCCTCTCATCCTGCTCTTGCTCCTCCTCCTGTAATTGTTGCTGCTGGAGGACTTTGTGCCCTCTTATTCTGGTTCTGACATGAGAATTACAGGAATAATGGAATACAAAGCACAAGTCAGATCGCAAACTTGATTGAGTTACTCCAGGTATCTAAAAATCCTGCAATACAATGCTCTACGCTACTATGGACTATGTAACGCTTAACATTACTTATTCCCGAAATATGAAGCAATCACTCGTGAGCAGTCAACTTCACGTTGATTGTAGTTTCCAAGTGACTGAGCAGGTTACTCCTTCCCCTCTGGCTGTGACACTAAAATTTCTTTAAGTTTCTTTTCTACTTTAATTCTAGGCAAGGAAAAATTGGCTTATTTGATTGATATTTGCCTTAGGCCAAAATGTGCAACCACAACTGAGCTCTTTGTTTGAGAAAGACCACCCTGGCAGTATCAATTTTCTTTGAACCTCGAACAGTAATTTTCCATCACTACAACAGTTGGGGAGACTCATCCGTTGAGCTGGCCATCTTCCAGATAAAGGTGTTTGCAGAAGAACTCAACAGATAATTAAGTTCTGTGTTATCTCACTCCTGTAGGACTTTTCGAGGTCTTGCTCCTCATTATTTTGGATAGATATCTCCTTTAATTGGAATGTCTTTGTTCCTTCCTGATAGCATTATCTGGTTCCTTGCCTTTTTTGCCACAGATCAGCAAGTTTAATTTTAAAAAGGCTGAAAATGAGAAATTCCTCTTTTGGCCTGTCCACAGTTCTTTGCAGGGTATGATGGTTAATATGGTCAAGCTTCAGTAAGTAGTTCAATTTTTAGTGGACACATTGCTGTCTTACACTGCCCAGGTGGTGGTAAAGGCTCATCCCTCATTATGGTGGAGTTGTAGAACATGCTGCAGGCGACCACAAACCTGTACTGGAAAGCTCCTCCAGAATGGTCCCGGCATTATGCTTGCTCAATGATTTTCTTGTTGCTGTACGTCTCTCATTGTAGACCAGCTGTGCATATCTTTGCCATACCAGAAGCCCAAAGGCAAGCCTGTAACTTTCTGGCCTGGTTGAAATAAAGGTGGCACAGAGGATTGGTATGGGTTGTGAAAGTAATGACTGCTGCTTGGATACTGGGCACAGTCCTGGTTGATGTGCTGCTTGAGGTTGAAAACCAGTGCACATTGAGAGGGTGTAACAATGACAACGGCAAACCCAGTCCTGTCGACCCTGCAAAGTCCTCCTTACTAACATGTGGGGCTTGTGCCAAAGTTGGGAGAGCTGTCCCACAGACTAGTCAAGCAACAGCCTGACATAGTCATACTCACGGAATCATACCTGACAGCCAATGTCCCAGACACTGCTATCACCATCCCTCGTTATGTCCTGACTCACCAGAGGTGGCAGCACAGTGGTATATAGTAGGGAGGGAGTTGCCCTGTGAGTCCTCAACATCGACTCTGGACCCCATGAAGTCTCATGGCATCAGATCAAACATGGACAAGGAAACCTCCTGCTGATCACCACCTACCACCCTCCCGCAGCTGATGAGTGAGTACTCCTCCTTGTTGAACAGCACTTGGAGGAAGCACTGAGGGTGGCAAGGGCACAGAATGTACTCTGGGTGGGGGACTTCAATGTCCATCACCAAGAGTGGCTCGGTAGCACCACTACTGACCGAGCTGGCCTAGTCCTAAAGGACATATCTGCTAGACTGGGTATGCGGCAGGTGGTGAGGGAACCAACAAGAGGGGAAAATATACTTGACCTCGGTCTTCACCAATCTGCCAGTCACAGATGCATCTGTCCATGACCACCGCACAGTCATTGTGGAGACAAAGTCCCGCCTTCACATTGAGGATACCTTCCATCGTGTTGTGTGGTACTACCACCGTACATGAGAGTCAGCGTTGATTTAGTCTGTCACCTGCTACCATGTTTGCACCACATTGTGATTCAGTCCCAAATATTGTTACCTTCCTTTGCTGCATTTTTTGCATCACAACATCAAAATTGTCCTCATCATGGAGAGCCGTTGTGCCCAATTTTCCTTGGCCATCATCCATTCCTTGGCTTGTAGAATACGAGAAGGTGTCAATGGCTGAGTTTCAAGTGGGAGTTGCTGGCCTGATTGGCTTGCTGATTTCATGTTCCCCACTCCCTGCTAATAACAGTATTTTGTGTCTGTAGAAACACCCATGTTCATATTCTAATTATGTTCATCAGCTTCTTTCACTGTGTCAGGTGTGATCAGCTGGCCAATTTTGTTGCATGAAATCCCCTCAAATGAAATCCCCTCAAATGAAATGATTCCAGTGCTATTTCAGTCAGAATCCAGCGAAGAAAATGAGGTAGATTTTGGTCTGGGCTTATTTTTGACCAGCAGCACCAAAAGTGACAGTACTGAGGATCGCTAGAAATCCTCAGCCCTCATAAGCATCCTCAGTGCTAATTGCCAATGCAGCCTCCACAGACATCTCACCCTAGTGAAAAGATCAATGTCGGGCTGCCTGCCTCACGGTTAGCTGTCCTCAGGTAAGTCCTGGGAGGGGTGGTAATTGCGACACTTATGGAGCCACAGGAATACTGTTGCTCTGCCTAGCTCCACAGGAACTTAACACAGAGATTATTTTTAACTTGCCTTGTTTTAGCAGCTGCTGTGGCCACTGAGGAAGCCAGCACGAGGCAGGCCCGATGACATCCCTGCTTATCGGTCACTAACTTCACCAAGAGGTTCTTCGGCAGGTGTTAGGTCTAGAATTTACATATTTAAGAAGTCTATTAGCTCAATTAGACATCCACATAGGACACCTGTAACGGCGTTGATTAGCACATGGGATTATGATTTTATTGCTATCACAGAGACATGGTTAAGGGAGGGACAGGACTGGCAGCCCAATATTCCAGGGTATAGAATCTTCAGGCATGATAGGGGAGGGGATAAAAGAGGAGGTGGCATTGCACTGTTGATCAAGCAGTCAATTACTGCAGTAAGGAGGGATGATATCTTAGAAGGTTCCTCAAATGAGGCCATTTGGGTAGAACTTAAAAACAAAAAGGGGTCAATCACTTGGCTGGGTGTGTACTACAGGCCTCCAAACAGTCAGGAAGAGATAGAGGAGCAGATATGTAGGCAAATCTCAGAGAGGTGTAAAAATAATAGGGTAATAATAGTAGGGGATTTCAACTTCCCCAATATTGACTGGGATTGTCTTAGTGCAAAAGGCTTAAAGGGGGTGGAATTCTTAAAATGCATACAGTAGAGCTTTTTGAGCCAGTATGTAGAAAGTCCTACAAGAGAAGGGGCATTACTGGACCTAATCCTAGGGAATGAAGCCAGTCAAGTGGTAGAAGTATCAGTGGGGGAACATTTCGGGAATAGTGACCATAACTCTGTAAGATTTAAGGTAGTTATGGAAAAGGACAAAGATGGACCAGAAATAAAGGTACTGAATTGGGGGAAGGCCAATTTCAATATGATAAAACAGAATCTGGCCAAAGTGGACTGGGAGCAGCTACTTGTAGGAAAGTCTACATCACATCAGTGGGTATCATTCAAAGAGGAAATTGTGAGAGTTCAGAGCCAACATGTACCCATTAAGGTGAAGGATAGGACTAACAAGCCCAGGGAACCCTGGATGTCAATGGATATAGAGGATTGGATCAGGAAACAAAAAGTGGCTTATGGCAGATCCCAAGCACTGAAAACAGCGGAGGCACTAGAGGGGTATAGAAAGTGTAGGGTGGCACTTAAAAAAGTAATTAGGAGAGCGAAGAGGGGACATGCTAAAACACTGGCGGGCAAGATAAAGGAAAATCCAAAGGCGTTTTATAAGTTTATTAAGGGTAAGAGGATAACCAGGGAAAGAGTAGGACCCATTAGGGACAAACATGGCAAGCTTTGCGTGGAGCCGAAGGACATAGGTGATGTTCTAAATGATTACTTTTCATCGTTGTTCACTATGGAGAAGGACGATTTAGGTGTAGAGATCAGGAAGGGGCATTGTGATTTACTTGAACATATTAGCATTGGAAGGGAGGAAGTATTAGCTGCTTTAGTGGGCTTAAAAGTGGATAAATCCTCAGGCCCAGATGAGATGTATCCCAGGCTGTTATGTAAGGCAAGGGAGGAGATATCAGGGGCTTTGACACAAATTTTCAAATCCTCTCTGGCCACAGGAGAGGTACCAGTGGACTGGAGGACAGCGAATGTGGTACCATTATGCAAGAAGGGTAGCAGGGATAAACCAGGTAATTACAGGCTGATGAGTCTAACATCAGTGGTTGGGAAAATATTGGAAAAAATTCTAGGGACAGGATTAATCTCTACTTGGAGAGGCAGGGATTAATCAGGGATAGTCAGCATGGCTTTGTCAGGGGGAGATCATGTCTAACTAACTTGATTAAATTTTTCGAGGAGGTGACTAGATGTGTCGATGAGGGTAAAGCAGTAGATGTAGTATACATGGACTTCAGTAAGGCTTTTGATAAGGTCCCACATGGGAGATTGGTTAAGAATGTAAGAGCCCATGGGATCCAGGGCAATTTGGCAAATTGGATCCAAAATTGGCTTAGTGGCAGGAGGCAGAGGGTGATGGTCGAGGGCTGTTTTTGCGATTGGAAGCCTGTGACCAGTGGTGTACCACAGGGATCGGTGCTGGAACCCTTGCTGTTTGTAGTGTACATTAATGATTTCGACGTGAATATAGGAGGTATGATCAGTAAGTTCGCAAATGACACGAAAATTGGTGGTGTTGTAAATAGGAGGAAATCCTTAGCTTACAGGATGATATAGATGGGCTGGTAAGATGGGCAGAGCAGTGGCAAATTCTGAGAAGTGTGAGGTAATGCATTTTGGGAGGACTAACAAGGCAAGGGAATATACAATGGATGGTAGGACCCTAGGATATACAGAAGGTCAGAGGGACTTGGTGTACTTGTCCATAGATCACTGAAGGCAGCAGCACAGGTAGATAAGGTGGTTAGGAAGGCATATGGGATACTTGCCTTTATTAGCCGAGGCATAGAATATAAGAGCAGGGAGGTTATGATGGAGCTGTATAAAATGCTAGTTAAGCCACAGCTGGAGTACTGTATACAGTTCTGATCACCACACTATAGGAAGGATGTGATTGCACTGGAGAGGTGCGGAGGAGATTCACCAGGATATTGCCTGGACTGGAGCATTTCAGCTATGAAGAGAAACTGAAAAGGCTAGGGTTGTTTTCCTTGGAGCAGAGAAGGCTGAGGGGGGACCTGATTGTGGTGTACAAGATTATGAGGGGCATTGATAGGTTAGATAGGAAGAAACTTTTGTCCCTTAGCGGAGGGGTCAAGAACCAGGGGGCATAGATTTGGGGTAATGGCCAGGAGGTTTTGGGGGGATTTGAGGAATTTTTTTTTCACCCAGTGTGTGGTTGGAATCTGGAACGCACTGCCTGAAGAGGTGGTGGAGGCAGGAACCCTCACAACATTTGAGAAGTATTTAGATGAGCACTTGAAATGCAAGGCTATGGGCCAAGTGCAAGATGGCCAGCACAGACACGATGGGCTGAAGGGCCTGTTTCTGTTTTGTATAACTCTATGACTCTATGACCTAATAGAAGAACCTCATAAAATTTAGAGTGGGACCAAAGCCTGCACAGGTTATGTAATTCCACTGCTAAATTGTTATGCTTTACATCTATTTTACGCCCAAGAAATAGGCGCAATGTATACCAATTTTTACTCCTATGTACCTTCAGGAATGAACACAGGATTTTTATACTTATTCACCAAAATTGGGCTCTGTAGCACCGGTAGTATTGTGCTACAGGAGCTGGTTAAGGAAAGTACTAGCGGGGCTAGCCCCCAATCACCATGTCTTAAAGGGCATTGGCATAGGTGTCAGTACCGAACATGAGTTCAGCTGCACGCTGGTACAAATTCGAGTGTGGAGTTGAGTCCAACTCCAGCGGTTGCAGTGCCTGAGGACAGTCCTGCACTGGTGCAGGAAACCTTCAGGCAGCCGGGGCCCTCCAGGCCTCAGGCACCCAGAGGACGACCGCCGAAGTCATCCGAGGCCAAGGGGCATCCTGATCAGTAGCCTGCCTTCAGTCCAGTGCAGAGGTTACACCACGAAGGAGCACCCGCAAACATATTGAAAAGACACCTTGACATACATGGGTGAGACAGATATAGAACCATAGAACAATTATGGCACAGAATGAGGCAATTCAGCCCATTGTGCCTGTGTTGGCTGAGAAACTAGCTGCCCAATATAATCCCACCTACCAGCACCTGGTCCATAGCCTTGCAGCTTACAGCACTTCAGCTGCATGTCCAGGTACCTTTTAAAAGAATTGAGAATTTCTGCCTCCAACACCGTTCCTGGCAGCAAATTCCAGATAGCCACCACCCTCTGGGTGAAAAGGTTTTTCCTCATGTCCCCTCTAATCCTTCTACCAATCACCTTAAATCTGTGTCCCCTGGTAAGTGACCTCCCCGCCAGGGAAACAGGTCCATTCTGTCCACTCTATCAAGGCCCCTCATAATTTTGTCTTTGGCCTCCTTGTCTCGAGAGACAATGGGTAAGCGCCTGGAGGTGGTCAGTGGTTTGTGAAGCAGCGCCTGGAGTGGCTATAAAGGCCAATTCTAGAGTGACAGACTCTTCCACAGGTGTTGCAGATAAAATTGTTTGTCGGGGCTGTTACACAGTTGGCTCTCCCCTTGCGCTTTTGTCTTTTTTCCTGCCAACTGCTAAGTCTCTTCGACTTGCCACGCTTTAGCCCCGCCTTTATGGTTGTCCGCCAGCTCTGGCGAACGCTGGCAACTGACTCCCACGACTTGTGATCAATGTCACAGGACTTCATGTCGCGTTTGCAGACGTCTTTAAAATGGAGACATGGACGGCCGGTGGGTCTGGTACCAGTGTCGAGCTCGCTGTACAATGTGTCCTTGGGGATCCTGCCATCTTCCCTGCGGCTCACATGGCCAAGCCATCTCAGGCGCTGCTGGCTCAGTAGGGTGTATGTGCTGGGGATGTTGGCCACCTCGAGGACTTCTGTGTTGGAGATACAGTCCTGCCGCCTGATGCCAAGGATTCTCCAGAGGCAGCGAAGATGGAATGAATTGAGACATCGCTCTTGGCTGACCTACGTTGTCCAGGCCTCGCTGCCGTAGAGCAAGGTACTGAGGACACAGGCTTGATACACTTGGACTTTTGTGTTCTGTGTCAGTGCGCCATTTTCACACACTCTCTTGGCCAGTCTGGACATAGCGGAGGAAGCCTTTCCCATGCGCTTGTTGAATTTTGCATCGAGAGACAGGTTACTGGTGATAGTTGAGCCGAGGTAGGTGAACTCTTGAACCACTTCCAGAGTGTGGTCGCCGATATTGATGGATGGGGCATTTCTGACGTCCTGTCCCATGATGTTCGTTTTCTTGAGGCTGATCGTTAGGCCAAATTCATTGCAGGCAGCCGCAATCCTGTCGATGAGTCTCTGCAGACACTCTTCAGTGTGAGATGTTAATGCAGCATCGTCAGCAAAGAGGAGTTCCCTGATGAAGACTTTCCGTACTTTGGTCTTTGCTCTTAGACGGGCAAGGTTGAACAACCTGCCACCTGATCTTGTGTGGAGGAAAATTCCTTCTTCTGAAGACTTGAACGCATGTGAAAGCAGCAGGGAGAAGAAGATTCCAAACAGTGTAGGTGCGAGAACACAGCCCTGTTTCACGCCACTCAGGATAGGAAAGGGGTCTGATGAGGCGCCACTATGCTGAATTATGCCTTTCATATTGTCAGGGAATGAGGTGATGATACTTAGTAGCTTTGGTGGGCATCCAATCTTTTCTAGTAGTCTGAAGAGACCACGTCTGCTGACGAGGTCAAAGGCTTTGGTGAGATCAATGAAAGCAACATAGAGGGTGTGTGCCAGCGTGTCAGGAAGCCAGCAAGAACCTATCAACTTCCGCATTTAACTCTTGCATGTTCTCTTTTTAGATGATAACAGACTTGCTGTGTGTTTCCAGCATTTATTGTTTTTATTTCACAAATCCATATGAAACTGTTCAAGGCGACTCCTTAAAGTAGTCACATGTGGGTAAATTTCTGCATGGGTTCCCCGCTCAACCACCATAACTTCAGCAGAAGTGCTGCAGACCCCAGAAAAATGGCTTAAACAAGGATTAGGCTGCATTTCTCAGTGTTTCCGGAGCTCTTCCTTCAAAGTTGCAGCAGACAAAAAGGAAAACCCATCTGGAGAACCCATAGCTACTAACTGAATTTAAAACTAACTTGGCAATAGAAAGTGGGTGATCATAAGTAATTCACCGCAGAGAGAGGGTGAACGGCTGGCAATCCGGGAAAGGAATGCTGATGAAGACCCTGCCAGTGGCTGCCAAGCTTGGCCAACTGGACAGGAAGGCCACATGGCTGTGTTCGGGGAGCCCGTCCACAGTGGTGATCAGGAGGAAGAGCGGCCACATGGTCCCGGCAGTGGCTCCCGCTCACTCGGCGACTCCGCGCTGTTTCCACACAAACTTTCCCCACAACTCCAGCTCAGCTCCTGGATCCCGATCCCAGTAGCAGTACATCATTGTAAAAGGGATAATGGTGGGAGCTGATGAAATGTTTTATTACCTGCACCCCTCCCCCCCCTCTGCTCCCAGCTCACCCCCATCGTACCCCCTTCCCCCCACCCCCCTCGCACCCCCTTCCCAGCTCCCCCCTCACACCATCTTCCCTCGCACCCCCTTCCCATGCACCCCTCTCCCCTACCCCCTGCAGCCCCCTTCCCAGCTCCCCCTCAAACCCCCTTCCCACTGCACCCCTCCTCCTCGCACCCCCTTCCCCCCCCCCCCCGCACCCCCTTTCCCCCACCTCCTCCCACTGGCATCCACCTACCCCTGTGTAGGGGCCCTAACAACCCCACTGCCTTGTGGGCATCTCGGGAGAGACCAAGGCTAAGGGAGTAAACCATAACAGAAAATCCGGACGGGAACCCCGAAGGCAGTCGTGTGTCACCTTTGGCATGTTTCCAGCAGTTCCTGCAGCCATACCGGTGCCAAACGTTGTGCTCATAATTTTGTACACCTCTATTAAATCTCTCCTCAGCCTCCTCAGTTCTAGCGAAAACAACCCTGGCCTATCTAATCTTTCCTCATAGCTGCAACTTTCAAGCCCTGGCAACATTCTTGTAAATCTCCTCTGTACTCTGTCCAGAGCAATTATGTCCTTTCTGTAATGTGGTGACCAGAACTGTATGCAATACTCCAACTGTGGCCTAACCAGTGTTTTATACAGATCCAGCATCACATCCCTGCTTTTGTATTCTATACCTCGGCCAATAAAGGAAATCAATCCATATACCTTCTTCACCACTCTATCTATCTGTCCTGCCATCTTCAGGGACCCTGTGGACATACACTCCAAGATCTCTCACTTCTTCTACACCTCTCAATATCCACCCGTCTATTGTATATTCCCTCGCTTTATGTGCCCTCCCCAAATGCATTACCTCACAGTTCTCTGGATTGAATTCCATTTGCCACTTTTCCGCCCACTCAACCAAACCATTGATATAATTCTGGAGTCTACAGCTATCCTCTTCACTATTAACTACACCAATTTTTGTGTCATCAGCAAATTTCCCAATCATGCCTTCCACATTTAAGTCCAAATCATTAATATATACCACAAACAGCAAGGCACTTAACACTGAGCCCTGTGGAATGCCACTGGAAACAGCTTTCCATTCACAAAAACATCTGTCGAATACTGCCCTTTGTTTCCTGTCATTGAGCCGATTCTGGATCCAACCTGTCACATTCCCCTGTATTCCATGGGCTTTCATTTTACTGACCAGTCTGCCATGTGGGACCTTATCAGATGCCTTATTAAAATCCATGTAGACCACATTCACTGCACTACCCTCATCAATCCTCCTTGTTACTTCCTCAAAAAACTCAATTAAGTAAGATATGACTTTCCCTTAAAACATCCATGCTGACTATCCCTGATTAATCCGTGCCTTTCTAAGTGACAGTTTATCCTATCCCTCAGAATTGATTCTAACAATTTACCCACCACCGAGGTCAGACTGACCAGCCTATAATTATTTGGCCTATCCCTTGCACCCCTTTTATACAATGGTACAATGTTTGCAGACCTCCAATCGTCTGGTACCTCACCTGTATCTAGTGAGGATTTGAAGATGATCCTCAGCACGTCCGTTATTTCCTCCCTGGCTTCCTTTAACAACCTGGGATGCAATCCATCTGGTCCTGGTGATTTATCCACTTTCAAGGATGTCAAACCCTCCAGCACTTCCTCTGTTATTCTTTCTTTTGGGCCTCCTTATCTCGAGAGACAATGGATACGCGCCTGGAGGTGGTCAGTGGTTTGTGAAGCAGCGCCTGGAGTGGCTATAAAGGCCAATTCTGGAGTGACAGGCTCTTCCACAGGTGCTGCAGAGAAATTTGTTTGTTGGGGCTGTTGCACAGTTGGCTCTCCCCTTGCGCCTCTGTCTTTTTTCCTGCCAACTACTAAGTCTCTTCGACTCGCCACAATTTAGCCCTGTCTTTATGGCTGCCCGCCAGCTCTGGCGAATGCTGGCAACTGACTCCCACGACTTGTGATCAATGTCACACGATTTCATGTCGCGTTTGCAGACGTCTTTATAACGGAGACATGGACGGCCGGTGGGTCTGATACCAGTGGCGAGCTCGCTGTACAATGTGTCTTTGGGGATCCTGCCATCTTCCATGCGGCTCACATGGCCAAGCCATCTCAAGCGCCGCTGACTCAGTAGTGTGTATAAGCTGGGGGTGTTGGCCGCTTCAAGGACTTCTGTGTTGGAGATATAGTCCTGCCACCTGATGCCAAGTATTCTCCGAAGGCAGCGAAGATGGAATGAATTGAGACGTCGCTCTTGGCTGGCATACGTTGTCCAGGCCTCGCTGCCGTAGAGCAAGGTACTGAGGACACAGGCCTGATACACTCGGACTTTTGTGTTCCGTGTCAGTGCGCCATTTTCCCACACTCTCTTGGCCAGTCTGGACATAGCAGTGGAAGCCTTACCCATGCGCTTGTTGATTTCTGCATCTAGAGACAGGTTACTGGTGATAGTTGAGCCTAGGTAGGTGAACTCTTGAACCACTTCCAGAGCGTGGTCGCCAATATTGATGGATGGAGCATTTCTGACATCCTGCCCCATGATGTTCGTTTTCTTGAGGCTGATGGTTAGGCCAAATTCATTGCAGGCAGACGCAAACCTGTCGATGAGACTCTGCAGGCATTCTTCAGTGTGAGATGTTAAAGCAGCATCGTCAGCAAAGAGGAGTTCTCTGATGAGGACTTTCCGTACTTTGGACTTCGCTCTTAGACGGGCAAGGTTGAACAACCTGCCCCCTGATCTTGTGTGGAGGAAAATTCCTTCTTCAGAGGATTTGAACGCATGTGAAAGCAGCAGGGAGAAGAAAATCCCAAAAAGTGTGGGTGCGAGAACACAGCCCTGTTTCACACCGCTCAGGATAGGAAAGGGCTCTGATGAGGAGCCACCATGTTGAATTGTGCCTTTCATATTGTCATGGAATGAGGTGATGATACTTAGTAGCTTTGGTGGACATCCGATCTTTTCTAGTAGTCTGAAGAGACCACGTCTGCCGATGAGGTCAAAGGCTTTGGTGAGATCAATGAAAGCAATGTAGAGGGGCATCTGTTGTTCACGGCATTTCTCCTGTATCTGACGAAGGGAGAACAGCATGTCAATAGTCGATCTCTCTGCACGAAAGCCACACTGTGCCTCAGGGTAGACGCGCTCGGCCAGCTTCTGGAGCCTGTTCAGAGCGACTCGAGCAAAGACTTTCCCCACTATGCTGAGCAGGGAGATTCCACGGTAGTTGTTGCAGTCACCGCGGTCACCTTTGTTTTTATAGAGGGTGATGATGTTGGCATCGCGCATGTCCTGGGGTACTGCTCCCTCGTCCCAGCACAGGCATAGCAGTTCATGTAGTGCTGAGAGTATAGCAGGCTTGGCACTCTTGATTATTTCAGGGGTAATGCTGTCCTTCCCAGGGGCTTTTCCGCTGGCTAGGGAATCAATGGCATCACTGAGTTCCGATTTGGTTGGCTGTATGTCCAGCTCATCCATGACTGGTAGAGGCTGGGCTGCATTGAGGGCAGTCTCAGTGACAGCATTCTCCCTGGAGTACAGTTCTAGGTAGTGCTCAACCCAGCGGTCCATCTGTTTGCGTTGGTCAGTGATTATGTCCCCCGATTTAGATTTGAGGGGGGTGATCTTCTTGATGGTTGGCCCAAGAGCTCTCTTCATGCCATCATACATTCCTCTGATGTTTCCGGTGTCTGAGGCCAGCTGAATATGACTGCATAGGTGTTGCCAGTAGTCGTTTGCGCAACGCCTAGCTGTTCTTTGTGCAGTACTTCTGGCTGCTTTAAGTGCTGCGGATGTTAAATCGCTGGGGGCTTTCTTGTAGTTCAAAAGTGCAATGCGCTTAGCGGCTATGACAGGTTCCAGCTCTTCATTATGAGATTGAAACCAGTCTGCATTTCTCTTCGCACTTTTGCCGTAGGTGGTCAAAGCTGACTCATAGATGGCGTCTCTGATGTGGGCCCACTTGGTCTCAGCATCCCCTGTGGGAGTGTTTTGAAGGGCTGTTACAAGTGAATTTAGAAATTTTTGTAACAGCTGTGGGTGAGAAATTCTGCTCGTGTTGATGCGCGGGTGGCCCTTCTGCTTGGAATGATGCAACTTCTTTGGTCTGAGTCTAACCTTGCTGCACACCAGGGAGTGGTCGGTGTCGCAGTCCGCACTGTGGAAGCTGCGTGTGATTTGAACACTGTTTAAGGCGGCTCGCCTTGTGACAATGAGGTCTAGCTGGTGCCAACGACGTGATCTTGGGTGCCTCCATGAAACCTGGTGACAGGGTTTAGTGTGAAAGAACGAGTTGGTGATGCAGAGGTTATGATAGGTACACAACTCAAGCAGTCTCTGCCCGTTCTCATTCATCCTTCCAACGCCATAGCGCCCAAGGCAGGAGGGCCATGAGTCATGGTCGGCCCCAACCCTGGCATTATATACTCTGTTATTATGCTTATCGTATCTAATATTTCACACTCCTCCTCTTTAACTACAATGTCTGCATCAACCCTCTTCTTTGTAAAGAAAGAGACAAAAGACTCATTAAGAACCTTGCCCACATCTTCTGCATTCATGCATAAGTTCCCTTGTACATCTCTAATAGGCCCTACCCTTTCCTTAGTTATCCTCTTACTCTTAATGTACTGATGAAACATCTTTGGGTTTTCATTGATTTTATCTGCCAATGATTTTTCATGTCCTCTCTGTGCTTTTCTAATTTCCTTTTTTACTTCACCCCTGCACTTTCTATACTCCTCTAGGCTTTCTAAAGTATTAAGATATTTGTGATCATCATAAGCTTTCTTTTTCTGCTTTAACTTACCCTGTAAGCTTCTAGAAAACCAGGGGGCTCTAGATTTGGCAGTATCACCCTTTATCTGTGGGAACATGCCTATACTGTGCCTGTAGTATCTCACTTTGGATTGCCTCCATTGGTTTGCCACTGATTTTCCTTCAAGTAGCTGCATCCAGTCCACTTTCGGCAGGTCACTTCTCAGTTTCGTAAAATTTGCCTTCCCACAATTTAGAACCTTTGCTCCTATTTATCTTTGTCCTTTTCCATGATTATGCTAAAACTAACTATTATGGTCATTATCTCCAAAATGGTCACCTGCTGTGACTTCATCCACTTGCCCAGCTTCATTACCAAAGACTAAATGCAGGATTGTGCCCCCTCTCGTTGGGCTTGTTACATGCCGGCTAAAAAAGTTCTCTTGAACGCTGTTCAAGAATTTCATCCCCTCTGTGCCCTTCACACCATTTGTATCCAAGTTGATATTGGGGTAGTTGAAATCCCCAACTATTATTGCCCTAAAGTTTTGGCGCTCAGAAATTTGCCTACATATTTGTTCTTCTATCTCCCTCTCACTATTTGGGGGTCTATGGTACATTCCTAGTAGTGTGGCTGCCCCTTTTTTATTTTTGAGCTCCAGCCATATGGCCTCATTTGATGATTCATTTAGCATATTATCCCTCCTCAAAGCTGTTATTGATTCCTCAACTAAAAATGCTACACCCCACTCCTTTTTTATCTCCCTCTCTATCCCACCTGAAAGCTCTATATCCAAGGGTGTTGAACTGCCATTCTTGCTCCACTTTAAGTCAGGTTTCCGTTATAGCAACGATATCGTGTTGCCGTGTGTCAATCTGTACCCACAACTCATTGGCTTTATTTACTATACTCCTTGCATTTAAATAAATACCATTTAATGCTGCCAAATTCCTGTTCTGCACACTTTTTAACCTTTGCTTCTTCTGTCTTTCAGAGACACTCGCTAATTTTCTGCCTCCCGTTCCCTGAATAGTGGAGCAGGCTCAAGAGGCTGAATGGCCTTCTCCTGTTCCTATTATGTTCTTTAAAAATGCTGAAAGTGCTTTAAAGATGCAATTTGAAAAAGTAATGTTTTGCTTGTATTACCGATGAGAGAGAGAGGGTTCCTCTGGAGAGTGCTGCGAGAGCCATGACCAGAGCACTATGAGCTGTGCAGAGAGGGAGGAGAAAGGGCAAGAGAGCAATAGTGGTAGGGGATTCTATAGTTAGGGAAACAGATAGGCATTTCTGTGGTCGCAGACGTGGTTCCAGAATGGTATGTTGCCTCCCTGGTGCAAGGGTCATGGATATCACCGAGCGGCTACAGAGCATTCTGGAGGGCAAGGGTGAACAGCCAGAGGTCGTGGTCCACAATGGTACCAACGATATAGGAAGAAAGAGGGATGAGGTCCTGCAGGCTGAGTTTCGGGAGTTAGGAATGAGATTAGCAAGTAGGACCTCAAAGGTAGTAATCTCTGAGGCCACGTGCCATAGGAACATAGAAACATAGAAAATAGGAGCAGGAGTAGGCCTGCTCTGCCATTCAAAAAAGATCATGGCTGATCATCTAATTCAGTACCCTGTTCCCACTTTCTCCCCATATCCCTTGATCCCTTTGGCATTAAGAAATATATCTGTTTCCTTCTTGAATATATTTAATGACCTGGCCTCCACTGCCTGCTGCGCTAGAGAATTCCACAGGTTCACCACCCTCTGAGTGAAGAAATTTCTCCTCATCTCGGTTCTAAATGGCATACCCCGTATCTTGAGACTGTGACTCCTGGTTCTCGACTCCCCAGCCATCGGGAAAATCCTCCCTGCATTTAGCCTGTCTAGTCCTGTTAGAATTTTATAGGTTTCTATGAGATCCCCTCTCATTCTTCTAAACTCTTTTGAATATAGGCCTAGTCGACCCAATTGCTCCTCATACGTCAATCCTGCCATCCCAGGAATCAGCCTAGTAAATCTTCTTTGCACTCCCTCCATGGCAAGAACATCCTTCCTCAGATAAGGAGACCAAAACTGCACACTATACTCCAGATGTGGTCTCATCAAGGCCCTGTATAACTGCAGTAAGACATCCTTGCTCCTGTACTCAAATTGTCTTGCAATGAAGGCCAACATACCATTCGCCTTCCTAACTGCTTGCTGCACCTGAATGCTTGCTTTCAATGACTGGTGTATAAGGACACCCAGGTCTCATTGCTCCTCTCCCTTTCCCAATCTATCAACATTCAGATAATAATCTGCCTTTCTGTTTTTACAACCAAACTGGATAACCTCACATATATCCACATTATACTGCATCTGCCATGCATTTGCCCACTCACTCAACTTGTCCAAATCACATTGGAGCCTCTTTGCATCCTCCTCACAGCTCACAGTCCCCCCCCCCCCCCCGCCCCCACCGCCCCCAGCTTTGTGTCATCTGCAAACTTGGAAATGTTATATTTAGTTCCCTCACCAAAGGTACCAGTGAGTATAGAAATAGGAAAATACACCGGATAATTGTGTGGCTGGAGAGATGGTGCAGGAGTCATAGAGAGATACAGCACTGAAACAGGCCCTTCGGCCCACTGAGTCTGTGCCAACCATCAACCACCCATTTATACTAATCCTACATTAATCCCATATTCCCTACCACATCCCCACCTACCCTCAATTCTCCTACCACCTACCTACACTAGGGGCAATTTACAATGGCCAATTTATCTATCAACCTGCAAGTCTTTGACTATGGGAGGAAACCGGAGCACCCGGTGGAAACCCACACAGTCACAGGGAGAACTTGCAAACTCCGCACAGGCAGTGCCCAGAACTGAACCTGGGTCGCTGGAGCTGTGAGGCTGCGGTGCTAACCACTGTGCTGCCCCAGAGGAGGGAGGGAGGTCTTGAGATTTCTGGGGGCTTGAAACAGGTTCTGGGGAAGGTGAGACCTGTGCAAGCCAGGCAGTCTGCACCTGAACAGGACTGAGACAAATGTCTTTGCAGGGAGGTTTGATAGTGCTGTTGGGGATGGTTTAAACTAGTTTGGCAGGGGTTGGGAGCCTGAGTGCAGTCTTAGATAGGACAATTTCAGGGCATTCTCCAGAGGAACCCACTCTCCCATTGGTACTCAGAACTGAATACCGGTCAGAAAGTGGGATGCCCTCCGGAGACTCCTGCACTACCTGCCTTGACCTTCTTGTCTGTCTGGCAGCAACCCAGTTCCTCTCTGCCTGTGTTCTCTTAAGCTCCGGGGTGACTACCTCCTGAAACGTGCTATCCACGTAGTTCTCTGCCTTGCAGATGCACCACAGTGACTCCAGCCGCCGCCTGAATTCCAAAACCCGGACCTCAAGCTTCTACAGCCGGTGACACTTCCTGCAGATGTGTTTGTCAAGGAGACATGTGCATCCACGACTTCCCACATACCACAGGAAGCGCATTCCGCTTGGCCGAGCTGCCCTGCCATTACTTAGCTTTGCAATCTAATTATTGCTCGTGTAATAAGTAGAATAACTTACCAGTTATTTGCCAATCAGCTTTTTCCCTGGACCGTGGAGGCTGAAAGGCAGAAAAGAAAGAGACCGAAGAGCACCTCCCTCCCTAGCCAGCGAAATCGCCCACACACAACTCACAGCCTCACTCTGACCAAACAGCACTATTCCAACTAGTAATCACTAATAAATTACACTAATTAAAAAAAAAACGAGTTGTCCTCACCCACAAAGTAGCTATCCGAGGGTTTTTATTTAAAAAAAAGAACTTTTTTTCTCTGATCTTTCGAAGCTATCCACAGGCAACAACAGCTGACACCCACCAACCAATCAGCCCGCAGATTTCCCGTGATGTCACTGGCAGTCTCCCTTTCCACCCTTCAAACCCAGCGCGCGCTGACACAGCCAGAGAGGCCTGCCGTTAACTGCCGCTATCCCAGACTTCAGGTAAGTAAAGGGCCTCGAGCCCTGCTCTTTATTTAAATAGCTCCGCTCCAGTCCCAGTTCCTCCCAGGTCTGCTGCTGCCCCGGACTTCAGCTAAGTAAGTAAATGTCATGTTTACTTTAATTAAATGCGTTTTACTGCCAATCATCAACCTTTATTGTTTGAAAACCATATTCCACCATGATTGTGGCTCCTGCAATTCCATCATAAGCAATACAGCATTGTCACTGTGACCACCGACATCATTAACATGCCAATGAGCATCATGTTTAATTGCATGAATGTTGTCACATGGTCACTGGCTCAACATTTATTCTGGAGAGAGAGATATTACGGAGGCAAAGGACATGAGGCTACATGCATGATGGTGAGTTTTGGTAGCAAGCATATTTATTGCAATTCATGAATTGTGAAAGAGCACGATTATCAGTCTCTGCCTTGCCTCCCTTGCACGCTGCTCACCATGTCTGGCCTCCATCACTGTTCTCTGATTTTCCATGCATGCTTGACCTGTGTGCTCTCTGTATCCTCTTCATCGGAGAATGTCTCATGCTCTCATTTCTTCATCTTGCAACGCCTCCCCCCTCTGTAGTGCTAAGTTGTATAGAACAAAGCAGACCACAATGATATGCACAAACATGTCTGGGGCATAGTGAAGGGCTCCACTAGATCTATCAAGGCAGCGGAACCGCATCTTCAGCATACCAGTGGCCTGCTCGATGGTCGCTTGGGTAGATCCATGACAGGAGCTGTAACACTCTTCCGTGTCATTGCTGGGGTTCCTTACTGACATCAGAAGCCATGTCTTCGTCGCCCTTATCCCCAAGAATCCACCCATGAAGGCGAATGGGGGGAGTGAAAAGTAGTGGCACCTGGGACTGATGAAGTATGTATGAGTCATGGCAGCTGCTTGGGAAGCAGGCACATACTAGTAGGAAGTGCTTTCTGTGGTCGCATACCAGTTGGACATTAATTGAATTAAACCCCTTTCTATTTATGAAGGTGATTGGTTGGTCCGTGGGAGCCTTGATGGCCTCATGGATGTAATCGATCACACCTTGGACCTGCGGGAATCCCGCAATGGCCCCAAATCCAATGGCCCACTTGGCCTGACTCTCTGTCTCTGTCCTGTAGAGTATGAAGTCTCTGGCCCTCCTGAACAGAGCATTGGTCACCTCCCTGATGCAGCAATGCGCGGCAGATTGAGATACCCCACGCATGTCACCGGTTGAATCCTGGAATGATCCAGAGCATGAAAATTTAGGGCCACAGTAAATTTGAGGGCCACAGGCATAGGGTGACCACCAAAACCCATTGATCGCAAATCATCATTCAGCAGCGCGCAGAGCTCTGAGATGGCCTCTCTGGACAATCGCAGTCTTCTTTGGCAGTTTCGCTTAGACATCTGCAGGTATATCAGCTGAGTTCTATAGACTTGCTCGCATAGCTGGGCTCTTCTTTGCCTTGGCAGCTGCTGCTGCTCGCAGCTAGGAGCTTCTCCTTGAGCTGCAGTTGCCCCTTGGGCCCGCCTCCAGTGGATACGCCTCAGCACAGCAAGGGGATCCAGGAAAACAGGGTGAATCATACCCATCTCTATCCTCCTTGGACCTTCGGCTTTCTTCAAAAGGTAAAGTACACCTATCTGGGCAAAGATTTGTGTTAATTTTGGTTCTGCAGGATTCCTGTATTAGCTCTATGGTACGGATTCATGTTGTTTTCACAACTTTTCAAAAAGTGCGAACCATCATGACCATACTGACACCATTGTAATACCCTGTACTGGACCCCCGACAAAAACCACCTACACACTCGCTGACACCTGCAGAGCTCCCCCTCCCAACAGTATACACTTGCCAAATTCCCTCCTCCCAACAGTATACACTTGCCGAATTCCCTCCTCCCAACAGTATACACTTGCCGAATTCCCTCCTCCCAACAGTATACACTTGCAGAGATCCCCCCCACCTCCCCTCACACACATAATACATCTGCAGATTGAGCTTAGTGGCAATGTCTGATTTAAAAACCACTTCCCCTAGATAACAATGGTTAACTTACCTAACATCTGGAGGTGTCGAGAACTCTCGCATCTCTGGCACCAGCTATTCAAAGGCGGGAAAGTGAAGGCACATGACTGCTGCACGTCATGCACAAGATTGCGAACGCTTGGTAGGATCATGGTAAATTAGATACAAATGCATGCAAAACAGTATATAATAGATTTAAATTACAATCCCGTCACGGAACTTTGCCGCCTCCAAGAAAATTGGAAACCAGCATTATGGTATCGGGTTCCATGGCGGATGACTCCGCGTTGATTCTCCAGCCCACTCTGCCAAAAAACTGGCCTTCTACAGGACAATAAACTCCAGCCCACCATGTGCAGCTCCCACCTTTATACTACCCTTTAAAGTATGCGCAGTGCCAGTATCTGAGTGTCAGATAAGTGACAGTCCTTCCTCAGAGGTTCTACTCTTCCACTGGGCCTTCATTCTCAGGCATCACTGGCTGGCCAGGTGGCAGTTCTTGGGTATCTGAAAGCATAAATGCACAAGGGGAGGATTGGTGTGAGGGGAGGGGATGTGGGGAAAGCAAGAGGTCCATGGTTACACCATCTGCAGCTTCTACATCATACCAGATTGTGAGCTGAGGGTGAAGTGAGCTGAGGGTGAAGAAACATACCAGCATGCTGAATGACTTCAGCAATGCTGCTTGCCATGGCCTCATTGATGCCCGCAATAATAAGGCTGAGCACCATCTCCTCCAAGGGGCTGAGGAGGTTCAGCTGTGCCTGTCTATTCGTTGTTGCTTCCTCCTGTTATGGGCCAACTTGTCCTGCGAAAGAGGGGTAAGAGTGTCAGTGAGTTTGTTGCAATGTGTTTGGGTGATGTGCCTGTCATAGCTGAATTGCTAGTTGTATGTGGAAGTTGTGAGATGTGGGTGTGAGGCTTGCGGCAGTGATAGGTGTGTGAGGATGAGGTGAACCATATGTATGTTAGGCATGAACTATGTTCTCGCTAAGCTGTGTGGTTCTGCAGCAGCACAGCAGCCTAAAAGGTACCGCGCAGGCCTAATTCTGTGATAAATTGCAGGGGGGATTTTCTGCTCTCCCTTCCAGCGAGTTTGAAGGCAGGGGCACATTTAATCAGGTGGGATGGTAGCGGTGGTCCCACCCACCACCTTCCCGCCTCCATCTCTATTGAGTCTGTGATGGGAAGGCCCGTGGACGGCCTTCCCACCCCACCACCGATTGAGGCCTTTAAGTGGGCAATTAATGTCCAATTGCGGGCCTCATCACGCCGCCTCCAGTATTAGTCCAGCAGTAGGCTGGCTTGTTGCCAGGCAGAGGGCATGCTAAGCAGCCCTGTGTGGGGTTCTTGCTGGCTCCGATGGTTGTGTGGGTGGGGGTGGGGGGGAATGAGGTCTCTTGTTCAAAGGCACTTAGTGCCTCATCGTGGGACCCGACATTGGGAAGGGGTGCCCACTGAGGGCCAAGCCCCTGCCTTTGCTGCCAACCTCCCTACAACCCGTACCCTGCAACTCCCACCTTACAAAACCCCTCCTGTGACTCACCTGTGGCCTGGGTCCCTCGATGATCCTGTCCTCTGCTGTGGTGCTGCTCAGTAAAAGAGCTGCCAGCTTCTGATTGGCCAGCAGCTCTCAGCAGGCGGGACTTCTGTCACCAGGGTCCTTAATCCTGGGGAAGGCCCGCCACTATCCATTTAAGTGCCTAATTGGCACACAGTGCAGCGGGCCTTCCCCAGAGGAGGCGACACAGGGCTCTTGCCGGCTCTTCATCTGGTGGCTGAGGCCCCCATCGCTGACATAAAATACTCCCAACATGTGTGCATGGCCGTGTCAAAGAATTTAAAAGGACCATGCACTGAACAAAATGTGAACAACAACTACATTTTAATGGAAATATTGGGCATGAGTCCTGCTTGCTCGAGATTGTTGATGGGTGAGTGATGGGGGTGTGCTATATAGAGCAGTGTGTGAGGTTGGCAGTGCAATTACTGGGATATGGTATTTGAAAATGCATTCATTAACCTTGGCCACTCGTGTGATGTCATTGAACTTCCGATATTGTTTTCAGAGCCTCGGGGTCAGACTCCTGCAATTGATCTGCATGACTATCTGCACCTGCTGTCTTTGCATTGTCTATTTGGAGGGCTTCCTGGCCCTCTGTGGTTTGAGCACCTCTCTCCTTTCAACCTCCTTCACGAATTCCTCCATCAGAGAACTTAGGATCACTCTCTGGCCTGCAGTGCCATTTTTCTGTTTTTTTTCCTACTCCTATAGTGTTTCCCACTGACTTCCAACATCTGCTGCAGGCAGAATGCATCTCTGCCTTTAAGAGGTGCAGGCTAACTTTACGTGGTGCTAGCCTTGCGTGAACTTGGGCCCCCTGCTGAGTGTCCCCCTACTCAACAGTGTGTTCAGTGCTGAGCTGTAAACCACAATTGTGGAAATGAGCAGACAGCACAAGCTTTGTGGGCAGCCTGCATTACCTTCAACAGACACAGGTTAATCATGTATAGCAATCCCCGTGCCCCCTTTAGCGAGCCTTATCCAATTTTTAGCCCGTTGACATTCAATGTTGGTGCTCCAATAGACAATGCCACTTCATTGCTCTTTAAGGCGACTCCCTGAAACAATATTCCTGTCTACTGCATTTCCATCAGAAAACCACTTTAATTCTTTTTTCCTATTGTTGAAATTGAGTTAGCTATTTGTATTGATGTTTCTAACTATAACTGCTAATGTTGTTGAAGGAATAAAAGATCCTTTGTGGTGGATTAGGACCCTCAACTGATTGAGTAACTAAGTAAAATTGCATTAAAAAGCTCCAGACTGCTGTCTAATCTGCTGTGTGGACCGGCTGAGGAAAGGGGTAATTCTGCAATTCAGCAATCCCAGGGGGAAGTGGCACATGTATGGAGCACATCCTGGGGAATCAGGAGCATGCATCCCAGGTTTTCACATCCATTCATGTTTAAATTTGATGTGAAGAAAATGACCATTCAGTCAACAACTTCTCTTTAAAAAACTAGAAATCTATATGTAAAGTTGATGCATGTATGATTTTTAAATCCTGTGGTTTTGATGCTTTGTTTTAGACTAATCTTCAGCCTTTTCTGCTTATGATTACAGTGATTGGCTATCCCGTTGAAGTGTACAACACTGGGCTGAATGTTCTTGTGCTCAACTTCTCTTGGCTATTTACAATGATAATCATTTGCCTGATTTACGTTCCGCTCTTCTACAGACTAAACATAATTAGTACTTACGAGGTAAAGATAATTTTAGTTATTTTCACTTTTGCAGTTTCTTAGCTGTTTTAGCAGACTTAAAAGTGGATAAATCCCCAGGCCCAGATGAGATGTATCCCAGGATATGTGAGGCAAGGGAGGAGATTGCAGGGGCCCTGACATAAATTTTTAAATCCTCTCTGGCCACAGGAGAGGTGCCAGAGGACTGGAGGACAGTGAATGTGGTACCATTATTCAAGAAGGGTAGCAGGGATAAACCAGGTAATTACAGGCCAGTGAGTCTAACATCAGTGGTAGGGAAACTATTGAAAAAAGTCTGAGGAACAGGATTAATCTCCACTTGGGGAGGCAGGGATTAATCAAGGAAACTCAGCTTGGCTTTGTCAGGGGGAGATCCTGTCTATCAAACTTGATTGAATTTTTCGAAGAGGTAACTAGATGTGTAGATGAAGGTAAAGCAGTTGATGCAGTCTACATGGACCTCAGTAAGGATTTTTTAAAAATTCATTCATGGGATGTGGGAGTCGCTGATCAGGCCAGCATTTATTGCCCATCTCTAATGCCCTTGAGAAGGTGGAGGTGAGCTGCCTTCTTGAACCGCTGCAGTCCATGTGGGGTAGGTACACCCACAGTGCTGTTAGGAAGGGAGTTCCAGGATTTTGACCCAGCGACAGTGAAGGAATGGCGATATAGTTCCAAATCAGGATGGTGTGTGACTTGGAGGGGAACTTGCAGGTGGTGGCGTTCCCATGTATTTGCTGCCCTTGTCCTTCTAGTTTGTAGAGGTCGCGGGTTTGGAAGGTACTGTCTAAGGAGCCTTGGTGCGTTGCTGCAGTGCATCTAGTAGATGGTACACACTGCTGCCACTGTGCGTCAGTGGTGGAGGGAGTGAATGTTTGTAGATGGGGTGCCAATCAAGTGGGCTGCTTTGTCCTGGACAGTGTCGAGCTTCTTAAGTGTTGTTGGAGCTGCACTCATCCAGGCAAGTGGAGAGTATTCCAACACACTCCTCACTTGTGCCTATAGATGGTGGACAGGCTTTGGGGAGTCAGGAGGTGAGTTTCCCGCCACAGGATTCCTAGCCTCTGACCTGCTCTTGTAGCCACGGTATTTATATGGCTACTCCAGTTCAGTTTCTGGTCAATGGTAGCCCATAGGATGTTGATAGTGTCGGATTCAGCGATGGTAATGCCATTGAATGTCAAGGGGAGATGGTTAGATTGTCTCTTGTTGGAGATGGTCATTGCCTGGCACTTGTGTGGCGCGAATGTTACTTGCCACTTATCAGCCCAAGCCTGGATATTGTCCAGGTCTTGCTGCATTTCTACACGGACTGCTTCAGTATCTGAGGAGTCACGAATGGTGCTGAATGTTGTGCAATCATCAGCGAACATCCCCACTTCTGACCTTATGATTGAAGGAAGGTCATTGATGAAGCAGCTGAAGATGGTTGGGCCTAGGACACTACCCTGAGGAACTCCTGCAGTGATGTCCTGGAGCTCAGATGATTGAACGCCAACAACCACAACCATCTTCCTTTGCGCTAGGTATGACTCCAGCCAGCGGTGGGTTTTCCCCTGATTCCCATTGACCTCAGTTTTGCTAGGGCTCCTTGATGCCATACTCGGTTAAATGCTGCCTTGATATCAAGGGCAGTAACTCCCACCTCACCTCTTGAGTCCAGCTCTTTTGTTTTGATAAGGTCCCGCATGGGAGATTGGTTAAGAAGGTAAGCGCCCATGGGATCCAGGGCAATTTGGCAAGGGATCCAAAATTGGCTTAGTGGAAAGAGTCAGAGGGTGATGGTCAAGGGTTGTTTTTGCAAGTGGAAGCCTGTGACCAGTGGTATACCGCAGGAATCGGTGCTGGGAACCTTGCTGTTTGTAGTGTACATTAATGATTTAGACGTGAATATAGGAGGTATGATCAGTAAGTTTGCAGATGACACTAAAATCGGTGGTGTCGTAAATAGTGAGGACGATATAGATGGGCTGGTAAGACGGGCGGAGCAGTGGCAAATGGAATTTAATCCTGAGAAGTGTGAGGTGATGCATTTTGGGAGGACTAACAAGGCAAGGGAATATACAATGGATTATAGGACACTAGGAAGTACAGAGGGTCGGAGAGATCTTGGTGTACGTGTTCATAGATCACTGAAGGCAGCAGCACAGGTAGATAAGGTGGTTAGGAAGGCATATGGGATATTTGCCTTTATTAATCGAGGCATTGAGTATAAGAGCAGAAAGGTTATGATGGAGTTGTATAAAATGGTAGTTAGGCGACAGCTGGAGTAACTGTGTACAGTTCTGGTCACCACACTATAGGAAAGATGTGATTGCACTGGAGAGGGTGCAGAGAAGGTTCATCAGGATATTGCCTGGGCTGGAGCATTTCAGCTATGAAGAGAGACTGGATAGGCTAAGGTTGTTTTCCTTAGAGCAGAGAAGGCTGAAGGGGACCTGATTGAGGTATACAAAATTATGAGGGGCATAGATAGAGTAGATAGGAAGAAACTTTTTCCCTTAGCAGAGGTGTCAATAACCAGGGGCATAGATTTAAGGTAAAGGGCAGGAGGTTTAGAGGGGATTTGAGGAAAATAAATTTCACCCAGTGGGTGGTTGGAATCGGAAACACACTACCTGAAGAGGTGGTAGAGGCAGGAACCCTCACAACATTTAAGAAGTATTTAGATGAGCACTTGAAATGCCATAGCATACAAGGCTACAGGCCAAGTGCTGGAAAATGGGATTAGAATAGATAGGTGCTTGATGGCCAGCACAGACACAATGGGCCAAAGGGCCTGTATCTGTGCTGTATAACTCTATGGCTCTATGACTAGCTAAAGAAAGCGAGAACACAATTGTAGCCGTCCAAAAAGCGATTTAGTCATAGACAGTCCACTCATTGGTTGCACCACATGAATTTTACTCCTGTTGCAAAAGATTGCCACTGATTGGGGAGTATAATTAAGAATGGTTAAAACTCAAGAAATATCACTTTCAGATTTTGGTGTCATGCTGTGTTTGGACTACTGGACTGTTAACATTTAGTTCGATAGGAGCTTAACTGACTAGCTTGCCCAAAGGTAGAACTATTTGTAGTCTTTCATAAATTCATTTAGAAACCCTTCAGGAAATTTAAGTTCTTACATCTTCCTTATCCCTCCCCTACAGTATATTAACAGGAGATTTGGACAAGTGGTGAGATATCAAATTGTTTGCTCCTTCATGGCACACATGGTAAGTTCAATGATAGATTTAAGAATATCTTTCATTTATTTGTGCTTGTAAAATAAAAAGGATAATTTAAAAACACACTTTTGTTATATTAAAAGAGAGGAGCTAGAGCATGAGCAGATCTCCCAATATTTATGTACGTTAGGAGACCTGAGAGGCTGCCAAAGGCATTTTATGGTTACTGTGGACCTTGCTTTCACCACCTGTACAAGCACTACATGTCCAGCCACCAATTTTTGGGAACCCATCAAAAGGTAGGTGTCATGCAGGCCCTGACCTGCCAAGAATGAGGCACATTAATTTCACCACAGGGACATTAAATTTCAAATTGTTGCTGGGAAGAGGTGAAGGCCTATTATAAGGGGTTGCCAAGCCCCTAGCTAGAAGGACATTGTTGCATATTACTAGCAAACAGTGTTGGAACAAAGGAGCTATCCCCTGCTTCCAAATACACAAACAGACATGGTCAGACCAGTTTAGTCACATGACTAACTAGCTATTGTAGAGGCAGTGTTTGAACTGGCAGAAAGCAGAATGCTCCTGGACTGAGAAGAACTCTCCTGGCTGGCTCGCCATAGCGTCTCCTGCCTGTTTGCCTGCTCCAATCTCTTTCTCACCAGCTTCTGAATCCATCGAAGACACATGAACCCCAAGAGAGAAAAGTCTCCTACAGTGAACAAGGTTTAAGAAGAATACTGGGCCCCAACGAAAAGCAAGATCTACCTACAATCAAGGACCCTACAGTGAGCTTGAAGACCCGTAACAAAAACTCTTCCGATATTGCTTCAAACTTTTCCACTTTATTTCTTCTGCTCTTTTCTGTCCCCATCTGCATGTGTGTATCGTGTATGCATGCTAGCATGGGCACGTCGTGTGTCCATAGACGTTAACTGAATTAGAGTTTAAGTTCAATAAAATTTCACTTTTCTTCTTTAAACCTACTGTTTGTGCTGGTTTCTTTGCCTTATAATTGGAAAGCGGTGAACAAGGAGTCACCAAGGGGGGGCTAAAAACAGTGTGTTTAAAAGTAAAACCCTGTTACAGTAAGACCAGGTGAAGGCTGAAAGGGAACCCTAGACCTCTTTCTCACCTGGTTGTAACAGTGGGTTTATTTAAATAGGATATTTTGTAAAGCTTTTCTTTACAGTGATATTTGAATCATGTGCTTAGTTAGCTCCTGTTTGCTGCGATGAACAAAGCCTAAATACGGATATTGGATATATTCTTGAAAAGGAAACATTTTCTGGGCTATGGGGAAAGAGCAGGGGAGTGGGATTAATTGGATAGCTCGACCAAAGAGATGGCTCTGGTACAATGGGCTGAATGGCCTCCTTCTGTGATGCATGGTTCTCTGGGGGGAATTTTAACCCCCAAAATGGGTTGGGGCAGGTGGGGGCATTAAATGAATTTTCAATTGGGATTGCAACCTGGTTCCAAATACACTTCCGGGTTTAACAGAGGATGCCAGCAAGAAACCTGCTCACCAAAGTCAGGGAATTAATTAATGCAGGCGGGTGTGTAATTATTGGTACATTTAACATCCTCAGGAAACATTAATGAGGATTCTGTTAATTGATTTTAACTTCACTCTATTGTGTAGCATAGCTTCTTGTTGTTGTTGTTGTTTCCTGGGGGCTGGGAAACTGATGAGTGAAACAGAGATGAGATTGAGCTGTAGCTGAGCTCGGTATTTAAATTTACCATTGCCCCATCCAAATAAAAGTTGACTTATTGCACCTGGTGTCTCAGTTCCCTCTGGCAAATGTGTAGATACAGCTTTTTTCAATCTTGGAGGCTTTCAAAATAACAAAATCAGAATGGGAAGCACTTTGAATGTATCTGACAGCATATCAGAAGAGGAAGACTATCACTATCCAAAGCAACAACAACGTGCTGTGGTGAAATCAGCACATGCACAGGTTCTTTGTATCTTTTCCATTTGTCAGAATCTTAGCTTTTTTTTGCATTTTTTATAAGCTTTTTCTTTTAGTTTTATGTTTTCTCTTACCACTTTAGACATTCATGACTGTCTTTTTTGGCAAATAGAGCTCTTGCCCCTTAGGGGTATAAACTGGTTTGATATCATATTTAGTTCTTTTTTTGAACACCTCACACTGATCTTCTGCCATTTCACTCAGACTTGCCCAGTTTAGTACGGACAGTCTTTGTCTCTTCGCATTGAAGTCAGCCTTTCAAACACTGTGTTGAATTCAATCATATTATGATCTCTATCAGATAAATGTTCAGTTGCCATTGACACAGTTGACCACACCATCCTCCTTCAGCACCTCTCCACCGTTAGCCAGCTGGGTAGGACTGCACTCACCTGGTTCCATTCTTATCTATTTAATCATAGCCAGAGAATCACCTGCAATGTCTCCTCTTCCCACTCCTGCACAGTGACCTCTGCTGTCCCCCAAGAATCTATCCGTGGCCCACTCCTATTTCTCATCTACATACTGCTGCTTGGCAACATCATCCAAAAACAAAATGCCAGTCCCCACATGTATGCTGACAACACCTGGCTCTTCTACCTCACCACCACCTCTGTTGACCCCTCCACTGTCTCTAAATTCTGTCTAGCAATGCAAAACTGGGCATCCATGAGGTGCTGTGAGCCATCAGCAGCAGCAGAATTGTACTCAACCACAATCTGTAACCTCATGGCCCGGCATATCCCCCACTGTACCATTACCATCAAGCCAGGAGACCAACCCTGGTTCAATGAAGAATGCAGGAGGGCATGCCAGGAGAAGAACCAGATATACCTCAAAATGAGGTGTTAACCTGGTAAAGCTACAACCCAGGACTACCTGCATGCCAAACTGCATAAGCAGCATGCGATAGACAGAGCTAAGCGATTCCATAACCAACGGATCAGATCTAAGCTCTGCAGTCCTGCCACATCCAGTCATGAATGGTGGTGGACAATTAAACAACTAACTGGAGGAGGTGGCTCCACAAATATCCCCATCCTCAATGATGGGGGAGCCCAGCATATCAGTGCGAAAGATAAGGCTAAAGCATTTGCAACAATCTTCAGCCAGAAGTGCCGAGTTGATGATCCATCTCAGCCTCCTCCTGAAGTCCCCAGCATCACAGATGCCAGACTTCAGCCAATTCGATTCACTCTGTGTGATATCAAGAAACGACTGAAGGCACTGGATACTGCAAAGGCTATGGGTCCTGACAATATTCCGGCAATAGTACTGAAGACCAGTGCTCCAGAACTTGCCGCGCCCCTAGCCAAGCTGTTCCAGTATTACTATAACACCGGCATCTACCCAGCAATGTGGAAAATTGCCCAGGTATGTCAAGTACACAAAAAGCAGGACAAGTCTAACCCGGCCAATTACTGCCCCATCAGTCTGCTCTCAATCATCAGTAAAGTGATGAAGGTGGCATCAACAGTGCCATCAAGCAGCACTTGCTTCGCAATAACCTGCTCAGTGATGCTCAGTTTGGGTTCTGCCTTGACCACTCAGTTCCTGACCACATTACAGCATTGATTCAAACATGGACAAAAGAGCTGAACTCAAGAGGGGAGGTGAGAGTGACTGCCCTTGACATCAAGGCAGCTTTTGACCGAGTATGGCAACAAGGAGCCCTAGCAAAACTGAAGTCAATGGGAATCAGGGGGAAAACTCTCTGCTGGTTGGAGTCATACCTAGCACAAAGGAAGATGGTTGTGGTTGTTGGAGGTCAATCATCTGAGCTCCAGGACATCACTGCAGGAGTTCCTGAGGGTAGTGTCCTAGGCCTAACCATCTTCAGCTGCTTCATCAATGATCTTCCTTCAATCGTAAAGTCAGAAGTGGGGATGTTCGCTGATGATTGCACAATGTTCAGCACCATTCGCGACTCCTCAAATACTGAAGCAGTCCGTGTAGAAATGCAGCAAGACCTGGACAATATCCAGGCTTGGGCTGATAAGTGGCAAGTAACATTTGCGCCACACAAGTGCCGTGCAATGACAATCTCCAACAAGAGAGAATCTAACCATCTCTCCTTGACATTCAATGGCATTACCATCGCTGAATCCCCCACTATCAACATCCTAGGGGCTATCATTGACCAGAAACTGAACTGGAGTAGCCATATAAATACCGTGGCTACAAGAGCAGGTCAGAGGCTAGGAATCCTGAGGCGAGTAACTAACCTCCTGACTCCCCAAAGCCTGACCACCATCTACAAGGCACAAGTCAGGAGTGTGATGGAATACTCTCCACTTGCCTGGATGGGTGCAGCTCCAACAACACTCAAGAAGCTTGACACCATCCAGAACCCAGCAGTCCGCTCGATTGGCACACCATCCACAAACATTCACTCAATCCACCACCGACGCACAGTGGCAGCAGTGTGTACCATCTACTAGATGCACTGCAGCAACGCACCAAGGCTCCTTAGACAGCACCTTCCAAACCCGCGACCTCTACCACCTCGAAGGACAAGAGCAGCAGATGCATGGGGACATCACCACCTGCAAGTTCCCGTCCAAGTCACACACCATCCTGACTTGGAACTATATTGCCGTTCTTTCACTGTTGCTGGGTCAAAATCCTGGAACTCCCTTCCTAACAGCACTGTCGGTGTACCAACCTCACATGGACTGCAGCGGTTCAAGAAGGCAGCTCACCACCACCTTCTCAAGGGCAATTAGGGATGGGCAATAAATGCTGGCATAGCCAGTGAGTCCCACATCCCATGAATGAATTAAAAAAAAATTGTCAGAATGCTTGTCTGATCTTCCATTCTGGATAAGCAGAAATTTCCTCCAATTAAATCTTGGGAAGACTGAAACCATTGTTTTTGGCCCTTGCCACAATCACCGCTCCCTAGCCACTGACACTATCCCTCTCCCTGGCAGCAGTCTGAGATTAAACCTGTCTGTTTGCAACCTTTGGTGTCATATTTGATCCTGGGTTGAGCCTTCAATAATGCATCCTCACCATCACTAAGACCACCTATTTCCACCTCCGTAACATCCACCCCTGTCTCAGCTCATCTGCTGCTGAAACCCCCTCCTCTATGCCTTTGTTACCTCTAGACTAGATTGTTCCAATGCAGTCCCTCGCTCTACTCTGCGTAAATTTGAGATCATCCAAAACTCTACTGCCTATGTCCTAACTCATAACCAATCTTGTTCACCCATTACCCCTGTGCTTGCTGACCTACACTACTTCCCAGTTAAACAATGCCTTGATTTAAAAATTCTCAGGCTTGCTTCAAATCCCTCCATGGCCTTGCCCCTCCTTACTTCTCTCATCTCCTCCAGCCCCACAATGCTCTGAGACACCTGTGATCATCTAATTCTGGATCTTTAGCATTTCTAATTTTAATCGCTCAACCACTGATGGCCGTGCCTTCTGCTGCCTAGGTCCTAAACTCTGGAATTCCCTCCCTAAACCTCTCCACCTCTCCACCTCGCTTTCCTTCTGTAAAACACTCCTTTAAACCTACCTCTTTGACCAAACTTTTGGCCGTCTGCCCTAATATTTACTTACCTGGCATGGTGTCATACTTTGTTTTATAATGCCCCTGTGAAGCGTCTTGGGATTATGATCTCTATTAGATAAATGTTCACCCACCATTAACATGGCTAACCCCACCATCTTCCTTCAGCTAAGGGCACTATATAAACATGAGTTGTTGTTGTTATTAACTAAATCTGGTTCAATGCTTATTACTAAATCTAATATGGCAGGGCCCATTGTTGGTTTTAGAACATACTGTTGCAGAAAACTCTCCTGGACACACTCAAGAAGTTCACAACCTTTCTGGCATGTACTAGTCTGGTTATCCCATTCTACATGAAAGTTAAAATCCCCCATTAGCACTCTGTCTTTGCTACAAGCTTGTCTAATAGCTGCATTTATGCAATCTACCACTTCACAGCTGCTACCCGGGGCCTATACACAATGCACGCTATAGTCTCAAATCCTTTTCTATTTCTTAATTCTACCCATAAAGTCTCCACTGTCTGCTTATCTCATTCTGTCCTCTCCCCACTGAGATGATTTCATCCTTAATCACTAAGGCTACTCTTCCCCCTCCCTTCACCATTTTCCCTATCTTTCTTGTAAATCTTATAACCTGGTATATTTAGTTCCAGTTCCGACCATTTTGTAGCCATGTCTCAGTAATGGCTACCATGACATCCCTCCCAAGCTGATTTTGAGCCTACAATTCATTCAATTTATTTATTTTTTCATGTGTTTGTAAAAAGATTGCATATTTGGACCACACTTCCTAACCTGTCCTTCTGCTGTAATGTTATATTCACACATTTTTTATTTCTCTCCTGTATTGCCTAAAGCACAATTTCTGACTGTTACTCTACTCTCTTCCTTTTCTTTTATTTTTGAACTATTACTTACACTACCTTTTCCACCTTGCCCTCCCCCACCAAACTACTAGTTTAAAGTCCTTGTGACCTTATTTATTCTTTATTTTGGAGTATTGCATACAGTTCTGTTCACCACATTACAGGAAGGACATAATTGCTCTGTAGAGAGTTCGGAGGAGATTTACAAGAATGTTGCCAGGGCTTGAAAATTGCAGCTATGAGGAAAGATTGGATAGGCTAGGGTTGTTTTCCTTAGAACAGAGGAGACTAGGGAGTGACTTAATTGAGGTGTACAAAATTATGAGTGGCCCACATAGAGTAGACAGGAAGGACCTGTTTCCCCTAGTGGAGAGGTAAATTACCAAGGGGCACAGATTTAAGGTGATTGCTAGAAGGATTAGAGGGGCCATGAGGAAAAACTTTTTCACCCAGGGAGTGGTGGGTGTGTGGAATTCACTGCAGAAACCCTGAATTCATTTAAAAGGTACCTGGACATGTACCTGAAGAGCTGTAACCTGCAAAACTATGGACCAAGTGCTGGAAGATGGGATTAGATTGGGTGGCTAGTTTTTTCCGCTGGTGCAGACACGATGGGCTGAATGGCCTCTTTCTGTGCCAAAATTTTGTTATGGTTCTATGGTTCCACTCGGACCCTGGCCCCAGCCAATTCAGGTAGAGCCCGACCTCTCCCAGTACTGGTGCCAGTGTCTCATGAAATGGGGCCCCTCTTTCCCACACTGCTACTTCAGCCATGTGTTCACTTCCCTAATCTAATTATCTCTACGCCAATTTGCGCATGACTCAGGTAATAATCCAGAGATTATAACCTTTGACGTCCTGTTCTTTAATTTAGCTACTGTTGTCTGTTGGTTTGGCACGCTGCCACCTTACTTAGTCTAGCTGATTGAGATGCTTCAGACTAGGTTAGTTGGAATACTGATATTTATTACCTTAGAACTAAATACTTCTTCACACTAGTCTGTGTGACTCAACCAAAAACCTTTCAGACCCTTTTACTACATCTCCCCCCAAGTCTTTATCCAAATATATATTTACATATACCCCATCTTCCCCAAGTCTCTGATTTCATAGACTTGTGGTTGACTCTTAAATGCCCTCCGATATGGCCTAGCAAACCACTCAGTTGTATTAAACTGCTACAAAGTCTAAGAAAAAGAATGAAACCGTATGGACCACCCACCATTGACCTAGGCACTGGAAATGACAACGGCAAACCCAGCCCTGTCAACCCTGCAAAGTTCTCCTTACTAACATCTGGGGGCTTATGCCAAAATTGGGAGAGCTGTCCCACAAATGAATCAAGCAACAGCCTGACAGTGTAATACTCACAGAATCATATCTTACAGACAATATCCCAGACACAACCATTGCCATTCCTGGGTATGTCCTGCCCCACCGGCAGGACAGACCCACCAGAGGTGGCGACACAGTGGTTTACAGTCAGGAGGGAGTTGCCCTGGGAGTCCTCAACATTGACTCTGGACCGCATGATGTCTCATAGCATCAGGTCAAACCTGGGCAAGGAAACGTCCTGCTGATTACCACCTACCACACCCCATTGGCTGATGAATCAGTGCTTCTCCATGTTGAACACCAATTGGAAGAATCACTGAGGGTAACAAGGGCACAGAATGTACTCTGGGTGGGGGACTTCAATGTCCATCACCAAGAGTGGCTCGGTAGCACCACTACTGACTGAGCTGGCCAAGTCCTAAAGAACATAGCTGCTAGACTGGGTCTGTGGCAGGTGTGAGGGAACCAACAAGAGGGAAAAACGTATTTGACCTCGTCCTCATCAATCCCCCTGTCGCAGATGTATCTGTCCATGACAGTATTGGTAGGAGTGACCACTGCACAGTCCTTGTGGAGACGAGGTCCCGTCTTCACATTGAGGGCATCCACCATCGTGTTATGTGCTAAATGGGATAGATTCCAACAGATCTAGCAACTCAAAACTGGCCATCCATGAGGCTCTGTGGTCCATCAGCAGCAGCAGAATTGTATTCAATCATAATCTGCAACTTAATGGCCCAGCATATCCTGAAGGATGGCTGAAGGCACTGAATACGCAAAGGCTATGGGCCCTGGCAACATTCTGCCAATAGTACTGAAAACTTGTGCTCCAAAACCAGCTGTGCCCCTGGCCAAGCTGTTCCATTACAGCTACAACACTGGCATCTACCCGGCAATGTGGGAAAATTTCCCAGGTATGTCCTGTCCACAAAAAGCAAGACAAATCCAACCCAGCTAATTAATGCCCTATCCGCCTCCTCTCGATCATCAGCAAAGTGATAGAAGGTGTTGTCGACAATGCTATCAAGCAGCACTTGCTCAGCAAGAACCTACTTGCTGACACCCTGTTTCTGTTCTGCCAGGGCCACTCAGCTCTTGACCTCATTACAGCCTTGGCGCAAACATGGACAAAAGAGCTGAACTTCCAGAGGTGAGGTGAGAGTAACTGCCCTTGACATCAAGGCAGCATTTGACTGAGTATGGCATCAAGGAGCCCTAGCGAAACTGGAGTCAATGTGAATCAGGGGGAAAACTCTCCGCTAGTTGGAGTCATAGCTAGCACAAAGGAAGATGATTGTGGTTGTTGGAGGTCAATCATCTGAGCTCCAGGACATCACTGCAGGAGTTCCTCAGGGTAGTGTCCTAGGCCCAACCATCTTCAGCTGCTTCATCAATGACCTTCCCTCCATCATAAGGTGAGAAGTGGGGATGTTCGCTGATGATTGCACAATGTTCAGCATCATTCACGACTCCTCAGATACTGAAGCAGCCCATGTCCATATGCAGCAGGACCTGGACAACATCCAGGCTTGAACTGATGAGTGGTAAGTAACATTCGCGCCAGACAATTGCCAGGCAATGACCATCTCCAACAAGAGAGAATCTAACCATCTCCCCTTGATGTTCAATGGCATTATCATCACTGAATCCCCTACTGTCAACATCCTGGAGGTTACCATTGACCAGAAACTGAACTGGATCAGCCACATAAATACTGTGACTAGAAGAGCAGGTCAGAGGCTAGGAGTGAGTTACTCTGCAGTGAGTAACTCACCTCCTGTCTCCCCACTGCCTGTCCACCATCTACAAGGCACAAGTCAGGAATGTGATGGAATACTCTCCACTTGTCTGGATGAATACAGCTCCAACAAACTCAAGAAGCCCGACACCATCCAGGACACAGCAGCTCGTTTGATTGGTACCCCATCCATCACCTTCTACATTCACTCCTATCACCACCGACACACAGTGGCAGCAGCGTGCACCAGCTACAAGATGCACTGCAGCAACTCACCAAGGCTCCTTAGACAGCACCTTCCAAACCCACGACCTGTACCACCTAGAAGGACAAGGGCAGCAGATGCATGGGAACACCACCACCTGAAAGTTCCCCTCCCAAGCCGCATACCATTCTGACTAGGAACTATATCGCCATTCCTTCACTGCCGCTGGGTCAAAATCCTGTAACTCCCTTCCTAACAGTCCTGTTGGTGTACCTACATCCTAAGGACTTCGGCGGTTCAAGAAGGCAACTCACCACCACTTTCTCAAGAGCAATTAGGGATTGGCAATAAATCACATCCCATGATGCTCACATCCCATGAATGAATTAAAAAAAGATTCATTCTGTCAGGAGGCTTCACAACTCTCCTTGATCTTGATGTTGTCAGGTGTG
Source organism: Heterodontus francisci (assembly GCF_036365525.1). Taxonomy (NCBI): domain Eukaryota; kingdom Metazoa; phylum Chordata; class Chondrichthyes; order Heterodontiformes; family Heterodontidae; genus Heterodontus; species Heterodontus francisci. The sequence goes on along the minus strand of NC_090396.1, from coordinate 70,534,162 downwards.
GAAGATTGGTAGTCATTCTCTGAACTCTTGTCTCTTAACTTGGACAGCCTTGATTGAGGTTTGTAGTGTCCTGAGTTTTCTGAATTTCCAGTTCACCATCTGATTCATCCAAATGTATGACCGATTGATATTTTTGATGTAAAGGAATAAGATACTTTCTATTTCTGCATATAATACCATCTGAAGTTCTTAGTAAACAAGATCACTGCTGATTCTCCTTTCTCTGGAGAATAACTCCTCTGTTTTGGTCTCGTACCCATATTTGTTGCCCTTCTGTCAACTTCGGTAGGTTCCTTTTATACTTCCTTTTATAATTATGAGTTGGTTTGGTACACTGCCACCTTACTTAGTCTGCTTCAGTCTAGGTTAGTTAGAACACTGATATTTATTATATTAGAACTATATACATCTTCACATTAGTCTGTCTGACTCCACCAAAAGCCACCGAGTCTCTCTCTCACCTGATCTCTTACATCATCATGGGAGGAGGTATTTTTTTAAATACTCACAAGATTAACCCTTTCAGATGCTTATACTACAGCTACCAGTTCCTGGTACTGTCTAAACAGGACCTCTTGTCTACTCTTCCCTATTGTTGTTGGTCCCAACATAGACCACGATGACTGGATTCTCCCTTTCCCTCTCCAATTTCCTTTCAAGCTGTTTGAGATAATCCTCACCCTGGCTCCAGCAGGCAACTTATCATGTGGGATTCTTGATCCTGATTGGAAAGGATGCTGTGTGCGCCCCTAATTATTGAATCCCCTGCAACTACTACATTAGGCTTCCCCTCCTCCTCCCTTTTGGACAGCCTCCTGCTCCACAGTGCCATGGCATGCATTCTGGCTGTCCTTCCAACAGTCTTTATTCTTATCCTCAGGTAGAAAGTACATTGTTCCTGTTGAATAGGCTAATTTTCTGTCGATCCTTGAACTCTATCTTACCTGGGTTTCCCTTAAACTTTACAAGATCAGTCACACCAATCCCTTTCTGAATCTCCACCTATCTATGAGGTGTGACTGAAGGTATGGATACAGAATTGGCTCAGTGACAGGAAGCAGAGTGGTGGTGGATGGATGTTTTTCAGACTGGGAGGTGGTTTGTAGTGGTGTTCCCCAAGGGTTAGTTTTGAGTCTATTACTCTTTTTAATTTTATAAACTACCTAGACGTGGGTGTAGGGAGAAAATAAAGTTTGCAGATGTTACAAAACTTGGCAACTTAATAGATAGGGATGAGGATAGTTGTAGATTTCCTGATAGCGTAGACAAGATGTTGAAATGGGCAGAAACATGGCAGATGTATCAATACAGAGAAATGTGACATGATGCATTTTGGTAGGATGAATATAGAAAGACAGTATACCATAAGTGGAACAATTTTGAAAAGTGTAGATGAGCGAAGAGACCTTAGTGTCCATATACACAAGTTCTTAAAGGTGGCAGGATAAATTGATAATAAGGTGGTTAAAAAAGCATATGTATCACTTGGGTTTATATACATAGAGGGTAATTTTAACCCCCAAAAATAGATGGGTTTGTGCTGGGTGAGATGTAAACATTTTTAAAATTTCCAACCCAATTCCAACCTGCCCACCTCTGGGTTTAACAGAGGCTGGACAGGGTGTTGGCAGCCAACCTGATCCCAGGAGGCAGATTGACAACTTAAATATTATGATGAGGCTAGGAGCCTCACATTTAACCTGAGTTTCAGGCTTGATCAGCTAATTGGGTTTCCTCGGTCTTGGGAAAGTTGGCAACTCATGGGAGGCAAAGACAGCCTCGGGGAAAAGGTGCCAACCATGTTTCCTGCTTCCCTTTCATTGGACCACACCCCACCCTATCAGACATCCCCACCTGCCATCGGATTCCCCCACACACTCCCACTAGCAGCTGCAGGCTCCTGCCTGCCTACCTCCAGAAACAAATCCTGTCAGAAAAAAAGGTACACAGTGGTATCAAAACTTGACAGCATGCAAGGAAACCTGGACCTGTCAAGTGGCGTTGCAGCACTCCAAATAATTATTTTCCCAGCAGAGCAAAGATGGATTCAAAGCTAAAAACAGAAAATGCTGGAAATACTCAGCACATCTGGCAGCATCTTGCAGAGAGAAACAGAGTTAATGTTTCAGGAGTTAACGTTTCAGGTCTGTAACCTTCCCAACCTGCCACATTAACTCTGTTTTTCTCTCCAGATGCTGCCAGACCCGTTGAGTTTTTCCAGCGTTTCTGTTTTTATTTCCGATTTTCAGCATCCTTAGTGTTTTGCTTTTAGCTTCAAAGGTGAATTGCTCACCTGCAAAACCACTTTAGAGTGGAAATATGTGTGTGATTTTTCGTTTGCTCCAGTATGTTTCAGCAATCTAAGCCCTGCTCTGGGTAACTAGCACCTGACTCATGAGCACTGTTAACATGGGAAATGAGGGTCAAAGGTCAAAACGAGCAAGAATTTACATTTTGTACCATTGGGATGCTAGGGATATATAAACTGGTGTCCTGCTGGCCTCCATCTGCCAAGCATGAAGCATATCAATTTTGCCACATGGACATTAAATTTCAAACCGTTGTTGAAGTGAAGAAAGGACTTGCTTTGAAACAAATTGCCAGATCTTGGCTGGAAAGACATTTGCATATTAACAGACAGTGTTTGGAAGGACAAAGCAGCCATTCCCTGACACATTCAACCCACAATGAACCCTTGGCTGGAAAGATATTTGCATTTTAACGGACAGTGCTTGGAAAGGACAAAGGACCATTCCCTGACAAATTCAACCCACAATGGACTTTTGATCACTAGACATTGAAGGTGGGGGAGCTCGCATTCCAGGTTGACTGCTAAGATGGCTGAATACACAACGGACATGGGCAAACCAGCTAGTCACATGACTAACCTGTTGGGCAACTTGAGTTTTTTGAATTTGTACAAACAGTTTGGGCAGAAAGCATAATGCACCTGGCTTACCATAGCCTCTCCTGTCTGCCTGCTTCCATCTCTTTCTCACAAGCCTCTAAATCCACTGAAGACACATGAACCCCAAGAGAGAAAAGTTTACAGCGAACACGGTTTAAGAAGAATATTGGGCCCAAACAAAAAGCAAGATCTACCTACAATCAATGATTCTACGGTGAGCTTGAAGATATGTAAGAAAAACTCTTCAGATATTGCCTCAAACTTTTCCACTTTATTTTTCTTCTGCTCTTTTCTGTCTCTATTTGCATGTGTGTATCTTGTATGCATGCTAGTATGGGTGTGTCGTGTATCCGTAGGCATTAACCGAATTAGAGTTTAAGTTTAATAAATTTCAACTTTTCTTCTTTAAACCTAAGAAAGCTTGTTTGTGCTGGTTCCTTTCCCTTATAATTGGAAAACAGTGTACAAGGATTCACCAAGGGGGAGCTAAAACACAGTGTGTTTAAAAATAAAACCTTGTTACAGTAAGAGCAGGTGAAGGCTGAAAGGGAACCCTAGACCCCTTTCTCACCTGGTCGTAACACTGGCCTTGATAAAACTGTGTTAAGAAAGGATAAAATTGTGATATGAAGCCGTAAGTAACCAATTTGTTCCCTATGTATCAATTTGGTGCTAAATAAAACTGAATTTTTAAATGATGATTTTACTTATTAACGAATGAGTTCTTAGGTTTTTAGTGTATGAAATGGCTTGTTATGTTCTGAGAAACAAGAATAGCCTTTACTAAGTTCTCTTAGAAGGTCACACTAACAATGATTCAATTACTTTACAGTTCTTTTATCTTGGCATCGTGACCTATATACCCTCATTTGCACTAAGTCAAGGCAAGTTGTACATTTTCTTGTCATTATTACGTAAGTTGTTCCATGGTTAGTGCTGCTGTGAGTCTGCTTTCTGTTCAGCCAGTTCTATAATAAGAAATGTGACGGTGTATAAAATGAAAACAATTGGGGTGGCACAGTGGCGCAGTGGTTAGCACCGCAGCCTCACAGCTCCAGCGACCCGGGTTCAATTCTGGGTACTGCCTGTGTGGAGTTTGCAAGTTCTCCCTGTGTCTGCGTGGGTTTCCTCCGGGTGCTCCGGTTTCCTCCCACATGCCAAAGACTTGCAGGTTGATAGGAAAATTGGCCATTAGCAATTGCCCCTAGTATAGGTAGGTGGTAGGAGAATATAGGGACAGGTGGGGATGTGGTAGGAATATGGGATTAGTGTAGGATTAGTATAAATGGGTGGTTGATGGTCGGCACAGACTCGGTGGGCCGAAGGGCCTGTTTCAGTGCTGTATCTCTAAACTAAACTAAGGTGCCTGAAAGTCTGTGAATTCCGTTCACAGCAGAAGTACAGTGGAGAAGAATTCCACTCTGCTGAAGCACAAAGGCATAGACACCATCCCAAAAAGCAGGGGCAGGGTAGTATGGTCGGGGCAGGTGCTGACACGAATGAGGGCGATCAGCATTACCTGTCCCAATCAGCCCTTGTAAGGCAGAGCAGCCTACAGCCAATCCATCTGAGGTACCCTGAGCCCCATCTGGGTGAAAAATAAAAATAAACAATAATAGTCTTCATCTTTAAAAGGAGCCGTCCTGCTTCCCCTGAGAGCAATGACCATGCTGTTTGTGTGTAAGGCCCATGGCCTTGAAAAATGCCTCAATAGGACTTGCACAAGCTCAGGGATCCCCAAATATTCCACCATTGATTTTGGGGAAGGGGGCTGTGCTAGTTGAAGACTTGACAATATGTGCCTTTCCCCGCTTCCACATTCGGTTATGGAAGAGTAGAAGAAATGGAGTGTATTCTTTGCAGACTGAGTTCTGCCCAAAATCCCAGCCTATTCTCTGCCCTGAGGCCAGACTGGGATTTTTGGGCCCATAGGATGAGTGGGCAGTCCTGTTGGATACAAGGTAGCAGCAAATTAGAATATACCATCATGCCGGTCTACAGTGTTGGCTTGGATTTTTTTTGCATCAAGATGTCTAACCAGACTAATACATTTTTAAAAAATTCTGTCCAAGATTGTTCCATGTAAAAGCGATTCTCCAATTGGCAGGTATGTGTATGTTTTTGAAGTTCCACATAGTAAACAGTAATACTGTCCTGGTTTCCTGACTCTGCTCAATAGCAGTCAGTGCATTTCAAAGCTATATAAATACAAGTATCTTTCAATGGAGGCTTCTTCAAACCCAGGCTATTTATGCTGTTTCTCTAGAAATTTCCTGTCATAACTGCAGGGGAGATTGGGACAATATGCATGGAAATTCAGGGCCTAGAGTATCAAATTGGAAAAGTTTGTCCAACGTTTCGTCCCTTATCTTATCCCTCAACATTGGCTGAAACCAGATTCATTTTTTCATTCAATCATAGAATCATAGAATGGTTACAGCACAGAAGGAGGCCATTCAGCCTGTCTTGTCTGTGCCGGCTCTCTGCAAGAGCAACTCAGTTAGTCCCACTCCCCCGCCCTCTCCATGTAGTCCTGCAAAGTTTTTCTCTTCTTCTTCCAGAATGCTTCACCCTCATGTTCTTTTGGGGGAGGTTATCATGCAATTTTATATTTCATATTTTAGGTTTCAATCTTGACTCAGAGGTAGCAATCTTTGCTTCTGAGTAAGATAATGCTGGTTCAAGTCCCATTCCAGAGACTTGAGCACACAATCAAGACTAACACCTCAGGCCGAATCTTTGGGGCAGAACCCCCCCTTAATCGCCCCTGAAGTCAGGAATGGAGGTGTGAGGGCCTGAAAATATCGGCGCCTGCTGGCATGCCAGTTTCAGGATGCTGAGGTGGGCAGGCAATTTGACTTGTTAAGAGTCTTGGTAAAGGTAAATTAAGGAAGCCGACTGGGATTTTCCAGTTTCCAGATTCTCCAGTTTCCTGATGTGATGGGGAAAGATCAATTGCCCGGAGGTGGGCATCCTGCAGCAGGCTGGGGTGCCAGTGCTCCTGGCAGAGTTCCAGGCCCTCCCTGCCTGCCTGGATGGGGGTACATTCAAAAGCCATCCTCTAGAGGGGTTCCCCACAGTGGTGGCCGGGCTGCTTTTTCTGTTTTTTATTTAAACTTTGTAAAAAGTGGCTGAGAGAGCACCTTCTTGTTGAAGAGCCCTCCCGGATATTTATCTTGTACAGCAGCTGGGTATTTCTCTGAAACTGGAAGGCCTCTGACTGGCCCTCCAGCTTTAAGAGTCTGCCCACTGCCCTTAATTGGACTGGAAACCTGTCTCCATGCCAATTAAGGGCCCACCCACATGTAAATATTAACTTCAATCAGTTTCCTACCGGAGGCAGGTTCGTGACCCAAAAACAGTCCTGACTCCTGTTTCCCGCCTCCGTGGTGAAAATTCAGCCCCTCAGTGCAGTATTGAGGGATTGCTGCACTGCTAGAAGATCCATTGTTCAAATGAAACATTAAAGCATGGCCCTGCCTGTTCTCTCAGGTGGATTTAGAAGATACAATGGCACTATCTGAAGAACAGGGGTGCTCGAATAAACTTCTCACTGTTTATGGTGGAATGCAACATGGGAACTTGTGTTTTTGCCCCTGAAGCCTGTACCATCGTTAAAGTGCAATCATGGCTGATCTGTATCTTAACTCCACCCACCTGCCTTGACTCCATGGGCTGGATTTTTCGGTCCCAGTGGGGGCGGGAACGAAGGCGGGCGGGTGATGAAAATACTGATGCAGCTGGTGTGTGATTTCCTGTTGCCATTCTCCCCACCGGCGGGTTTCATCAAGGTGGGGGTAGGTCAGCCCAGGGAACCCGCCTGATTGGTTAATGAGTGCAAGTCAAGTTGTTGAAGAGCTCTCTGAGGGCTGTGGTGAGATTTTGTGGGGCGCACGTGCTGCACACTGGGTCGTGACAGACCAGGTGCATGGAGGCGGATACACAGCAAGGAGCCAGTCATGGCCACCTCAAAATATTAGGTAGGCGCATCAAAGAGAGAGCCGCTGAGAGGTGCACTCAGTCATTGGCACACTGGTGCCATCAGGTCTGTGCAGGTTGCAGAGGGAGGATTCTTGCGCGCTTATGCAGAGGGTTGTCGCGGGGACATAAGAGGAGAGGACAAGGCTTCCAGACAAAATTGGGAGGCCACCTGAGCGCAAGGAAGGCAACACCTGGCAATGGGAGCATTACTCTCAGATTTCAGGTCCAGTGGCAATAAGGAGCAACATCCTCCGCAAAAAGAGCACAGCCACAGGCATCAGGAGGGCAGAGGAGAGGGAAGGGGAAAAGGAAGGCAATGGAGGCCATACTTTCAGCATCGGCTGCACCGTCAAAGACGGAGTTACCTGGACATGGCGGAGAATTAGTGCCATCGGAAACTGCAACTCTTCAGGCAAATGGTTGCAGAGATCTGTGTCCTCATCACAGAAGACCTCACAACTCACTGTACTACCTGCCAGTAGCTGTCAAGATCACTGTGTCCTTGAACTTCTTCACTTCTGGCTCTTTCCAAGAATCAGCTGTGGACCTTGGTGGCATCTCACAAACAGCTGCACAGGTCACTGCTCACGGTCTCTGCACCTCGATCCAGGCCTTCTTGGCTTGGGATGGTGAACTTCTCCTGCCATCCTCCAGAGAGGACCTCGCTTCTTTCCCTCACTGCCTTAAGGATGACCTCCAGGTCCGCATCAACAAAGCAAGGGGCAGCCCATTGCCTTTCCTGCCCCATGAGTTATACAACAAGTAAATCAGTAAAATGACAACCACAAGAATGGCTTCCATGGTGGGCTGAAATTTTACCATTCTCAGTCTTGCCTTCATTCCCACTCCGCAGCTGCTAATTGGCTGCTCAATCCACTCTCCAGTCTACCTCTGTGAAAATTGGGGGAATGTGACTGATTCCCTCCGAGGGCAGAATTGGGACCCTGAAACAATGCTGACGTCAGTTTCCCAAATCTGGAAGGGAAATCACGTCCCATATCCTTTTATAGCCTTGGCCAGCAAAAATTTAGCAATTTCAGATTTAAAATTATTAATTGAGCTAGCATCCACTGCTTTTTTGAGGGAGAGATTCACACTTCTACCATCCTTTGAAGATGCGTTCCCTAACCTCTCTCTTGAATGTCCTGGCTCTGATTTAAAGGTTAGGTCCCTTTGTCCCAGACTCCCCCACCTCCAGGAAAGATTTAGCCCTACCTTCATAATTCCTTTCAAAATCCTAGAAACCTCAATCAAATCACCCCTTAACTTTCTATATTCCAGGGAATTCAAACCTAGTTTAAGTAATCTTGCCTCATATTCTAACCCTTGGAGCCCTGGTAACATTCTGGTGAATCTGCACTGCATTCCTTCCAGGATGAATATATCCTTGCTAAGGTCTAGTCCCCTGAACTGTGCACAGTTCTCCAGATAATGGCAATGGTGCAAAATATGGAGTGATGTAATTAATGACACACCATAATTTTCTCTTTCTTTTGTGCCATTTGTGGGTTCCTATGCCATAAATATGTTATTCCCCAAGAAAGATTTTAGCCATTGACTTGCATTCTTCCCCACTTACATGGTCCTTCTGGTGTGAGCCCAGCAGAATCACTGGAAAATGTGCTGGGATCCAGCTACGCCTGGTCCTTGGGGAGTTTCCAGTGTACTTGCTTGGGTATGGAGCTTCATCCGGCCCCAAACAAGACCACTGGCACAGAGAAGTGTGACTGAGGGCAGCAATTCCTTACTCTGGGAATTCCTTAATGGAACCCAGCACATGTCTGGAGGTTGGCATGCTAAGTTAGATGGGGCTTTGCATTTACAAAGGTGGTGGGGGGAACTAGACATTACCCTGCTGGATGGCAGCAAGTGCAGCGTTTCAGAAAATATAAAGCTGACAAGTGCCCATTGGCCACATACAAATTAAATGCTTTTCAAACTGATCCTGCATGCTCTTGTGGCCACAATTTCAATGTAAAATTGAGGCTTATGTATTTTTCAAAGAAAAGTATTTTTAAAGTATGAACTTCATGATTACAAATAAAATCATAAAATTTATACATAAAATATGGAATGGCAGCACTGCAGTTACTTCTATAGTTTCAAGTATGTCATAATCTCAGCAAACAGCATTTTAAGATAATCTCAATTTTTTTCAATTATTTTATTTTTCAGTTACTGGGACAAACTTGTGGATTTCAGTTGTAGTAACAGGACTTGTGTGTACACTGTATACAGCATTGGTAAGAAAATTTGATTTGAATGTATTCTGGAGTTAATGAGTGTTGAAAGTAGCTACTTTAATGTAGTTTTTAAATTTGTTTATGGGATGTGGGCATTGCTGGCTCAGCCAGCATTTATTCCGCATCCCTAATTGCCTTTGAAGTCGCCTTCTTGAACCACTGAAATCCATGTGGTGTAGGTACTCCCACAGTGCCTTTAGGGAGGGAGTTCTAAGATTTTGACCCAGTGACAGTGAAGGAACGGCAATTCTATTTCCAAGTCAGGATGATTTGTGACTTTGAGGGGAACTTGCAGGTGGTGATGTTCCCATGCAGCTGCTGCCCTTGTCCTTCCAGGTGGTAGAGGTTTCAGGTTTGAAGGTGCTGTCAAATGAGTCTTGGCGAGCACTGCAGTTCATCTTGTAGTTGGTACACACTGCCATAACTGTGCGCCAGTGGTGGAGGGAGTGAATGTTTAAGGTGTTGGATGGGATGCCGATCAAGCGGGCTGCTTTGTCCTAAATGGTGTTGAGCTTCTTGAGTGATGTTGGAGCTGCACTCATCCAGGCAAGTGGTGGGTATTCCATCACACTCTTGACTTTTGCCTTGTAGATCATAGACAGGCTTTGGAGAGCCATGGGAACATGGAAAATTTTTCTCTTTAGGTTCAAGAAACTTGGGGATGACGTTCTGTTCCCATTTAGAAACATAGGAAATTAGGAGCAGGAATAGGACATTCGTCCCTTCGAGCCTGCACCGGCATTCAATACGATCATGGCTGATCATCCAAACTCAGTAACCTGTTCCCACTTTCTCCCCATATCCCTTGATCCCTTTAGCCCTAAGAACTATATCTACCTCTTTCTTGAATATATTTAATGATTTGGCCTTAACTGCTTTCTGTGGTAGAGAATTCCACAGGTTCACCACTCTCTGGGTAAAGAAATCCCTCCTCATCTCAGTCCTAAATGGCTTACCCCTTATCCTTAGACTGCGACTCCTGGTCCTGGATTCCCCCACCACCGGGAACATCCTTCCTGCATCTAGTCTGTCCAGTCCTGTTAGAATTTTGTAGGTTTCTATGAGATCCCCTCTCATGCTTCTAAACTTTAGCAAATGCAAGCCTAATCGACCCAATCTCTCCTCATACGTCAGTCCTGCCATCCCAGGAATCAGTCTGGTAAACCTTTGCTGCACTCCCTCCATAGCAAGAACATCCTTCCTCAGATAAGGAGACCAAAACTGCACACAGTACTCCAGCTGTGGTCTTACCAAGACCTTGTATAATTGCAGCAAGATATCCTTGCTCCTGTACTCGAATCCCACGCTATGAAGGCCAACATACCATTTGCCGCCTTAATTACCTGCTGCACTGCATGCTTACTTTCAGCGACTAGACCACAAGGGCACCCAGGTCTCACTGCACCTCCACTTTTCCCAATCTATCGCCATTCAGATAATAATCTGCCTTTCTGTTTTTGCCACCAAAGTGGATAACCTCACATTTATCCACATTATACTGCATCTGCCATGTAGTTGCCCACTCATTCAACCTGTCCAAATCACACTGGAGCTTCTCTGCATCCTCCTCACAGCTCACACTCGCACCCATCTTTGTGTCGTCTGCAAACTTGGATATATTACATTTAATTCCCTCATCTAGATCATTAATATATATTGTGAATAGCTGGGGTCCTAGCACCGATCCCTGCAGTGCCCCACTAGTCACTGCCTGCCACTCGGAAAAAGACCTGTTTATTCATACTCTTTGTTTCTTGTCTGCCAACCAGTTCTCTATCCACGTGCTTTAATTTTGCATGCTAATCCCTTATGTGGGACCTTATCAAAAGCCTTCTGAAAATCCAAATACACCACATCCACTGGTTCTCCCTTATCTATTCTACTCGTCACATCTCAAAAAATTCCAGTAGATTTGTCAAGCATGATTTCCTTTTCGTAAATCCATGTTGACTCTGTCCGATCCGGTCATTGTTTTGCAAGTGCTCTGCTATTACATCTTTTATAATGGACTCTAGCATTTTCCCAACTACTGATGCCAGATTAACTGGTCTATAATTCCCTGCTTTCTCTCCAGCTCCTTTTTTAAATAGTGGGGTTACATTAGTTACCCTCCAATCCGTTGGAACTGTTCCAGAGTCTATAGAATTTTGAAAAATGACAAGCATTGCATCTACTATTTCTAGGGCCACTTCCTTAGGTACTCTGGGATGTAGATTATCAGGCCCTGGGGATTTATCGGCCTTCAATCCCATCAATTTCCCTAACACCATTCCCTACTAATACTGATTTCATACAGTTCTTCCTTCTCACTAGACCCTATTTTCCCCAACATTTCTGGGAGGTAATTTGTGTCCTCCTTTGTGAAGACAGAACCAAAGTATGTATTTAATTGGTCTGTCATTTCTTTGTTCCCCGTTATAAATTCCCCCGTTTCTGACTGCAAGGGACCCACATTTGTCTTCACTAATCTTTTTCTCTACACATATCTATAGAAGCTTTTACAGTCAGTTTTTATGTTCTCTGCAAGCTTACTCTCATACTCTCTTTTCCCCTTCTTAACCAATCCCTTTGTCCTCCTTTGCTAAATTCTAAACTGCTCCCAATCTTTAGGTTTGTTGCTTGTTCTGGCCATTTTATATTTCTCCTCCTGGGATCTAATACTATCCCTAATTTCTTTTGTAAGCCACGGTTGAGCCACCCTTCCTGTTTTGTTTTTGCACCAGACAGGAATGAACAATTGTTGTAATTCATCCATGCGCTCTTTAAATGCTAGCCATTGCCTTTCCACTGTCAACCCTTTAAGTAACGTTCCCCAATCTATCATAGTCAACTCGCACCTCATACCTTCATAGTTTCCTTTGTTTAGATTCAGGACCCTTGTCTCAGAATCAACTCTCTCACTCTCCATCTTAATGAAGAATTCTATCATGTTATGGTCGCTCTTCCCCAAGGGACCCCGCACAACAAGATTGTTAACTAATCCTTTCTCATTACACAATACCCAGTCTAGGATGGCCTGTTCTCTAGTTGGTTCCTCAACGTATTGGTCCAAAAAAACCATCACGTACTCACTTCAGGAATTCCTCCTCTACAATATTATTGCTAATTTGGTTTGCCCAATTTATATGTAGATTAAATTCACCCATAATTACAGTTGTACCCTTATTGCATGTGTCTCTAATTTCCTGTTTAATGCCATCCTCTATATCACCACTACTGTCTGGGGGTCTATATACAACCCCCACCAACATTTTCTCCCCCTTGGTGTTTCTTAGCTCCACCCATACAGATTCCACATCAAGATTCTCTGAGCTAATATCCTTCCACACTATTGTATTGATTTCCTCTTTTATTAACAACGCTACTCCACCTCCTTTCCCTTTTTGCCTGTCCTTCCTAAATATTGAATACCCTTAGATGTTCAGTTCCCATCCTTGGTCACCCTGCAGCCATGTCGCTGTAATCGCAGCTATATCGTATCCATTTACATGTATTTGCGCGGTTAATTCACCTACCTTATTGCGAATATTCTACGCATTGAGACACAATGCCTTTAGGCTTGTCTTTTTAACATTCTTAGTCATCTTAGCATTATTTCGCACTATGGCCCTATTTGTTTCTTGCCCTTGATTTCTATGCCTTCCACCTTTGCCTTGCCTTTATTAGCAATGCAAAAAGAGCCAAAAAGCTGGATGATAAAAACTGACTATAGAATGATAGTGCACAGGAATGGTCCATACTGTCCCTTGTGCCTGTGCTGCTGTTTGAGGGAGCTATCCAATTAGTCCCATTCCCTTGCTGGACTAGTCTAACTCAGAAATTACCATTTTGCAGTGCCAGAAATATCTGACTGAGCTGACACACACAGGTATTTGTTACACAGCACCTTGACATTAATAACATTCAGTTTCTGGATGGACTGAAGAAGCGTCCACCCTCACATGGCAACCACATGCAAAGGACATCACCCTTCCTAAATTCAATGATCTCTGCCTTCCTAACTACCCTATAGAATAAGCACCACTTTCAATATCTTAATGAATGGGTCTTGGCAAACTGTGCTTTTAAAACAGATTCCCTGCCCATAATACTTGGTTCCATTAACTCTTGGTCTATTAGTAATTCAAATGTTTTCAAAAAAACTTCTGTAATCCTATCACTGCAGTTTCAAATTTGATGTAATGACTTCCATTTTCAAATGCCCTAGCCCTTCACACAACACATGCTGAACTCACAAAGCACAATGTAATGCTAACCAGCGAAGGCCCCCTCATTAGCAATATTTACAGCTGAGTTGCTGGTTTCTAATTTCAGGCTGCTGGTTGACTGCTGGATTTTTTAAATGTACTTTATCGCTCTAAAAGTTCACTTTGTCTAAACCAGAAGAAGCAGCGACCATGTTACAACGTTAACGTTAAGACACGAGATATGAACTCCCCAGACCAATTTAAAGAATTACACAAGATTTCAAATTTTAAGACTTTTATTATAACAACTAAACTAAAATTCCCCATTGACTAAATAGTACTTAAATAGTACTAAATAGTAGCTGATACTCCAAATTACAGAGGTATTTTCTTCATGTATTAAAACACTTGAAAACCTCACACCACATTGTAACGTCACACAGTCCTCCTTGAAGCAATATCTTTGCAACTAAAAGTCCCAAACTCCTCCCGGTTGCAATGGGTTGGATCTCCCAGATCTTTTTCAAAGTCAATGTCCTCTTTGCTCACTTCTTCTGAGTACTTTTGACCTGGACATCTGTGAATAAAGCTATCTCTGGTGATCCTGTTGATCTTTTCTGCAAAAATCAATTTTCAAATCAAGTTCAAGTCTTCACAGTCTTTCGCTGTATCAGTGTTCTGAGCGCAGATGTTCCTTCTCTCTCTCCCTTGAGGCTGCCACCGCTGGTCCTTTGTCTTGCGGTCTTCCTTACAGCCTCACTAACTTCTGAAAATCTGTTGAATTTATCCAGAATCAAGAGTCAATAGCCAATTGTATTTTCCACCTTCTTTTGTGTTAGGTATGACTCCAAACAGCGGACAGTTTTCCTCCTGATTCTTATTGGCTCCAGTTTTGTTAGGGCTCCTTGATGTCATACTCAGTCAAATGCTGCCTTGATATCAAGGGTAGTCACTCTCACCTCATCTCTGGAGTTTAGCTCTTTTGTCCATGTTTGGACCAAGGCTGTAATGAGGTCAGGAGCTGAGTGGCCTTAACGGAACGCAAACTGAGTGTCAGTGAGCAGGTTATTGCTGAGCAAGTGCCGCTTGATAGCATTGTCAGTGACACCTTCCATCACTTTTCTGCTGATCGAGAGTAGACTGATAGGGTGGTAGTTGCCTGAGTGGATTTCTCCTGTTTTTTGTGCACAGGACATACTTGGGCAATTTTCCACATTGCTGGGTAAATGCCAGTGTTGAAGCTGTACTGGAACAGCTTGGCTAGGGGCACGGCTAGTTCTGGAGCACAAGTCTTCAGTATTATTGCCGGAATGTTGTCAGGGCCCATAGCCTTTGCAGTTTCCAGTGCCTTCAGCCATTTCTTGATATTACGTGAAGTGAATTGGATTGGCTGAAGACTATCATCTGTGATGCTGGGGTCCTCAGGAGGAGACCAAGATGGATCATCCACTCGGCACTTCTGGCTGAAGATGCATGCAAATGCTTCAGCCTAGTCTTTTGCACTGATGTGCTGTGTTCCCCCATCGTTGAGGATGGGGATATTTGTGGAGCCTTTTCCTCCTGTTAGTTGTTTAATTGTCCATCACCATTGATGACTGGATGTGGTAGGACTGCAGAGCTTAGATCTGATCCGTTGGTCTATGGCATGCTGCTTCCGCTGTTTGGCACGCAAGTAGTCCTGAGTTGTAGCTTCACCAGGCTGACACTCAATTTTAGGTACGCCTGGTGCTGCTCCTGGCATGCCTTCCTGCACTCTTCATTGGACCAGGGTTGGTCTCCCAACTTGATGGTACTGGTAGAGTGGGGAATATTCTGGGCCATGAGGTTATAGATTGTGGTTGAATACAATTCTGCTTCTGCTACTGGTGGCCCACAGTGACTAATGCATGCCCAGTTTTGAGTTGCTAGATCTGTTTGAAATCTACCCCATTTAGCATGGTGGTAGTGCCACACAACACGATGGTAGGTATTGTTAGGACCAAAACGGGAGGAGTGCACTGTCTTTCTCTAGTTCCACTTCTGCATGGGTCACAACATATATTTAAATGTTTACCCAGCTAATTATATACTCTACTTTTATTTCAAAATAAAATCCACCAACCAGGTTTCTTTAATAAACAACAAAATTATCAATTTGTTATAAAACAAGATGTATTCAGTAATGATGCAAAGCATTAACACACAGATTTAAATATAAAAGTTCCCTTCTACCTTAGCCCAACACACACACACATGCACACACACACACACCAGTTAAAGAAAAAATAAAGAGGTTTTCTCTGCAGAGATCTTTTTACAAAAAGACAAAATAATACTTTGGCCAAATACTTGTTAATTCTTGAAGGAAAAGGAGAAGATATGGAATTATATCAGTTGTCCCTTTTTTCTGGCAAATACACATGGACGTTTGCCACTGGGATTTTTTTGGAGCAGTTCTCTTCAGGCGACATCAAGGATTAGTCTGGCAGACTTTCCAGGAGAAATGCAGCATCAGGGATTTCAGCTATTACACACTGGATTCTCAGAGTTTCTCAGAGAGGTGGAGAAAAGATGAACTGGTGTCTTGTGTCTTAGCAGGCTGACCCCCAAGTGACTCAAAACAAGATTCAAAATGAAACCAACTCTTGGCCACCTTAAATTTTGACATATAACTTCTCTATAAACTCCCATAGTCAGAAGGCACCTGCTGTTTACTTAGCTGAAGACATGTGACTTCCAGTAAGTGTTTTTAAACAAAGTCCTTCCAGTGACCTTTTAAAAAAAAACAAAGTCCAGCATCTGTGGAATCACTTCAGCCCTCCAAAGGAATCCATTTCCAGAATTTTAAAACATGAGTCTTCACAAAAATATTTTTAAAATAGAAGCACTTTCATAACAGTATCCTCAATGTAAAGACTGGACTTTGTCTCCACAAGGACTATGTGGTGGATACTCCTACCAATACTGTCATCAACAGATGCATCTGTGACAGGCTGTTGCTTGACTAGTCTGTGGGACAGCCCTCCCAATTTTGGCACAAGCCCCCAGATGTTAGTAAGGACGATTTTGCATAGATCGACAGGGCTGGGTTTGTCATTGTCATTTCCAGTGCCTAGGTTGATGCAGGTGCTCTGTCCATTTCAGTCCTTTTCTTAGCCTTCGTAGTGTTTACATACAACTGAGTGGCTTGCTAGGCCATTTCAGAGGGCATTTAAGAGTCAACCACATTGCCGTGGGTCTGAAGTCACATGTAGGCCAGACCAGGTAAAGATGTCAGATTTCTTTCCCTAAAAGACATTAGAGAGTTAAATCAGGCAAAATTCCGAGTGCACCTTGAAGCCACCAAATTCCAGGTTTTACGGAGGTGAGCCAAGGATTGGATAGCAAACCTGTTTCCAGGAGCTGACTTGGCATTTAAAATATGTTCATGAGACAGGCACCCTCTGATTTAATCTGCTATGCAGGTTTTACAGTGGGTGGCTGGGTCTTCCACGCCTCGGGAAACCCAGTAGCTGAAGCGAGACAACAACAGCAATAACTTGTATTTATATTGCATCTTTAACATAATAAAACTTCCCAAGGCACTTCACAGGAGCTTTTTAATGAAAAATTGACACTGGGCCACAAAAGGCGATATTAGGGCAGATGGCCAAAAGCTTGGTCAAAGACATTGGTTTTAAGGAATACTTTAAAGGAGGAAAGAGAGGCAGAGAGGTTTAGGGAGGGAATTCCAGAGGTTAGGGCCTAGGCAACTGAAGGCATGGCCACCAATAATGAAACAATTAAAATTGGAGATGCTCAAGAGACCAGAATTAGATGAGCGCAGGTATCTTGGAGGGTTGTGGGACTGGAGGAGATTCCAGAGATAGGGAGGGACGAGGCTTTGTAGGGATTTGAAAACAAGGATGAGAATTTTCAAATCGAGGCATTGCTTAACCAGGAGCCACTGTTGGTCATCGAACACAGTGGTGATGCATGAATCTGGTGCAAGAAAGGACACAGAGTTTTGGATGACACCAGATTTACAGATGGTGGATTGTGGGAGGCTGGCTAGGAGTGCATTAGAGGTAACAAAGGCATGGAACAGGGTTTCAGCAGCAGATGAGGTGAGGCAGGGGCAGAGTGGGGATATGTTACGGAGATGGGAATAGGCGGATATGTGGTTAGAAGCTCACCTCTTGGTCAAGTATGACACCAAGGTTATGAACAGTCTGGTTCAGCCTCAGACAGTTGCCATGGAGAGGGATGGAGCCAATACCTAGGGAGTGGAGTTTGTAGCAGGGATCAAAGGCAATGGCATCGGTCTTCCCAGTACTTAATTGGAGAAAATTTCACCTCATCCAGTATTGGATGTCAGACAAGCAGTCTGATAATTTAGCAACAGTGGAGGAGTGGAGTGAGGTGGTGGTGAGGTAGAGCTGGTATCATCAGTGTACATGTGAAAACAGGTGCTGTGTTTTCGGATGATGTTGCTAAAGTACAGCATGTAGATGAGGCCAAGGATAGATCCTTGGGGGACATTAGAGGTAGTGGTGCTGGAGCAGGATGAGAAACCTTTGTAGGTGATACTCTGACTCCCACCTAGCTGGATGACAGTGGAGAGGTGTTGGAGGAAGATGACATGATCACTGGTGCCAAAGGCTGTAGACAGTTAAGAAGGATGAAGTGGAATAATTTACTTTGTCGCAGTCACATAGGATGTCATTTGCAACTTTAATAAGAACTATTTCAGTAATGCACAGGGGCGGAAGGAAACCTGATGGGAGGTATTAAAACATGGGACTGAATTTTACCAATCAAGTGGATGGCCTTCCATCGGAGGGATATTCAGGTCAGGGGCACATATGGGCGGGTGGTGGAATTTCCTCCTCGATTTTACAAGGAAGAGCCAATCAAGGGCCGGCAGGTGGGGGAGCCGGCCGATTAAGGGTGGCAGGTGGGTCATAGTGCCGGCAACTCACTATTAGGCGCCATTTTTAAAGGCGTACCTACAGAATTTAGGCACCCTGCAGACACAGGCTATAAAGGAAGGTGTTTATATCAAAGGAGGATGCAGAGGCATGGCTTCACCACGAGTAAGGGTCGCTCCACGATTCAGTGACACCTGCCTGGAGGTGCTACTGCAGGCAGCAAGGCAAAGGAGAGATATCCCGTTTCCAGCAGACAGGAGGAGGAGGACAGTAAGCCTAAGAAGAAGACATGGCTGGAGGTGGCAGAGATAGTCAGCAGCCAAGGGGTGATTGCAAGAATGTGGATCCAGTGCCAGAAGAGATTTAATGACCTGCTGCAGTCTGGAAAGGTGAGTGGCATTTAGAATGGCAAACTAGAAGCCCAGCATGAATTAAAAGATTCCTATGTAATGTGAGACCAGGTGGTAGATCCATGCATGGGACAACACCAGGCACCGATATCCACATTGAGGCGCCCAGCTCATGCACACCCAAACCCCATGGTCAGTGATGGGTGAATGCTGCATTTAGATGGCTGAATGGCACCACTCATGGCATGGATGGACTCCTCCATCGTTTGTGCATGGGAGGGCACTGCCTCTGGAAACTCTGACAGATGTTCATACATTTCATGCTGCTGCTGAAGCATGTGCCGCTTTGCCTGAGTGAGAGACATTGCCAGAGTGAAGCTGGAATTTGGTGCAAGTGGTAAGTCCTGGTAAGTTTTTGTCAAACTGAAATTTAGATTAAGAATCAGGCTTTAAAATCTCCTAATTAGGTAAATAGCCTTGTTAAACAAGAAGCAGCCAGCAGTGGCAGTTATCTGTCAATCAATTGAAAGTAGTTAGGTTCAATAGGTGCTAATTATTGTAGCAGAAGCTGAGCTAGTGAGCCATCAAAATCTCTCCATATAAAGCATATCAATTCTTAACTAAATGCAGTAAGAAGATACATTTGCTTGAGTGAGAGGCATTACCAAAGTGAGGTTGGAATTTGGTGCAGAGGGGGAAAGAGGGGCTCCTTTTCCTATCTTTGTTAGCTTCCAGCAGCTGGTGAGTCTTCTTCCTTTGATGACAAGGTAGGTGATTAGTTGGTGAGTGTTTTATCATTTATCATTCAAAACTCAGGTAATTTTAGTACATGTAAAGTTTTTATTTGCTAATACTAGTTAAGCTTAGTAGATTGGGAAACTGAGGTAATTAAGTAAGTAATTAAAGTGAATGAACTAATAGTATGAGTAACAATGGCAGGACAGGTGTCATATTGCAGCTGTGGTATGTGGGAGCTTTTGGATGCCAAGGTGATCCTAGACAAACATGTCTGCAGAAAGTGTAAGCAGCTAGAGGAATTTTGGATCAGGATTATTGATCTGGAAGGTGAACTGCAAACACTGTGCAACACTAGGAAGGGGGAGAAATACCTGGACATTTTGTTTCAGAAGATGGTCACACCTCTTAGAACAGGGTCATCTGTTTTGGTCAACAGTGAGGGACAGGACGATGTGACCATGAGTGAGGCAGGTAATGGGACTGAGCAGACAGTAGTGGAGGAGCCTCAGACTTTGCAATTGTCAAACAGATTTGAGGTGCTCTCAACCTGTCAGGATGAAAGTGAGGTCTGCAGGATGGATGAGCAGACTGACCATGACACTGTGGTACAGGAAGCCATTCAAGTGGGGGGAGTAACAAGGAATGTAGGGGATAGTAAAGTGAGGGGGATTGACACTTGTGTGCGGCTGAGAGCGTGAGTCCAGAAAGCTGTGTTGCCTACCTGGTGCCAGGGTTTGGGACATCAGCTCAGGGCTGGACAGGAACTTGAAGGGGGAGGATCCTGCTGTCTTGGTCCATGTAGGTACCAATGACCTAGGTAGGACTAGGAAAGAGGTACTGCTTAGACAGTATGAGGAGCTAGGCACCAAATTGGAGCAGAACCTCAAGGGTAATAATCTCTGGATTATCTGTGCCAATTGGAAGAGGGTACATCGGTTTAGTGAAATGAATAGGTAGCTCAAACTGGTGTGGGAGAAGTGGGTTTCTGTTCATGGGGCACTGGCACCAGTACTGGGGTAAGTGGGTGCTGTACTGTTGGGATGGTCTGCATCTGAACCATGCTAAGTCCAGTGTTCTAGCAAACAGTATAACTAGGGAAGTAGAGAGGGCTTTAAACTAAACAAGGGTCTGGGGGGTGAGGATCAAACCTGGGTAGATGTTGCAAACCAAGGGTTAGGATCAAGGCAGGAGAGCAGAATGGTAATATGGGAAATAAAGGTCAGAGAATGGCAGGAAGGGACAGAGAGAAAAAACCTAAGAACACACCAACAGTCAATACTAGATGTTACAGATAACAAAGACAAAACTAAATATGATCTGATAGCCATTATGGAGACATGGCTGCAGGATGTCAAGGATTAGGTCCTCAATATTGAGTTAGATAACATTCAAGAAGAATAGGAAGCTAGGTAAAGGTGTAGGGGTAGCACTTTTAATCAAGGAAGGCATTGGTGCCATTGGTTAAAAATGACCTTGGTTCGGGAGATCAGAATGTAGAATTGGTTTGGGTGGAGATGAGGAACAGTAGAGGAAAAAAGTCACTAGTGGGAGTGGTCTCCAGGCCCCCTAACAGTAACCATAATGTAGGATGAAGTATACAAGAAGAAATATTGGGTGCTTTTGATAAAAGGTTGGCAGTAATCATGGGTGATTTTAATGTACATGTATACTGGAAAAATCAGATTGGCAACAGTAGCCTGGATGAGGAGTTCATAGAATGCTTTCAAGAGTTTTTTTTGAGAGCAGGTTATATTAGACTTGATATTGTGTAAAATGACAAGATTAATTGATGGCCTCAGAGTAATGGCACGTCTAGGTAGCAGTGACCACAATATGATTGAATTTTACATTCTCTTTGAAAGAGAGAAGAGTGGGTCTAAGGCGAGCATTTTAAGCTTAAATAAGGGCAACTATGTGGGCATGAAAGCTGAGCTAGCTGAAGTGAACTGGGTTTCTAGGCTGGGAGATAGATCAATAGAGAAGCAGCGGCAGACATTCAAGGTGATATTTCAGAATACTCCAGATAAGTATATTCCTACTATAAAGAAAAATTGTAAGGGGAGGACCCACCATCTGTGGTTAACTAAAGAAAGCATCAAACTTAAGGAAAAGGCATATAATTGTGCAAAGATGAGTGGCAGGTCAGATGATTGGCAGGAAATGACTATAAAAGGTTAATCAGGAGAAAGAAATTAGAGTATGAGAGGAAGCTAGCTAGAACTGTAAAAATGGATAGCAAAAGCTTCTACAGGTATTTAAAAAGGAAAAGGTTAAATAAAGTGAGTGTTGGTTCTTTAGAGAGTAAGAATGGGGAGTTAAAAGTAGATAATAAGGAAATGGCAGATGAAATGAACAAATATTTTGCTTCTATCTTCACTATTTCGGCAATAGCTGCAAATCAAGAGGTGGAAGGAAGAGAGGAACTTGGTGAAATTACAATCACCAGGGAAATACTGACCAAACTGTTGAAGCTGTGGGCTGACAAGTCCCTGGGTCCTGATGGACTTTATCCGAGGGTCTTAAGAGGTGGCTAATGAGGTAGTAGATGTGTTGGTGTTAATTTTTCAAAATTCGCTAGATTCTGGAAACTTTCCATCAGACTGGAAAGTAGCAAATATAACCCCTCTATTCAGGGAGGCAGAAAACTAGAAATTACAGGCCAGTTAGCTTGATGTCTGCCATGGGAAGGTGTTAGAATTGATCATTCAGGAGGCTATAGCTGGGCCATTCGAAAAACTCGAGGTAATCGGGAATAGTCAGCATGGCTTTGTGAAAGGGAAATCGTGTTTAACCAATTTATTGGAGTTCTTTGAAGGAGTAATGTGCTGTGGATAAAGGGGAGGCCATTGATGTACTGTACTTGGATTTCCAGAAGGCATTTGACAAGGGGCCACATAAAAGATTACGTTCATGGTGTAGGAGGTAACATATCAGCATGGATAGAAGATTGGCTGGCTGGCAGAAAATAGAGTATGCATAAATCGCTCCTTTTCTGATTGGCAGGATGTGATGAGTGGAGTCTGCAATGGTTGATGCTGAGGCATAAACTTTTTACAATTTATATGAATGACTTAAATGAGGGGAGCGATGGCACAAGGATAGGTAGGAAAGTATGTTGTGAAGAGGACATGAGGAGCTTACAGACTGATATTGATAGGTTGAGTGAGCAAAAATCTGGCAGATGGAGTTTAGTTTAGAGATACAGCACTGAAACAGGCCCTTCAGCCCACCGAGTCTGTGCCGACCATCAACCACCCATTTATACTAATCCTACACTAATTCCATATTCCTACCACATCCCCACCTGTCCCTATATTTTCCTACCACCTACCTATACTAGGGGGAATTGCTAATGGCCAATTTACCTATCAACCTGCAAGTCTTTGGCATGTGGGAGGAAACCGGAGCACCCGGAGGAAACCCACGCAAACACAGGGAGAACTTGCAAACTCCACACAGGCAGTACCCAGAATTGAACCCGGGTCGCTGGAGCTGTGAGGCTGCGGTGCGAACCACTGCGCCACCCGAGTATAATATGGGAAAATGTGAAGTCGTTCACTTTGGCAAGAAGAATTAAAAAAACAGAGTATTTAAAAGGAGAACAACTGCAGAATTCTGAGGTGCAGAGGGATCTAGGTGTTCCAGTGCATGAGTCACAAAAAGTTAGTATGCAAGGACAGCAAGTAATAAAGAAGGCTAATGGAATACAAAAGAACAGAGAACAGTACAGCACAGGAACAGGCCATTCGGCCCTCCAAGCCTGCGCCGATCTTGATGCCTGCCTAAACTAAAACCTTCTGCACTTCCGGGGTCCATATCCCTCTATTCCCATCCTATTCATGTATTTGTCAAGATGCCTCTTAAATGTCTCTATGGTACCTGCTTCCACCACCTCCCCTGGCAACAAGTTCCAGGCACTCACCACCCTCTGTGTAAAGAACTTGCCTCGCACATCCACTCTAAACTTTGCCCCTCGCACCTTAAACCTATGTCCCCTAGTAACTGACTCTTCCACCCTGGGGAAAAGCTTCTGAATATCCACTCTGTCCATGCCGCTTATAACTTTGTAAACCTCTACCATGTCGCCCCTCCATCTCCATTGTTCCAGTGAAAACAATCCGAGTTTATCCAACCTCTCATAGCTAATGCCCTCCAGACCAGGCAACATCCTGGCAAACCTCTTCTGTACCCTCTCCAAAGCCTCCACGTCCTTCTGGTAGTGTGGCGACCAGAATTGCATGCAATATTCTAAGTGTGGCCTAACTAAAGTTCTGTACAGCTGCAGCATGACTTGCCTATTTTTATACTCTATGCCCCGACCGATGAAGGCAAGCATGCCATATGCCTTCTCGACTACCTTATCCACCTGCGTTGCCACTTTCAGTGACCTGTGGACCTGTACGCCCAGATCTCTCTGCCTGTCAATACTCCTAAGGGTTCTGCCATTTACTGTATACCTCCCACCTGCATTAGACCTTCCAAAATGCATTACCTCACATTTGTCCGAATTAAACTCCATCTGCCATTTGTCCGCCCAAGTCTCCAACCGATCTATATCCTGCTGTATCCTCAGACAATCCTCATCATTGTCCGCAACTCCAACCTTTGTGTCGTCCGCAAACTTACTAATCAGACCAGCTACATTTTCCTCCAAATCATTTATATATACTACAAACAGCAAAGGTCCCAGCACTGATCCCTGCGGAACACCACTAGTCACATCCCTCCATTCAGAAAAACACCCATCCACTGCTACCCTCTGTCTTCTATGACTGAGCCAGTTCTGTATCCATCTTGCCAGCTCCCCTCTGATCCCATGTGACTTAACCTTTTGCATCAGTCTGCCATGAGGGACCTTGTCAAAGGCTTTACTGAAGTCCATATGGATAACATCCACTGCCCTTCCTTCATCAATCATCTTTGTCACTTCCTCAAAAAACTCAATCAAATTAGTGAGACATGACTTCCCCTTCACAAAACCATGCTGCCTCTCACTAATAAGTCCATTTGTTTCCAAATGGGAGTAAATCCTGTCCCAAAGAATCCTCTCGAATAATTTCCCTACCACTGACATAAGGCTCACTGGCCTATAATTTCCTGGATTATCCTTGCTACCCTTCTTAAACAAAGGAACAACATTGGCTGTTCTCCAGTGCTCTGGGACCTCACCTGTAGCCAATGAGGATGCAAAGATTTCTGTCAAGGCCCCAGCAATTTCTTCCCTTGCCTCCCTCAGTATTCTGGGGTAGATCCCATCAGGCCCTGGGGACTTATCTACCTTAATGCTTTGCAAGACACCCAACACCTCCTCCTTTTTGATAATGAGATGACTGAGACTATCTACACTCCCTTCCCTAGGCTCATCATCCACCAAGTCCTTCTCCTTGGTGAATACTGATGCAAAGTACTCATTTCGTACCTCGCCCATTTCCTCTGGCTCCACACATAGATTCCCTTCTCTGTCCTTGAGTGGGCCAACCCTTTCCCTGGTTACCCTCTTGCTCTTTATATACGTATAAAAAGCCTTGGGATTTTCCTTAATCCTGTTTGCCAATGACTTTTCATAACCCCTTTTAGCTCTCCTGACTCCTTGCTTAAGTTCCTTCCTACTGCCTTTATATTCCTCAAGGGATTTGTCTGTTCCTAGCCTTCCAGCCCTTACGAATGCTTCCTTTTTCTTTTTGACGAGGCTCACAATATCCTGCGTTATCCAACGTTCCCGAAACTTGCCAAACGTATCCTTCTTCCTCACAAGAACATGCTGGTCCTGAATTCTAATCAACTAATGTTTGAAAGACTCCCACATGTCAGATGTTGATTTACCCTCAAACAGCCGCCCCCAATCTAAATTCTTCAGTTCCTGCCTAATATTGTTATAAATAGCCTTTCCCCAATTTAGCACCTTCACCTGAGGACTACTCTTATCCTTATCCACAAGTACCTTAAAACTTATGGAATTATGGTCACTGTTCCCGAAATGCACCCCTACTGAAACTTCGACCACATGCCCGGGCTCATTCCTCAACACCAGGTCCAGTACGGCCCCATCCCTAGTTGGACTATCTACGTATTGTTTCAAGAATCCCTCCTGGATGCTCCTTACAAATTCTGCCCCATCCAAGCCCCTAGCACTAAGTGAGTCCCAGTCAATATAGGGGAAGTTAAAATCACCCACCACTACAACCCTGTTACCTTTACATCTTTCCAAAATCTTTCTACATATCTGCTCCTCTACCTCCCACTGGCTGTTGGGAGGCCTGTAGAAAACCCCCAACATCGTGACTGCACCCTTCCTATTCCTGAGCTCCACCCATATTGCCTCGCTGCATGACCCCTCCGAGGTGTCCTCCCGCAGTACAGCTGTGATGTTCTCCTTAACCAGTAATGCAACTCTCCCACCCCTTTTACATCCCCCTCTATCCCGCCTGAAACTTCTAAATCCTGGAACATTTAGCTGCCAATCCTGTCCTTCCCTCAACCAAGTCTCTGTAATAGCAACAACATCATAGTTCCAAGCTCTAAGTTCATCTGCCTTACCTGTTATACTACTTGCATTGAAACAAATGCACTTCAGACCACCAGTCCCGCTGTTCTCCGCAACATCTCCCTGCCTGCTCTTCCTCTTGGTCTTACTGGCCTTATTTACTAGTTCCCCTTCATTTATTTCATTTGCTGTCCTCCTGCTCTGGTTCCCACCCCCCTGCCACACTAGTTTAAACCCTCCCGAGTGACGCTAGCAAACCTCGCAGCCAGGATATTTGGGCCCCTCCAGTTTAGATGCAACCCGTCCTTGTACAGGTCCCATCTGTCCCTGAAGAGATCCCAATAGTCCAGATATCTGAAACCCTCCCTTCTACACCAGCTGTTCAGCCACGTGTTTAGCTGCACTATCTTCCTATTTCTAGCCTCACTGGCACATGGCACAGGGAGTAATCCTGAGATTACAACCCTCGAGGTCCTGTTTTTTAACTTTCTACCTAACTCCCTAAACTCCCCTTTGCAGGACCTCTTCACTCTTCCTGCCTATGTCGTTGGTACCGATGTGTACCACAACCTCTGGCTGTTCACCCTCCCCCTTCAGAATGCCCCCTATCCGTTCAGAGACATCCTTGACCCTGGCACCAGGGAGGCAACATACCATCCTGGATTCTCTTTCATGTCCACAGAAGTGCCTATCTGTGCCCCTGACTATAGAGTCCCCTATAACTATTGCTCTTCTGCGCTTTTTCCCTCCCTGCTGAACAACAGTGCCAGCCGTGGTGCCAGTGCTCTGGCTGCTGCTGTTTTTCCCTGATAGGCCATCCCCCCCCCCACCCCCCAACAGTATCCAAAACGGTATACTTGTTAGAGAGGGGGATAGCCACAGGGGATTCCTGCACTGACTGCCTGCCCCTTCTAGCGGTCACCCATCTATCTGCCTGCACCTTGGGTGTAACCACTTCTCTAAAACTCTTGTCTATGACACTTTCTGCCACTTGCATGCTCCTAAGTGCATCCAGTTGCCACTCCAACTGATCCATGCGGTCTGTGAGGAGCTGCAACTGGGTACACTTCATGCAGATGTAGTCGCCCGGAACGCTGGAAGCGTCACGGACTTCCCACATCTCACAGGTGAAGCACTTCACTCCTCGAACTGTCATTTCTAGCACTAATTAGTTAATTAATATAAAATAAATAAATACTTATTAAATCCTTACTAAATTGGTATAATTAACTATAAGGTCCCTAGTGCTAGATTTCTACTATAAATATTAAATGCTAATTAAATACAGTAATCTCCTCCCTCTGGTTTAGTTACTCTACTTGTTAATTAAAGGTTTTAATCAATTTTTACCAATGTTATATTTTCAAATTCAGTACAAATTCCCTACCAGCCAATCAGGTCACAGCTTTCCTGTGACGTCACTTTTTTCATTTTCTTTTCTACCAGAGGTAAGTTTATTTTTATACTTACTGGTCTGGAACTCCGCTCTCCGAATCTTCTCCGTGAATGTACTATCCTTTTATTATGAGGGGAATTGAAAATAAAAGTAAGGATGTTGTACTTCAGTTATACAGGGCATTATTGAGACCACATCTCGGATACTGTGTGTGGCTTTGGTCTACTTATTTACTGAAGGATGTAAATACGTTGGAGGCAGTTCAGAGGAGGTTTACTAGATTGATACCTGGAATGAGCAGGAGGTTTGCTAGAGCTCTTCGGGAGGGTTTAAACTAGTTTGGCAGGGGGATGGGAACCGGAGCTACGGATCAGTGGATGGGGTAGCTGTTGAACAGGCAGATACCGAGTGCAGAGAGTCTGAGGAAGGTTAGACAGTTGACAGGGCAAAGTTGCAGCCAGTATGATGGGTTGAAGTGTGTCTATTTTAATGCAAGCAGTGTCAGAAATAAGGGTGATGAACTTAGAGCATGGATCAGTACTTGGAGCTACGATGTTGTGGCCATTACGGAGACATGGATATCAGAGGGGCAGGAATGGATGTTCCAGGGTTTAGATGTTTCAAAAGGAATAGGGAGGGAGGTAAAAGAGGTGGGGGAGTGGCATTGCTAATCAGGGATAGTATCACAGCTGCAGAAAGGGAGGTCGTCAAGGAGGGTTTGTCTACTGAGTCAGTATGGGTGGAAGTCAGAAACAGGAAAGGAGCAGTCACTTGGGGAGTTTTCTATAGACCCCCCCCCCCCCCCCCAATAGCAACAGAGACACGGAGGAACAGATTGGGAGGCAGATTTTGGAAAGGTGCAGAAGTAACAGGGTTGTTGTCAAGGGTGACTTCAACTTCCCTAATATTGATTGGAACCTCCTTAGTGCAAATAGTTTGGATGGAGCAGTTTTTGTCAAGTGTGTCCAGGAAGGTTTCCTGACTCAATATGTAGATAGGCCGACTAGAGGGGAGACTATGTTGGACTTGGTGCTTGGCAACGAACCAGGCCAGGTGGCAGATCTCTCGGTGGGAGAGCATTTCGGTGATAGTGATCACAACTCCCTGACCTTTACTATAGTCATGGAGAGGGACAGGAGCGGACGGGATGGGAAAATATTTAATTGGGGGAGGGGGAATTACAATGCTATTAGACAGGAACTGGGGAGCATAAACTGGGAACAGATGTTCTCAGGGAAATGCACGACAAAAATGTGGAGGTTGTTTAGGGAGCACTTGCTGCGACTGCTGAATAGGTTTGTCCCGATGAGGCAAGGAAGGGATGGTAGGGTGAAGGAACCTTGGATGACAAGAGATGTGGAACAGCTAGTCAAGAGGAAGAAGGAAGCTTACTTAAGGTTGAGGAAGCAAGGATCAGACAGGGCTCCAGAGGGTTACAAGGTAGCCAGGAAGGAACTGAAGAATGGACTTAGGAGAGCTAGAAGGGGACATGAAAAGGTCTTGGCGGGTAGGATTAAGGAAAATCCCAATCTTTGCGTCCTCACTGTCCACTGGAGTAGTACTGGATGATTGGAGGGTGGCAAATGTTATTCCCTTGTTCAAGAAAGGGAATAGGGATAACCCTGGGAATTATAGACCAGTCAGTCTTACGTCGGTAGTGGGCAAATTATTGGAGAGGATTCTGAGAGACAGGATTTATGATTATTTGGAAAAGCATGGTTTGATTAGAGACAGTCAGCATGGCTTTGTGAGGGGCAGGTCATGCCTCACAAGCCTTATTGAATTCTTTGAAGATGTGACAAAACACATTGATGAAGGAAGAGCAGTGGATGTGGTGTATATGGATTTTAGCAAGGCGTTTGATCAGGTTTCCCATGGTAGGCTCATTCAGAAAGTGAGGAGGCATGGGATACAGGGGAAGTTGGCTGTCTGGATACAAAATTGGCTGGCCCTTAGACAGAGGGTGGTAGTAGATGGAAAGTATTCAGCATGGAGCTCGGTGACCAGTGGTGTTCCGCAGGGATCTGTTCTGGGACCTCTGCTCTTTGTGATTTTTATAAATGACTTGGATGAGGAAGTGGAAGGCTGGGTTAGCAAGTTTGCTGATGACACAAAGGTTGCTGGAGTTGTGGATAGTGTGGAAGGCTGTTGTAGGTTGCAACGGGACATTGACAGGATGCAGAGCTGGGCTGAGAAGTGGCAGATGGAGTTCAACCTGGAAAAGTGTGAAGTGATTCATTTTGGAAGGTCGAATTTGAATGCAGAATACAGGCTTAAAGACAGGATTCTTGGTAGTGTGGAGGAACAGAGGGATCTTGGGGTCCATGTCCATAGATCGTTCAAAGTTGCCACCCAAGTTGATAGGGTTGTTAAGAAGGCGTATGGTGTGTTGGCTTTCATTAACAGGGGGATTGAGTTTAAGAGCCACGAGGTTATGCTGCAGCTCTATAAGGCCCTGGTTCGACCACACTTGGAGTATTGTGTTCAGTTCTGGTCGCCTCATTATAGGAAGGATGTGGAAGCTTTAGAGGGTGCAGAGAATATTTACCAGGATGCTGCCTGGACTGGAGGGCATGTCCTACTAAGAAAGATTGAGGGAGCTAGGGCTTTTCTCATTGGAGCGAAGAAGGATGAGAGGTGACTTGATAGAGGGGTACAAGATGATGAGAGGCATAGATAGAGTGGATAGCCAGAGACTTTTTCCTGGGGTGGAAAGGGCTATCACCAGGGGGCATAATTTTAAGGTGATTGGAGGAAGGTTTCAGGGAGATGTCAGAGGTAGGTTCTTTACACAGAGTGGTGGGTGCGTGGAATGCACTGCCAGCAGTGGTAGTAGAAGCAGATACATTAGGGACATTTAAGCAACTCTTGGATAGGTACATGGATGATAGTAGAATGAAGGGTAGGTAGTTAGTTTGATCTTAGAGTAGGTTAAAGGTTCAGCACAACATCGTGGGCCGAAGGGCCTGTACTGTGCTGTACTGTTCTATGTTCTATGAAACGTTGGACAGACTGGGCTTGTGTGACTGAAGTTTAGAAGAGAGCGGGAGAGAGCGATCCAGCACTAGGGGGCGCTGTGTTTGAACTTAGGAGTTGTCCTTTTGGGACTGAGATGAGGAGAATTTCTTTCTTTTGGAGTGTTGTGGAACTCTGCCTCAGAAAGTGGCGGAGGCAGGGTCATTGAATCTTTTTAAGGCAGAGGTAGATGGATTCTTGTTAGGCAAGGGAAATCAGGGTTATCGGGGGTAGGTGGGAACGTGGAATTCGAGACACAAACAGAAAGGCTATGATATTGAATGGCAGATCAGTCTAGAGGGGCTGAATGGCCTACTTCTGCTCCTAATTCGTATGTTCATATGTTTTTATCTCTATCTACCCTAAATGCTCCCCTTAATTTTTTGAAAACGTCATTATTAGTTTCCCTGGATTGTCATGTATATTATCCTCCTTCTCTACTCCGAAGACTGACAAAAGTGGAGAATTTTCACATTGAAGAGTGCGTGCTTGTGGAGTGGAGGGGGTGGGCGGGACTTGTGTCTGGACGGCGGCCACTGTCTGATAGTTCTCAGTGTCTGTGACTGACAACAGGCTGCTTGGGCTGGCTGAGCACTGATTGGCAGTTAACAGCGCAGGGGCTGAATTTTATGGTCCCCCTGAGACAGGCTCAGAGGTGTTGGGGGGGGGGCCCATAGAATGAGGGCAGAGGACCTGTTGCAATCCAATTATTTCAGTGACGAGATAGGTTGACAACGGCCTTACCGCCCAGAGGCCATTTGAGGCCCTCAAGTGGCCTATTAACAGTTCACACCTAGAGGTGGTTCAGATGGTGCTGATGGAGCATGCTGAGAGTCAGGCAGCCCTTTTTTGTTTTTTTAAAAAAAAAAGCACTGGCCTAGGGAGCACGATGAGAGGAGAGTGATAGGCATAGAGAGGGGGGGAGGAGGAGGGAGAGAGAGGAGATAGAGATGGGCACAAAGGGGAGACAGATGGACATCTATCCAAATTCTCTGCATCGCTACATCAAGTGTGTGGGCAGGCATCAATTACTTGTGCAAGCAAAAACTATGCCAGGTGTCTCTCTAAATAGGGAGGAATGTGTTTTAAATCAGACTGTTTTGATGGCATTAGGTTGGCTATACACTTTATATACAGATTAATTGCCCCCATGTCCATGGCTGAGTCAATAATTTTGTCAAATGTCTGTGGTTGAACATGGTTGTGCCTATCCCTGCCCTGACCCCTTACTACCTTTTCCTTGAATGAATCACATGCTACAGCATAGACAGCCTCTGACCTGTTCTAGTCGCCACAATTTATATAGCTGGTCCAGTTTTATTTCAGGTCATTGGTGACCCCCAGAATGTTAATGGTGCAGTATTCAGTGCTGATGTTTTTGAATATTAAGACGAGGTGGTTAGACTCTCTCTTGGAGATAGTCATTGCTTTGAAATTGTGTGACACAAATGTTTCTTGCCATTTATCAGTCCAAGCCAGAATGTTGTCCTGGTCTTGTTGTATGCGGGCATGGACTGCTTCATTTATGTGAGAAGTTACAAATGCAGCTAAACACTGTGCAACCATCAGCGAGCATCTCAGCTTCTGATTTTATGATTCGGGACAGGTCATTAATGAAGCAGCTGAAGATAGTTGGCCCTAGGACACTACCCTGAGGAACTCCTGAAGTAATGTCCTGAGACTGAGATAATTGGCCTCCAACAACTACAAACCTCTTCCTTTGTGTCCGATGTGAGTCTAGCTACTGGAGTGTTCTTTATTTACCCCCCCCAATTCCCATTGACTTCAGTTTTCCATGCCAGTCAGTCAAATGCTACCTTGATGTGAAGGGCTGTCACACTCTCCTCACCTCTAGAATTCAGCCCCTTTGTCTGTGTTTGGACTAAAGTTATAACGAGGTCTGAACTGAGCATTGGTGGGCAGGGTATTGCTGAGTAAGTGCTGCTTGGTAGCACTGTTAATGACATCTTCCATCGCTTTGCTGATGATTGAGAGTAGACTGATGGGATGATAATTGGCCAGATTGGATTTGGCTGCCTTTTTGTGGACAGGGCATACCTAGGCAGTTCTCCACTTTGTTAGTATATGCTAGTGTTGTAGCTGTACTGGAACAGCTTGGCTAGCAGTGCACCAGTTCTGGAGCACAAGTCTTCACTACAACAAGATATTGTTGGGCCCATAGCCTTTGCAGTATCCAGTGCTTTCAGCCGTTTCGTGATATCACCTGCAATGGATGGAATTAGCTGAAGACTGTCTTCTGTGATGGTGTAGGCCAACATGGATCATCCTCTCAGTACTCTGGCTGAAGGTAGTTGCAAATGATTCAGCCTTTTTTTTTTGCACTCCAGTTCTGGGCTCCGCCATCATTGAGGATTAGGATATTCATAGACCCTCTCTTCCCATTAGTTGCCAACCGTCATTTCACAATTGGATGTGGCAGGACTGCAGAGCTTTGGTCAGACCAGTTGGTTGTGGGAACACCTAGCTCTATCACATGCTGTTTCTGCTCTTTAGCATATCTGTAGTCCTGTGTTGTAATTTCACCAGGTTTGTACCTCATTTTTAGTTACGCCTAGCACAGTGGCGCAGTGGTTAGCACAGCAGCCTCACAGCTCCAGCGACCCGGGTTCAATTCTGGGTACTGCCTGTGCGGAGTTTGCAAGTTCTCCCTGTGTCTGCGTGGGTTTCCTCCGGGTGCTCCGGTTTCCTCCCACAAGCCAAAGACTTGCAGGTTGATAGGTAAATTGGCCATTAGCAATTGCCCCCAGTATAGGTAGGTGGTAGGGAAATGTGGGGATATGTGGTAGGAATATGGAATTAGTGTAGGATTAGTATAGATGGGTGGTTGATGGTCGGCACAGACTCGGTGGGCCGAAGGGCCTGTTTCAGTGCTGTATCTCTAAAACTAGCACTGCTCCTGGCATGCTCTGCTGCATACCTCATTGAACCAGGGATGGACCCCAGACTTTTTTTAAAATTCTTTCCATGGGATGTGGGCATCATTGGCAAGGCCAGCATTTTTTGCCCATCCCTAATTGCTCTTGATAACGGAGTGGCTTACTAGGCCATTTCAAAGGGCAGTTAAGAGTCCACCACATTTCTATGGGTTTGGAGTCACATGTAGGCCAAACCAGTTTAGAACAGCAGATTTCCTTCCTTAAAAGACATTAGTGAACCAGATGGTTTTTACAACAGTTGTTGATGATTTCATGGCACCATTTCTAAGACTAGCTTTCAGTTCTAGATTACTATTTAAATTTAAATTCCACCAGCTGCCATGGTGGGATTTGAACCCATATCCTCAGGGCCTCAACCCAGTTCACTAGATTACGAGCTCACTGTCTGTCCCTACTTGTGATGGTAAAGAGAGGGATATGCCAGGCCAGGACTGCTGATGGTCCACAGTGCCTCCTAGCTGCCCAGTTTTGAGCTGCTAGATCTGTTCTGAATCTGTACTGTTTAGTACAGTGGTTGTGCCACACTACACAATGGAATGTCTCTTTAGCGTGAGGATAGGACTTCATCTCCACAAGGACTGAGCACCGGTCAGTGATGGACAGATGCATCTGTTTCAGGTGGATTGGTAAGGATAAGGTCAAGCAGGTTTTTCCCTTGTCTAGGTTCTCCAGCTGCCACAAGCCCGCTCTGGCAGCTATGTCCTTCAGAACTGGGCCAGCTCAGTCAGTAGTGGTTGCATATTGAAGTAGCCCACCTAGAGTACCTTCAATGCCCTCATTCTTCCAAGTGGTGTTCAACATAAAGATGTACTCCTTCAGCTGAAGGAGAGCAGCTGGTGGTAATCAGCAGGAGGTTTCCCTGCCCATCTTTGACTTTATGCCATGAGACTTCTTGGGGTCTGGAGTCCTTGTTGGGGACTCCCAGGGTCACTCCCTCCTAGCTGTATACCATGGTTCTGCCACCTGAGTCTGTTCTGCCTGTGGATCAGGACATAACCCAGGAATGGTGATGGAGTATTGGACATGGTCTCAAAGGTATGATTCTACATGTGCGACTGTCAGGCTGTTGCTTGATGAGTCTGTGGGATAGCTGTACCAATTTTGATACAAGTCTCAAATGCTTTTGCAGAGGATGTTGCAGAGTTCACTGGGCTGGGTGTGCCTTTGTCATGTCCAATACTGAAGTTAATGCTAGGTGGTCCACCTGGGCTGTTTTATTTGTATTGATTTTTTTGTTACAACTGCATGGCTTGCTAGGCCATTTCAGAGGGAAGTTAAGTCAACCACATTGCTGTGGGGCTAGAGTAACATAAAAGCCAAACCAGTTACGGGCATTACTAAAGGAAAATATAAAACCAGATGGGTTTTTACAACAATCTGGTATTTTCATGGTGTCACCATTACTGATACTACCTTTTCATTTCTGAAATTATTTGATTAACTGAATTTAAGTTCCCTAGCTGACTTCATGGGATTTGAACTCCTGTTTCCAGATCTTTGTTCCAGGCCTCTGGATTACTAGTTCAGTAACGTGTACACTATGCTACTTTACTCAGACTGTACTTGGTAATACAGCGCAGATACACCAGAATGTCACCTGGGCCCAAAGTTTAGATTATGAGGAGAGAGTACATAAACTTTGTAGTCCCTGAAATAAAGAATGTTAAGGGGTGATTTGTTTTTAGAATTTTGAAAGGAATTAATAGAATAGTTAGAGAGAAACTTCTGTCAGTGGGGTAGTCTAGGAGAAGGGGACATAATCCCATTTAAGAGATATTAGGAAACACTTCATGCAAAGGGTGGTAGAAGTGTGGAACTCACTCCCACAAAAAAGCAGTAGATGCTAACTCAATTAATAATTTTAAATCTGAGATCGATCGATCTTTTTCTAGCCAAGGGACTTAAGGGATATGGAGCTAAGGCCTCTGGAATTAGAATACAGATTAGCCATGATCTCACTGAATGGCAGAATAGGCTTGAGGGACTGAATGGCCCATTCTGTTCCTATATTCCGATCAATGAGAGAGTCAGCTATGAGGACTATAAATGTGACTGGATTGACCACTTTTATCAAGAGTCACAGTACAGTCATTTTCAGCATTATCATCTCTCACTTGGCTACTGATTTAAATCTATTGTTTGTAATTTCTTCTCAGGGTGGTATCAAAGCTGTTGTGTGGACAGATGTATTCCAACTCTGTATCATGGTGATTGGCCTTGTAACCGTACTTATTCAGGGATCAATTCACGTTGGAGGGCCTGGAAAGATTTGGAACATTGCAAAAAATGGTAGCCGGACTCATCTTTTAGAGTGAGTATTTTTGTCTTGAGTGTTTATTGATGTTGAATGTTTACAGTGGAGAATTAATGAGCTCCATGCAAATGTGCTAATCAGCATTTTCTATGTGCAAGAATGTTTCTCTTGGGGCTTGATTGCACATTTAAGCCCCAGCTTTAACCTAGCCCACCCAATGAGAACGGGATCACATGCACATTTTGCACTTTGAAGTCAATGGAGCATAAAATAGGACAAGGTATAAAATGGACACCCAAACTGAATTTGCCTTGTGCCCTCCAGTAGGTCACATTAAAATCGTGGCTTCAGTTTTTAAATTTCAGCTTTAATGTAATATCACTTCACACGAGCTGGAAGTGGCATACAGCTTTTCTTATGTAGATAGAAAAGAACTTGACAGAAAGAGGATTAGGGCATTGTACCCTTTGAACCTATTCCCACATTTAATCACAGTTGATCTATACCTCAATAGCATTTACCTGCCTTTGATATTGACTACTAGGTTGAATAATAAATCAGGAATTATTTATGTTGCAAAAGCAAGTGGGCTAAATGGATAGTTGATGGTCAGAAGAAGGAAATATAGGAATGATACTTCCACCTACCTGGGAAACAGCCATGACCTGGGGAAGGCAACAAAGCAACTGGAATATAATCGGAATAGGGGTCATAACAAGTGTTTTGCTTAGTTAGAAACAGATGCAAGTAGAAGACGTACCAAAGTTATGTTTGGTGAAATAATTGGGGGATATTTTTCTTTCAGCTTTGATCCTGACCCAAGGAAAATGTACACATTTTGGACTGTAGGCATTGGAGGTATGATGTCGTGGACAGCAATCTACGGTTGTAACCAAGCACAGGTACAAAGATACTTGGCCTGCAAGAGTGAGAAAGAGGCAATAAAGTAAGTTTGAGCTTAATAAAATAATTTGAGGAGAGGCAATGATAATGTCACTAGACTGGTAATCTAGAGACCCAGGCTAATGCTATAGGGATGAGGGTTCGAATGCCAGATAGTGAAATTTGAATCCAATTAATAAACCTGGAATTAAAAGCTAGTCTAATGGTGACCATGAAACCATTGTCGATTTTTGTTGTAAAAATCCATCTAGTTCACTAATGTCCTTTTTAGGGAGGAAATTTGCCATCCTTACCTGGTCTGGCCTACATGTGACTCCAGACCCACAGCAATGTGGTTGATTCTGAAAAGCCCTCTAAACTGGCCTAGCAAGCCACTCAGTTGTATCAAACTACTACAAAGTGTAAAAGAAGGAATGAAACTGGATGATGGACCACCCGGCATCAACCTAGGCACGGGAAATGACGACGGCAACCCCAGCCCTGTCAACCCTGCAAAGTCCTCCTTACTAACATTTGGGGGTTTGTGCCAAAATTGGGAGAGCTGTCCCACAGACCAGTCAAGCAAGAGCCTGACATAAATCATACTCATGGAATCATACCTTACAGATAATGTCCATGACACCACCATTGCCATCCCTGGGTATGTCCTGTCCTACCAGAAATGATGGCCAGTGGTATACAGTCAGGAGGGAGTTGCCCTGGGAGTCCTCAATAGTGACTCTGGATGCCATGAAGTCACATGGCATCAAGTTAAACATCAGCAAGGAAACCTCCTGCTGATTACCACCTACTGCCCCTCCACTCCCACCCTTGGCAGATGAATCAGTGCTTCTCCATGTTGAACACAAATTGGAAGAAGCACCAAGGGTAGCAAGGGCACAGAGTGTACTCTGGGTGGGGGACTTCAATGTCCATCACCAAGTGTGGCTCGGTAGCACCACTAATGACTGAGGTGACTTAGTCCTAAACAACATAGCTGCTAGACTGGGTCTGCAGCGGGTGGTGAGAGAAAAAAACGAGAGGGATAAACCTACTTGACCTTGTCCTCATCAATCTACCTGTTGCAAATGTATCTGTCTATGACAGTATTGGTTGGAGTGACCACTGCAGAGTCCTCCCATCTTCACATGGAGGATGCCCACCGTCGTGTTGTGTGGCACTACCACTGTGCCAAATGGGATAGGTTTTGAACAGATCTAGCAACTCAAAATTGGGCATCCATGAGGTGCTGTGGGCTATTAGCAGCAGCAGAATTGTATTCAACCACAATCTGTAACCTCATGGCCTGGCATACCCCCCACTCTCATTGCCATCAAGCCAGGGGACCAACCTTGGTTCAATGAACAGTTCTAGATAGCATGCCTGGAGCAGCACCAGTCACACCTAAAATTGAGGTGTCAGCCTGGGGAAGCTACAACACAGGACTACTTGCATGCCAAACAGTAGAATCAGCATGCGATAGACAGGGCTAAGCAATCCCACAACAAACAGATCAGATCTAAGCTCTGCAGTCCTGCCACATTCAGTCATGAATGGTGGTGGACAATTAAACAACTGACAGGAGGAGAAGGCTCCACAAATAGCCATTCTCAATGATGGGGGAGCCCAGCACATCAATGCAAATGACAAGGCTGAAGCATTTGCATGCATATTTACCCAGAAGTGACAGATGGATGATCCATCTCTGCCTTCTCCTGAGGTCCCCAGCATCACAGATGTCCGTCTTCAGCCAATCCTGGCATCTACCAACAATCATAGAATAGTTACAACACAGAAGTAGGCCATTCAACCATCCTGGCCGTTTACACATGTCGCCTCCAGTTCTTTTGCCTATAACTTACATTGGTGGAAGGGACACCAATTTAAACAGTTTCTCTCTATGTCCAGACCCCTCATGATTTTGAACACCTCTATCAAATCTTCTCTCAACTTTCTCTTCTCTGAGAACAACCTCAGCTTCTCCAATCTATCCTCACGACTGAAGTCCCTCATTCCAGGAGCCATTCTTGTAAATCCTTTCTGCACTTTCTTCAATGCCTTCACCCCCTTCCTAAAGTGTGGTGTCCAGAATTGAACATAATGCTCCAGTTGAGGCTGAACCAGTGTTGTCTAAAGGTTCACCTTCCTTGCTTTTGCACTTGATGCCTCGTTTATAAAGCCCAGGATCCCACATGCCTTATAAACTGCTCTCTCAACCTGCCCTGCCACCTTCAATGATTTGTGTACATATACTCTCAGGTCCTTCTACTCCAGCAACCTTTTTAGAATGCTATCCTTTATTTATATTGCCTTTTCTCAATCTCCCTACCAAAATGTATCCCCTTTACACTACACTTCTCTACATTTAGATTTCGTCTGCCATGTGTCCTCGCATTCCACCAGCCTGTCTATGCCCTCTTGAAGACCATCACTATTCTCCTCGCAGTTCACAATACTTCTTAAATTTTGTATCATCTGCAAATTTTGAACTTGTGCCCTGCACACTCAAGGATCAAGACAAGCATAACACCAATCCCAGAGAACTGCACTATATACCGGCCACCAGTCCTAAAAAAAAAAAAGTTCACCATTACTGTTTCCTGCCACTC
Organism: Heterodontus francisci; assembly: GCF_036365525.1. Classification (NCBI taxonomy): domain Eukaryota; kingdom Metazoa; phylum Chordata; class Chondrichthyes; order Heterodontiformes; family Heterodontidae; genus Heterodontus; species Heterodontus francisci. The sequence goes on along the minus strand of NC_090396.1, from coordinate 70,495,269 downwards.
AGACAACTTATCTTTACTGCCACTGTCTCTTATTCCATGGGCTCTAACTTTGCTGACAAGCCTGTTATGTGGCACTTCACCAAAAGCCTTTTGGAAATCCATGTACATCACAACGGCATTACCCTTGTCTGCTCTCTCTGTTACCTCATTTAAAAAAAAAACTCAATCAAATTAGTTAAACACATTTTCCCTTTGTAAATCGGTGCTGGCTTTCCTTAATTAATCCACAGTTGTCCAAGTGACTGCTAATTTTGTTCCAGGTTATTGTTTCTAAAAGCTTTCCCACTACCAAGGGTTAAACTGACTGGCCTGTAGTTTCTGGGCTTATCCTTTCACCCTTTTTTTTTGAACAAGGATGTAACATTAGCAATTCTCCATTCCTCTGTTACCATCCCAAATCTAAGGAAGATTGGAATATTCTGGCTGGTGCCTCTGCAATTTCCACCCTTACTTCCCTCAGTATCCTTGGATGTGTCTGATCTGGTACTGATGACTTATCAACTTTAAGTACAGCCAGCCTTTCTAATACCTCCCCTTCATCAATTTTTAACCCATCTAGTGTCTCCACTATCTCCTCCTTCACTATGATCTGGGCAACAGCATCTTCTTCCTTTGGTAAAGTTAAATGAAAAGTAGTCATTTAGTATCTCAGCAATGCTCTCTGCTCCATGCATAAATCCCCTCTTTGGCCCCTAATCGGCCCTACTCCTCTTTTTTACTATTTATATACCTGTAGAAGACTTGAATTCCTTTTATGTTGGCTGCCAGTCTCTTGTACTCTTTTTGCTGCTCTTATTTCTTTTTTCACTTCCCCTCTGAACTTTCCATATTCAATATGGTTCTCACTTGTATTATCAATCTGACATCGTTCATAAGCACCCTTTTTCTGCTTCTCGCTCTCGCACGCTCTCTCGTCATTCAGGAGCTTTGAATTTGTTTGTGCTGCTTTTTCCCCTTGTGGGATTGTACTTCAACTGTATCCAAACTATCTCCTTTTTTTTTAAGGCAGCCTATGTTCAGTTATGCTTTTGCCTGTCAATCTTTGATTCCAGTTTATCTGGGCCAGATCCATTCTCACCCCATTGAAATTGGCCTGTCCCCAATTAATTATCTTTACTCTGGATTGTTCCTGTCCTTTTCCATAGATATCCTAAACCTTATGATTTTACGATCACTTTCATCTAAATGTTCCCCTACTGACACTTGATCCACTTGTCCTATCTCATTCCCTAGAACCAGGGTGGCACAGTGGTTAACTCCAGGGACCCGGGTTCGATTCTGGGTACTGCCTGTGTGGAGTTTGCAAGTACTCCGTGACTGCGTGGGTTTTCGCCGGGTGCTCCTGTTTCCTCCCACAGCCAAAGACTTGCAGGTGACAGGTAAATTGGCCATTGTAAATTGCCCCTAGTGTAGGTAGTGGTAGGGAATATGGGATTACTGTAGAGTTAGTATAAATGGGTGGTTGTTGGTCGGCACAGACTCAGTTGTCCGAAGGGCCTGTTTCAGTGCTGCATCTCTAAATAAATAAATAGATCTGGCAATGCCTCCTTCCTCATTGGACCAAAATCATACTGATTTTAAAATTCTCCTGAATGCACTTTAGAAACATTTTCCCCTCTCTGTCCTTTTTTTATACTATATTATCTGTATTAGGATAAAGTCCCCCATTATAACTACTCTAGTTTCTGTACCTCTCTGTAATTTCCTTGCACATTTGTTCCTCTATATCTTTCCTGCTAGTTCGTGTCTTACAGAATACACCCAATAGTGAATGGTACCTCAATTGTTTCTTAGTTCTAACCAAATAGATTCTGTCATTGACCCCTCAAGAATATCCTTAATCAATATTGCCACCCCTCCTCCTTTCTTTCCTGAACACTTTGTATCCAGGAATATTTAGTACCCAGTCCTTTTTTTTTTTATCCAGGCCACCATTATTGCCATGTCGTCATTTTACCATGTGGCTACCTGCACCTGCAGCTCACCAACCTTATTTACAACACTGTGTTCACATACATGCACAGTAAATCCAATTTACACCTTTATTGCATTTCATCCTACTCTGGTCCCATCTGATACCTTACTATTTTTTTTTACTCCATGCATCTGCCTCTCCCAATTCTTTGTGCACCTTGTTTTCCCTCTAATGTTACCTCCTGTTCCCATCTGCCTTCTGTTACTCAGTCCTTCCCCAATAGCACTAGCAATCTGCCCCATCTGGGGCATTGGCCCCAACTCTGTTCAGGTGCAAACTGTCCAGCCTGTACAGGTCCCATTTCCCCCAGAACTGGTTGCTATGTCCCAGGAATCTAAAGTCCTCCCTCCTGCACCATCTCCAGCCACATATTCATCTGCTCTATCCTCCTATTTCTATACTCACTAGTTGTTTAATTGTCCACCACTATTCACAATTGAATGTGACAGGACGGCAGAGCTTTGACCTGATCTGTTGGTTGTGGGATCGCTTAGCTCTGACTATCACATGCTGCTTTCACAGTTTTATTTATACTAGACTCTTCAATAGTGGTTTGATACAACTGAGTGGCTGACTAGGCCATTTCAGAGGGCCGATTAGAGTCAGCTACCTCACTGGGTCTGGAGTCACATATAAGCCAGAACAGATAAGGACAGCAGATTTCCTTCCCTGAATGATACGAGTGAACCAGATGGGTTTTTTATTACAATCCAGTAGTTTCATGGTCACCATTTCTGATACTAAACTTTTATTGGAGATTTATTTAATTAACTGAATGTAAGGGTTGAATTTTCCCAGCCCTTTGAACATAAGAACACAAAAAATGGGAGCAGGAGTAGACCATTCAGCCCTTTGCGCCTGCTCCACCATTCAATAAGATCATGGCTGATCTGTTCATGCCCTCAGCTCCACTTTCCTGCTTCTCTCCCATAACCCTTGATTCCCTTTGTAGATCAAATATCTGTCTAACTCAGCCTTGAATACATTCAATGACCCAGTTTCCACTGTCCTGAGGTACAGAATTCCAAAGAATAACAACCCTCTGAGAAGAAATTCCTTCTCATGTCCATCTTAAATGGGAGACCCCTGATTCTGTCCCCCCTAGTCTTGGACTCCCTCAAGAGGGAAAACATCCTCTCTATCTACTAGAGATGAACTGGGCAGCTGGCAATATGGCAGGGGAAGGTGTTAGGAGGGGAGCCCAACATCTTCCCACCACCATGCCTTATGGCCAGTGGTGGGAACCTTAACTGCTCAGCCACCTACCGGGTGGCCAGTTGAGCCACTTAAGGATTTAAAGGCCAGTTCCTGCCCCATGGGTAATTTGCCCACGTTGGAAGTGCCAGCCACAGCATGGGGACACTGCAGGAAGACCCTGGTGGCCTCCCAATGGGTTCCTGGGGTTGGAGGCCCCTCCTTGATGGTTGCTCCATGGCCCATGGATGGGTCCCTAGCAACAAAGGCTGTCCCTGCACCTAACCCGCCGCCACTGCAATAACACCCACCACCCCCGATCACCAGGGCCTGTCTGCCTTCCTGGCCTCTGCTTCCACAGGAGAACCTACCTGCCTTTGAGGGTGTTGCGGCATTGATCACCAGCTCTGAAGAGGGCAGGAGGCATCTCTATCTACTCTGTCCAGACCACTCATGATTTTGAATACCCGTATCAAATCATCTCTGATAGAGGTATTCAAAATCATGAGGGGGCTGGACAGAGTAGATAGAGAGAAACTGTTCCCACTTGTGAAAGGATTGAGAATGAGAGGGCACAGATTTAAAGTATTTGGTACGAGAAGCAAAAGTGACATGAGGAAAAACTTTTTCACGCAGAGAGTGGTTAAGGTCTGGAATGTGCTACCTGAGAAAGTGGCGGAGGCAGGTTCAATTGAAGCATTCAGAAAAGAATTAGTTATATGAAAAGGAAGAATGTGCAGGGTTATGGGGAGAGGGCAGGGGAATGGAACTGAGGGAATTGCTCTTTAAGAACCAGTGCAGATACGATTGGCCAAATGGCTGCCTCCTGCACTCACGATTCTGTCTGCTGTCTTTAATTGGACAGTGGCCTCAGTGGTACCCTGCTAATTGGTCCCACCGCCCACCAGAGCAGTGTCGGCTCCTGCTTTTGGCCCCAATGATGGGACTTCAGCCTCCTCGGAAAAATTCAGCACTAAATTCCCCAACTGCTGTGGTGGGATTGAACTCGTAGCTCTGGATCATTAGGTCCAGTGCATAATCACTATGCTATCAAACCTTTTTGGTTGAACCTGTTAATTGTTGAATCTACTTCTAATTCTCTTTCAACTTTTTCCTTAGCTATTTCAACACCAGTCATGGAGTATGTATATCACATAGTTTTCCTCCCTACGAGCATTGCTTTATGCTTGTCTGCATGGAATTTGATCAACCATTGTTCTGTCCATATACATTTTAACTTTTTTATAATTTCTCAATTGCTTCCTTTTTTATTCCATGCTCCCTCCTGGTTTGGTACCATTTGCTAATTTAATTAGCTTGCACTGAATTTTGGAATCCAAATCACTGATAAATTAAACAGTAACACTGAACTTTAGGGCACCCCACATTGTTGGCTTGTGAGGAGGGAGAATTACAACACCTCTTACAATCATGTGTCTGTTTTCCATCACCGAATTCCTTACACATCCCAAGATTTTCCCTGAATTCCTGTAGCTTTGAGCTCAACAAGTACCCTCTAATGTGAAACATTGTCAAATGCCTTTTGGGAAGTCCAGATACACAACACCATTGCATTTCCCACAGTCCACTTGGGTTGAGGAGGTTCAATATACTCCTTGTCATATTGACTGCAGTTTACAAGATTATTGCCTAATAATCCTCCAGGTTTACACAATTCCAATATTTTGCATGGAATAGAAGTAAACTAATGGATCTATTTGTGGTCTGTTTATTTGTCTCTTTTTTTTGAACAAAACTGGAGGGGTTTATAGTCTGCTGTTTCACCTGTAATCTAATCCATATGTTTAGAAGATTTTCCCCTCCGATTTATATAATCCTTATTTCCCTAACTATCTGCTAAATGGAGTACTCCTTGAGTGCTTCAACTTAGCCAGCGGGAAGCTACAATGCTATGTGTAAATGAGTTGCTTATATTTATGGTTTCCTTTGATTTTTATTTTGCTGACTTTTGCCCTGGTTTTGTAGTTTTCTCCAGTCACAATTTCAATTCTTCATTATCTTGAAGTGAATATTAATAATCTTGTCCCAAATACATTCCATTTGGGATAATAAAAGCAGAAAATGCTGGAAATACTCAGCAGGTCTGGCAGCATATGTGGAGCAAGAAACAAAACAAAGTTAATGGTGGCATTTTATGGGCACTGCAAGAGCAGAATCTTTGGCATGTGGAGTGATTAAATTAGGCAGGAGGTGTTTCGGATTTCTGACAGTGGAATTTATTTGCTAAAATTTAAGTCAGTGACTTGTTTGCAGCATTTTGGGGTTCCCCTGTACGGTGATGGATTGCAGCTTTGTATTTATTGAAATACCATGAATACTCATTACCCTAAACTTAATTTCAATTAAGTCCTATCTGCCAGCTTAAATGAATGGCAAGCACTATTCCTGTGCCACCCACTTCATGTTTGTTTGTTTGAAAGTGACATGCAACAGTCAGCTTTGTGTAGTTGAGTCCGGGGTTAGTGTTTGTCTTGAACTCATCGGCCAAATGGATGCGAGCATTGAGCATTATTGGATGTTTGCCTCCAGGCTCACCAACAGCAAGGGCAATTCTTCTCGGGATGGCTGAGAAGACATGGGGGGTGGTGGTGGTGGTTCACATGGAGGAGCAGGGGGAGCATTACTCAGGGTGAACAGAGTAGGGTTACCTGATGCATAGAGGAGCAGGGGAGGTTACTCAATAGGGTGGGGTTTACTGGGTCCATGGAGGAGCAGGGGGTGTTACTCAGAAATAGTGGGGTTTACCTGGACTATATGGGAGGAGCAGGGAAAGCTACTCGGTGCGAACAGGGTGGATTACTGGATCTACGTGAAGGAAGTCCGGGAGAACCAAGGGTGGAGTTACTGGATGCATGGAGGAGCAGGGGAGAAACCAGGGCTGGTTGATTGGGGCATGGAATATCGGAGGGAGGAAGGGAGCGTTCAGGGTATGTATTAGCTGTTTTTGCTCCTGAGGCTGGCTGTGGGTGGCTGCAGTGTTGGGTGGATTTAAGTATTAGCAAACAGAAGAACATGGAGGGATGAGTGCTGTCGACATTGGGGACCGATGATGCAAATTCAGTGTGCTGGCTGGCAGAGGGAACGATCACAGTCAATGGAAGCAAATGGATTCAATAGGGGAGAAGGTCAAGAGTTAGGGTTGGGTACTCTAAGGTACGCACAGGGAGGTGAAGGGGATTCGGCAGTAATATCAGTTTGATTTCAGGAGGATGAAGGGTCAGAGTGGGCATTTTGATTGTAATGGGAGTAGGAAGGGGGGTGGGGCAGAAGAAGGATGGTGTGAATAAATTGATTGTGACACTGCATGGTAATGGGGGGTTGGGTTGGTAACAATGCCAACAGAGGGAAGGATTAAGATTACATTGGATGTATTGAGGATAATGCCTTCAGGCTGGAAGGAGATTGGAAGGTGAGGAGGCTTGCCTTAAATTGCACCCGCAGCATTTTCTCAATTGATAATGAAAACCATGTGGTCACTCAAGGATTGCAATGTGAGTGGGAAAAGACAAATGATTTGTGGGTGGATACTCAACCTGGCTACATCTCTAAGGCACAGAAAAAATAGACTGCATATTGCCTGGATGTTTCTGCTGACTGGCATCAGAAGGTTGAATTGAACATTATGCTCACTTCATTATTTGCAAAGCTGCAGCGAGATGTGCATCATACTCGCTTCACCCTCCCCCATCCCCCCCCCACCATTTTTCTAATGCCATGGGATGAGGAGCACATGGAGCAACTAATGATGGATCTTTCCTTCTGTGCATGATGCCTGAATGCCAACAGGCAGAGCAGGAAGGTGAGGATGTAGTGACTGACAACATGCAGGAATAGTATGATCGAAGACGGGTGCTGGTATATCGCATCCTCAGGGCAAGGAGAAATTACCTTCAAATGTCAGAGTGCAGTGCCAGAGATGCATAAGAATGTATCAGTAAATAATCACAGTAAAATCTATGATGCTGCAGCATATCCTGCATCCTCTTAGGTTTTGGGGGACACCCATGCCACATTCCCTCAAGGTGAATGCTGCACTCAACTGATTGCATACTGCCGTCTTCCAGGGTGGAATGGGCGACATGTGGCATATTACAGTGTGTGACACAGTTGTATAGAAGAGTTGACAATGCCCTATTTCTCCCTGCCAATGAATTTATCTACTTACCTGTAGACTAGGACAGCCATGCAGCATGCTCTGTGGACTCCTCCGCCATTGCTGGTTTCCCTAGAGTGCAAGGGACTATCGACTGCTCACTCATGGGGCCATTAAATCTCCCTGGGAGATAACTACTGCATGAGTGAATCACAAAGGCTTCCAATATTTGAACATTCAACTGTTTTTGTGAGGACAGGAGAATGTTTCCAATGTTTGTCTTTTTGACAAACACAGCTTGGGGTGAAAGGGATCAAAGGATATGGGGTGAAAGCGGGAACAAAAAAAATGGGCGGCGCAGTGGTTAGCACCGCAGCCTCACCGCTCCAGCGACCCGGGTTCAATTCTGGGTACTGCCTGTGTGGAGTTTGCAAGTTCTCCCTGTGTCTGTGTGGGTTTCCTCCGGGTGCTCCGGTATCCTCCCACATGCCAAAGACTTGCAGGTTGATAGGTAAATTGGCCATTAGCAATTGCCCCTAGTGTAGGTAGGTGGTAGGGACATATCTCGACAGGTGGGGATGTGGTAGGAATATGGAATTAGTTTAGGATCAGTATAAATGGGTGGTTGATGGTTGGCACTGACTCGGTGGGCCGAAGGGCCTGTTTCAGTGCTGTATCTCTTCAAAAAAAAAAACAGCTGCATGAAATTATTGAATGATCCAACGTGACAAAAGGTTGCCCCTTTGCTACATAGTTGACATTGAGTCGTCCCCAAAGCAGAGCTGAAGATAAATGCAAAAGGCTATATGTATATATATGCTATCCACTAAGGCTATATGTGATAACACCATTGGCACTTTTAAAATGCCCTTACACTGCCTTAGTGTCTGGAGGGGCTCATGAAACACCAGAGAGGGTCTCATGAGTCATGGTTGTCTCCTGTGCATTACACAACCTGGCACTTAGACATGGCTACTTTCTGCAGGTGGAAGATTAGGAGGAAGAACAGTCCTTTGCAGATAAGGATTAGTATGAAGAGGGTGAGGAGGATAACAATTCTGTAATAGAAGGACCATGAAGAGACATGCAAGGGACATCAGGGAGCACCTCATATTTGCACTTCTGACAACAGTAACCCAATGTGAAAAGTGATTGACAGATGAAAACATACATTCTCCAATTATGTTCACAAATAGCCGAGGTGTTAATCATTGCTGCAATCAAAAAGGACTCTTCCGACATGTCCCAAACCTGCAGTGGAGATGTTGTAAGTGGCCTTTATGCGACCTGCTTCATCAAAAGCAACATGCGTCTACATGTAAAAAATTTTTGAATTACATCAGGCATTAACCAGTACATTGGAAGCTGTACTGTTGCAGTACTTTGTGCACAGCAGATGTCATGCTAGGAAAGTAAGCTTGTGAGCACTCAACATGGAAGACATGTTTGCACTTTGAACATTGAACAATGTACCAATGTTATATAGCCATCAAGGACTGAAGGCTCTCATAAAACTGAGAAATGGACACTGGACACTTTCTGAAAGACATTGCAAGCAACAATGCATTAGTGCAATATGCCTCCAGATAACATTTTCCTCTTCAAATAAAACCAGGCAAATGAGATGAGAATGGATTATAAGTTAATGTATTCAAATTTGATAAACATGGCCATTATTAACAGCACCCATACCACCTTTGTGCTCATAACCTTTTCATTTTACATTTCCCACCACTACTTCTAGGTGCAACCCTGACATTAGCAGCTGAGGTGGAGGCAATCTGCTCAATACACTGTGACGTTGCGATGGATGACTGTGGTAGGCGTCCTCTGTAGAAACGGGGCCTTGATGGCTCCATCCTACTGGGGGTCTGCTGCAGTGTTGATTATCCTCCTTGTGCTTGCCTGCTGGAGGTAAGGGGGTCAATGTTGGGGGAGGACAAGACACTGCTTATGCTGGAGTGTCCTGAGAGGAGGGCCCTGGGGCAGCTGGCACGTGCCCATCCTCTGTGTGCAAGATAGCACCTGTCTGTCTCCGAGGGGCAGGAGCACCTGCAGCAAGGTGCAGGTTCTTCTTCCCCCTCTTGCTTAAACTCTTCTGCATGGAGACCATGGCAGTACTGATGGAGTGCAGGCCAGATTGAGAACTTAAGTCATATGCAATCGGATGCGCCAAAGAGCTTGCCAAACTGTCGGCTGACGAAGCCATATGCTCATATGCCTGGGACATGGCAGATGTCATGGTTTGCATGGACTCCATGGCACTCGCAAAGCCACACATGACCTCTGGCATCTCCAACATATTTTCCACATGGCTTTGCTGCATATCCAGATGACTTCCCGTTCCAACAGAAGATCATCATGAGCGTAGGGCTGAGTAGGGGCCTGGTCCCCAACAGTCCTCCAATTGTCAGGGGACCCAGGTGGCAAATACTCCCTCAGCTGCTATCATGAGCACCAACGTATGACCCCAGATTCTAATCTTTAAGCAACCCCCCTTCCCCCCCCCAACACTGGACTGTATCTGCAGAGGGAGGTGGAAGGAGAGGTAGGTGATGGTGCACCCTCTAGGGCACTGGCACCTTCCCACCCAGAGGAGGAGTCTTGGGCCATGTGGCATTCCATGATTTGAGTGCAGGCACCTGCAGTGGAGACACAAACATAGGCACTTTAAGCATCAGATGCCCATAAGTTCACATTTTCCTTTGGTTACTGCATATAGCTGCAAGAGTGGAGATGGCACTTTATCCTGATCATCCTTGTAGATCCTGCCTCACAATCTGCGATTGCTGTGCCTCCCTGGTAATCTTAGATGCCTCCGCCTCAGCTGGGTTCAGCATCCTGATTGCAGGGACACCTTCTCCCATTTTAGCTTGCTCACTTTGTTTGTTTGTGGGTCCATTTTATCCTGCAGGAGACAGTATAGATTTAATGACATGTCTAAAGATGCATCAAAACCATTGCATAACATGCATTGACACTCATTCCACAGCGGCCTTCGCACAACGCATCCAAGCAATAAGCAATGCCAATCGTCATCTTGGTGCACAGTGAAAGGCACCAAGGCTGCTCAAGCATTCCACTGCATGCCTTGTCTACCCTCTGTCTTAGACGAAGCCAGGGAGGAAAACAATGGAGCTGCTTTGCCAAAATCACTTGACCTAGCACCTCTGAGCAAGTCATTGATCTATTTCTGACACTGAACCCAGGTTTGCTGCATCACACCATGGTTCAAGACCTCCTCTGCTACCTCCATCCAGGCTGCCTTGGTCAGGCGGGTGGGTCTTCAGACTCCATCTACAGGGAAGAGGACCTCCCACCATCCCCAACGGCCTGGAGGAGAACCTGCAGGGAGGCATTACTGAGACTGCTGACTGACATCTGCTTCAGTTTTGCTGTAGGGAAAATAAATGCAAAGTTGGTGCTGGGTTACAAAAATTAAGGGAGGCAAAGTATTTTGAATTAAATACAAGCTTTACTTTCAGTTCCTATGCAGAGACCTACATGATAGGAAGGCTGCTGATCCTTGGGGCTGCAAGTGCAGAATGGCAATCAGGGTGCCTGACCCAGTGACAGTGGGTTCCAATGAAAGGCCATCCCCACTGCATAATCCCACATGTCTCCCTTGCCTGTCGCCACACTGTTTATTTAAATATAGAGTAGTGTGGGTTATGGGAAAAGTAGTGGAAGGTGAAATTACGCCAACTTCTGGTCAAATGCCCTGGGACTCAAAACCCCAGCCAACGTTTCAGGTGATTGACTTATCAGAGCGTTAACTCTTTCTCTCCAGAGGTTGCCTGACCTGAGTATTTTCAGCACTTTCTTTTTATTTCAGATTTCCAGTATCTGTAGTATTTTGCTTTATATATTTCATTTAGGCTTTAATAGCAAAGCATCAAATGATTATGGTGTAAAAGTGGTATTCTGCTACTTTGTGTCAAATTGACTTCGTGCCTCAAGTCTAAATGTTATTAGAAATGGTCAATTCAAGAAACATTCCCGAACTTGAGCATATAATTTATTTTGTACTTCCAATATCAGAGGTTCTGCCTTTCAGTTGAGACTCTAAACTGAGGTCCTCCCTGCCTTTTCAGGTATTTTTATAAATTGTCAACTTGCAGCCGTCACTAGCAAGGCTGACATTTATTGCCGATCTCTAATTACCCTGGAGAAGGTGCTGGTCGGCCTACTTCTTAACCCGTTGCAGTTCATGTGGTGAAGGGACTCCAATCATGCTGTGAGGGAGGGAGTTCCAGGATTTTGATACAGTAGCCACTGATCAAGGAATGGCAAATTATATTTAAGTTGGGATGATGTATGAATTGGAGGGGAATTTAGAGGTGATGGTGTCCTTCTGTATCTGCTTCTTCTCATTCTAGGCAGGTCCTGCCAAATACTTAGTGTGACTTCCTATGGTGCATCTTGTAGATTGGCTGCAGTGTGCACTTAATACACTGTTGGTGGAAGTAGTAGATGCTCAAGTTTGTAAATGGGCTGTCAGTCAAGCAGACTGCTTTGTTCTGCTGATGGTATTGAAGTGCTGGAGTGTTGTTGCAGCTACATCCAGGCAAATGGAATGTTCCACTACTTTCTTGCACTTTCTTGGAGGTGGAGAGGCTTCATTGCATTGGTAAATGAGTCAAGTCACAGAATACCTAGACATTAAGCTGCTCCAACAGCCACTGCACTTAGGTAGATAATCCAGTTGAGTTTCTGGTGAAAAGTAACCCCCAGATTGTTGATGGTGGCATTAGGCAATGGCTTTTCCATTGCCTGTCTAGGGCAGATTGTTAGTTTCTTGTTGGAGATGGTCAATGCCTGGCACTTGTGGCACAAATGTTATTTGCCCAAACCTAGATGTTATCTAGATCTTGCTGCATGTGGGCATGAAGTGTTTCATTTTCTGAGGAATTGTGAAAGGATCTGAACACTGCAATCTTCAGAGATATTTGTCCTCAAACAACCACAAACATCTTCCTTTTATTTAAAGCATGACTTCAGCCACTGAGATCCCCCCGCCCCCACATTCACTTCAGTTTACTGGAGCTCTTTCATCATAAGAACGTAAGAAAAAGGAGAAGGAGCAGGCTATACGGCCCTGCCATTCAACATGATCGTGGCTGATCCCATTATGGCCTTAACTCCACTTTCTTTCCTGCTTTGCGTGCCCCCCCCCCCCCCATCCCATAATCCTTGACTCCCTTATAGATCAAACATCTGTCTAACTCAGTCTTGAATATATACTCCCCTGCTTTCTGGGGTAGAGAATTCCAAAGATTAATGACCCTCAGAAGAAATTACTCCTTGTCTCCATCTTAAAAGTGTTATGATCAAGATGTGATGAGTGCACTGTCTTTTCTAGTTTCACTTCTCCAGAGGTCACAACATATAAAGGTTTACCCAGTTACCAATACAGTCATAGACTCTTTTTTTTAGAGATACAGCACTGAAACAGGCCCTTCGGCCCACCGAGTCTGTGCCGACCATCAACCACCCATTTTATTCTAATCCTACACTAATCCCATATTCCTACCACATCCCCACCTGTCCCTATATTTCCCTACCACCTACCTATACTAGGGGCAATTTATAATGGCCAATTTACCTATCAACCTGCAAGTCTTTTGGCTTGTGGGAGGAAACCGGAGCACCCGGAGAAAACCCACGCAGACACAGGGAGAACTGGCAAACTCCGCACAGGCAGTACCCAGAATTGAACCCGCTGGAGCTGTGAGGCTGCGGTGCTAACCACTGCGCCACTGTGCCGCCCCTACTCTTATTCTGATGGGTTTTTTAAAAAAACAAAATCAGTTTATTCGAAAATAAGACGTAACCAGTAACTAAGCAAAGCATTAACAGACTGAAATATGAAAGTTTCATTTTACCTTAGTCCCTCACACACGTGTTAATTGAAAAGAGATTCTCTTTAGAGCAGTTACAAAAAATAAAGACAAAAAAAATACTTTGGCCAAATACTTGCTAATTCCTGAAAAAAAAAGAGATGCTATGGAAAGATGTCAATTGTCCCTTTTTGGTTTGGCGTCCCAGATACGCATAGTCGGTTGTTACTGGGATCTTTAAGTTCTTTTCAGGCAGTGAAGATCAGTTTGGCAGGCTTTCCAGAAGAAATGCAACAGAGGATCCTGGCAGGCTTTTCAGGAGAAATGCAGCATCAGTTTCTCTATTTCTTACACTTGATGCTCAGGAAGAGAGTGCTGATGGTGACTGCTCGCTTGGCTGGTTTTCTCCAACTACCTTCAAGACAGTTCCCACCCCAACACACTGTCCAAAGCAAAACAAAATATCTCGAGTCAAGCCTCCTAACCAGTCATTTCTTTGGAAACATCTCCAAGTCAAAAAGCCCCTGCTGGATATTTATCTGGATAAGTGACTTCCAGTAAATACTGTTTTCAAACAAGACCTCTGTGTCCTTTCAAATGGGCCCCGTGAAAAACAAAATCCATGGAATCCTCTTCAGTTTTCCCAAATAAAACAATGTCCATAATTCTAAAATACTTGAGTCCTCAAAAAAAAATAGAAGCACCATCATAACAAAAGAAAGACCTTTTTTGGAAACTGTGCTCCCAGTTAATGTTTACCCGTAAGGGGAAACATCCTCCCAGCATCTACCCTGTCAAGCCCCTTCAGAATCTTGTATGTTTCAATAAGATCTCCTCTCATTCTTCTAAACTCCAATGAGTATATGCCCAACCCAGTCAACCTTTCCTCAAAAGACAACTCCTTCATTCCAGGAATCAGCCTAATGAACCTTCTCTGAACTGCCTCCAATGCAAGTATATCCCTCCTTAAATGAAACCAAAAATTGTATGCAGTACTCTAGGTGCTGTCTCACCAATGCCCTCTACAGTTGTAACAAGACTTCCCTACTTTCATACTCCATCCCCCTTGCCAATATTCCATTTCCTTAATTACTTACTGTACCTGCATGCTAACCTTTTGTGATTCATGTACAAAGACACCCAGATCCCTCTTTACTGTGGCATTTTGCAGTCTCTCTCCATATAAAATAATCTGTTCTATTCTTCCCAAAGTGGACAACCTCACATTTTCCACACATTATACTCAATCTGCCAAATTTCTGCCCACTCACTTAACTTATCTATATCCTTTTGCAGACACTGTCATCCTCATCGCAGCTTGCTTTCCTACCTATGTTTGTATCGTCTGCATATCTGGCTACAATGTACTCGGCCCCTTCATCCAAGTGGTTAATATAGATTATGCCACACTTAGTTCAATGCTGCTTTGATGTCAAAGGCAGTCAGTCTCACCTCACCTCTAATTCAACTTTTGTGCCCTTGTTTGAGTCAAGGCTGTAATCAGGTCTGGACTAGAGTAGTCTAGAGTAGAACTCAAACTAAAGATTGGTGAGCAGGTTATTGGTAAGTGCCACTTGATATTATTGACCACTTCTTGCATGATTTTGCTGATGATGGTGAAGAGACAGAAAGGAAGATAATTGTAAAAGATCCAGTGGCTGTAATTGAAGAATAGCAAAGGACTTTAGGATCCTGGCCAACATTCTTCCCTCAACCAAAACAGATGAACTGGTAATTACTTTGTTTTTGGGATACTGCATTTTCCTACAAAAAACAGTAATGGTTGGTTCTTAAGCAGTTTGGGACATCTTAAAAAGGACATAAAAGGTGTGATACAAAGAAAGCAAGAACTTGCATTTATACGTATTGTGGGATTTAAGTGATTGTGTTTTATGTGTAACCAACTGTAACTTTGGTTTTAACAGAGCTTTATTCCTGAACTCGGTTGGTACATCTATTCTGCTCATATTATCCTGCCTCTGTGGTTTAGTTATGTATGCTGTTTATGAAACCTGTGATCCAATAAAGGCAAACAGAATTAGCACTGCCAACCAGGTAAGTGAAATTAAATTTTTTTAAATTAGATTTGTTGTAAGACGCACTGTACTTTGTTTCCTTTACATAAGCATCACAAACATATAGCTGTTTGTGATTCACATTCATGTTCCCCTTCCCATACCATTAAGGAAGCAACTCGTGAGCAATCTAGGCACAAATTAAACAGTGCACTTTTCTCAGGTTATCTCATGGTACTGGCTACCACATTTCTCTTGCTGGCCTGGCATTGTTCACCTTTGGCTGCAGTATGAAAAATGACGACAAGATCAATATAATGCACATTACAACACTAATAGTTTTGTTACAGCCAGGTAGTGCAATGTGGGTAGTTCCCACTGTTAATCTCTTCACCTGACCACAGCAAGTGTTTTGTTATTTGGGTTTAACCCCTTGGTGTTTTATTTATCAAAGAAACAGACAGCGGCATGTTTTCTTGTAGGTTTTAACAAAAAAAATCTTTATTGATCAATACACCTTATCCCGAAATTGTCTCAACACATCCCCTCATGCATTTGTTGCTCACAAACACACAAAAGGAGGAATAGAGAGGGGGGAAAACAGGTGACTGTGTGGAGAAGGTCACGATATACCTGTTGAATTCTCTTGTAAATCAATATCTCAATGGTTGCAGGCTTGAGATGATTGCAGATTTCTCTTGATTGAAGTTTCTGTTGAAGATGGTGGGTTACTTCTAGCTCACTGCAGATGTCAGATTTTTCTGCAGGGTACTGTATTTTCTGGCTTGGTTGGAACACAAGCTGTTACAAGTAACTTCACCTTCTGTATCAGAGTCTCTCTCTGGCTGTCTTTGAAAAGCATCACGTCTCACCTCCTGGAGAGGTGGACATTCTTCTCTCTTCCCCATGGTGATTGCACAATGGCCAAGGACGTGGCTACTTCACACCTTTTGTTTAAGACATTCAGTTCTCAAATGTTTAGGATATGTGTAAGATGGGTTCCAATAACACTTGGCTTTGAAGATTTGCCCTTTGTCAGACAGTTTGAATTTGGTGGCCATTTTGGACCATTGTTTGCTTTTGAAAATAATAAAAGTTCTTTTTTTTTTTAAAAGAGTCAGTTTTTCACAACTCTTCAGCGTTAGTCCATAGTTTGTATCATCACACTTCCTATGTACATGATAGTTTGCATATATTTGGTTCAAAGAGTGCAGGAGGGCGTGCCTGGAGTAGCACCAGACATACCTCAAAATGAGGTGTCAACCTGGTGAAACTACAACATGGGACTGCTTGCATGCCAAACAGCAGAAGCAGCATGTGATAGGGCTAAGTGATCCCACAACCAATGGATCGGACCAAAGCTCTGCAGTCCTGCCACATGCAGTCTTGAATGGTTGTGGACAATTAAACATCTAACAGGTGGAGGCAGCTCCACAAATATCTGTCCTCAACAATGAGGGAGCCCAGCACATCAGTGCAAAAGACAAGTCTGAAACACTTGTATCCATCTTCAGCCATAAGTGTTTACTGGATGATCCATCTCAGCCTCCTCCTGAGGTCCCCAGCAACACAGATGCCAGTCTTCAGTGAATATGATTCACTCCATGTGATAAAGAAACAGTTGAAGGCACTGAATACTGCTAAGGCTATGGGTCCTGACAACATTCCAACAATAGGACTGAAGATTTGTGCTCCAGAATTAGCAGTGCCCCTAGCCAAGCTGTTCCAGTACAGCTACAACACTGGCATCTACCTGGCGATGTGGAATATTACCCAAATATGTCTTGTACACAAAAAGCAGGACAAACCCAATTTGGCCAATTACCACCCTATCAATCTACTCTCAGCCATCAGAAAAGTGATGGAAGGGGTCTGCGACAGTGCTATCAAGCAGCACTTGCTCAGCAAAAGCCTGCTCATGGAGGCTCAGTTTGGGTTCAGTCAGGGCCACTCAGCTCCTGACCTCAGTACAGCCTGTGTCGGAACATGGGCAAAAGAGCTGAACGCGAGGAGAGAGTGACTGCCCTTGACACCAAGGCAGCATTTGACCAAGTATAGCATCAAGGAGCCCGAGCAAAACTGGAGTCAATGGGAATCAGGGGGAAAACTCTGCTGGTTATATTTTTATACCTAGCACAAAAGGAAGATGGTTGTGGTTGTTGGAGGCCAATCATCTCAGTCCCAGGACATCACTGCAGGAGTTTCCCAGGGTAGTGTCTGAAGCCCAACCATCTTCAGCTGCTTCAATGACCTTCCCTCCATCATAAAAAGGTCAGAGATAGGGATGTTTGCTGATAATTGCACAATGTTCAGCACCATTCATGACTCTTCATATAATGAAGTAGCCTGTGTCCATATGCAGCAAGACCTGGACAACAACCAGGCTTAGACTGATAAGTGGCAAGTAAATTCGTGCCACACAAGTGCCAGGCAATGACCATCTTAATAGAGAATCTAACCATCTCCCCTTGAAGTTCAATGGCCTTACCATTGCTGAATCCCCCACCAACATCCTGGGGGTTACCATTGACCAGAAACTGAACTGGACCAGTCACAAATACTGTGGCTAGAAGAGCTGGTCAGAGGCTGGGAATTCTGTGGTGAATAACTCACCTCTTGACTCCAATACCTGTCCACCATCTACAAGGCACAAGTCAGGAGTGTGATGGAATACTCTCCACTTGCCTGGATAGGTACCGCTCCAACAACACTCAAGAAGCTCAACACCGTCCAGGGCAAAGCACGGTCGGTGTACCTATCCCACGTGGACTTCAGCAGTTCAAAAAAGCGACTCACCACCACTTTTTCAAGGGCAATTAAGGATGAGCAATAAATGCTGGCCTAGCCAGTGATGCCCACATCCCATGAATGAATAAAAAAGAAAGCTCACTTGATTGGCCCACCATCCACCAACTTCAACATTCACTCCCTTCACCACCGACACTGTGGCAGTAGAGTGTACCCTCTACAAGATGCTCTGCAGTATCTCACGACAGCTCTTTTGACAGCACCTTCCAAACCTGCAACCTCCACCTAGGAGGACAGGGGCAGCAGATGCATGCGAACACCATCTCCAAGTCACACACCATCCTGACTTGGAACTATATTGCTGTTCTTTCACTGTTACCGGGTCAAAATCCTGGAACTTGCTAACAGCACAGTGGGTGTCCCTACACCCCAAGGACTGCAGTGGTCTAAGAAGGCAGCTCACCACCTCCTTCTCAAGGGCAATTAGGGATGGGCAATAAATGCCAGCCTAGCCAGCAACACCCAAATCCCATGAACAAATAAAGTATAAATCTTTGAATCAAGCAGCACATGTGCATGTGTCATTGTGGTGCTCATGACATGTACAGACTCCATTCTCTGTCCAAGGGTCTGCATTGCCTCAGGGAACTCTGACAGGTGGCCACACATTTCTTTGTTGCCCCACAAGCACCTGCTTTGTATATGACCCCCGAGACTCAGCGTCTCCTGCCAGGTTACCATGGCTGAGGCTGTTCTGTCCTCCCTTGGAGACTGTCCAGAGCTGCTGCCACCTCTATCAACTGCTCCTGCTTAAATGTGACATGAGGCTCACTTTGTGCTCTCAATTCTAGCCATGCTTGAGTCCCCACCAAGGTGTATGTATCTGCAATGGTGAAGGGTGTGCTTGGCTCCTGTGACAGTGGATCCTCAGAGTGCATCTCTTCCTCCAAGAGAGACTCAGTCTCCAATATCACCTGGTGCTGCTCCTCCAGCATTGGTCCTGTGGAAGAGACAGCACACTTACTCTACCTTCCGTCTCTCAGTAGCTGCTCCAGACATCTGGCTGACCAACTGTAAACTACTAGAAACGGCTGCATAAATGAGGAAGCTGCTCCATGGCGCTTGCATGGACAGGGCAAGAAACTTTCACCCTTTCTCTGCCAGACACCCATTTCACCCTGCAGCCAGCCAATATCAATGGCTTCCTCCATTGGGTCAAAACTGCTAGGTGGTCCACTCCAGGAACTATTCCTGTCAGGCTGTGTGCTCATTTTTCCTGCAAGGCACTGATCAATTGTTAGACAGTGATACTTCATCACATCACAAGTCACATTCCCATGTAATGATCATGGCAATTTACTGTACATCCTCCAAAAGGTATATTGCTGTGAGCTCTTCCCTCAGTTGAGGAGTTGGAATGGGCACACTTAAGTGTTCTTGGGCAATGCCTGCCTTGCAGCCCTTCTGCTTGGAGGTGGGCTCAGCATCTATTTACCTCATGTCTGCCAGCTGGGTGTTGCATCTTGCTCTCCTTGCCAGACCTGAGGTGGTCATTGAAGCGCTTGCTGCACTGGACCCATGTCCTGCTTACCACACTGCGGCTGCTGACCTCTTACAACCTCCAGCCATTCCTGCTTAGTCTGGCTGGCAGGCCTCCTCCTGTTGGTCTCAGGTAATAGATCTTTCTTGCATGCTCTCACCACCTCTTTCAGAACCTCCAGGGAGGAGTCGCTGAATGTGGGGCAACTGCCTATCATGTTGCTGCTGTCCACTATTGCACACTCTGCAATGATAGTCTGCTTGCAGCCACATTGATGGCTGACTGGCACCCTTTAAATGGGGCCACCATATCTAACTCCCACCTCCTGAATGCATCTGCCATCCCTAATTGGATGGCAATCAGGCAGGCAAGCCACTAATTGGCTGACGTCTAAATGACCTCAAGCGGGGGTTAGGACCTGGAGATGATCCTGATGTCGGGTTCACAACGCTGCCAGTAAAATCCAGCCCTATGCCTTGGTTTATAAAGTCAAGGATACCATATATGCATTTTTCACAGCTTTCTCAACTTGTCATTACTTTCAAAGAATTGTGTTTGTAAATCCCCAGTTCTCTGTTCCTGCACTCCCTTTAAAGTTGTGCCATTTAATTTATATTGTCACTGCTCTTTCTTCCTACCAAAAAGCATTACTTCACACTTGTGTATTAAATTACATCTGCCATGTGTTGCCTATTTCAGTCTGAATATGTCCCTGTGAAATTTGTTACTATTCTCCTCACTGTTTACTACATATGAGTTTCATCTGCAAACTTTGAAATTATGCCATGTATACCTAAGTTCAGGTTGTTAATATATATCAAAAAGAGCAACAGTCCTAATATTAACCCCTTGGTGACACCTCTATACTTCCCTCTAGTTTGTAAAACCATTCATTACTACTGCTTTGTCTTAGAGAATCTCATTCATGCTGCTGCCACTACTTTAATCACCTGGTCTTCAATTTTGCTAATTCTATTATGTGGTACTTCTGTAAAATTCCTTTTGAAAGTCTATATACACAATATCAACCACAATTACCTTCACCAACCCTCTCCATTATTTCAAAGATCTCAAACAGGTTATTTAAACACAAGTTGCCTTTAATAAATGACAACCAGCACAGATGTGTTAATTGCAAAATTTCCAAGTACGATTAATTTTGCTTTGGATTATCTCTCAATTTCCTACCACCACTGGGAAACTGATTGGCCTGTAGTTGCAGGGTTTATCCCTTCATCTATTGAAGAGCTTGTCATATTTACAACTGTCCAGTTTTTCCATATCTAAAGGAGGATTAGATGATTGGGGCCAGAACCTCCTCTATCTCTGCCCTTACTTTCTACAACAAACTAGAATGCATTTCACAGTACTGGGAAACTGCCAATCTTAAGTACCTCCTCTTTATTTTTATTCTATCCAATTTATCTAATACCTCTTCCTTTACTGTGACTTTGTAAGAAACCTTTTCTTTGGTGAAGACAGATTGCAAAGTACTCATTTAGTATCTCAGTCATGTCCACTGCCTCTACAAGAAGATCTCCTGTTGATTATATTTTCCTATTTATATGCCTATAACAGACTTTTGGGTTCACATTTATGTTACCTGCTAATCTATTCTCATGTACTCTTTGCACCTCTTATTTCCCTTTTCAGTTCTCCTTTACTTGCTGTATTCAACTAGGTTTTCTACTATACTATGAACCAGACATTTATCATAAGCCTCCTTTTTCTGTTTATTTTAATCTCTATATCCTTAATCATATAGGGAGGTCTAGCTTTGGATACCTTAGCTTTCCCCTTTTGGGACAATGCCCAGTCTTATATAAAAGCAAAATACTGCAGATGCTGGAAATCTGAAATAAAAACAAGAAATGCTGGAAATGCTCAGCAGGTCTGGCAGCATTTGTGGAGAGAGAAGCAGAGTTAACGTTTCAGGTCAGTGACCCTTCTTCGGGACACCCAGTCTTATCTCCTCTCAGAATGCTTCCCATTGCTCATTTACCGTTTTATCTGCCAATCTTTGATTTCAATTCATACTCTTTCAACCAACTAAAATTAGCCCTCTTCCAATTGAGTATTTTGAAGTTTGATTGCTCCTTGTACTTTTCCATAACTACTCTAAACCAAATGATATTCTGAGCACACTTTGCCAAATGCTCCCCACAGAAACATGAACTTCATTCCCATAACCAGATTCAGCACAGTTTCCTTTCTCATTAGGCTGGAAACATCCTAATTTCAGAAACTCTTCTCTCTTCGCCCTTAACATATAACTTTTTCAGTCTGTGTTGGGATAATTGCAGTACCCCATTATCACTACTGTATAGTTGTTGCAATTTGCTCCTGTATCTCCTTCTCACCATTTGGTGGCCTAACATATATGCCCAGCAGCATAATAGCTTTTATTGTTGCTTAATTCTAACAATAGATTCTGGCTTTGAGCCCTCAACTATCTCAAATCATAAAGTGGTTACAGCAGAGAAGGAGGCCATTTGGCCATAATGTCCATGCTGGCTGTCTGCAAGAACTCAGCTAGTCCCACTCCTGCACCTTTTCACTGTAGCCCTGTAAATATTTTTCCTCTCCATATAAATTATCCAATTCTCTTTTGAAAGCCACAATTGAATCTGCCTCCACCAGACTCTCGGGCAGTGCATTCCAGAACCTAACCACTCACTGCATCAAAATGTTTTTCCTCATGTTATCTTTGCTTCTTTTGGCATTCACCTTAAATCAGTGTCCTCTGGTTCTCAACCCTTCCACCAATGGAAAGGGTTTTTCCCTATCTACATGTCCAATTGATTTTGAACACCTCTATCAAATCTCCTCTCAACCTTCTCTTCTGTGAGAACAGCCCCAGCTTAGAACCATAGAAAAAGTATGGCACAGAAGGAGACCATTCAGCCCATCATGTCTGTGCCGAACGAAAAAACCTAGCGACCCAAACTAATTCCCCCTTCCAGCACCTGGTCCGTAGCCTTGCAGGTTACAACATTTCTGATACATGTCCAGGTACCTTTTCAAAGAATTGAGGGTTTCTGCCTCCACCACCATTCCTGGCAGTGAATTCTAGTCACCCACCACCTTCTGGGTAAAAAAAGTTTTTCCTCATGTCGCCTCCAATCCTTGTACCTTAAATCTGTCCTCTGCTAGGGAAAACAGGTCCGTCCTGTCTAATCTATCTAGGCCCCTCAATTTTGTACACCTCAATTAAGTCACCCTTCAGCCTCCTCTGTTCTATGAAAAACAACCCTACCCTATTCAATCTTTTCTTATAGCTGCAACTTTCAAGCCCTGGCAACATTCTTGTAAATTTCCTCTGCACTCTCTCCAGAGCAATTATGTCCTTTCTGAAATGGAGTGACCAGAACTGTACGCAATGCTCCAGCTGTGGCCTATCAGCGTTTTATACAGTTCCAGCATCACATCCCTGCTTTTATTTATTTATTTTTTATTTAGAGATACAGCACTGAAACAGGCCCTTCAGCCCACCGAGTCTGTGCCGACCAACAACCACCCATTTATACTAACCCTACAGTAATCCCATATTCCCTATCACCTCCCTACACTAGGGGCAATTTACAACGGCCAATTTACCTATCACCTGCAAGTCTTTTGGATGTGGGAGGATCCCACATCCCTCAGCCAATAAAAGGAAAGCATTCCATATGCCTTCTTCACCACTCTATCTACCTGTCCTGCCACCTTCAGGGACCTGTGGACATGCACTTCAAGGACTCACTTTGTCTACCCCTCAATATCCTCCTGTTTATTGTATATTTCCTCGTTTCATTTGCCCTCCCCAAATGCATTACCTCACACCTTTCTAGATTGAATTCCATTTTTCCACCCATTCAACCAAACCATTGATATCATTCAAGAGTCCACAGCTTTCCTCCTATTAACTACACGGCCAATTTTTGTGTAATCAGAAAATTTCCCAATCATGCCTGCCATATTGAAGTCCAAATCATTATAATATATACCACAAACAGCAAGGGACCCAAAACTGAGCCTTTTGGAATGCCACTGGAAACAGCTTTCCAGTTGCAAAAACATCTGTTGACTACTACCCTTTGTTTCCTGTCCCTAAGCCAATTCTGGATCCAACCTGCCACCTTCCCCTGTATCCCATGGGCTTTCATTTTACTGAACAGCCTGCCATGCAGGACTTTGTCAAATGCCTTACTAAAACCCATATGAACCACATCCACTGCACTATCAATCCTCCTTGTTATTAACTTAATTGAGTTTGAGGAAGATGGACATGATCTTCCCTTAACAAATCCATGCTGACTATCCGATTAATCCTATCCTTTTTAAGTGAAAGTTTATCCTATCCCTCAGAATTGTTTCTAACAATTTACCCACCACCGAAGTGGGACTGACTGGCCTAAAATTATTTGGTTCATCCCTCGCACCCTTTTTAACAATGGTACAATGTTTTCAGATCTCCAATCATCTGGTACCTCACCTGTATCTAGTGAGGATTTGAAAATGATCCTCAGTGCATCTGCTATTTCCTCCCTGGCTTCTTTTAACAACCTGGGATGCAATCCATCTGATCCTGGCGTTTTATCCACTTTCAAGGATGTCAGACTCTCCAGCACGTTCTCTCACATTCTGGTTATTGTATCCAATATTTCACACTCTTCCTCTTCAACTACAAAGTTTGCACCAACCTTCTCCTTTGTGAAGGAAGAGGAAAAACTCAAGAACCCTGCCCACATCTTCTGCATCCACGCATAAGTTCCCCTTGATCTCTAATAGGCCCTACCCTTTCCTTAGTTATCCTCTTGCTCTTATTGTACTGATGAAAGATTATTGGCAGGTAAAATCAAGGAAAACACAAAGGTGTTTTATGTCCTCTCTGCTTTTCTAATTTCCTCTTTTACTTCACCCCTGCACTTTCTATACTCAAGGCTTTCTAAAGTATTAAGATATGGGATTGTCATAAGCTTTTTTTTTGCTTTAATTTATCCTGTGCCAGGGGCTCTAGATTTGGCAGTACTACCTTTAATCTTTGTGGGGACATGCCTACACTGTGCCCATAGTATCTCGCTCTTGAATGCCTCCCACTGGTTTGCCACTGATTTTCCTTCAAGTAACTGATTCTAGTCCACTTTCGCCAGGTCACCTCAATTTCGTAAAGTTTGCCTTCCCCCAATTTAGAACTTTTGCTTCCGTTTTATCTTTGTCCTTTCCTATGATTATGTTAAAACTAACTATTATGGTCACTATCTCCAAAATGGTCACCCACTGTTACTTCATCCACTTGCCCAACTTCATTACTGAAAACTAAATCTAGAATTGCACCCCCTCTCGTTGGGCCTGCCACGTGCTGACTAAAAAAGTTCTCTTGAATGCAGTTCAAGAATTTTGCCCCCTCTGTGCCCTTCACACTATCTGTTGATATTCGGGTAGTTGAAATTCCCAACTATTATTGCCCTACAGTTTTTGCAGTCAAATTTGGCGCCATATTTGTTCTTCAATTTCCCTCACTATTTGGGGGTCTATAGTACACTCCTAGTAATGTGGCTGCCCCTTTTTAAAATTTGAGCTCCACCCATATGGCCTCATTTGATGATTCATTTAGAATACCATCCCTCCTCAAAGCTGTTATTGGTTCCTTAACTAATAATGCTACACCCCTTCCTTTTTATTTATCTCCCGCTCCATCATGCCTGAAAACTCTAAATCCAGGGATACTGAGCTGTCATTCTTGCCCCTCTTTAAGCCAAGTTTCCATTATAGCTTCTCTAGTCTATCCATGTAACTGACATCCCTCATCCCAGGAACCATTCTCAAATCTTTTCTGCATCTTCTCTAATGTCTTCACATCCTTCCTAAAGTGTGGTGCCCAGTGGACACAATACACTAGTTGAGGCCGAACCAGTGTTATAGAATCATGGAATGGTGACAGTACAGAAAGAGGCCATCCTGACCCACTGAGGATACAGGACTTCTTTCTTTCCACCTCTTCCACCAACACCTTGGGCTGAATTTAATGGGCTCCACAAGCCCCACCCAGAGATGGGCTGGGAGACAGTACGGGGTAGAGGTTGAGGGCCCGTCGCCTTCCCATTGCAATACAATTAAGTCAGGGTTAGGAAAGGCCAAAGACAGCCTTCCTGCCCGGAGACCAATTGAGGCCCCTATGTGGTCTGTTATCAGCCACTTATGAGCCTCTTCCCTGTCATGCGGGGAGGTCACCCAGTGAAATGCCACAGATTGCCCACAGGACATAACCCACCACCACCCCCCCGCACTCAAACCTCATCGCCAGGGCCTGCCTTTAAAGGGACAGGGACCCCAGTGCCGGGCACTCGAGTGCCTGATAACCATAGAATTGCTCCTGGGGGCTCCGAGTGGTCCAGGTGAGGTTCCCACAGCCTTTTCAGCCCAGCTCTGAGACCCCCGCTGGTGCAACTAAATTCAGCCTCTTGAGTGCAGTATCAAACACCTTGGTTCACACACTCTTCCATGGTCACCACTCTTGATTCTTCCAATGTGGAATATTCAGCATGGTCTCAGCAGCACCAGCAGCCAAAATACATCTTCCCTTTAAGAGATGCAGGCTAGATTTAAATAGCGCCAGGCACTTGCGATATTGTACCTCTGCTGTCTGCAGACAACCACCAGCACAAGTAGCACTCATTGCACATAGCAATCATGATAATCAGCATACAGCATAAATTTGATGTGCTACCTGCTTTGTAAATCAACAGGTACAGATTAATCTCCAATCTTGATCCCTGCGCCTGTTTTTAGGGGTTATCCAATTTAACCATGAATTTTCCTAGATTAGAATTAAATGAAAATACTTCCATTTGTACAGTGTCTTTTGTGTCCTCATGACATCCCAAAGCACTTTACCCCAATAAAGTTCTTCTGAAGTGTAGTCAGTTTTAATATAGGAAGTGTGGCAGACAATTTGTGCCTAGCAAGGTTCCAGAAACAGCAATGAGATAAATGACCAAATAAGGGGCTAGAAATTAGTCCACACTGTTGTGGGCAGGGGTCATGATTCGTGATCTGCCCATGCCTGTTGCTGTGGAGGTAGACAGCACACACATTTGGTGCTGACTTCTCATTTACCTGATTATACCAATGTTACAAACAGGCCCCATACTGCTGTTTGGGTGAGCACTCAGGAGAGGACTGAGTAACATGGGCTGATATCACGTGGTGCTGCCAGTCTGCTCTTAAAGGCAGTCTCTCCATCTTAAAAGGGAAGCTGCACTGAATCATATGAGGCTGCTGCTGAATGCTATTGCTGCAATTCTGAAGAAGCAAAATAGAACACCGAGGTTGAGAGATGGACCCCAGGTTCATGGATACGATGCTAGATTCCTTAGTCATGGAGGTGGACAGGAGGAGGAATGCCATGTTTCTGCAGGGTGTTGGGGTGGGGGGGTGGGGGTGCAGGAGGTCCTTTGAAGGGTTTGGGATTAGGTGGCCAGGAGTCAGATCTCCAAATCTGGCCCAGAGGACCTGGCAGTGGTGCCACACATCTAATAACCATGTGGGTGGTCAAGGTCACTGAATGCATCTTCATAGGACATCTCCTACCCACCACATTACCAACCTCTCACACTGTTCAATGCACTACACTCCTATCATCCAGTAGCAGTCCCTGGCACTCAGGACTCACACCTAACATCCTGATATCCCACCTCAGCCTCTCACACACTCCAATGATACCAGTGTCATATCCAGCTTCCGCATACCTCCAACTATTGTGTGGCAGGCACATTACCAAACACAGAGGAACACAATTACTGACATCCTGCCCTCTCTTGCAGGACAAGGTAACACAATAGAAGGTAGCCGAGCAGAACTGGGGGACAATGGCGCCTGCATCCCCGAGCTCCATGGAGATGATTCTCCACATTATGGTGTCAGCTGTGAAAAAGCCCATGGCATCCAATATTGCTGAGAACAGAGGATGACAGTATGTTTGTGCCTTGTGTCCCTTTTCAACTCCCTCTCATCCTGCTTTCTGGCATGAGCAGCAAGCTGGTGTGACCATGGACCACTTGTTTTCCTCCCCACACTCTTTTCCCCTCAGCAAAACCTTCCCCATTTGGATTTCCTGCTCTCAAACTCCCAATAACTGCCACCGGTCAAGCCATGGCACACCCAGGAGGAGAGAAAACAGAGCAGCACTTATGAAGCAGCCTCGTCACTTGGTGATATTTGCAGTCACCAGCCTTGTCACTTGGTGATATTTGCAGTCACCAGCCTCGTCACTTGGTGATATTTGCAGTCACCAGCCTCGTCACTTGGTGATATTTGCAGTCACCAGCCCTGATGTGCAGGGACTGCACATACTTTAGAGACAAGTATAGAGTTGGGATCTGCACATGGTCATCAGTGGGCATGAGTGGGCTGCAGCCAGGCCAGGCAGGGGAAATGGCTAGTTCACTGGAGGGCAAGGTTGCAGACATGTTCTACTACAGTGGACTCAGAGGAGGGCCCTGATGGGGCAGCATGCAGAACGCTGATGAGGGTGCATTGGTTAACCTGCCAAACAGCCCCAGATACTGTCAAGGAGCATGGAGGAGTCCAGCTCCAACTTGGCAGAGGGCATTGTGCAGAGCTTGCCCCCTCTGCACTCACTGCTCCACTGCTGACCTAGAGGCTCTACTGCTGCAGCCCCCATACCTGTTGCAGCCTTTGTGTGTACAGGTCACCAAATTCTCTGCACTCCCTGTAAGAATGCAGCAACACCCCCTGCCGAATCCAGGAACTCACCACAACACCTCCAAAAAAACACTCGAGTACTTCCAGTGACTTTGCAAGAGCAGATGATTACCTTACCTGCAATTTGGTGCCTGGCACTTCAAATACCACCAGGCTGCTGTTGCAGCTGAACTCATGTTCTTCAGTGAGTGACAAGTGAATACATTAAATGGACATGCATGGTCCAAGTTCACAGAGCATCAAGTCAGCTAGTCAGGCTGAGTGATGTTATGGTAGCATGGAGGAGACACCTGTGCCAGTGACCTTCCCAGCATGGAGTACTGCGCAGGTCACACCAGAAGTGGCCAGAGGCACTGCATGCCCTACTCAGAGGGCCTCCAGCAGCACTACTGATGTTAATCAACAAAACAGTTTGGGTGTGAAATTAAGAGTTAAATATTGGCTTCGATACTGGGACAACTGTCTGCTCTTCAAATAGTTCCATGGGATCTTATACATCACTCAATTGTGCAGACAAGGCCTTGCATTTTTTCCCCCCATTCATTTGGGGATGTGGGCATCACTGACTAGGCCAGCATTTATTGCCCATCCCTAATTGCCCTCGAGAAAGTGAGCTGCCTTCTTGAACTGCTGCAGTCCTTGGGGTGTAGGTACACCCACAGTGCTGCAAGGAAGGGAGCTCCAGGATCTTGCCCCAGCAACAGTGAACGAACCACAATGTAGTTCCAATTCAGGATGGTGTGTGGCTTAGAGGGAAACTTGCAGGAGGTGGTGTTCCTATGCATCTGCTGCCCTTGTCCTTCTAGGTGGTAGAGGTTGTGAGTATGCAAGGTGCTGTTCAAGGAGGCTTGGTGAGTTGCTGCAATCAACTTTTGTAGATGGTACACACTGCTGCCACTGTGCATCTGTGGTGGATGGGGTGCCAATCAAGTGAGCTTTTTTTATTCCTTCATGGGATGTGGGCGTCACTGGCTAGGCCAGCATTTATTGCCCATCCCCAATTGCCCTTAAGGTGGAGGAGAGTCACCTTTTTGAACTGCTGCAGTCCATGTGGGGTAGGTACACCAACAGTGCTGTACGGAAGAGTTCCAGGATTTTGACCCAGCGACAGTGAAGGAATATCGATATAGTTCCAAGTCAGGATGTGTGGGGCTTCGAGGGGAGCTTTCAAATGGTGGTGTTCCTATGCATCTGCTGCCCTTGTCCTTCTAGATGGTAGAGGTTGTGGGTTTGGAAGGTGCTGTCTAAGGAGTTGCTTTGTCCTGGATGGTGTCAAGCTTCCTGAGTGTTGTTGGAGCGAAAGATGTGCAAAGGAAACCCAACTCCAGTCCGAATGCCGGACCTGGAAGCCCAACATGACCTGGCCCGCACCCAACACGTGTCATCCGATCCTGTCAGGGTCAGGTCGGGTAGCAGGCCTTTACATCAGTACATGGGTAAAGGCCTGCTACCCGACCCTGACGGGTCCCGACACGTGTAGAGTTCAGGCTGGACTTCTGGGTCCAGCATTCGGACTGGGGTTGGGTTTCCTTTGCACACCTTTAGTTGGAGCTGCATCCATCCAGGCAAGTGAAGAGTATTCCATCACACTCCTGATGTGTGTCTTATAGATGGTGGACAGGCATTGGGGAGAAAGGAAGGGAGTTAGCCACCACAGAATTCCCAGCCTCAGACCTGTTCTTGTAGCCACAGCATTGATGTGGCTGCTCTACTTCAGTTGCTGATCAATGGTGATCCCCAGGATATTGATAGTGGGGGATTCAGTGATGGTAATGTCATTGAACATCAAGGAGAGAGATGGTTAGATTCTGTCTTGTTTGAGATAGTCATTGCTTGGCACTTACGTGGCATGAATGTTACTTGCCAGTAATCAGTCCAAGCCTGGATATTGTCCAGGTCTTGCTGCATAAGTATGAGGAGTTGCAAATGGTGCTGTACATTTTGCAATCAGCAAACATCCCTACTTCTGACCTTGTGATGGAGGGAAGGTCATTGATGAAGCAGCTGAAGATGGTTGGGCCTAGTATACTAGGCTCAACTCCAGTTTTGCTAGGGTTTCTTGATGCCATACTTGGTCAAATGCTGCCTTGTTGTGAAGGTCAGTCACTCTCAATTCTGGAATTCAGCTCTTTTGTCCATGTTTGGACCAAGGCTGTAATGAGGTCAGGAGCTGAGTGGCTCCAGCAGAACCCAAACTGAGCATCACTGAACAGGTTATTGCTGAGCAACTGCCACATGATAGAAGGGGTTGTCAACAGTTCTATCACTTTGCTGATGATCGGGATTAGACTGATAGGGTGGTAATTAGCCTGGTTGGATTGGTCCTCTTTGTGCACAGGATATACCTGGGCAATTTTTCACATTGCCAGGTAGATGCCAGAGTTGTAGCTGTACTGGAACAGCTTTGCCAGAGGCAAAAGATGGCACCTAAGCCAGCACAACACTCTGTACTGAACTGTCAGCCAATGCTGCCCTCAAATCTTGAAGTGAGCTTGAACTCAATCTTTAGACTCTGAGGAAAGATTGTTACCACTGAACTAAAGGCTGATATATAGATCCATTCTAACATAAATATTATGAGTCCTTTAAAGAAATTAATTTTTATTTCTAATTTTTTTTTGGAAGATGATGCCATTAATGGTTGTGGAGTTATTTGATCAGATGCCTGGATTTCCAGGACTCTTTGTTGCCAGTGCATACAGCGGCACATTAAGGTATGTAATTTCACATATATCACAGCAAGTATTTAGAAAAGCTAATGGATTGTTATCGTTTATTGTGAGGGGAATAGAATACAAAAGTAGGGAGGTTATGCTTCAGCGATACAAGGTATTGGTGAGACCACATTTGGAGTACTGTATACAGTATTGGTCTCCTTATTTAAGGGAGGATGTGAATGCATTGGAAGCAGTTCAGAGAAGGTTTACTGGACTTATACCTGGGATGGGCAGATTGTCTTACGAGGAAACGTTGGACAGGCTAGGCTTGTATCTGCTGGAGTTTAGAAGAGCAAGAGGTGACTTGATTGAAACATAGGGTCGCAAGGGGTCTTGACAGGGTGGACGTGGAAAGGATGTTTCCTCTTGTGGAAGAATCTAGAACAATGGGTCACTTAAGTCACTTCAGGGATCGCCCATTTAAAACAGATGAGGAGAAATTTTGAGGGTCGGGACTCTTTGGAACTCTGCTTCCACCACCTTTGAGGAGGAGTCTTTGAATATTTTTAAGGCAGAGGTAGATAGGTTATCGGGGGTAGGCGGGAATGTGCAGTCGAGTTTACAATCAGATCAGCCACTCACAGACAGTGTATTCCAGACCTTAACCACACACTGAGTGGAAAAAAAAGTTTTTCATCTTGTTGCTTTTGCTTCTTTTGCCAATTACTTTAAATCTGTCCTCTCATTCGATCCTCATGCGATTGGGAAGAGTTTCTCCCCATCTACTCTGTCCAGACCCCTCTATCAATTCACCTCTCAGCCTTCTCCAAGGAAAACAAAAAAAAGTGTCTCAACGTCTCCAATTTATCTTCAGAGGTTTCTCATCCGTGGAACCATTCCCGTGAATCTTTTCTGCATTCTCTTCAATGCCCTCACAGCTATTCACAATATATATTAATGATATAGATGAGGGAATTAAATGCAATTTATCCAAGTTTGCAGATGACAAAGCTGGGTGGGAGTGTGAGCTGTGAGGAGGATGCAGAGAAGCTCCAGTGTGATTTCGACAGGTTGAGTAAGTGGGCATACAGTATAATGTGGATAAATGTGAGGTTATCCATTTTGGTGGCAAAAAAGAAAGGCAGATTATCTGAACGGTAATAGATTGGGAAAGGGGGAGATGCAGCAAGACCTCGGTGTCCTTGTGCACCACTGAAAGTAAGCATGCAGGTACAGCAGGCAGTTAAGGCGGCAAATGGTATGTTTGCCTTCATAGCAAGAGGATTAGGGTACAGGAGCAAGGATGTCTTGCTGCAATTATACAGGGCCTTGGTGAGACCGCATTTGGAGCATTGTGTACAGTTTTGGTCTCCTTATCTGAGGAAGGATGTTCTTGCTATGGAGGGAGTGCAGCAAAGGTTCACCAGACTGATTCCTGGACTGACGTATGAGGAGAGATTGGGTCGATTAGGCTTGTATTCACTAGAGTTTAGACGAATGAGAGGGGATCTCATCGAAACCTACAAAATTCCAACAGGACTGAATAGACCAGATGCAGGAAGGATGTTCCCGATGGCGGGGGAGTCCAGGACCAGGGGTCACAGTCTAAGGAGAAGGGGTAAGCCATTTAGGATTGAGAGGAGGAGGGATTTCTTCACCCAGAGAGTGGTGGACCTGTGGAATTCTCTACCACAGAAAGCAGTTGAGGCCAAATCAAATATATTCAAGAAAGAGAGTTAGATATAGTTCTTAGGGCTAAAGGGATCAAGGGATATGGGGAGAAAGTGGGAACAGGGTACTAAGTTTGGATGATCAGTCATGATCGTATTGAATGGCAGTGCAGGCTCGAAGGGCCGAATGGCCTATTCCTGCTCCTATTTTTCTGTGTTCTACGTTTTTAATCTTTCCTAAAGTGCAGCGCCCAGAACTGGTGTCTTGTACAAGTTCAACATAACTTCCTTGCTCTTGTACTCTATGCCCCTATTAATAAAGCCTAGGATATTGTATGCTTTATTCACTGCGCTCTCAACCTGTCCTGCCATGTTCAATCACTTGTGCACAATTACACCCAGGTTCCTCTGCTCCTGCACCCCTTTATCTTATATAGTCTCTCCATGTTCTTCCAACCAAAATGAATCACTTCACATTTCTCTGCATTGAACTTCATATACCACATGTCCACCTATTCCACCAACTTGTTTATGTCCTTTTGAAGTTATACACTATCTTCCTCACAGTTCACAATGCTTCCAAGTTTCATATCATCTGCAAGTTTTGACATTGTGCCCTGTACACCAAGGCCTAGGGCATTAATAGAACCATAGAAAAGTTACGGCACAGAAAGAAGCCATTCAGCCCATAGTCTGTGCTGGCTGGAAAAAACTAGCCACCCACTCTGATCCCACCTTCCAGCACCTTGCTGGAAACTAGCTTTGCAGGTGCAGGTAATATATATCAGGAAGAGCAAGGGTCCCAACATTGACCCCTGGGGAACTCCACTACAAACCTTCCTCCAACCCAAAAAAATATCCATTATTCACTATTTCCTGCCAGACAGCCAATTTCATATCTGCATTGCTACTGTCCCTTTTATTTCATGAGCTATAACTTTGCTCACAGGTGTTGTGTGGCATTGTATCAAATGCCTTCTGTTCTGAAAGTCCATGTACACCACAACAGCATTGCCCTCATCATCAACTTCAGCAAGTGAAACATGATTTTCCCTTAAATTCATGCTGGCTTTTTTAAATTAACCTGCATTTGTCCATGTGCCTATTAATTTTGTCATGAATTATTGGTTGTAGAAGTTTCCTTACAACTGAAGTTAAACTGACTGGCCTGTAGTTGCTGGGCTTATCTTTACACTTTTTTGAACAAGGGTGTAATACTGGGGTATCCAACCTTTTCACATGAGGGGAGGGCACATTACAATTTTTGTCCTACATAGGGGGCCACTGAGCAAATTTTAGAAAGATAAAGGCATTAAAAAATTATCTTACTATTAATCAAAACAATGTGTGCATTTTTGTGAAGAAGCTTTAAAAGAAGACAAAATTAACCTACTTTGTCATTATATTGACTAGAGTCAGCAAGATACCTGGCATTGTTTTTGCTTGCACAAGTAGTCAATGTCTGCCCACACACTTGATGTAGCATGTTCTGCATAGATGTCCATCTGTCCAGTGATCTTGATCTCTCTTTCCCCCCCCCCCCCCTGCACTCTGTCTGTCTCTCCCACCATCTGCCTCCCCACTCTCTCCTGCCCTCTCTCTCCCATCCCTGTCTCCCCCCTCCCACTCAGTGTTCTGTGTTCCCACTCCCCACAGCAGCCATTCCCACAGCGAGACACTTACGATTCTTGTTTTATTTAAGTTGGGGTGAGGGGAGGTGGGAACCTGCCGGATACAGGACATTTACTGAGCCGCGCAAAAGCAACAGTGGCAGCTGATCCCAGGGCACTTGTGATTGATTCCACCAATCAGCACTAACCCTGCCTGGGCAGCTCCTGTCAGTTACTGAGAGTAATCACAGACGGGGGGTGGGGGGTTGTGGGGGGGGTGGGTTGCCTACCCATCAGATGCAGGTCCCACCTACCCCCTCCGCCTGACATACAGGGGAGCCAATCAGAGCCGAATGACAGGCTGATTGGCAACACGGATAGAAACCTTCGGCAGGTTGGGTTCTGGCCCGCAGGCCTTATGTTGGGCAGCCCTGGTGTAACATTTGCAATACTCCTGTCCTCTGACACCACCTCAGTCTAAAGGAAGACTGGAAAATCATGGTCAGTGCTTCTACAATTTCCACTGTGACTTCCTTCAGTATCCTTGGATGATTTTTTTTTTCATTCATTCATGGGATGTGGACTTCATTGAGTAGGCCAGCATTTATTGCCCATTCCTAATTGCCCTTGAGAAGATGGTGATGAGCTGCCTTCTTGAACTGCTGCAGGCCATGTGGAGTAGGTACACCCACAGTGCTGTTAGGAAGGGAGTTCCAGGATTTTGAGCTAAAGACAGTGAAGGAACAGCGATATGGTTCCAAGTCAGGATGGAGTGTGGCTTGGAGGGGAACTTGCAGATGGTGTTTGCATGCATCTGCTGCCCTTGTCCTTCTAGATGGAAGAGGTTGCAGTTTGGAAGGTGCATTGCCACTGTGCATCGGTGGTGGAGGGAGTGAATGTTTGTAGATAGGGTGCCAATCAAGGGGGCTGCTTGGTCCTGGATGGTGTTGAGCTCCTTGTGTTGTTGGAGCTGCACCCATCCAGGCAACTGGACAGTATTCCATTACACTCCTGACTTGTAGATGGTGGACAGGCACTGGGGAGTCAAGAGGAGTTACTTGCTGCAGAATTCCTGGCCTCTGACCTGCTGTTGTAACCAGTGTTTATATGGCTGCACTAGTTCAGTTTCTGGTTAATGATAACCCCCAGGATGTTGATAGTGGGATATTCAGCAACGGTAATGCCATTGAATGTCAAGGGGAGATGGTTAGATTCTCTCTTCTTGGAGATAGTCATTGCCTGGCACTTGTGTGGCATGAATGTTACTTGCCACTTATCAACCCAAGCCTGGATATTGTCCAGGTCTTGCTGCATTTCTTCATGGACTGCTTCAGCATCAGAGTCACCACTAATACTGAATATTGTCCAATCAAAAATCCCCACTTCTGACCTTATGATTGAAGGAAGGTCATTGTTGAAGCAGCTGAAGATGGTTGGGCCTAGGACAGTACCCCGAGGAACTCCTGCAGTGATGTCCTGGGGCTGAGATGATTGACCTTCAACAACCACAACAATCTTCCTTTGCGCTAGGTACGACTCCAACCAGCAGAGTTCCCCCCACCCACGCCCCCCCCCCCCCCAACCCCGATTCCCATTGATTCCAATTTTGCTAGGGCTCCTCCATACTCTGTCAAATGCTGCCTTGATGTCAAGAGCAGTCACTATCACCTCACCTGTCTTGTCCATGTTTGAACCAAGACTGTAATGAGGTCAGGAGCTGAGTGGCCCTGGCAGAACCCCAAACTGAGCAGGTTATTGCTAAGCAAATGCCATTTTTGTTTCCGTTGCCTCAGTCAATGCAAGGTGGTCCATCTGGTTTCATTTTTTATTGACTTTGTAGCGGTTAGATACAACTGAATGGCTTGCTAGGCCATTTCAGAGGCATTTAAGAGTCAACCACATTGTTGTAGGTCTGGAGTTACATGTAGGCCAGACCAAGCAAGGACAGCAGATTTCCTCCCTGAAAGGAAGTGAGTGAACCAGATGGGTTTTTACAACATATGACAATTGATAACGGTTTCTTGGCCATCATTAGACTAGCTTTTTAATTCCAGATTTAATAATTGAATTCAAATTCCACCTTCTGTGGTGGGATTTGAACCAATATCCTAAATCAATACCTTGGGTCTACCTTATTAGTCCAGTGACAATACCACTACCTCCCCTCATCAGGTCTCGGTGCTTCATCAATTTTAAATCCTTTTAGTGTATTAATTACTTCCTCTTTCACCATGGCCTGGGTAGCATCTTCTTCCTTGGTAAAGAGAGATGCAAAGTATGCATTTAGCACCTCAGCTATTCCCTCTGCCTCCATGTGTAAATCCCCTTTTTGGTCCCTAATCGGCCCTACTCCTTTTACCACACTTTTACTATTTATATACTTACAGAAGACTTTGAGATTCCCTTTTATGTTAGCTGCCAGTCTCTTTTCATACTCTTTTTGGCTTCTTACTTGCGTTTTCACTTCCCCTCTGAACCTTCTATATTCAGCCTGGTTCTCCATTGTATTATCCACCTGACATCTGTCTAACCAAGAGATCACACATAGGGCAGCAGGCTGTGTTTGTGGCACTTCTCACAGGGCACATTTTAAACTCAGCACAGCACCAACATTTCCAAACCAGTCTCTGAGCAGACTCAATAGGACAGTTATCATAGAATGGTAGAAATTACAGCACAGGAAGAGGCCAACAGATCCCAGTGTCTGTGCTAGTGCTGTCTACTGTAACCCCATTCCCTGCAGATCCTTATATATTCTTTCTTTAAAAATATTTATCCCATTCTCTTTTAAATGTCCTTCTCTTTCTCAATCGCCATGTGCTGAAGCATCACATGATTAAATAGCCCTTAGCTCAAGAACTTTCCTTCTTCCATTCCCCTTCGTTTCTTCCAGTGATAATCCACACTGTCCCCTAGTTCCCCATTTGTCCATTACTGGAAACAAGCTGTTGCTGTTTACTCATAGTATATTCCCCAGGATTCACTCACCCCATACTGCCAACTCCTCACTTGGTGCTGCTCCCAATCACCATGCTGCTCCTGGCACCACAGAAAGTTATGATCCCTAGGCTCAACCCATTCCCCAATCTCAATCTACACCCACTCAAATCCCAATCCCTGGTCTGACTCTTTCCCTCCAAGTCTACATCCCTCATTCTCCCTGTCCCCAAACATTCCTGCTGCAGAGGGAGAGCCAGAGGCTTCTCTGTGATGGCAAGCAGTAATGTCATGTAGCTAGGTGGAGTGGGGGGGAACCGTAACTGCTGCAGGAAATTTAAATCCCATATTGGGAAACGTCCAGGCAATCTGAGGGTTGACCACCCTAAATGCCAAAAATTAGTAATGTAGCAAAGATGTTTAGTGCACCAAGTCCAAATTCAAAATACCATCCAATGTGTGCCATGTCTACATATATTAAAGCTGCACACCTTATTTGCAGAACTGTGCTCAAGGCACCATCTCCTACACTTTCTGTTCGATTTCCTCCTAATTTAGGACGGCATAGTGAAATGGACATGCCATTTTTTAGTGGTGGGAAAGGGGCAGTACTGGAGGATAATGTAACTGGTGAGAGTTGTCTTCACTCACTGACATTTACATGTGGCTGTGGATCGGCAGCTGACCTCTGATAATGGATGGGTCGGAGGAAAAATTTTGTTGGGGATTTTTAATCAGTGGAGTTCTTGATCCTTATACTCACATCCCCTTGCAATAAAGGCAAACATACCATTTGCCTAACTAATTGGTTGCTGTACCTAGAGTCATGTAATAGGGCTGGATTTTCAATCCCAGCTGAGATTGAGGAGGGCAGTGAGCACAATTTGAAGATTGCTTTCTTGAAGGTTGGCACTGGGTTCCACTGCCTCCGGAAAGTGATCCTATTTTTAAACTTCAGCTGGCAGTGACTGAACAGGTCAGGCACCCACGTCCAATTAATTGCCTGTGGAGCTCATTATAGTGCTCATTAGCAGGCTTGTAAGTTTCAGGGAACAACTTTTAAATGCTAAGGGGTAAAACACAGCAGGGTAGTGAGGATGTGAGCATTCTGGAAAGAGATGAGGGCAATGGAAATGGCTGTTTAATTTAAAGCAGAGGCAGCAAATGAAGTATCTCACTGAGGATATTTTGTAGATGTAGGAGTTAAATGTTACATTGGAGATTGACATGAGACCAGATAGAGAAGTGAGCCTGCTGGCATCACTGTGGCAGCTGGACTTGGCACAGAAATGCCTGGTCAGCGATAAAGGCCCAGCTGATGGAGGTCAGATGGGAACAGGTGACTCCGACATTGGACAAAGCAGCCAGGATGACCTGCGACATATGTACCCTCTTGGGCAGCAGGAGACTAGTGGGGGCTGCAAGAGAAGGAAGGCAGTACCCAAGACATCGGGTGCGTAGTCCAAGAGTCAGCTACCAGCAAATGACAGAGTTCCAGTGCCAAAGGAGGCATGCACTGATCCAGGCAGATGTTCCCGATACAGTGTATTCCGACCCACAATGACCTGAGGCATGTATCCCCGTGGCAATCCCCTACCTGCAGCTGTCAAAGTCTCCAGGGATCACCACAATGACAGAGACTGCTGCATGAGGGTATTGGAGGGTGTCACCTGACTGGTGGAGGCAGCAAAAATCATCTTCACAAATCTGATGGCCTGCTGTTTTTGTTTCATCATATTCTCTATCAACCTCGTCATCCAAGGATCCCTGGCTTTGGTTCCCCTGTCTTTCACTCTTGTTGGTATGTACCAGAAACATATCATCCTTAAAGATCATCCATGATTCCAATAGTTCTTCTTGTCAAACTTTGGTTCTATTTTACACTGGCTAAATCCCTTCTCATCCCATTGAAATATGCTACCTGTTTGATAACTTCCCGTGATTGGTTTACAAGGATCCCGAAATCCCTCTGAATACTAACATTTACTAGTCTCTCACCTTCTAAATAATCTACTTTTACATTCTTCCTACCCAAAGTGGATAATTTCACACTTCCTCACCTTATACTCCAAATGTCACCACCTTCCCCTATCACTTAACCAGTCTATATCCCTTTGCAGCCTCTTTACATCTTCCTTACAGAAAACTTGGATACATTACACTTGGTCCCCTCACCTAAATCATTGATGTAGATTGTAAATAGTGGAAGCCCAATTATTGATCCTGGAGACATTCCATTAGTTACACCCTACCATCCTGAAAATGATCTGTTTATTCCTACTGCTTCCTGTCTGTTAACCAATTCTCAATCCACACCAATCACATGAGCCCTAGTCTTGTGTAAAAACCTTGTGGCACCTTAGTGAATACATTTAGAAAATCTAAATATACTACATCTACTGATTCTCCCTTGTCTACCTTGCTGGTTACACCCTCAAAAAACTGTAATGGTGTTGCCAAACATGATTTCCCTTTCATAAAGCAGTGTTGACTTTGCCTAATCATTGTGATTTTCCAAGTGCCCTGTTACCATGTCTTAATAGATTCTAGCATTTTCCCTACTCTTGATGTCAGATTATTGGCCTATAGTTCCCAGTTTCTCTCCTTCCTTTGTTGAATAATAGTTAGATTTGCTGCTTTCAAATCCACCGGGACCATTCTAGAATCTAGGAATTTTGGGAAATCAAAATCAATTCACTATCTCTCTAGCCACCTCTTAAAACCCTAGTGTCTTCATCAGGTTCAGGGGATTTGTTAGCTGATGAAAAATTAATTTTTCCAGTACTTTTTCTTCACTAATATTCATTACTTTAAGTTCCTCACTCTTGCTGGACCCTTGATTCCCCATAATAGCCAGTATGTTCTTTGTGTCTGATATGGTGAAGACAGACAAAATTGTTTAACATCTTTCCTATTTCCTTATTTCCCCATTATAATTTATCCCTTCTCTGCCTTTAAGAGACCCATGTTTACATTCATTAATCTCTTCTTTTTCTGTACTTGTAAAAGCTCAGAAGTTTTTATATTTCTTGCTGGTTTACGCTCATTCTAATTTCTCACTCTACTCGATTTCTTGGTCGTCCTCGGCTAATTTTTAAAACCCTCCCAATCCTCAGGCTTTTTATACTTTGTCACATTGTAAGCTTCTTTTAATCTAGTACTATCCTTAACTTCTCTAGCTAGCCAGGGCTGTATCATTTTTCTAGTGGCACTTTTATTAAAGTGAATGTACATTTGTTGAGAATTCTGAATCATTTCTTTTTACATTTTTTCCATTGCTTAAGTACTGTCATATTTTTTAAATCTAATTTCCCAATCTGCCTCAGCCACCTAGCCCCCCTCATACCTCTGTAGCTAGCAAGATCCTAGTTTCAGACTTAACTACATCACTCAAACATAATATGAAGTTACATCATATGATGACTCTTCCCCAGATGATCCTTTACTTCAAGATTTTAGTTGCCCTTTCTCAGTCAGAATGCTAAATCTAAAATAGCTTTTCCCTAGTTGGTTCTTTGTACAATTTTTCCAGAGAACTGTCAAAAGCATTCTATAACTTGCCCTCCAATCTACTTTGTCAATTAGGTTTACCAGTCTATTTACAGATTTAAGTCCCCCGTAATTATTGTATTACCCTTGTGGCCTGCTCTGAAGAGACTTAGCAGTTGGCAGGAAAAAAAGACAGAAGTGTAAGGAGAGAGCTAACTGTGTAACAGCCCCGACAACAAATTTTATCTGCAGCGCCTGTGGAAGAGTCTGTCACTCTAGAATTGGCCTTTATAGCCACTCCAGGCGTTACTCCACAAACCACTGACCACCTCTAGGCACTTACCCATTGTCTTGAGACAAGGAGGCCAAAGAAGATGATGCTCTGATCAGCACTAATATTAAGGGGCCTATGAACAACTCCCACCAGTGCTTCCTGCCCTTTGTTATTTCTTAGCTCCATTTATACTTATTCTACATCCTGAATTTCTGGGCTAAGATCCTTTCTCTACTGCCTTTCTCTCTTTTTATTGTCAGAGCTCCCCTACTTCCTTTTCCATTATCCTCTTGGTGTGCAATTTTCTTATGTCTGTGCTCAGATCCAACTACAGAATGTATGGCCCCAGTATTTACAGGGAGTTTGGGAGGGTGCAGGGGAAGTCGAAAGTGGCCAAAGAATCAGGCAAAGGCCAGGGTTGCAGTGATCCTGCCAAATTAAACGTCATGTCCTCATTATAAAATTTGTTTCTACCATTATCCACCCAACAGCCAGCCAAATTGGCAGCCTGCCCAGTGGGCAGGATGGAAAACTAGCAGTAGGAGGCAGGCAATCAAGTGGTCACTGATTGGGGGCAGGGGGGAGGAGTTTGACAAATGGGATGGAGAGAGAGGTGGGACAGTTCGGTGATCGTGCTGGAGGTTGAAAAATCAGCACTATTGGGGAGACTGAAGGGAACACTTCTGCTCTTCCTGGCCCATAAGAATTGCTGAACAAAAATATTGACCTGGGTGGTGCTGGCAGCTCCCACTTCCCTTTCACTGTTGGGTTTTCTGACCCTGGAAAACCCACAAAGCAGCAGCAAATTTTAAATATGCCCCCAAAGTACAATTGGGTGGTTGGAGTTAAATGTTAAGTGTCCTGCCTCTTTACCACAGGCACTCAGCTGCCTGATAATCACCTCCACAAACAAGGCAGTAAGTGCCTGTGCTGTGTGTTGGGGATGTGTTCCCCACAATAAGTTTTTAAACCTCCATCTGTGTTTGAGGCAAATGAAGCTGCTCAGATGTGTCAGTTAAAGTGGTGAAAAATCTGCATCCATTCCATTGCAATTCTGAAGTTCTTGAATGAGTGTAATAGGACTGATGCTAAGTAACATCTACATTAGCAAAGTGGTAAAACAAGCTGTTTAAATTTCATGTGAAATTATGTAAAATTTCAAAAGTACCAGAAAACAAGGTGTAGGAACTTATGCTTAAGAATTCTTTTTCTTGTCCACAGCACAATTTCTTCTGGCATCACTTCTATGGCTGCAGTGTGCATAGAAGATTTTATAAAACCGATCTGGAACTTGGGCCAAACGATTTTCTAATAGGAAGACAACTCTGATCTCAAAACTCCTAGGTTGTCTTTCAACTACTTGTTTCAGTACTTTCAGCTTTTTTTCAGG